>NW_027181771.1:2400000-3046722 GCF_029961685.1 Aristolochia californica
CTGGCTGGTCATTCTTGAAATACGTATTTCTTCCCAGATCCATCCATCCCAGATCCGTCCAAGGTATTTCTTGGTTTGAATAGTTCGATTGTATTTTCTTCTAAGATCTGGCCTGAATTTTCCCCGGTTGTTGATCTATGGTGTTGTTTGATTAATTATTTAGGTTGATTTTTACAGTTGTTGGAATAGATTTGACAAGAAAAGATGGGTGGAGGATTTCGAGTTCTTCATCTTGTTAGACCTTTTCTTTCGATCCTGCCTGAGGTACAATCTGCCGATAGGAGGGTTCCCTTCAGAGAGAAGGTTATCTATACCGTGATTTCGCTTTTTATCTTCCTTGTCTGCAGTCAGCTCCCTCTGTATGGCATTCATTCAACAACAGGAGCAGATCCCTTCTACTGGATGCGTGTTATCCTTGCGTCGAACCGTGGCACTGTCATGGAACTTGGAATTACCCCTATTGTGACTTCTGGGTTGGTGATGCAACTTTTGGCAGGTTCTAAAATAATTGAAGTTGACAACAGTGTTCGCGAGGATCGAGCCCTACTGTAAGTATTTTCCTATAAAGCCCGTATTCTGTTGATTTTTTTTTTTTTTTTTTTTTTTTCGGTGGGTTAGTCTGAGTAATGGCCTTTCCTGTACAATTGGGTTTTTGTAGTTGTGTAATTCGCTGATAATTCTGTAAACTTTGCCTGCTGACCGATTACTTACTGCTGGTCTGGTGGATCGTTTTGATCTGAAGCTAAATCGTCTCGAGAGCATCTTACCTAGTTGTTTATGAGATGGCCATGTGTGTGGAAGATGGTAATCTGCTCGCAAGTTGAGAAATTTGGCTTTTAGTAAAGTTGACCAGTTATTCTACATGCATGCATTTCTGCCGATCGCTTCTCTGAAATCATTGGGATTGCCCATCCTTTCTCAGAATGTATATGTATTTATATATATGTGCGACATCTTCTACATGTTTGACAAAATTCATTTGTGTCCTTGTGCGTTTACTATGGCATATTGGTGGGTTTTTAATTGGTTTGTGCTTAGATTTTCATCTAAAGGTGGCTATCATGTATCTGTTTCTATAGAAATGGTGCTCAGAAGTTACTGGGAATCCTCATTGCTGTGGGTGAGGCTGTTGCATATGTTGTTTCTGGGATGTATGGCAGCGTGGGTCAACTTGGTGTGGGAAATGCAATCCTCATAATTGTTCAGCTGTGTTTTGCTGGTTTGATTGTAATATGCTTAGATGAGCTCCTGCAGAAAGGATATGGTCTTGGATCTGGCATTTCTTTGTTTATAGCCACCAATATCTGGTTAGTTGCATACTTTCTTCTTCATTCTTTTAGTAATGTTATGTATAAATGTTGATTTTTTTCTTTATGTTGCTATATTTTGCAGTGAAAGTATCATTTGGAAAGCTTTCAGTCCCACCACAATCAACAGTGGCAGAGGAGCTGAATTTGAAGGAGCTGTTATTGCTTTGTTCCATCTTCTTATAACTCGAACTGATAAGGTTCGCGCTCTGCGCGAGGCATTCTATAGACAGAATCTTCCGAATGTGACGAACTTGCTTGCAACAGTTTTGGTCTTCCTTATTGTGATTTACTTTCAGGGATTCCGTGTTGTTTTACCAGTGAGGTCAAAGAATGCCCGTGGTCAGCAAGGCTCATATCCCATCAAACTGTTCTACACCTCTAACATGCCAATCATTCTACAGTCAGCACTTGTTTCAAATCTTTACTTTATCTCACAGGTACCTAACCTCTTGAATACTGGTTGATATTAGGACGAGAACATAATTTCTTTTTTCAAAGCAATTGCTCATGCTATTTATATCTATTGCAGTTGTTATATAGAAGGTACAGTGGAAATTTCCTCGTGAATCTACTGGGTAAATGGAAAGAATCTGAGTATTCAGGTGGTCAGTACATTCCTGTTGGCGGCCTTGCATACTACATGACAGCCCCGGCTAGGTGATTAAACCTTATTTTTCCACTTAATTCAGTTTTTTTGGAAACAGTTTCTGGTGACAGTGATACTGAAGATGCATTTCATTCTTTTTCAGCTTGGCAGATATGGCAGCTAATCCATTCCATGCACTCTTTTACGTTGTGTTTATGCTTTCTGCATGTGCACTCTTCTCAAAAACTTGGATAGAAGTGTCTGGATCCTCTGCTAAAGATGTGGCTAAGCAACTTAAGGTAGACAGTTTACTTCTTTTCAGTTTCTTCACGTTCTAGATCCTAGGATCAACATCCAACCTTTCCTGGAGAATAGATGCCATCTTGGATTTACTTTGTTTAATTGTGAAGTTAACTTCCAAATAGAAGATTAAAGATAACCCTTTGCTCATATTTAGTTGTTGGTATCAAGTCTGGTTCTTATGCTTATATGTGCAGGAACAACAAATGGTGATGCCTGGTCACAGGGAATCGAATCTGCAGAAGGAACTGAACCGTTACATTCCCACTGCAGCTGCATTTGGCGGCGTGTGTATTGGTGCATTAACTGTGCTAGCAGATTTCATGGGAGCAATTGGTTCAGGGACAGGGATCCTGCTTGCCGTGACAATCATATATCAGTACTTTGAGACATTTGAGAAGGAGAAAGCCAGTGAACTTGGGTTCTTTGGCATCTGAGAGAACAAAGCTGCTTGCTTTTGGTATTTATGTAGACTTAAAAAGAGATCCGGATAGTGGTGGTGCCAATGAGCTCTCTCTCCCTGGCAGTTTTGGTGAGCAAGCTGATCAATGGGTAAGCAAGCTGATCAATGGGTAAGCAAGGAAATCCGTTTTTGTTAACTTTAACATTGTGGAGGAGATGAAAAATCAAGGTTAAGTTAAGAGTGTCCCTGTTTTTTTTTAAACTGGAGGAGAACCTCTGTGCTGGAGAAGTTTCAAAAGTTCTGACAGACTTGTAGCAGTGTTAACCACGGAAGATTTCTGGCATAGGTTTTTCCTCATTTTCTACTCATGGAATTTGTTTCATTTTTTAGTCCTCGGCCCTTGGGGATCAAATCCCGGATTCTGATGACCTGAGACACTGTTGCCATGGTAGAGAACACTGCAGAGACTGACGACTGATTTTGAAAATTATTGTTTCTTGCCGGCTTTTTTAGTTTGGGTGATTGCGAAGTAGATCAAATATAAAGGAAACACTGTTACAGGGGGAAATGAAGGGGACAAGTCCTGTTGCTAGAACATGTCTGAGCAGTATTTTCTAAAGATAATAATAACTTGTTTATCCAATCAATATTAAGTTTGACCTTCGATTTTTGAACAAAATAGGGGAGATTGTAATGGTAGAGCCTAATAATATAGACAATCCATACAAACAAGCAAACCAACATCTGAGAGGAGACCCTAGCCCAAATTGTTTAGCGATCTTCTCTTGAAACCAAATTAGTAGATGCCAACACGAGTGTTTAAGTCATACCAAAACTATAAGAAAGAAGAAATGACCCAAACTATAGCTTTGAATAATAAAAAAATTATTTTTAAAGAAACTAGACTCAAGGATATTTATTTAGAGATAAATCTCCATATAAATTCCTGTTATTGCATACATAAAATACCTAAAAAATGAATCATTTTGTTGTCATTTGAATGTTTCCTGTTGCCCGACTTTTGCTACTTTAGATGTTGATTTCTCTTTTATTGATAAAATTCTATTTGAGTTGGAATATAGACTAAAAAGACTTTCCTTAAATATATTGTTTGTAGTATAAAAATAATATTAGTGTGGAATAAACATCAAGGGAAAAAAAATGGGCACATATATTAGAAAACACCAATTACGAAGAAAAAGAAGAACATAAACTTAAACTAACAAAAGAAAAAGGATCACATTATTTCTGTGGGTTTACCAAGTCAACTCATAGAATTTGTTTTGATACCATATTAAATTTTCAAAAAAAAAAAAAAAATTCATTGAATTGATTATAATTAAGTATAATAAATTTCTATTTATAATAGAGGAAACAAGTAGAATCATATTACAATTCAACTATTCATAACCCAATTACACCCAAAATCAAACACTCGCACATAAGTTACTAGAATACTTAAAAAATTTGTACAAGAATAGAAAATTAACATAATTAAAACTCCTCTAACTAAAACACTTTTGTGAGACTTTCTCCCATGAGATTCTCGTTAGATTTTGCGTATATATGCTCTTCAACAAAACAGATGAAGAAATCAATTTTTTGAGGTAAAATACTGGCAACAAGTGAGAGTATTTTATCAGGTATGTTTAGAGGTTTTAGTTCAACTTTTGTTGACAGTTGACACTGACTTTGATGAAGTGAATTAGATTAATAGGAATAAACACTGGTTAATGCCACTATTCTGTTGCTCACTTGATATAAAAGCATCTCAGGGGCTTTTGCCTTTCCACTTACTTTATTCCAAGTGAATCTTTAACAGCCTGCCTTGCTTAATAAACAAATGAGCAAAATCCTTCCAACTCAGTTGCTGGTACTATATTGAAAAAGAGCAGAAAAGCATTTCTGAATTACATCAAATAGCATGTCAAGTAGCAGTATCAAACAAGAGAATTTGGATCACCCAAAACAAAAACAAAAAAACACTCAGAACCCAAATCTCAACCTCCTAAATTGGCATTTCTTCAATGTCCAAGCAAACCAGTGAATTCAAGCTCTCTACACATCCTTTTTTCTAACCTTTGTTCACTACTGCTAAGGTTAGTCTACTGTCTTCCATGTTTTTTCATCGACTTCTACTATCTCTTTGGTGAACTCTTACAAACCACACTGTACAAATCACAAACCATGAAACTCCCTATTTACAGTCATGAAACACGATGAATCAGTTCAGAGAAGGGGAAAATTTCCTAAAAAACAAAATCAAACAAAAACACCAAGCTCCTTCCTTCTCTTCTTGCAATAAAATCATTTTAAGGACTCGAAGGAGATGCCTCTTGTCTATGCTCCCTCAGATACTTGAGTAGAGTCTCCGCCTGTTACAAAGAACACAGGATTAGAAATTTCTGGTAATCAGCAAAATGTTCAATTTTGATGATCAAGGAAACTTGCCAATTCAATTTTCTTCCATTTTTTCACAGTAATTCTATTTGTGCTCAGAATAAGCGTCACTTTAATGTTCTTAATTCTCAATCACAGAGGGAAAAAAGATCCGCAATTATCATCGAAAAATTCCAGAGAGAATTCTTATTTTCACTGTAAAAATCGTTTCCCACCCGGATTTTGAAGACCCAAAAAAACATAATAGTTCGAAAGCCGAGATGGGAAGATGGGGTTGGATCAGAGGCATAGAAAAGAGTATCAGTACCTTGTGCTTGGCACGGGCGGTGCCGGACTGAGACAGAGCCACAAGTGGCGGAATACCGCCCTCGCGGACGAGTAACCCCCTGTTGGTGACGCTGTCCCCGCAGAGCTGCAGCAGTGTCGAGACAGCGAACTCCTTCCCCTTCGACGACCCGTCCTCGATAGCTTCCACCAGCGCCGGAATTCCTCCCTCCGCTACCACTGCCTCCCTCCCGGCAGAGATTGCTGCCAGACTGCTCAATACAACCATAGCCTTCTCCGATAGTCCGCCCCCGCGCTCCCCCACCATCTCCACCAAAGGCGCCACTGCCCCCGCTCTCACCGCTCGCTCTTTGTTCTGTCGCGCCCCGCACAGCTTGTACAGAGTCGTCATGGCATCCTTCTTCCCTCGGTTGCTCTTCCCCATCAGCATTGCCACCAGCGGCGGCACCGCGCCGCACGCCCCGATCGACAGCCGGTTCTCCTCGATCAGCGACAGATTCATCAGCGCGCAGGCGGCATTCTGTTTCGACGCCGCAGTCCCAGTCTTCAGAGCGTAAACCAGAGGCTTGATCGCTCCGGCGTCGGTGATAAGTTCCTTGTTCCGCTCGTCCAGAGACAGATTCAGCAGCGCCGTCACCGCATGTTCCTGCGTGCACGGGTCCACCGAGCGGAGGAGCGGGACCAGCGCCGGAATCGCGCCGGAGGACCCAATAAACTCCCGATTCTCGGGCCGGTTCTTTGCCAGCAGGCGAAGCCTCGCCGCGGCCGATCTCTGGTCGGTAACGCATGGTGATTGCAGACCCTTCACGCAGATCTGAACAGTAGGGTGATGATTTTCCAAACAACCGCTCTCAAAGATCTCCAAAGTCATGTTATCCCGATGGAGGAAACCTAACCCTAACTCGGACTCGATGTCGGAGGCGCCATGATGGCTCGACTCCTCCGTTCCCGGCAGCTTCGCGAGTCGCTCCAACTCGCCGGAAATATCACTGCTGTAAGCGGAAAAATCACTGAAAGTTTGCGAAAGCTCCAGAAAATCCGTCACCTCCGGAACTGGCGACTTATGAGATCCACCGTCACCGACAGCAAGCTCAATCAGTCTGAAATCGATGACCGAATCCGTCAGGGTCTCAGAGAAATTCTGCTCCGGTGGCGCGCCGCTCTGGGAAAAGATCTTAGACCTGACAGTCCGCATGGACCGGCCGAGAGTCCGATGCACCTTGACAGTATCCCGAGCCGGAGAAGAAGATAACGCCGTCTGAGACGAAGGAAGGTGACCGGAATTGGAGTCTCTGAGCGAGACCATTTTCGAAGAAACACAGCTCGAGCTCGAATCTACCGGGAACAACAACAGAAATTTCAGTTCTGAGCCTTTGAAAAGCTAAACTAGGTTTTCGCTTCGACTCGTTCGGGGAACTCTCATGGTGGACTACAGCAAGAGAGGGTAAAGGGAAGCTCTAGAAACAAAGGTTGTTGTGTAGAGAGGAAGAGAGAGAACCTTTTCTGGTTTCCTGGACTCTCTGGAATCTGGACCCCCAGTTTAAGCAAGAAGACAGCGGCGTCCGTCGGCTCGGCTGAAATCGGCTCGGCTGTTTCCACTTTCCAGGAAGCTTCGCGTTTCTTTTAACGGTTAGGAAGCTCACGTGAGGGTCTCTCGGTACGGTAAACAGATGCTTGACGCTGCGAGTGAGCACGTGTAAGTAGCCGACAGAAAACGAATAATCTTAACCGTCGAAGGATCGTACTGAATTATACACCGTCCAAATCTATTCGCCAGTAAAACAGTCATCGTTAAGAATAGACAGACACGAGAGAAAGAAACACGTGGACAAGAACAGTGTAACACGTCAGCACGCGGAGATCTACCATTTCATATTTAAAAAAATAATTAATTTCACCGTTAATATAAGGGTCTTTTTTTTTTATTCACTTCAAAATGGTAATACACAACACATGTATCATGTAACGAGATACATCATTAAATGTGGTCGCACCTCGTGGCCTTGGTAAATGGAGAAAAATATATTTTTATTACTTGCATGCTTTTAATAAACGTACAAATACATACTTAAATGTGGTTTTCCCAAGTGGGTATTGATGAAAAGAATTTTCCCCATAAATGTGTCACAAGCTGTCACGTTGGTGACAGTTTAATAAATAAATTACTAAAATCTCACTTCCAATTATGTGACATCATGTGACACGGATTCTGACTCTGGAGTAGAGGGTTAAAAGATGCAACCTTTATGGGACCCTCTTTAAGATTTGGCAGGACCGACTAAAATTTGTTAAGACCCACCTTGACAGACACCACGAGGGGTGTGCTTTTTTTTAAAACTTTTGTGATCGATAAGGCTGCGAGGGTCTAATTTATTTTGTCCCTAGGTGACGGCTGTCACATAAAATCCCAAGAAAATCTAATCCAGTAATAATATGGTTGGTGGAATAGGAACTTTTTGTGACCCTACCTAGAGAAATGTTTCCGGGCACATTCGCTGTGGTCTAATTGAAAGTGTAATTAACAGATTATGATGTGTCCAAATTGGTGCTGCCCACGCATTAATTTATAAGAGGAAGGAGGTCAACTGACCGGTTACGTCAACACACACTTTTTATCATTTGAGTTCCGAGTTAATAAAAGATGTCACAGCTTGAAAGCGTCACCGGCAAAGTGGAAACAAGTGGGCTGGCAGTCTTTGTTGTTTTTTGGAGAATATCACCGGCCAACGTGGTTTTTCACCGGCTCTGCTGCTGAGGTGTTCAGTAATAAAGTGGAACGGACATTTTCATTATTGAATGTATTAGATGAGGACAGGTGTAGGACCCAAATTCCTTTGAAGCATGGATGAAATGATGCATGGTGGATTTTCAGGGAAATAATTAGAAATTAATTAAAATAAAATATTAAATACAAAATTGTCTTGTGGTGAAAGTATTATAATATTAATTATCAAATAATTATCCATAAAATTTTCATGCTATTTTCCGCCCCATCTTGGTAAGAAAATCTTATTTGGAAAATTATATAATTTTTATGGTAAGAATTTTTAGCTAGAAAAGTGTTACCAGGAAACAAGCGTCACTAATTGTCCTTGGAAACATATTTCTACTAGAAATACCTTTTCATTGTGTATTAACATTGCCTTAGTGTCTATTGAGAAGTTACATTGAAAATTTTAAATTTCCTTAATAACCATAGTCACTTGGTACTGCCTTCAAATACATATAACATAGCATATAGTGAATTTTACTAACCTCGTTTGTCTCAAAACAAGCATTAAATACATCACATTAAAAAAAAATCAAACCCGTCAAAATTTGAAAATAAATAAATAACAAACAAAATGGGATAGGAAGAAACTCAATCAATAGCTAAATATTTTTTTTTTTTTAAAGAAAATGAGATTGTGGTTAGGGGTGGCATCGAGCCGAGCCCGTACCTACCTATGTTTGAGCCTAGTTTGATTTAAATATTTCGAACTTGAGTTTGAGCCAAGCTTAGTCTCGAGTCTAAAATTGTAATTGAGCTCGAACCCAATAATTTTTACTGAGCTCGAGCTGAATTTGAGCTCCAACCTACATTTAAAACTTTCCATAAAATACTAGTCAAATAAATTGTATATAAAATTATGCATACATTTACATAAAAATAGGCATAACCTCTATTTAAAATTGGACATAACCTCTGTATATTAACTCTGCATAAAATTATCTATACACTATGCATAAAATCATTCATAAAAATTGCATAATTATGTATAATCTTTATTCAATAATCAAACATAAAAATATTCCTTTGAAAAGCAACGCTAGTTTTGTCCATTTGTACTCAATCAGACCGTTCTGATTCAAGGACTAGAAAACCAGACCATGGAGACAGAGAAAAAGTTTAAGAAAAATGGTTTTGGATGACTTAATCGTATGCCCATTTTTATTTTTTCTTCGGAGCATGGATTCATACAGCAACAGTTCTAAAATGCTACCAATCTGTTTTTTCTGAAAAACTTTAGTGGAGTTAGGATTAAGAGAGTACCTCAAACAATTTGAGTCTCTTCAAGAGCCATGAGGAAGGGACAATCGGAGTTCAAGAAAGAGTTTTTTTTTTTTTTTTTTCAGTTGCTTATGATCTCGCTCGTGCAAAAGTCGCACGATGTCTTCACGTGCAGGGGGGGGGGGGGGGGGGGGGATTATTTATCCCCTAACTTAGGTCTCTAGTTTTCCGCCAAGATGATATGGAGGGAAGGGGGTCTAGTGGCGCAGGCGAGGACCTATTGTTGGGGGCAGACGACGATGACGGAAGCAGCATCGAAGGCAGATGAGGGGAGGAAGAAATCAAATCATGCAGCGGTGAAGGCGGTCGGTGAGTAGCTGTCGACGACGATGGAGGCGGACACAACAACGGATGGGAGGGGCTCGACGGTGACGAAGAGTTTCCCCCCCTCACTCTCGCTCTCGGTCCCGACTCCCGAACCCGTTAACGAGCTGGCTCACGAGCTTTCGAACTGAGATATGATTCGGTCAAGCTCGGCTCATTAACTCAAACAAAGCTTTATCTGGATCTCAAACTAACCATGATTTGGGCATCTGTCTTTGTCATCACTGTAGCACTTAGTTCCTTATTTAAAGTCTCTTTCCCATTTAAATTGTGAGGTGTGTCAATTGAGCAAACTCCAAAGAACTACTTACTCTCCTCAAGTTGAACCTAAAGGTGTTGCTCCTTTTTCCTTGGTCCATTATGATGTATGGGGACCCTTGAGTATTTCAAATATTTCTCAAGCTAGGTACTTTATTATGTTTGTTGATGATATCACTAGAGTAACATGGTTATTTTTATTCAAGGATAGATTTGAAATCCCTTCCATTTTAAAATCATTTTATGTCATGGTTTCAATTCAATTTGGTCACAAATTACAAGGACTTCGCTCTGATAATGCCAAAAAGTATATGTCAGGAGGGTTTCAAACCTTTTGTAGTAATAATGGCATTATCCATAAAACCTCTTTTTACTTACACCCTTAACAAAATGATGTAGTTGAAAGAAAGTACCGATATATTCTTGAATTGGCTGGTGGCCTTCTTTACTCCAAGAATGTGTCTTGTTTTTATTGGCCACATGCCATTCTCACAACATGTTTTCTTATTGATAGGTTGTCATCCTTCATACTTAATAATAAGTCTTCATATTCCTTGTTATTCCCGGGTGATGACTTGTTTTCACTTCCCTTGAAGGTGTTTGGTTGTACATGTTTCGTACATGTCACATTTCCAAATAAAAGTAAGTTAAATCTGAGGGTTATTTAGTGTATCTTTTTGGGCTACCCTTCTCTTCGTAAATTGTTTGTCTCTAGGGATGTGACTTTCTTTGAAGATAAATCCTTTTACTCCAAGGATGTTCCTCTAGGTCTTTCTTCAGTTCCTATTGTTGTGCCTATTGATCCAGATATCTCTCTATAAGCCCCTGAAGCATTGACTAATACTACACTTTTGGAGTCTACGAATCCTTCTGAGGTAAGTCCTTCTCCTCCTGTGTTTGGTCGACCTTTTGCCACTAGACCTATTGCTCTTCGTAAGGAACGTCAGACTTGTACTAGGCCATCTACCTCTCACCTATATCTAATTTTGTTTCTCATCATCGTTTGTCTCCTTCTTGTTGCCATTTTATTGCATCAATTTCTTGTGTAAGGCGGCAATGGAAGAAGAAATGACTACTTTATATGAGAATCAAACTTGAACTTTGCACCCACTTCCTCCCAATAAGAAACCCATGGGCTGTAAATGGGTATTTGCTATGAAGCATAATCCTAATGGTTTTGTGGCTCGTCTCAAAGCCCTTCTAGTAGCTAAGGGGTACACATAGTGTTATGGAGTTGAATACGAAGAGACTTTCTGCCCAACTTACAAACAAGAACAGTGTCACGAGTTCTTAAGCCAAATGCCAATAATACAAAGAAGAGAAACACCAACCAACTTTTCTAAATTTGGTTTCTCTACCCAACTTACAATCTAGAAATGGTAATAGCTGTGAAGCATTAAATGACAGCTAAAGCCAGATGTTGAATAGAAATATTTTTTTAATATTTTTTTGGATATTAGATACATATACGACACCTAGCCCCAACAAGATTTCAGCCTAAAACTGACCTCAAACCAATAAAAACCCCATGTAGCTAATGAGCCAAAAGTCCAATTTGATGAAACTTAAGGTCCTTACTTTTATTTTATTATTGTTGTCTAGAAGTAAGTAATTCAATAACATCATAATTTCTTGAATTCATCACAAAATTACTTATTTGATGAAATTAAATAATAAATAATTTCTTATTTAATAGTTGCGATAATTCATTACATGACTTAATGATTGATATTAAATCCTAAATTACAAAATTAATTATTAATAATTTAAGGGTTTTTAAGATTCTAAACTCTAACAATTAATAATATTACGTAATCATTTTTTTTGAAATAAGTAACGAGTCCTATTAATTTAGTGACTTATTTTAATTAATTATATAATTATTTACTAATTTATATTAAATCATCAATTCATAAATTAATTATTAATAATTTAATGGTTTTAAAACCCTAAACCTTCACAATTAAGAATATTAAGTCAGCATTTTATTTGAAATAATGTATACCTTAATAAATAATGAGTCCTAATAATTTATTAAATGACTTATTTTAAAATTTTGGAATTCATTCCATAACTTAATCTTAAACCATAATTATTGACTGCTAGTAATTACTATTTTGAAAACCTAAAGTTATATATTTTTCTTACCAACCAAAATCTGTTTCCATTATTTATTATGGATGCTAATTAATGACTCATGTTATTTATTTTTTGAAAACAATATTATAAATAATTTATAATTTTAATAATTTTTTTAAATATGGTAAATTTAATAAATAATAAATCCAATTAATTAAATTAATGATTTTTATAATAAAATTTTAATTTATTAAATAATTTAAAGTTTTTTATTACTATCTTAATTACTAATAATTTTTAAGTGTTTTCTAAAACTTTAAACACTAACAATCATTGATAACTAGTAATTATTATTTAAAATCGATTATTTAATATATTTTTCTTACTAACTACTATTTTTAGTTAATTATAATTAATCTCAATTAAGATTCATATTTTAATTATTTAAAATTATTAATCAAATATAATATTAGCTATTATTATTAACTATAATTATCAATTATTATTGCTCTAAATAATTGATTAGAAATCAATTAATAATTAATAATTATTTTTAGATCTATATTAGTAATAAATATCATACTCCTTAATTATTATTGCTCTATTATTATGTACTACTTATTATTTATTATTTTATTTTGTTCTAACTATATTTTAAATTTTATTTATGCTTATTAGTAAATTAATAATTAGTAACTATTTTTGAAATGTACACAACTAATATTAATATTTTAATATTAGTCATGTACATTTATAATATTTTAATAATTAATAAATTAACTATATTGGTCCACATTATCGATTAATCCTTTTTTTATAATAGATTGTAGTAAAATCTATAATCTTTTAATAATTAATAAATTAATAAATTAATCTATAATCACTAATAAGTAATAATTTAATAATGATCATACTACATTACTAAACTCAGGGCCTCAGTTAGGGCACATGGTCCCTTCTCTAAGGAGAAAATTTTTCTTGGTCGGCCATTAGTGAACAAGATTAAATATTTGAAACATGCATTAAACAACTAACAACATTAAAAGATGAGTAAAATAGTAGTTATTAATTACTAATTAGGCATTAAAAGGAAAAAATTGCAAAAAATCTCATAAGTATAATAATAATGAAAGATTTATTCCTTAATATATTCATTCTTGAAGTCAATAAAGAAATGAAGAGGACCTTATGAACAATGACTTAGAATATGGTCTAATAAACAATGAAATAGTAAGTTGTGATAATATCATCACTTATGGGATCCAGTTAAGCTCTCATTTGGCAGCACAAGGTGTCCTCTTCAAAGGCTCTAGTTGGATTACAATAAGTCAATAAGAACATCATCTCCAGTTTTGGTTCAAATATTTTAATGAAGATATGATGTTTGATTGCAGGCCATTTACATCAAGAATATGGTTCAAATCTGGTTCATTTTTTAAATTTTTTTTATAATCGTTTATTTTATTGATAAGGTCGTCTTCCATCCTGTAAGGAGAAAACAATCCAATAGAACCCTAGAAAAAGACCTCTCTATTGCCAACCAACCCTAAATCCTACACCCCAATAATCAATCTTGCAACACTATGATCTAAGTTGAATTTTTGCAATCCAATAATTTGTATTGTGAAAATTCAAATTCAAGCTGATTCATTAACATGCAAAACACGAAATTTTCTACCATTTCCTTGGAAAAAATCTTATGAAATTTCCAACCAGATAACTAATGAGATCGATTTTAAACTGAATATGTTTAGGAAACTTTTAACACGGAAAAGTATTTCTAGTTTTTTTTTTTTTTTTTTGGACGTAAATTTCTAGTTAGTGGCACTAACAAGGTCTTACTGAAGAAAAACCACATTTATATTTGGACAATGTAATTGGGATAAAAGGGTGTGGATTAAAGTTTATCTAAGCTCAGGAGCTCCTAATTTTTAATTTCAACATTGAATTTAAGTTGAATAATTCACTTATTATCTAAATGATTTGTGTTGATCTTCATTTGATAATCTTTTATATTTTAATAATAAATTAGAGATAGTGACATTATTATAAAATAATAAAGTAAATCATATTCTTGTAAAATGAAGCTAGTTTTTAAGATAAAGCTTGCAAGAGTTGAATCCAACCTCCTTTCTAAAATTCTAAAATGTAACATGGTTTATATTGAAAAATCTACTACAATGTTATGGTACCCTAAAATTCAAAACTCCCACTTATGCAAATTGCTTGTGTTCTTCCATAAGAAGAAAAGATCCATCTTTAAAAGCTGGTCCGAAAGTAAAAAAGAAGAATTTCAACAAAACTTATTTGGATATCTAATGAGGGGTTAAAATACATTAAAAATACTTGATCACATGATATGTATCAAGTTAAGAGCTTGAAATTTCTTGAACCATATTTCACTTTTCTTGCTGTATAAACTAGGTTTTCAACATCATCCATTAAATGAATTTCCAATATTTTCTCCTGTCGGGGTTGTCCATATATTTGTAAACACTATCTAACTCCCTGAAATATGAAACAAAATAAATCTTTATTTTTCATCACGAGAAGGGAGAATTTCCAATCTAATTTATTTTTCTCAGTTTTTTGGGGGAATCTAAGATGCAATCGAAAATTTTGAGTTTTGGGAAAAGTAAACTGAAGAAGTACTAGCCGATTTAACTTTATGGTGCTTGCTATTTTTTTTGTGTCTAGAAATTAATTATTAATAAAAAAATTATATATATATATATATATATGAATTAAGAATGAATCTAGGACTTTCTTTTATCAAGGTAAGGGTTTATGTAAGTGAAGTAAATAAGATCAAGATAGCATGAAGTGTCTATCATCTATTATTTAGAATGTAAACTAAATTAGAAAAAAAAAACAAAAAATTCAAAAATATTTCCTACACATAGACAACTTCAACCATACAATGTTACAAAAGATCACATAACCCAAAATATAGACAAGAACATAAGAATGAGCAACATCTTAGAGGTTCCTTCTAATATGATTAGTCGTTCAAATGTTTTTATGCTAAGTTTTTGGAAAAGCAACATAATTGTAAGTGTCACTAACTTCTCTACCCATATCTTTTTTCCAGTCTCAAGTTAAAAATTATAAATTTTGTGTGAAACTCAAATGGTTTAATCTTAAAAGGAAGGAGCAACACATATATATTTCTAGAATTTCATGGTATAGGTATGTCTTGGATGGTCATGAATAAAAATTAACTTAGAAACTAGAGAAACCTATGTTATTAGCATAATGTCTAAAACGTTTTATCCCTATTTCTCCATCAATTCATTATCTACTAATGAGACACTTCACCTATACACTTGGAGAGGGCTAGTAAATGATTTTAAAAGATGAGGATTAGATAATTTTGTCTTCCTTACTAAAGTGGCATGAGTCTCCCAAAATGTAAATAGTGATCTACCATTCTAGAATATGAAGGAGAAAGTAGGTTACATACAAAAGACATCCAAACACATCGACCCTAATAGTTAGAGAATAAAGAAGAATGTGACCTACCATTTAAGGTTTAAAGCTCAATTATCAAACGAGACCTACCCATTTAAGAACAAAATATATTGTTTATTTTATGTCATTCTTTGATAGTCGAAAACATTTTACTATGTTTGATTCAAGTACTTGTGAAAACACAACCTCTAAAGTCGTGAACAATTTAAGAATAGAAAGTGGGAATACAGTTGCTAAGCATCGCAGGATGAGATTTTAATGTTGTCACTATATCTTGTTACTTTCTAATATACTAACCTTGGCAATTTGATTTGGAAGTCTACGACAAGTTGACATCATTAACTATATTAAATTTTTATATATATAATATACAACCTCGATTAAGCTTGAGTTTATTAACTTTTGAAAACAATTTTTCTATCTTTTACAAATATTTATACTTTTGGAAGTAGAGTTCTTTGTGTTTTGAAATTTGTGCTTATGCGACTAAAAACACTTAAATAGAATCTTGTATCTTAAAATATTAAGAATGTTATTCAAACAATTAAAAGCAAGCTTAAACTTCAAAAAGCCTACTCCAAATCAGGGTTTTGTGAATTGCTAGGTTGACTTGCGATTCTGACAAGTCAACATATATTTTGGTGAAGTTGAGTCGGTTCATGGGGAGTAGAATCATCTTGAATACGTAACATGCCTTGGATTATGAGAGTTGGTGTTGAATTTCTTGAAAAAAAACTTCATTGACTTGTTTTAATTTGAGTACAATGAACCTTTATTTATAATAGAGGAAATAAGTAGCATCCGACTACAATTAAATTACCCTTAACCAAGTTACACCCAAAGTCAAACACTAAAAGATAAGTCTTATAACAATTAAACGAATGTGCATAAATATAAGACTAACATAACTAAAATATCTTTAATGGAGACTCTTCTGTGAGACCTCCTTCCATGAGACTCCTCTTAGACTTCGCCATAATAATTTTGGCTTTGTGAGATTACTTGTTATGAGAGACATGTAAGACTCTTCCATACCTGCTCTTCAACACTCACCCTCAAGCTGGAGTTTATAGTTTCAGCTTGCAGTGAAAAAGGATCTTGGTATGCAATCTTCATTGGCTATTTTTTTTCATAGATGCAAAATCTTCATCTTTTGTTCTCTCCCTTTCTTGAATATTTTGGTCACAACAAAAACTACCACAACATGTGGAAAAAAATACATCTTTCTTGTATTTCTTCTTCTACTTCTCTCCCTCAAGCCATAAATAAAAAGGATATAGAGACCCAGCTTGGATAAAATATAATATGGTAGAAAAAAGTCACTCCTAACGGTATGACAAAATCAATACACCAATCAAAATAGTCACAGTCTGAAACACACTGTTCAATTTCATAAGCGAGAAAAAGGTAAAATTTTAGGGCACAACAAAGAAATTACTTACTTTTCAAGGGTAGCTCAAACACAAATCACCTCTTAGGTGAAAAATAAAAGTCTTGACTCGAGTTGGATGTTGGGCACACTCTACTTTTAGGTACTAGGTCTAGGTATTATTCTGAAATAATGAAAACAAAAAATGATAAACTGAAGAAATATAAGAGAAAATATATATTTAATCTGAATGAGACATCTATGTAACACTCATACTTCAAAAAAAATCTAGAATGTGACCTTCTTTTTTTTTAAAAAGAAAAAAAGTAGAGACTGTAATTATAGAATTGTAAACATAGAAAACAAGTATGACCTCAAAGAAAGTTCTGGGGGTGATCATAATTTTGACGATGCTAAAGATACGCAACCATGTAACAAAAACACAAAAACATAAAAATAATAATATCCAAGCAGGATATCACATACCTTGAATGAGCACACCATGGAGTGCTTAAGTTTGACCAAAAATCTCTAATTAGAAGAGACATTTTTCTAAAAAACTTGACTCTAGGAGAAAAGAAAACTCAATTTATACGTCAATGCATGGAGAGGTAATAAGAGAGAAAATAGAAAAAAGGAGAGTCTTTTGATAAAACTGACATTTAGTACTTCTAATATCAATATCTCCAAAAATATAGCTTAAAATCATAAACAACTTCTTGCTAAAGAAACAAGACTCAAAGGTTTCTATTTTGATAGAAAATTTGAGATAAAAAGCTTCATTCATGAATCTGTTATGACTACTTGATTTTCCTTGTTTAGTAGAAAGATTTTTGCCAACTCCAATGGGAATATCTCCTTACATATAAATCGGATTTACATGAAAGTTGCTCCTCCTGAAACTAGACTTCGATATCTTTCATTAAAATATAACATTTAATATGAAATATACTTATTTTTGGATAAAAATTAATATATTTCAGATTCTATATTCTAGCTTAATTGAGTACTCTTTCTTCTTTGGGGAACCTCACCATTGACTCTTCCCATTTTGATATCTCCCTCTAGAAAACTCATATTGAGAATTGATTAGATAGGTTAAAAATAGGCTTAAAATTATTTATTTTGACATATAATTCTCCATATAAAGTCTCATTCTTGATTGCACAAAACACATAAAAAATTGAAGCTTTCTATAGTTGCTTAAATCTCTTTTGTTGTCAAACCTTTGCTACAAATTTTGTAGAAAACTTTGATTACCAAAATTCTTTTTGAGTTTGAAAATAGACTCAAAAATATTTTCACAAATATATAACTTATAATATAAAACTACACTATAAAAGTGAAAATGCCAACGAAACAACGAGTTTTATGGCAAGGAAGAAAAAAATAGAATACAAATTTAAACTACTAGAGATGATAAATAAAAAAGAATCACATTATCTCTGTGGGTTGATTGAGTCAACTCACAGAACCTGCTTTTACACCATGTTGAATTTCTTAAAAAGAGAAATACCTCATTGACTTGTTTTAATTTGAGTACAATGAACCTCTATTTATAATAGAGGAAACAAGCAAAATCCAATTACAATTAAACTACCCTTATCTCAGTTACACCCTAAGTCAAAACACTAAAAGATAAATCCTAGAACAATTGAATATAAATAAAAAACTAATATAACTAAAACACCTTTAATTGAGACTCTTTTGTGAAACCTTATTCCATGCGACTCCTATTAGACTCCATATTAATTCTGGCTCTGTGAGACTTTTTGTTGTGAGAGTTATGTAAAACTCTTCCATACATGTTCTTCAATATTTGGGTGGGTCAAATATGGAGCTATGGCGAGTCACAAGTTGCAAACCAAATGTGCCAATCCGACTCGACTCCCCTGTTTAGAACATCTATATGGCAAAAAAAAAAACCACAATTTAGGTTTTTTTTTTCTTTCGTTTCTTCCTACCTCATCACCTTCCTCCCACTTATGCTCATTTCCAAGTCAGCTTCTTGCCATTTTTTGACAATGTCCCCCCTCCTCCGATGTCTTTCCCTATTTCGTTCACTTCCAAAATAGTTTTATTGTGGGATTCAATGTTTTTTGGTTGTTCTGTGCCGAAACTTGTCATTCGAGGCCTAGTCGTTACCTAGATCTAGACCTTCCTCCTCCCATCCTTTGTCATCTTCTAGCCCCCTCGTAGGTATTTTTTTTTCTCGATTGAACTACCTAAAGTTTCGGGTTCAATTAGTATATAGTAAAATAATCTTAATAGTTGATTTCTTAAGTTTAAGGGTTTAAGCTTTAGGGTAATTGCATTGATGAACATAGATTATGTAAAATATTATGATAGTTGATTGCTTTTATGTGTTGTTAATTGAATTGTTTTTGAGATTGTGGCAAACCACCAATGTGGAAAAAAGTTATTTTTTGGGAGTGGACAATTTGCTAGTGAGGGTTGTGTAATAGGTAATGAATTAATTAATATATGATTAACATATTATAGATTCATATAATATATGTGATTATTATATTTATCAATTATGAACATACAATTAATAACTATTAAACAATTACCAACATAATGTATTTAATTATTTTATATGGTAATATATTTTATTTACTAATTTATTATCTATAATAATGAAATACTTGTTTTATATCAAATATTAATCTTGGGTATACTTGAAGATTTCAAGTTTGGCTGTTCTTAGAAAAAGGCTTGGCTGGTTTACTTATCTCGTAGCATCTATTTAATTTGCTGTTCATCTTTTGAAGGTTTGGTTCAACTTATTTTTCTCTCCCCTTTGAACCTGTGTTGTTGATCCAGGATGCTTCTTGGCCAAATTGAGCTTCAGATTGCAAATGTTAAAGAGGAAGCCTTTACTAGAAAGAGATAGTTGAAAAGGTTGATAAATGGCTGGCAGCATGTAAGGAGGAATCCTGGCTTTGAAGAGTACAGAAGGGTAAAGCACTAACAAATTTTTAGTGGTTTGATCCTTCTGGTTGTATCTTCCTGTTGAAGTACTCATTTACCTGGTGCAGACTCTCATTCTCATTCCTGACTTGGTGGATGACTACATCAACGATAAGCTATGGCAGATGCTTTAGTGTTCAAAGGCTTAGCATGGGATGGTGAAAGAGGACCTGAGTTTACGTATTCTGGTTTAAGCTTTTACTTTTATCCAGATCTTAAGACTCGAATAGATTTTCATTCTGAAGCGTGAAGAAAGAGGAACTGAGTGGTCTTGTGAAATGAAATGCAGGAAGAAGAGAAGAGACTTCAGTGGAAGCTCATGGGAGAGCAGGAAGCACATTATGATTCGAAACCCAGCTCAACGAAAAACCCTAACGTGCAAAGATCTTCTTGATCTTCAAGTGGGGATGTAAAAAGAAGATTGTCTCTTAGAAAAGCTATTGCACCTCAAGCAGGAAAGGGGACCAACAACAGGATAACTGCTTGCCAATAAGCTTTTGATAGGTTATTGTTTCAGAATCCTTTCCAAACAACTCCTTTGTTTAACAGTATTTCAGAATTTTCTTGCAGGACATTTTTGTGAGCCTAAATATGAATTTCTATAGCGTTATGAAATTCATGAAAATAGAATTTAAACAGAAGCACGAAAGAATGCTTACCTCCGGCCATGTCGATCAAATTCCCAAAGCAGAAGATCGTCTCATCTATTCAGGGGTTACTCAGATGAAAAATTCATAGGCGGAGGTTACAAAAGGCCTATCTTATCTACATCTAAGATGTTGTTGGATTTCCAATTAAAAGCAATCATTTAGTCCTTCTAGAGCTCTCTTGATAGTACTAAAGGGACATGGCAGCCCTTCTTCCCAGGCTCTACAATCTTTTCAAAGATCAACATGCCAAACTTACAGGATGAACTCGTAGCTGAGTGTAACAAGCTATTCTGTCAGTGTGGGTAAGAATTTTTCATTCCGTAAGGCTAAAACCTGCACTTATGGAAGAAAATGATATCTAAACAGAAACATTTCCCATACTATGGTACTTTCATAAACACATCTTAGATGTCATGGAACAGTTTTAAAGAAATTTGGTTGAAAATTCAATCTTAGAAAGGCCTTAGTAAGAAGATGCTTTATTGCAATGAACTAATCCATCAACTGATAACTCATACGAGCCAAGATTTGTAACATCATTGATACCCTTTGAAGAGCAACAGTGTAAAATAGTGACATTGGGTCAATGGACATGAATGATGAATCAGGTCAAGACTCTTTTTATTTTTTTCCTACCAATCAACCCATTTGAGGAAGAAGAATGGGTTTCATTAATTATAAACAAAGAGAATCAATGGGCAAATCACAGATATCTCCATCAATATGAACCACCTTTATCAACCCAATTGAAGAGGTGGACTCCCCCCCACAAAAGTCTTGTTTGGATTGAGAGATGATTTGAGAAACATTGAATTGTGAGACCCCCCTAGTCATTGAACTCCCAAGGGGGTGGATCCCCCCCTCCTCCACTTGGTTTCCCTTTGTTTTATTCTGTTTTAAGGGCACTATGATCCTGAAGTTTCTTTCAATAATAGTTGTAGTAGAGAGAGTGTTGGGATAAGCATATCATAGTGCTCTTTCCTTTTTACCAAAGTGGAGGATTTGGTACTAAAAGCAGCATTCAATTCACACTTTTCTTCTTCTCATTGGCCCAGCTTTACTTTCTCCTTTCAAAACCCATCACCAAGTAATTGTTAAATATAAAAAAGCTGGACATAAATACCCTTCAAATGGGTGTATATGTAATATTTGAGTGAAAAAGACTTAGGAAAAGAATCAACGGTCAGATATTTTGTGGGTCCATTTAATGTCATGGATGGATTGAAAATTATGGAGAAGGATACAAGCAGACAAAGAGGCAGATATCCTCAAATCCAGGGAATTTCCCCTTTTCATAACTTTAAAGACGAGGGGACAAAGCCTTCTAGATTACCGGCAGGCTTAAATTTGAGTATAATGGGAAAAATATAAAAATACGAAGGGAGGAGACGTTGCAGACCCACTCAGGAGGAAGGTGGAAGATGGTGGCCTGTGGCAAGTGGCCGGTGGATTATTCTCCTCATCTGATTTGCAGTTACAATAGCAGAGGCTACTTTAATTCTTTAACTGTGTTACTCGACTCACGAGGGCGGTTGTCAGTCTGTCCGACTCTGGATAAGAGCCGCAAGATCTACCGGAATTTATTGACTTTTGGCCAAAAAACCTGAGGAAATGGCAGGAAGGCGGAAAACCCGTTTTGGTTTTTTCTTCTTTTTAAATCTTCTGGGTTGTCATTCGTAGGCTTCGTTGTCTACCCGTGTTTTGTTTGTTTGTTTGGTTTGTATTTCTTTTACTCTTTGACGTAGAAATTATCCTTGAATGGTGTGTGGTGCAATCTGATTCCAGTTCTTGCCCCCCTCCTCTTTATCTTTATTGGGTTATTGTTTTCCTCGGGTTCTGGTTGTGTTGCCTCTGTTAATGGTAGCTTTATTGGATGCTGCACCGAGCTCCTGGAGCCAACTGTTGACGGGTCTCTGTTCGCGTTCCGAGTTCTGATTTTGGGTTTCGGGAAAAGGAAAGCACTTGAAGTGTGGCTGTTGGGTGTTCAGTTTGCGACTTCCCGAAACTTTAAACCCATCAGGTTCTCAGAAATTTAGAAATTTGGTGCGGAGTCTTTGAGCAGTGGAATTTTCTGGGTCGTGAAGCCCTACTGTCAGTGATCTTGTCTTGGACTTAAGGAGTCGAAAACACTTCTTCTGCTGTATAGTCCATGGTAGGGTTTTGAGCCAAGTGGTTTCGGTCTCCTCAGTTTGCTCATGCTGTTTTAGGGTTTTGGGTTTAAGCTTCTTCCAAGGTATAAGGTTCGTGGTTGGGTGTTTGGAAGAACTATCTCCAATCTTATTTAACACTTTTCGGATTCTTGGTTTTTGCAGTAGAAGAATCCATGTGTATTTTGGCTTCTTTCATTTTTTAACTTAGGGTTTGAGGTTTCTGTCCCAAAAGTCACTTTGGTCTCTTCATTCAGGCAAAGTCATTGTCCTTGCTCCTGCTTTTAGCTCCTCTTTTGATGCGACTAGTCGTCTCTTCTTAATTCTGATTTTTCTGGGAGTTTAGAATCCGAGCCTAGACGCCATAGAGGCAAGTTGTGGAGCTTTGGGAACCATTTATTCTTATGCAAATCTGTTGTTGAGAAACTATTTGCAGTTTCCTCCTAGGTAAGGCCCTGCGTGGTGTCCTTTTTGACGTGTTGCAGCTTGTTTGCTTCTGATTCTGCTACCCAAACTGTAATTTCTTCTTCTGAAAATGAATTCTCATCAGTTATTCTCTTCCTCCCTTGCGGACTCCACCCTCGTGAAAACTGTGAGGCAAAAATATGAAACCACTCCTTTGAAGTTGGCCACTTTTACTGAAGCTCAGCCTCAGCAGAAGCTTGCAGTCTCAGGAAATTCGGAGGGCTGTGTTGGCGTTCTTGACGTTTACATACATCAGGCAAGAGATATCCATAATATCTGCATTTACCAGAAACAAGATGTTTATGCAAAGATCTACCTCACCAGTGACCCGGAAATAACCGTGTCAACTCAGATCATTAACGGTGGTGGGAAGAATCCAGTCTTCAATGAGAGCCTGCAACTCAAGGTTCGAACTGGGGATTCATCTCTTAAATGTGAGATATGGATGCTTAGCCGGGTGAAAAACTACCTGGAAGACCAGCTATTGGGCTTTGCTTTGGTTCCCCTTTCAGAGATCTTGGTGGGGAATAGGAAATTGATGCAAGAATTCTCACTTTCTTCGACTGATCTATTCCATTCTCCAGCAGGCTTTGTGCAGCTATCTCTTTCATATGTTGGCTCTTCACCGGAGGTGTTGGCTATTCCTCCCCCCCAAGCATCGCTGTCCCAAGGTGAAACTTTAGTTGATTCCGAGGTGGCTAGTTCACTCCCTTGTGAGTACACTAAGATTGAGTTCCCCGATCCGAATATTGTGAACGAAAACCAACTAATGGTATCTGAATATTTTGGGATTCCGTGCACTGATTTGGATGCTCAGAGCCCTGAGAGCTTAATCACTTCAGAGAATGGCAATAATTTAGATTCGGGTGTAGATGTTCAGGTTGTGGAAAGCTTCACGAAGGAGTCTTTGAAGAATGATACACCTGTAAGCAGTGTCTCAACGAATGGATCAAGTGGATCCCCCTCTACTGCCGGCCACACTAGTACTCAATCAGTTTCTGATACTCAAGACCAGGTTTCATCCAAGGTGGAGAAAAATGCAGATGCTGGAGAGGCTGAAATTAATTCATCTAGTGGGTCAGCTGGTAGTAAATTCCCACAGCCAATTATAAATATAAAGATTGAGCCTGAACAGCAGGTGGTGCAGCAGGAGATAGTGGACATGTATATGAAGAGCATGCAGCAGTTTACTGAATCATTGGCCAAGATGAAGCTTCCCATGGATATTGAAAATGGTGGATCTGCTCCAGCAAATAGTAATTCAACCTCTGAATCGAAACTCCAGCAGAAGGGAACTGGCTCAAGGGTCTTTTATGGGAGTAGAGCTTTCTTTTGAAGCATTTTGTTGACTCTTTATATATAATTATAAAAATACTTGTGACTCTAGGATAGGACTGATCATCTTAGTATGTCGGTATTAGAGTCTTGTTTTGTGTTTGTGTGTGGAATAACTTTGAGAAGGAGGAAGTCTATAATGTGTATGAGCATTCACAACTGCAATGTGTATGAGATTTTCTGTATCTTCTTATGATTTGTATGGCAAATGTCCTTATTTCCACTTGTGTGCTCTGCGTTTGTTGGTGTGAAATTCCTAGAAATTGATGATTTCATTTTTACTGTTTACATATTGTGGTGGTAGAATGTGTTGATGATGGATTAGAGAGAGAGTCAGAGAGACTAGGACAAGAATCCATGAAGATAGATCTGAACAGGAGGGATGGATGCAGCAAATAATAAAGATACAAGATTTATATTGGTAGGATTCGTCTCTGATCATCATGGTAAAGCACTGGTTTCTCTACGGTGAAGAACAATATTACATCTCTTTTTGAGCAAATGTTTCCTTTTTGTACTTGTTACCATTTTGCAATTGAAAGAATCCAATTTTAATCTCTGTTACCATTCGACATTGGAATGTTAGTTGGCACTCAGATTTTAAACATCATAAATATTCACTGGATATTAATTATTCATGTTTGCTTTTCTCATATTAATTCCTAAATGGTCAATATTAGGATAAATACAGAATTAAAAGAAACACATTTTTACAGTACAAACATAAAGGGGAAAGAACATCTTTGTCATTGATAGGAGTGACCATGTCCGATCTGAATAAAGCATAAACTCAAATGGGTATTTCTATTATTTCATTTATTCTTGTTTCTAAGTGCCTCCTACATACCCAAGCTATCTGCCCATCATCTCTGTATCTCACCCTCCACAATCCAAACTTCTCTGCTATATCCTTTCCACTTGTGCAGTTATTGTTCCTCAAGAAATCTACAACCCACTGATGAGCTCCTCTGAGATCTTGTCTGACATCCCTCGACCTGTCTCCTTGCAAGTGTCTGCTCCTGCTTCCAATGGCTGCTGCCCCTAAAGCACCAGCCCCCACTGCAGCTGCTCCATAGGCGAAATTTGATTCAGCAAGAAGAGCCACTTCACGGCTCAAATCTGGTATCATATGCCCCATACCTGCAGCCAAGTGGGCTCCAATCTTTAAAGCAAACGTCACTAGTTTCATGAACTTATTCATGTATGGAATGAGGCACTGGACTGCTCTGTTATCTACTTTCATCAGTTCACATCCGATCTGATCTTCAATAACATGAATCTCTCTCCGAAACTCGCACAGGAAATGAAGCCGGAGAGCCATCATACCTGAAACTATGTTGGTCACCAACCTTCTTGTGTAATTTTCAGTGCGGACAAAATAAAACATGTGGGGTACTTTTCTCTCTTCTAGTTGGACACTAAAATTTGCTATGTGGTTCACTTTCCGGTGGAGCTCAATCAAGAGTCTGTGTTCATAGTATCTTAAACCTTGTATCTCCTGCTTCAAGTCTTTGATTTCTGTCTCTATGATCTTCAGCCTTTGTAGAACAGCTTCAACACCCTTTGCAATACCGGATAATGACGGATCAACTGAACTGTCATGTTCATCCTCAGGTGGATTTTGGGTGTTTTCAAG
Organism: Aristolochia californica; assembly: GCF_029961685.1. NCBI lineage: Eukaryota > Viridiplantae > Streptophyta > Magnoliopsida > Piperales > Aristolochiaceae > Aristolochia > Aristolochia californica. The sequence goes on from NW_027181771.1 coordinate 2,426,043, forward strand.
TGGGACTTCCAATTCTATGGCAAGATGGTAGAGGTCATTGTACCTTCTATGTAGTATTTCATGGAAATCATCCTCAGAAAGGAGATCTCTAGCAAAATCAAATCCAGATGGTAAGATGGATCTACCACCATCTGATACACTGCTCCATGTATGTTGGTATTCATACATACTGTCTGCTGGAACTGTGAGAAGGGCCTCTTTCAATTGTTGCAGAGGAACAAATTGGGTTTTTCTGTATCTTGGAGGAATCAGATTTTGAACACATTGAGGTCGGATGATGCTTTCTGTCAAGGTAATACCCTGGCACATTCCCTGGATTGTTGGAATTAGAAGTTGTCTAAAGAGCCTTAGAATTTCAGTTTGATTCTTTGTAGAGCATGCTAGAACATCTATAAAGTGACCCAACTGCCCTCCAAGCTCCACCCTGATGTAAATCCCATTAATGTTTATCGATATAAGGTACTTCTCCAGACTGTATGTAGCTCCAGGCTGATTTTTCGATCCCAATATTTTGTTATGCAGATTCACCTGGGTTCATAAAAAGGTGAGATTGGAAAGAGATTCCTTTTTATTTTGTACAATGTGAAAATTATTAACCTCAATTTCCTCTACTGTTTGTAGAATTACTTCTTTAGCAGTATTTGTTCTATTGCAAAAAATTTCATGAAGTGAAAAACTCAAAAACAGATTTTATTTATATATTTCTTATTTCAAAATTATAACTGTAGTTACCTGGAGCCTGGGGAAGAAGCCTGGAGTCAGAAACATATGGCTGGAATCATCACATTCCAGATGTCTTCCCACATAAACACAACCAGGCGTGTTCAGGGGCCATTTTGGTGTTTTCCCCCTTCCTTCTTCAAGAAATGCTGGAATCAGAAGAAGAGAATTTGGATCACTGGGTTCTTGCACATAACAAAGCTCCAGTTTTAACATCATTTTCACCAGATCTCCCTCCTCCAAGTTGTCAAATACTCTTGAATCCGTCCCCGGCATTAAGTGACCCTGTAAGCTTCCCCTTAGAAATTTCTCCAGCTCTTTCCTGCTTACAAACCCACTCTTCTCCTGAGAACCTGGCTTTCTGGCATCTAACGTTACAAGGCGGCCTAGAACCTCCCTGCAGAACCACTCACAGTCTAAGATAAGAAACTCCAGATTTTCAAAGTAGATCACATTCCCCATTTGGTGTAAAGTATTTGCCACTGCCTTCCTCCTCATCTCCACCTTTTCAAGATTATGGTTTCTAGATCGGATTCTCAAGGCTGGGACCTTCACCTGGCACAAGTCGCAAAATTCCTTCCATCGCATTACTGGCTTGTTGTAGTTCTCTGCTCTCCAGCTTGACAAGATCTGTACCAGATCATTACAAAGTTGATAGACTTGTGGAACTCTCTGAAGAATTGTTTTACTAGTCTTCCGAAGGTGATGCGTCAGTTTGCCCACAGAGCCACTTGATCTTGCATCGACAGTGAAGATTGTAGGATAAAACTCTACAAACCCTTGAAACCTTTCTTTTAACTTTTGCATCAGGATAACTGTAGGTTGCAAGCTTTCAATTGGGTTTGAGATTTTGTCCATGTGGGTTAGGACAACTGTTACATTTGGCAACATATATTGAGATATGGCCCTCCTTGAATTGGAGACTATGAACCTCAGCCAGTAAAGTACATCTTGTTCAATCTCAGCAGCTGCTTTTAGTTCTTTGTTGCCTGGTTTTCTAAACAGACTACTGATTATTAAGAAGAATGAAGGACTTCCATGGCCAGGAAACATGAGATCATGGACGGCAAAAAATTCATGCTGGCCACCTAGATCCCAGACTGAAATTTTTGTGTCCTCATCATGGAAAGTTTTGATTTTTACTCCTGAACTTCTCACTGCTTGCTCAACTGGATTTACCAGAGATCTAATCTGATCTGAGTAAGGTAGCTTGAATGAAGAGAAGTTCTGTGAAATTGAATTGCAAAGCGTGGTTTTACCTGTGAATATTGTAGGAATTAGAAAACGCCAAACTAATATGGAAAAAAGATGACCTAGATGTGGTGTGGCATTTATGAAATAGGCAGGCATGAAAAATGAATAGATAAGTGGTTTGTGATTGACCTGAAGAGAGTCATATTTTGATGAACTGAAATCAACACAAGAAATTGAATAAAACAGCAAATGTGTAAACAAGTTTGATGCCTTTCTGTATGTCTTGTAGAAAAATTTATTTGTGAAGGTTTATAGAAATCATGAGATGGTTAAAACAGAGAGTTAAGAGCTTCAAAATGTGAATGCCAGCCTTCTTGAATATGCCACTGATACACTCAAGTCAGAAATTCGTATGTGGATTTTGTCAATGTTTCTAGAACAGAAAATCTGTGATTAGTAAAAATAATGATACAGGAAAAAAAGTTTATTTGTAAAAATAATGCTTGAATTTTGTTTTGTTACCAGCAAATTCTTGTCCACAGAGGAAAACTCGACAACTCTTGGGCATTGTTAGTGGCATGTCTTTAAAGAACTCTATTTCAGGTTCTGTTTTTCCATTTTGACCAAGCTTCTGGTAAATTCTTTCGGTTTTCCCTTCAGTATGTAAAGGAGTTCTTTCAAGGTCAATCTCTTCAATCCATGGATTAAGCTGCAACGAATCCATTATGGCCTCTAACAGCATTTCCCCTTCAACACCTTTGCAGCCCTGCAGAGAAAAAAATCTCAGGGTGGCATTTTTCTCCAAGCTTCTGAAAATCCGTATAAAATCATCTGGTCTCAAGCTTTCATCATCATGGATACCTAAATGGGTCAGACTTTGATTTGTCTCCATAAGTCGTAAGATTGCGATAGTTCCATCTCTTCCTAGCTTGGTTCTGCCACCTCCAAAAGTTAAGGATTTCAAACAAATGTTTGCTTGACTTTGCAGAGGTGAAAATCTGCTTAATGGGCATAACAAATGCTCCACCCCTACTCCACTGAACCAATTTCCATCCACCTCTAAACTTTCTATGCTCTGGTTCTTGAAAAGCCCAGCTGCAACATAGACTACACCTTTGTCTTTGAGGCAGGTTTTAGATAATTTTACATGTTTTAATATACGATTCTGTTCTAAAACACATCTAAACTCCTTGGCCCAGCGAGATCTTAGCCTGATCCCAGTCATATCTAGTGTTCTGACTGTTGTGTTCCATCCCAAAGCACACGCAACTCGGGAAGAACCAGATACATCAAGCCTGTAAATTCTCAAGGTACTATTTTCAGGTACAAATTCTACAATCTTGGAGCTTTTTTCTCCATTTGTGCTACTCCAAATGTGAACTTCCATAGCTCTGTTTCTTGCCAGAACAGCAGAAATAAGAGGGGTCGCTGTGAGAGGAGTAGAATCAAGAAGTATCAAGAGTCTAAGTGTTGAGTTCACCTCTATCATCTTTGAAAGCTCCTCTGCTCCCTTTGAACCGATTGAGTCATCCCATATCTGCAATTCTTCCAAAGTTTCATTTCTCTTCAATGCAGAAGCAATGAAAGCGGCTCCTTCATATCCTATTCTTGATTCGGAGAATATAACTTCTTTTATCCCACAGTTTCTCCTGAGGATTTCTGAGAGCTCTGATAACCCTTCAGGATTGAATTTGTTTGTCTGGAATGTAATTTGCTTGATGTTAAAATTCTTATCTAGTAACATTCCAAGCTTACGGACTTGTTGCAACTCCCAGTCAACCCTGTGAAACTCTAATGTCTTCAGAGAGTTTTGATTTTCTTTTGACGCTGCTAGGGCTGCAAGGAGATGAGGGAAGTATTGAATGTTATCCTTGTCTTTGGAAATGTTTATGCACATGGAGCTCTCTGTTTCTTGGAAGCAGCTTGAAGTTGGCTGAGAATTGTAGAAGGAAACTGTGTGAAGATTGAGATTTCCTGACTGGAACACTTGCAGAGCCCAAGAGAGATCTTTGAGAATCTGCTGGGAAGCCATTGCCTTTTTCTCTAGAAGAATGGATAGATCAGCAGATCTTTGGACACTTAACAACCCTGAAAGAGCAGGTAAGTGCTGCTTGTCTTTATCTGTTTAAGAATCGAAAACTTTTAAAAATGAGTTCCACTTTTCCAAATGCAAACCGTCTGTGCAGAGATTATGAAAAATTACTCAACCCCTTCCAATATAAAGGAACAATCCAGGGAAGAAACTCCCAGTAGCTTCCTCAAAAGGTGGAAATTTTTTCCTGCCTTAACAATGATGTAAATGGTACCTTGAATGAAGCAGCATCAGAGAGATGTTTGCTTGTACAGGCTTCGGTTAGTTGATCATCATCTCCAACGTGAAGTCGTAAAGCTTCTTGATCCCAACCTCTCCTTCTGGATTCCAGCTCAATGAGACCAAACACTTTTTCTTTTTCTCATGTTCAGAAGATGGTACCAGTTTATGCTTTTCCATGTTCAGTTGAATTGCAGAAACATGACTCAGAAAATTCAAATTATTCCCAAGTCAGGCACCCACGCAGGAGATGCTCAAAGGTATTGTAAAGTGTGAACGGATGTAGATTAATGAATGCTGTAGCTAGTGGGATCTGGTTTAAGCTGCCATCAATGGGAAAAGTTAGAAAAAAGATTTGTCTCTTTGTAAGACTTTTTCTCTCATTCTCTGTTCTTTTACCGTCATGCTCACAAAAGAAAGACAGCATCCAATAAAGGAGAAAAGCAAAGTGTGGCAGACAAACAGAGGAGAGCTTTAAGGAGCTTCATATAGGGGAAAAGACCCTGGATTCTAGACGTAACTCTCTTTCGTTAGCCTTGGAATTTTCTTTAAACTGCTACATATTGACATTAGTAAGACTAATAGAAGTTAATGTGGTTCTTCTTTTAATATTTGGGTGTTTGTTTATTTTATGCCCTGCCTCTCCACACTCAAAGCAAATATCAGTCTTTTTAATTTACTTATCACTATTAGGTTTGAATTGGCCTTTACTAAAATATTTTTTTTCCTTTATATCTTTTGAAGATATCTAGTGATGAATCTCACATCACCCTAGCTATCTTCACTAGAGTCATCATTCACACTAGACTTGGCCTTAAGAACAATATTTTTCCTTCTAAGTTTTTCTACTTCTTTTTCTTGAGGTTCCATCTCATATGTGAGGAGGATTCTAAGTAGTTTTTCCAAGCTTGTTATTCTAAAGTTAGCATTCTCAGGGATGATTGTCTTCCTCATGTCCAATGACTTTGGAAGCGCCTTGGGAAACTTGTAATAATTTCTCCTATAAAGGAAAATATCCTTTTCTAGTATATTCAACTTATTTATTATATGATTGAACCTAGAACTCACGTTAGCAATTGATTCGTCTGATTCTAGAGTCCTTGATCCTTTTAGTTCCTTCATGGATCACTTCTAACTTATCCCAAATTTCTTTGGCTGTTTTCAACGCATACAAGACTTCATATACATAATAAGAGGTTAATTGCCTTAGAGTTTGTTCGAAGTTGCTATTTTATCTTCTTGTTTAAGTCCCCTACTTGGAGATGAGTTGACCATTAACCATTTTTCATGGTACAAATGGTTAATTCTTTGTGATATGTCAAATGTCCCAATTTATGGATTGGAGGAAGAATTCTATTCTTACCTTTCAATGCATGTACTTTATCTCTTTAAATATTGGGGGACCGTTGACGAACTGTTCTTCGGGAAAAATAATTTTCTCCTGATATGCCATTAAAATCTTTTGATGAAATCAAGTAAGATTTTGATTTCAAATGTTTAATGGTGTGCTTCCATACCAATTGTCTATCCGGCTGATGAAAGTGGATGCTTGCAATGGAGGACCAAATCCAACCACTAACACCATAAGGTAGACAATATCTAATAATCAAGAGTGACTTGTCTGTTAAGTTGTGGAGCCTAATCAACACCCTACGTTGAGTCGATAGATGGAACGACCTTCGTGGTAAGGTCACCGTGGGGGTTGAAAGGGGGTAGAGCCCTCGCCAAATCCATGGTATATTGACTGTTGTTTCATTAAGGGTAGTTTAGAAATTTCACTCTCATGTAAACTATTTCATCTTCATAGTGGATTACTGCAGGGGTGAAAGACAGGACGTAGTATCACCTTGAGGCAAACCTGTATAAATCTTCCTGTGTTTTTTGTTTTTTTGTTTTTTTTAGTAATTATTATTATTGTTCTCGTTAGTTTGGAATTAGAACGTCTAATTCCTAACATTGTCATGCTCTTTAGATACTACAAAACAATAAGATGCATGGTCATTTCTCAATTATGAATTCTTGTTTGAAACTATGAGAAGGTAGGGAATGCATCAACACATAAGCAAGGAAATTTACTCATTTTAAAAAAGTTTGTCTTCTATGTCTTAGTGAGTAGGCTTTATCCCCTTAAGGTTAGTTGTTCGAGTTGGGCATGGGTGGATTCATATAAATCCCTTGTATTGATTAAGATGGACATGGATTTCAAAATTTGAGTTTAGATTGTTCATGTAGACATGAGTGAATCATCTGAGCATAACCACTTAATTGAACAAGAACTATGCATCAAAACTAATCACATTACTACTAATATGCACAAAAACTGCAGAGGAACAAGATCTAAAGCGGTCGCTGCTACCAAAATGAAATATTTCAAAGCATTCACTTCTAGAAGACTACAAGATTTCCAAATGTATTGTTTTACTTCCAGAAATTCAATGCACTAAAATGTCTTAGCCTGGAGCAGAGTACTCAAAATTTTCAACCTGAACCTCTTGCCACATCGATCAAATCCAGGACCGAAAGACGTAAAAAATAGTTCAATCTATCACTTTTAGCTTCAGAAAACAAGGAGGTCTATCAATTGGTTTGGCTCCATCCATTGATAGAATGATACAGAAACTCCTTGAACAAAGGTTGGGGAGGGAGGAATGATTGAATCAATCTATCTGACGAGGGAAAAATGATTGGCTAGTCTTACTTAAGAACAACCAATGTTATTTCCAGAAAAATCAGATTTGGTTGGAAACTAATATAATCTTTTCTTGACATGTTATTGGCTAAAGACAATCTAATGTTCCTTAAGCCAATGGTTACTAAAGTTCTAGTTCACATAGGATTTTGATTTTAATAAAAATTGGAAGTCTACATAAACTAGTCAAGGATTGGTATTATGAGGTTAAATGATAATATTGAATCAATCATCAAAGCCAAATCTCATGTAAGAATCTTTGAATTGACATGAATATCAATTATTAAGTTCCATTTGCATAATTCTTATCCCACAACCTATTAAGATTATGTTCATTTAGAGTATAGCTTAGTTCAGAGATTCCACTCATTGCTTGAAGATCAAGTGACGTTCGCTACCCAAATTTGTTTGTGTTGCACCATCTCAATATTTGAAGAGAAATTAAGGCTTCCCCTCGGAATCCAAATTCTCTTTAAGCCATTTAGTTGTGCTCTTTTGGCTTAGCACTCAAATGCATAATGGGTTATAGTCTCACATTTGTAATATGTATTATTATGCATTGGTGATGTTCTGATATTTGTCGCACTCGCCCTATGAGAATTTCTAAATTTTCTCACCTTTCTAGTCTCATGGACATTAGCTCTAAATTTTGCTTTTCTCACTTTTTTTTTTTTATATTTTGATTTATCCGAAGGACTTCACTTGAAGTTAATTTCTCTAAAGCATGGGATGAGTCAAAGGCTTTTCCTTCATCTACTCATAGTACTTTGTTTTTTTCTTGACATTCTTAAAATCTTTAAGCAAAGGTTGTCATTTTCATTCATCTACTCATGAATTTTTAAGAATGGAGTTCAAGTCTCTCACATTCTAAGATGAGCCTTTCCCTTTTTAAGTTGTTCTAGTTTGGAGGAACAATTAGCTTTCCAATAATTTAATTTCCTTTTCTAATTTCGAAAGCTACCTTATTAATTTCTTATTTTCTTTTCTTTTCTTCTATGTAAGGACATGGATTCATCTAGGTTCTCATAAGTTTTTCCTTGTTTGGTTCCTCATAACTATCATGACCCTCTTGGAACATGATATCTTCTTGGGATGCTACAAAATTAATTCAATGAAATCAAATATAATTTTAGATTTTAAATGATTTAGGCTTACTCTAATACCAATTGTTGGCTCAGGTCGCAGTTCAAGGGAGGCTGAATTGAGTGTAAAATAAAATTTAAGACAAGTGTAATCCTCAATTACACTATCCCAGTCTTTCCCCAAGAGATTTTCATACAACTAGATTTTGGCTATAGTGGGTACTCCCTTTCTAAATTCAAGACTCTAGAATGCCAAATCTCTCTTTCTAGAAAAAAAAAAAAAAAAAAACAAAACTTGCAACTTTCTTTTGAAGAGGTACTCGTTCTTCTACTGAGATTGATGGAACTTTGATTACCATGAATACGAAAAGAAATTTGAAGATTCAGGTAAATTTGGATTTTTTTCTCTTCAAAGAGCTAAAAATCAGAATTTGAATAAAAATAATAATTTTCAGACATTTGGTATGCCAATATAAGTTCAATAAATTGTCCTCTACAAGTTCAGGAGCTTATTTATAGGTTTTCTAGCCAAAATAGCTATTTTTTACCGTTTATAAAAAGTTGTAAAAAGTATTGCTCGATCAATAAAAAAAAATATGATCAATCAACAAGTTTTCAACCTTTTAGAAAACTTGTTGGTCAATCATGTCTCATTGAGATCATGCTTTATAGAATTGGTCAAGTAGTGTTCAGTGTGATAAATCATACTATAGTGGATGATAGGTCACGCCATTGGGATAATTGATCATGCCAATTTACGATGTTTTATCATGCCTTTGGGATGATTGATCGTGCTAGTTCAGGATGATCAACGTGCCAATTCAGAATGATTGATCATATCAGTTCAAGAAGCTTTATCACAGGTTCTTACTTGCAGCTGCATGATCGATCATGCCCATGTAGGATGATCAGTCATGTTTTATGAAATTTATCAAGTTGCATTTAGATGATCAATCAAGCCTATGTAGGATGATTGATCATGCTTACTACCAATGTGCAACTTTGGGATGATTGATCGTGCTAGTTCAGGATGATCAACGTGCTAATTCAGAATGATTGATCATATCAATTCAAGAAGCTTTATCACAGGTTCTTACTTGCAGATGCATGGTCGATCATGCCCATGTAGGATGATCGGTCATGTTTTATGAAATTTGTCAAGTTGCATTTAGATGATCAATCAAGCCTATGTAGGATGATTGATCATGCTTACTACCAATGTGCAAAAGTCTTTTCTAAGCATGATATAGGCTACGATAAGGGTCATAATTTTTTCAAAATATTTATGCAAATAAAAATAATTTTTTGGAAAATATTTTATGCCCTAATATTTTTCTTGAATTAAAAGACCGTTATAATAAAAAAACATGAGATTGGAGTTTCTAGTAAAGTTTATATTTGATGAAAATTTATGTTATAATTCTAGAAATTTTCTATAACATGCATATGATGATTTTGAGTATGGTTTGAAAATATAAATGGAATGCTCCATAACATACTTGTGCTTAAGAATCAAAATTTGGTTGGTTATCTACTTACATAACTAAAGTTCTTTAGATTTTTCTAATGATGCTTGGACTCTAGTCTTTAAATCTTCAATCTTCTTCTTAGTTAAGTTTTTCTTCACACCAACAATCTTCAATGACTTTCTACTTCAGGTGTTGACTTGGCAACTTGATGGATCATTCTTTTGTTTTGAGTTTTTGTCATAGACTTCATAATGTTTGTGTTAGAATATCTATTTAAAATACACTGATCACATTGCTAATAGTACACTTTCAGGCTAGCTATTTTGTTATCATCAAAATAATAGAGACCATTATGATTTTACCATTGATCTAATATGACTCATTCTAGAAACTTTTACGGATGAAGATTCAAAGCTTCAATTTGGCCACAGTGGGTCTCCAAGATTTGTAAGGGACCTACCATTATGTTTAACATATCAAATTGATAATATTAAAAAATTTACTGAATTTTTATGATATTATTTGCTTGATACGACAAAGGGTCATTTTCTTAGAAAAATGGCTAAAAATAGGTAGTTTGTTTATCTTTTAATTGAGCTTTATTTAAACAAAATTGTGTCCTACATTGTTCATCAAGTATGACATAAGTGGACAAGGCATTTTCAAGCTCTCCTATACATCCAAATCAATTTAAGATTTTTGAATTTAAGAGAAAGGTTCAAGACTAAGTGGTTTGCGAAAAAGGTTCTAACCATTGCAACATTTTCTCTTACCTTAGAATATGTTGGTAGAACTTAGAGTTTGTCAAGTTGAAATTGCTCTTCATACTTTGAAATCAGTTCAGTCTAATTTCAGGTTGAGAGTTTTTTAAATCTTATTGAGCTTTACTTTGAAATCTTATTCAAGATTAAATTTGAACTAATATTCTTTTGGTATAATCACTTAAGATTAGTTGTATTCATTTGTGTATTAATTATTATAATATCTACTTACTCAGAGATTTTGTGCTATAATTTTAAACTAGCAATTTTAGCATATGTAAACCAATCAATTAAGCTTAGATAAACTAATTGATAGGTGAAAATGCTAGTTATTACAGACCACGAGTCCCTAAGTGTATTTAATTATTGTAATTAGACCTTTATGGTCAACTGCATAGATGTCATTTAGCTATTGAACATAGTGAATTAATTTTGTGTTGCAAATGCCTTAGGAGTGGATTAACAACCCACTCTAAGTTTATCCTTGTAGAACATAATTTTCTTTTTGATAGCCAACCATAATTCCCCGTTGTACTTGTTGTTAGGAATTGGACGCCCTAATTCAATACTAACGAGAGCAATAAAAATCGTAGTACGAAAAACATAAGATTTAAACAAGTTTGTGTCAAGGTGAAACTACCTTTTGTCTTTTGCCACTACAATATTTTACTATAATGATGAAGTAGTTTACAAGAGAAATCGCACACACTGGTGTTTTTTTCTAACCTCTCTTAGCCGCAACTGTTGATGTTTCTTCGATAACAAGCCCTAATAGCATTGCCCCCAAATATAAAGAGAAAATTAAGGCAACTGCAGTACAAGAATAAAATCTCCAAACTACCCTTAATGAAACAACAATCAATATATTGTGGAGCTTTCAGGGATTCCGCCCCCCTTCCAACCCCCACGACAACCTTACCGTAAAGGTCGATTTGCGTACCGACTTAGCGTAAGGTATTAATTAAACTCCACAACTTAACACTTGTGGTAGAGAGTGATAGAGATCAAGATGATCAGGTTAAGAGAAATTGAGATTGTCTCAACTTCTAACTCTATAGTCATGTACACGTGTAAATCTACATTTATGTAAATCCTTGATTATCCTGTAAATATAAATACATGTATCAATCAAAGTAATATCATCGAAAAATATTATTTTCTATATGGTATCAAAGCATATGATCTGATATTTTTTTTTCTTCTCTCTACCGCCCCTGCCACTGACGATTGGTCCCTAAGCTTCCGCATCCTGACACCGAGCTCAGTTTGGTCTTCTCTATTGAGCCCCTCCACTCTATCCCAGAAGGTCTCTGCAAAGCCTACCTGAGCCGCTGCTGCACACTACCACTGTCGCTACCGTTGATGACTTTGTCGTCGTCATCGTCGCCGCTCGCTTGCCACAGCCAGCAGCCGCACGCCGCGGCGGCTAACCAGAGTTCCAACACTCTGTTTTGCTCATTCGCCCGTTGACGGTCTTGCACCGTCGCCATGTCGTCATCGAAAACCATCGCCAGCTGAACCTTCCGTCCCCGACCGCTTCCGTCACCGTCGAACCTTTTGTTGCCGTTGAAAGTTTCATTGCCAAGCCCGAATAGGCAGCCTCACTCCATCGCAAGCCGCTGTCGCTCACCGCTGCTGCTCGTCGCCGCTTGACGCCACCGCACGCCGTCGCCGCAGCAAGCCAGGTACTTCCCGCTTTTTATTTTCCCGCGACCTTCAGTTTAATCCGAGGTCGGTTTAATTTTCGGGAAGAAGAAGTTATGCATGTGCGATCTTCACACGTGCGAATTTTACATGTGTGATTTCCACACGAAAAAAAAATTACTCGTGGCTTTTGAAGAATCTCGTATTATTATTCCCAATGGTCACGACCCAATCACACCATTGATGGTACTCCACATCCACAACTCAGTCAAGCTCACCTCCACAAATTATTTTAGCTGGAAAGCTCAGATAGAAGCTATTCTTTTTTGTTATGATCTTCTCAAGTTCGTTGCTGGTTCTTATTCTCTGCCGCCTGCCACAAAGATGATCAATAATTATGCAGTTCCGAATCTTGAACACACTACATGGCTTCGTCAAGATAAACTTATTTTTGGAGCTCTTATTGGTATTCTCATGCCATCTACTATTCCACTTATCACTCACTCAAGTACCTCTCATGAAGCCTGAACTATTTTGGCCACTACATATGCTGAGCCCTCGTGAGGTCACATTAAATAGATCAAGGATCAACTCAAACATACCACTAAGGGATCTCAATCGATTTACGAATGTATGCAGTATATTAAAACGCGAGCTGATGAACTTGTGGCCCTAGGCAAACCCATGGATCAAGAGGATCTCACTGGGACAATTCTAGATGGGCTCAATGATGAGTACAAACCACTTATTGATAATATCAATGGTCGTGACACGCTCATCTCTTTTAATGATCTGCATGAAAAACCCATCAACAAAGAAGTCTCTCTACGTGTTCAACAAACTCACTCCTCTCCATTTCCAACTTCTGCAAATCCTACCGGTGTTCGATTCAATTCTAGTAGGACTGATGATCGCAATCATAGACAGCAAGGGGCGCCCTCATCACGCTCACAACCAGGTACTACCTCTGGTCTCCACAATATAGTTAATTTGAATGGTCAATCTCAACATCGCCCTTATCTCGGCCGTTGCTAGTTGTGCCGGGAAAAAAGACACAACATTCCCCAATGTCTTGTCTTTCGCCAGATGCAATAGTCTCTGCCACCTCCCCAGGCTCCTTGCACCACCTTTCATTGGCAACATCATCCTGCGACATCATGGCAACCACATGCTCATCTTGCCACCACCACCACTTCTACTGGTTCTCCTTGGCTTCTGGATAGTGGAGCATCGCACCATGTCACTACCGACTTGAGTAATATCTCTCTTCATACTCCTTATTACGGTACTGATGACATCATGATTGGTGATGGCATGGGTCTTCCTAATATGCACACTGGTTACAAATCTCTCTCCACACCCTCTCGTACATTTTTATTAAATAATGTTGTTTGTATTCCCACCATGCAAAATAATCTTATTTCTATTTCTCAATTTTGCCAAACTAATCATACTTCCATTGAATTCTTACCCACTTCGTACGGGGGTAACACTTTTCAGGGTCGAACTAAGGATGGTGTGTACGAATGGCCATCGTCCCCAGTCCAGTCTCCACCAATAATTGCTTTCTCTAGTGTCAAGACCACTTCGTCTGCTTGGCATCATCGTCTAGGTCATCTATCGTCTCCGATTCTACGGCATATCATGTCCACTTTTCAATTAGACTTGTCTCATCTTCTAAATTTTAATTTTACTTACAATTCTTGTTAGTGCAATAAGAGTCACAAATTATCTTTTTCCTACTCCACACTTCTCTTCTTCCCCTCTTGATATTATATTCTCGGATGTCTGGACCTCTCCAATTTATTCTATTGATAATTTCAAGTATTATGTCATTTTTGAGGATCATTTTACAAAGTATATCTGGTTTTATCATCTCAAACAAAAATCACATGTACTTGATACCTTTATCTGATTTAAATTTATAGTTGAAAATTTCTTTGGTAAACGGATTAAGACACTTTACTCTGAAAATTGGGGGGGGGGGGGGGGGGGGGGGGGGGGGGGGGGGGGAGAGAGGAATACAAATCAATGTCGTCCTTTTTGGCGTCCAATGGTATCTCTCATCTTACGTCTCCTCCTCATACACCTGAACACAATGGGTATTCTGAACAACGACATCGTCACATTGTAGAAACAGGTTTGTCACTTCTTTCGCATGCTTATATACCTCTTTCTTTCTGGTCATATGCTTTCTCCATTGCTGTCTATCTCATCAACCGGCTTCCCACACCCACATTAAGTCTTCTTTCACCTTATGCCAAACTTTTTGGCAATCCTCCTAACTATTCTAAACTATGCAGTTTTGGTTGTCTTTGTTATCCATGGTTTCAGCCATACTCTTCTCACAAACTCACTCCTTGTTACTTTCTGTGTGTTTTCTTAGGGTATTCTACTACTCAATGCATATCTATGTCTTGATCCCACCACATCATCTGCAGGTTCGATCCCTGCGCCCTTAGTTCATGACCCCCCCCCGGCCCTTTCCATCACCACTCCCCCCTCCAACCCATAGTCCCACTTTGGCTGACCCCCACCCATCATCCCTATCTACATCATCACCCCCCTTGTTATTGTCACCAAATCCAAGAACAATATTTCCAAACCCATCCAAAAACTAAACCTCACAGCCCAAATTCCCGCATCTGCCAACCGTGATCCCACAACTGTAACTCAAGCTCTCACCAATCCTGAATGGCGTCAGGCTATGTCTGATGAGTATGATGCTCTTGTTCGGAATGGTACATGAGAACTTTTTCCCTCAGATCCCTCGCAAAATCTGGTTGGTTGCAAATGGAATTTTCATACTAAATATCATTCTGATGGTTCCATTGACAGGTACAAGGCTCGTTTAGTTTCCAAAGGGTTTCACCAGTGCCCTGGAGTTGATTATCATGAAACATTTAGTTCAGTTATCAAGTTTACTACTATTCGCATTGTTCTTAGCCTTGCAATAAGTCGTGGTTGGTCTCTTCGCCTACTTGATGTTAATAATGCATTTCTCCAAGGCACTCTATCTGATGATGTATTTATGACACAACCACCGAGTTTCACTGACCGTGATAATTTGAATCTTGTCTGCAAACTTCGCAAGGCTATCTACGGTCTTAAGCAAGTACCTCGTGCTTGGTATCATGAGTTGCGCCAGTTCCTCATTATTTCGAGCTTCTCCATCTCTCATGCAGACTCATCTCTATTTATCTCACATACAGGTTCAGATGTGGTGTATATTCTGGTTTATGTTGATGACATTATTATTACAGGAAACAATGATCAAACTATGACAATTTTCATTCACCTACTTGCTCAAAGATTCTCACTCAAGGATCTTGGCCCCTTGGCTTATTTTCTCGGTATTGAAGTTGTTCCTCGTTCTCAAGGCCTTCTTCTCTCTCAACGCCAGTTTATCTGTGATCTCCTTGCTCGCACACGCATGACCAATGTAAAACATGTCGCTACACCACTTGCCACATCATCTACTTTCACACTTCAGTCTGGCACAACACTATATGATGCATCTGAATATCGAACAGTTGTTGGAAGTTTGCAATATTTGTCTCTCATTCGCCCTAACATTGCTTATGTGGTAAATAAGTTATCTCAGTTTATGCATTGCCCCACCACTGATCATTGGGATATTGTCAAACGTTTGTTACGATATCTTTGTGGGACTCTGGATCATGGTATCGTCTTACATCGACAATCTTCTTTGTTCTTTTATGCGTTCTCTGATATTGATTGGGCAGTAACAAAGATAATTTTAATTCAACCGGTACTTATGTTGTTTACCTCGGTCGCAATCCTATCTCTTGGAGTTCTAAGAAGCAACAGACTATGGCTATATCCTCTACTGAGCCAGAATATCGATCTGTTGCAATCGCTGTAACTGAGATTCGTTGGATTTGCTCTCTTCTCACTGACCTTGGTGTTTTTCTTCCACAACAGCCGATCTTTTATTGTGACAACATAGGTGCTATCAATTTATGCTCCAATCCAGTTTTTCACTCGCGAATGAAACATGTAGCTTTGGATTATCACTTCATTCGAGAACACGTTCAAAGTGGTGCTCATCAGGTGACTCATGTATCATCTGCTAATCAATTAGTCGATGCTCTTACTAAATCGCTTCCTAGAACACGCTTTCTCTTCTTGAAGACCACGATTAGAATCTCTTCTCGGAGCTTCAACTTGTGGGGGCATGATAGAGATCAAGATGATCAGATTAAGAGAAGTTGAGATTGTCTCAACTTCTAACTCTACAGTCATGTACATGTGTAACTCTACATTCATGTAAATCCTTGATCATCCTGTAATTATAAATACATGTATCAATCAAAGTAATATCATCGGGAAATATTATTTTCTATAGAGAAAACAATTTCAAGAATTTGTAGATAAAAGAGTATTCATCCATGAAATAATAGTGACATCTTTTGCATCGAGGAAACATATTTAGATTTTGAGTTTCTAACTCAACACTAAGGATTCTAAAAGAGACAGATAAAAGTTCCATCAACATGCTAATTAGCATTAAAACTCTTAAGAAGAGATAAAAATGGATTTTAAAACTAGATGACTTTTGAATGTTTTCCTTTTTTATGAACCTTAGATCATCTAATCATGGCAGAGAGACAAAGACACCGTCAATTACTAGCACCATAGAGGCAACCTTTAAATTAAAACGAGCATATCCATGGATTAACAGAGAAAGAAATTGCTTGACCAATCGGAACTTTTGAATCCACCAACTGTTTATTACAAGAAACTCTTGAAGGAGCTTTGTATGAAATCTACCTTCTGCTTCCTTGGGTAAGCAAGCTATTGTTTAATTGGGCTGTTATATCTTTCACTAACAATGGTTCTGTTATGCCTGCTTCTTCTGCTTCCAGTCTACTTTGCACTTCATAACTACTCCCTATTGTCGTCTCATCTGTAGCTTTGCCCCATAAGACAGCATAGAGGCCACCAATTACCAGCAACATGCCCACCAAGCTGATTAAAAAGAAGACAAAAAACACATTACATTTGTTGCATGAGGAATAAAGAAATCACTCAGGAAATCTAATCCATCTGGTTAGTGATTGTCCATCGGTAGGCATAAAAATGGGCGACATTCGGATCGCTTAAAATTTTTAAAAGAAATACAATTTTTTCAAATATATATAAAAATATCAATGAAGCATCATTTTGAACATTTTAAAATATTAGAATCAGTAGTCCAGTTCGCTTTGTTCTAGTCGAAACAAACACTTTGATTCTACAATTTTCAGGGCAGTGACAGTAATTAACCTTCTCTCATTCCCACAACTCCCCAACATAAACGCATATATTCACACTAACACTTTAAAAAGAAATTCAAATTTAAAGCCTGAGTATATAATGTAAAGAGCATTTGAAAATTTAGTGATGGGGATACCTGCCCAAGTGTAGATACAGCCTGAGAATGAAAGGTTCTAAGATGGCTACTAGCACTGTTGTTAATGGACTGAAAGCAGTTGCAAAAACAGGTCCTTTCTTTTTCACACTCCATACTTGTATAAAATACCCAATTGCAGAAGTAAAAAGTCCCTGCAAATTAATGACAAATAAGCCAAAATGAACCCACATATCACGAGTTCATGGTCATAACCCAAGAAAAAATTGTCACTTTGATTTATTTGTTTACATTGAATATTTCACAATCAATTGATTTCAAAAAAAGTTGATGTATTTAAAAAATCTCTTTTCCTCTAAATATTTTCTTTGCTGTAGTTTTCTTTCTGTCTCCGTTTGTACCAAACAGGGCCTCATACAGTTAAAGTTTCAGTAAGTTTCTAAACAGAAGTAAAAAAGAGCTAATCCTGATATGGGTTTTTGATTTTTAAGACCTTCATACAGTTATATGCAAATCTACGAAATGAAAAGGGGAAATAAGATTTGAAGAACTTACACTGTAAGCACAAGCTAATAGCTGTAAATCCCAATTCACCTTCCAAGCTGATGGTTTTTCAAACAGAAGGGTAACTACAGTACATTGTATTGCAGCCATTGTACACATCAGAGCTGTTAGAGACATCTGAGCAGGATAATCTCTACTCACCTTTACCTGAAAGCTTGATGAAAATCCTAACTTAATGAAAATTCCTCACATTCCCCTACTGTATCTACTGGCATTGGCCTTATACAGGCAAATAGACAGAGAAAATTGTTTACGAGAGATGTACAAGACAAACCTGAAAGATCATCCATACTGACCATGAGAGGGCACTTGCAAAGAGGAGCATTGCACCCAACAACCAGTTACTTGTGGGGGTTTCAGTAAATTTGATGCTGCTTACAAGTGAAATCACATTTTCTTGTATTGCCTGAAGTTTCATGGATTTCAGTGCTGGTCCCTTGATCATGGTCATTATCATGGCTCCTCCAACACATGCAACTGTTCCTATCACCTTAGCCCACCCCCTTTTGCTCTTTAAGTTCACTATCTCAAGTCTGAACATAAGAGGGAAAAGAGTGTGTGTGTAAGAGAGAGAGAGATAGAGACAGCGAGCGAGAGAGAGAGAGAGAGAGAGAGAGGCAGAAGCACTAAACCTCAGAAAAAAAGCCATTATGAAAGTGATCGCAGGGATGAGATTAGTCACAGTCGAGGCAAAAGTGGTAGAAACATAGGAAAGTCCAGCATAATAGAGGTTCTGGTTCAGGGTAATCCTGCAAAAGTTACTCAAAGCATAAGAAGAACAATCCAGTTCTCACTCAGGGGTCCTAAAAATAATTAATAAAAGCTCGTTTGTCACAAAACAACTAAAAATCGTTCTCACAGGACCCAGCAGCACCTGTCCAAGACCTACCCAATCAGTGCAACGAAAAAAATTTGCCACAGATTTTTCAGGCTCAGTTGAGGCCTACGATTCCTGCAAAAATCCACAAACTTCACTCAATATAGGGACAACCCATGTACCAATTCTGAGTTTTTTAACAAAGAATTCATCAACTGGACAATACCTTTCAGTGAAGTATGCAACAGGAGAAAGAATGGTGGCAGCTATAATCTGCCTGTAAGAGACATAGATATAGTGGCTCAAGCCTTCTGTAAGTGCCACCCGTGTCAATAGATACATGGCCGCAGTGCATACTTGAAGAAAGAGCATTGCAGAAAGAAGGCAGCAGTCCTTCATCTTGCCTTCTTCCCACTCCAAAGCTTCTTCCTCCTCTTCCACATCCACCCTTCCCCTTAATTGATGCGGTTTTTTTTAAATTCCCCAGAGAGTAAGCGACGACCTTTTTTTTACGGGTCAGTGGGCACATGACGTTTTTGGTTTATCGCTACTCTCGTTTTTTAAGTATTTTTTTGTTGTACAGATGGGTTTTTACGATGCGGACATCTATGCCTACTGCAGAATTGCAGGTTGATCGAGACAATAAATGAATTAAACCGCACTCACCAACTAGTTGCAGAATTGCAGGTAGTGAATCAAGTTCCCATGAGACTTACCATCACGAGCTATCCTGGCAAGATCTAACGAAATTAGCTATCCAGTGTCTTGGCAATGTTCCATAGAAAACCATTTCAAGTAACAACTGGCGTTAACAATCTCTTTATGAGGATTGGGAAGCAGATGATTATGAAATTTATTCATGGATAATAAAGCTACTATTTTAGAGGACTTTTTACCACAAGTAGAAGGAATTGAAATCCAGAGGAGTTATGGTATAGCCTTAAGCTTTCTTACTCTGGAAAAGCCAAAATAATCCAAATTAAAAGAACTCTGGAAAGGTTTAGAGAATGGATAAGCATAAATTGTACTGTTGAACATGGGTGGCCTATTGACAGACTATCCTTGTCTTCCTTTTATCTCACATCTTAATTTGGTGCACGTTCAAGAACTCAAATGGGTCGTTGAATTTTGAGAATGGATAATCAAAATCCTGTGTATATTTTTCAATATTAGATATGTTATCTAGTACTTGGGGACACCTTCCTCTCCGGTGAACAAATGAATGATTAGCGACGGCGGAAACTACTTGTATTTTCTTCCTGATGGGGGAGGAACCTCAGCCATCGCCTACAGAGGAGACGAGGGGACACCTTCCTTATAAGCAAGGGCGGAGCCTCTTCTCAACTATGTAGAAATGGGAAGATCCGGGAATCGCCACCCTCCCCTACATTTCCCCCCTACATGTGTTTTATTATGATGATGGGAAATCGAAAGGTCGATGACATGAACGAAAGACGATTGATTTGAACCACAAACTTTCTCTTTTATTTCTTTTGTGTTTCTTTATTTAGTTTCCTTCTACCACCTGCCGACTTTTCTGTCTCTCTTTTTATCTCTCTGTGGCCAAAAGGGTAGCATAGACGGCAAACTTTCACTGGTATTGGCAACCTTTTCTACGCAATCAAAAGAACTGTAACAAATGAAGTTTCTGTAACCTTCATGAATTACTCCAGGCAGGTCGTTTTTATATATTTTTTCTCTGGACAGTATTACATCATCGTCTTCTGATGTCAACCAGTACCCTGCCCCCTTCTTCCACTTGCCTTCCATGGTTTCACTGCTTTGCTACATCTTTTGCTAGCAAAGCTTCTGTGATGCCGGCTTCTTCTGCCTCCAATTGATCTCTCACTTGACCACTACTCCTTTCTCTTGCCTTCTCATCCATGGATTTGCCCCATAGAACACTGTAAAGCCCTCCAATCACCATTACCATGCCCAACAAGCTGAGAAGAGAAGAGAATAGATGTCAACCTTGACAGATTAATGCGAGTCACAGCTTGAAAATTTCTCCACTTCATGGTAAAGTGAAGATAAATTAAAGCTTTAAGATTGAAAGATCAAATTGGTAAATGTGAGGATGTGAAGGTGAGGAGTGACCTGCCCAGGTGAAGATTAACATGGAGAAACAGAGGCTCTAAGATGGCTACCAGCACAGTAGTTAATGGACTGAAAGCTGCTGTAAAAACAGGTCCTTTCTCCTTGACACCCCACACCTGAATGAAATATCCAATTGCTGAAGGCACCATACCCTGTAAATTTCAATTCAAATGCCACCCTTTTATTTGCAAAAGCCAAAAAAAGTGGCTCAAGCATGAGCAGTTCTGAATATCTGCAATTAACAAATTATGGGAACCCATTTCTCATCTTTCAAGCTGACACACCCCTATCCAAGCTTCTCTTTTAAAAAAAATTAAGATTCATTTAAGGAGAAAGGAGTGAAAAGATTTGAAATACTTACACTGTAGAGACAGGTTAATAACTGTATATCCCATTTCACCTTCCAAGCTGAGGGTTTCTCAAATAGTAGTGCAATTATAATGGATTGAAGTGCAGCCATGTTGCATATCAGGGCGGTTAATGACAATCGACAAGGGTAATCTTTTGTTACAAATACCTGTGAAGCAAATGGGTTAGTTCATGGAGAGAGAGAGACAGAGAGAGAGAGAGCGAGAGACCTGAAAGGTCATCCATGACGACCAAGACAAAGCACTGGCAAACACAAAGAAAGCACCCAAGATCCAATTTGTTGCTTTAAAATCAGTTGATTTGAAGTAATCCACAAACAAAACCACGTTTCTTGGTACTTCATGAAGCTTAATGGATGTCAGTGCAGGGCCCTTGATGAGTGTCATAAAAATGGCTCCTCCCACACAAAAAGCCGTTCCAAGCACCTTGGCCATCCCTCTTCTAGTTCTCAAATCCACAGTCTCCAGCCTGCATAAACAAAACAAACAACATAAATACAACATCAAGGAGGGAGAAAAGGAGAGAAAACCCAGAAACAGAAACCAGGGGAGACTCACCTCACGCATACTGCCATGACAAAAGTGATTGCAGGTATAAGATTGACGATCGTGGAGGCAAAAGTGGTAGTTGTGTAAGAAAGGCCAGCGTTATAGAAGTTCTGATTCAATGTAATCCTGCAAAACGATGAAACAGATTATAATCAAAACCCAAAACCAGTCCAAATTCATCCTGCTTCCAAGTTCAACTCATTTGAGATTTACCCAAGTAGTCCAAGCATAAAAATCTGTCCCAGAGTTTTCTTCCTCAATGGAGGTCTCTGGTTCCTGCACAAAAACAGAAAACATAAAATGAGAAAGAAGGAAATCAAATCAACCATCAAAGATCAAAGATCAAAGTACTCAACTCCAAAGAGGTTAATTTAATTTCGGGTCTGGTATCTAGTATCTACGACTGACCTCTCTGCAAAATAAGCAAAAGGAGACAGAAGAAAGGTGGCAATGATCTGCCTGTATGCGACATAGATGTAGTGACTCATCCCTTTGTTGAGAGCCATCCGTGTCATAAGATACATGGCTGCATACGAGATTTGCAGAAAGATCATTGCAAGAACAACCGTCATCTTCCCTTCTCTTCTCCTCACTCTTCACTCCTCACTCGCCTCGCCCCGTCGTCTTCATCTCCCCCATTAATCTTCATATATAGAGCTTCTAAACAGGCTGTTCTGCATTAAATGTGGCTGTCCATTGGGGATCTCTCTGGTAACATCCTGGAGATAAAGCTCAAGTGGCTGAGATGAGATCCTGGGAAGGAAAAAGTGGGGATGGGCAGTGAGATTGGCACTGAAGGACAAAAACTGGGTTTGCTGTCACTGATTCATGCGAGGTCTCTGAATCCATTGGACACATGCAGTCGGTTGTCGTCTCTACAGTGTGACGGATGTGCTGCGGAGAATCGGCTGTTTGGTGGGTCCTACTGTGAATTTTCAACCTGATCTTCGTAAGCTTTTATGATCGAGTTTGGTGGGTGTGGGACGCTTCCAAAATCGAGATCATTCGCATCGAAGGAGACAGTCTGGAATTCACTCCAAGGCAAAACTTATCGGAAGTCAAGCACTGTTCGAATCAAATCGTTTCACGATTGGTGATTAAAAATTAATTTATTCTTTTAAATTGGTCTCTACTCTCTATAGTGTCTATATATCTTAAAAAAATAGAATTTAAATTAAAAATCCTTTATGTGGGTATCCAAATTCTATCCATATATTAAAATAAAAAATTAAGAATTTAAAAATATATTTTACAGAAATTAAAATTATTCATATATTTGGCAATTAAAAACAAGAGGGTAGGGGCACCTAATGGACTAAAGGTGACATTGGTCCTGAATGGAGTAAAGGAGGTAACAACAAAAGGGATGGATCTTGGATCAGAATATTTATAACTAGACCAAACACTTTGTTCTTGAGTTTTTACTAATTTTTTAAAAAAATATTTAATAATAAAATTCTTTTAGAAAATTTATATCCTGTAATTTTGTATGAATACTTTCTTTTTTATATTTTTATGTATTTTTAATTTATTAATATTTAAATCGGTTAATCCAACCTCTGTACATTTTACACCCGTTTAATAAATGGGTCAATTTCGAGTCAACTTGTTGACAAGTATAAGTTGACCCAACTCGAACCTAACCAATTGTCATCCCTACCACATATAAGTCTTAACCAAGTTCAAGTTCACTTATATGAGTTTTATGTATTACCACGAAAAATAGTTAGAAAGATATGTGAAAAAAGAATGTCAAAAAGTTCTCGACAACGTAAAAATGTCAACAATAACCAATCAAAAGGTGATCATTGGAGAGAGAGAAGGCAGTGGTCTCCTCTTGGCATTAAGGCTATCAATTTGTCAGGCCAAAAAGTTGGTAACAAAATGAGTGATCATAAATTAGCTAGGGTTTCTACAGAAAGAAGATAACACCTTTTGATCAAATAGTCCAAATTGACCAAAGATGAGGGTAATGTTTTGGGTTTTGAGGTCCAACCAAGGAGACAAATGAGTCATTTATTAGATTTTTTAAAGTGTTCTAGTTCCATGGATCATGTGGAATAGTAAGATTATGCTTGATTTGATGAAATTGTGATTTGACAGTGTTCTAGTTCCATGGATCATGTGGAATAGCCTAGACCAACAAAAGGGATTTTCACCATTGCCTGCCTATACAAGGACAATGACTCACATAATAGCAAATAATTTTTTTTCAGTATTTACTCAGCCACATAAACTTTTCTCAAATAATTTAATATAAGGATGGAGGGATTTTCAACAACTTAGTAAGCACTCCAACCTAGATGCACAAAAGGGATTTTCAGTATCACCTGCCTACACAATGACTAATAACTCATATAACAACAAATAAAGTTTCTTAATATTTACTTCTTAGCCACACAAGTTTTTCTCAAACAATTTAATATGAGAACATTATAGCCTTCACATGACCTAATTAAAGCTTACGAAAGGTTGTTTGCTTTCTAATTTCAGCCTTTTTTTATAGCGTTTTGAAAATATTACAATGCAACTACAAATGAATAGATACACCAATTGTAAGTACCTATTCTATGTAATAGCAACTAAATGAGTCATTGATTGATGAGATTTTAAATCAGAGCTCAAAGTAAAATAGGATTGGTTTTTCAAATAGAGGGAAATCAGATACAACAACTCAATATAAAGATTCATATCAAAGTATAACCTACATGTAGTAATCTAAACATTGAAGAATAATATCAAGGTGCAATGGCATAAGTTCAATGTACTTGACCAAGATCAATTAAAAGATTTTAAAGTAAAGTGCATGTTGACACTTTTTATGACAATGCAAATGCCACTTCGGATTTGCTTGCTAGAACAATCAAAATGATTTTAATTAATTGAATACGAAATATAACAAGGATTAAGTTAAGTACATAAGATTTTAAAATGAAAGCACAAGAAGTACTTAATTCTTTAAAGGATGACTTTCAAATGCCCAAATTAAATTTCCAAAGTCGGTTTCAATGTGTAAGAGCGCTTAGGAGTGGTTGTTTTATCTTCTAAATCGAGAGAAACATTGTTTGGGCTGAAAACAACTTAAATAGCAATTGAATCGTTGAGCTTGGAAAAGGACCTTTTATCCTTTAGTAAAACTCAATGAAATTTCAACTAAAATTCATGATAAAATACTTTAATATTTCTTTTTAAACTACTACTCACATCAATATTGACTTTGGTTGACTCATATCCCTAATTTTGATGATAACAAAACTTAAGCTAATTGAGCTAATATTTTATTTCAAGCATTTCATATGCATTACCTTCAACAGACACAATTTCAAGGTCTATGGGGAAGAACTGGCAAATCCAACACAAAGACCTTAAGCCAAATGACATGATAAGTTACCTTGAAGAAGCACCTATAGGAAGAATGAAGGTTCGAAGACCCAGAGTCTAAGTCAATTAGAAAATCTCAAGAAGTCTAACTTTATAAGAGGTTAGCCAACAAGATTTTGATTCTTAGGTAAAAGTATGTTTTGGTGCATAAGACACACAATGTTTTCTAAAATCATTATTTTCAAGCTTCGACTCATATTTTAGAACCTTTTATTCATTTACAATTGACTTATATAATGAGTAGATTTTAATGGTGTATACTACTAAAAAGCACGATCAGTCATCTACATAAGGCCATACAAACTCAAAAATATAGCCATCAAGGGTGTTTAATTGATTGAAAAGGTGTGGTGGATCAACCTCCTTGAGCAGGTTTTTGTACAATGGTCTAAAATAGCTAGTATTACCAAGAAATTTATAAATAAGGATTCAAACTCGTTGTAAGCATTCATTGAACATTTATTGGCATTCCAAAGCATTCAACAAATATTTTTGAGTATTATCTTCCAATTTTACGTTTACAAGAAAAAGAACCTTATTGTACCCAAATTCTTCAAATCTTTCTACATTTCTTGGCATTCCTAGTTCCTCCCAAGCTATATGTACTTCTTTGCACGTGTCTAAGTTATTGGAATCTTGAGATCTCATTATAAGTTTTTATTTTTCTTTTGTATTTTCCACTTTCTTTCAAGAGATTTTTTAGAGCCTTAATTTTGTAAGGGGAGTGTCACTTGAGTCAGAATCTAGTGGTAAAGAAATCTCTTTGGGAGATATTGGGATAGTGTAATTGGGTATTACAATTGGCTTAAAGAGAGCTGAAATCACTTTTCTAATTTTTGCTAGTAGAGTAAAATAGTGATTTTTTCCTAAGCAAGGGTTTTTGGGCCATAATTACCATAAAAAAAAAAAATCTTGCCCTCCTTGTAGTTTTGTAAATGTGCTTACATTTTGCTTATTTACTTGCATTTAATTACACCTTAAGCAGTATAATTTTAATTTTTACACTCAATTCACCTCCCTCTTGAGACACCACTTGGTCCGACAATTAGACCATTTACAGATTTTGGAGACTTATCTTATCCAAAATGAAGCCATGAATCTCATTTAAAACTTTTCTAGAACGTGTCATTTGGAAAAATTTTAATCGGCCAATATGACTTCATTACATGTCTCTTTAGGGCATTTAGCTTCTTTTGCGGGGTCATTTGAACAACTCACCAAATTGATGTGTCCAATGCCTTTTCTCTTTTGTCTTCATTCTCGACGGTCCCAATCCAATTCAATGGCCATCCTAAATCGCTCACTTATCTTTTCTTCAATGTGTCAATAGAGTGGCCAAATGCATACTTATAATACATTTCTTCTCTTTTGTCCAGTAAGATAATTGGTTTCACTTTTTCCAGTTGAACGTCCTTGTGGACTAGTTAGACATTGTCCTAGATGGTCTCTTCCCAAGTGCTTTCTCTCTCCAGTCTAGGTCAATGATGTTGTTTGGTCTTTCGGACGATGTGCTTTTTGACATTATTTTTTTTCCTTTTTTACGAGGTATTTGGTCAAACCTTGGCTAATTAAATAAGGATGCTAGAAATTTCCTTTAGAATTTTTGAGCTACAAGGTAATATTATGCACATCATTAGTAATTTAAGCATTTCTTATCATCAAAATTATCTTAATAGAGAAGACCAATTGGAGGTTGATCTAGTATGAATACAACGGAAACAAATAACTTTCTTTAAACCTTGCAGAGGCCAAGGAGCTTTACATGATTATTGTTATCAACAACTAATGAGACAACTAGAATGCCAAAGGAAAAATGAAAGTTAAAAGAAAATTTCATTGTTTTTACCATTTTCTCTATTGAAAATTATCCTAGTCGAAAACAATTATTCCCAACCAATTTTCTTATTTTGTCCTTACAATAAAAATTATTAAAAACTAATTTTAAACATTTTTTCCTACAAGATTAGGTTTGAAACCCACCATTTCATATTTGCTTCCTCTCTTCTTCTTTCACACAAGGTTTGTTCATACTTAGTTTAAATTGTTTTGAGTTGTCCAGGTTGAGTTATAGTTGAAAACGTTTCTCCTACTGGTTTGTCAATTTGGACGAAAATTGAGTTTCAAAGCTATTGTGGAAGATTTAGATTCAAACTTTATCTTCATTATTTCTTCATTACTATTGTTATAGACTTATACCAATTAGGTCGTCAACTTCAAGTGGCCACCTCTACACATCTTGAGATAGACACATCGGTTGGTGGCGAGCCTTTGTAAAGGGTACCCATCCTTAATTGTTAGCTTGTGACACATTCCATAGGAAAACAAAAGCTCACTTGAATAGAAAAAAGGTATATAGAGAGCAAGAAGAAAACTATATAAAAGAAACAAACAAGAAAGTATAATGAATTATTCGAAACAATACAGACAAGAACTAAAATAGAAAGTTGGGCCAATCGAGAAATTTTTAATATTTTTTTTCGTATCAAGTTATTTTTAAGGACAAGTCTTTTAGATGTTGTATTTTCAATTATATAGCCATCTAGATGTCTTATTTTTTAATACAACCAAACTTGACGTATACCCTTTTGGCCCTACAAACAACTCTTATAAGAAAAATATAAATTATCTTGCCTTATATTTTATATGATCGACATCTAGGGTTTAGGGTATAGGGTTTAGAGGGGGTTCTCCTTTCCTCGCCCTTTAAAAAAAAACCATGATTGAGACCAAAAGGTAACAAAACAAAGCAAAGAGAAGGACCCCCCACCTTTTCTCTCCTCTTCTTTCTCGAACCTCTCCGTCCGATAACAACTACTTATTTGAAGCCTCTTGGCCTCGTAAGAGAATTTTTTTTAGTGTTTTTAAATATTAATTTACATTAAAATCTCAACATGTACACTTAATATATGGATTAAAGAAACCATTTTACATTAAATCTGAAAGACCAATCAACATAGCGTGGATCTTAGGCTAGGGTTCACTGAAAAAATGAGAAAAAAAAAAACCTGTGGTCACTTTCTTTACAGTAGGAAGCACTAATCCAGCTTGTAGAAAAAAGTTTGGCAAAGGAGCTTCAAATATCAGAGATTGGGAACAAAAGCAGCTTTCATGATTTCTTATCAATTTGGGTGAAACGCATCAACCAATCCCAGGAAGAATGAGGGCATTTTGACTGAGAATTCATGGCTTTTGGTTCGCTTTTGGGGATGCTTGCATTCATGACAGCGTAGCTTAAAGATGGAGAGACGTTGATATTCTTGCCCACTCTCTAAGGAACTGTTTTATTAAACAACCCAACTGCTGGGTTCCTTTTTGAGTTTTTTGTTTTTCAGTCAGTTGAATATCCAGTAGAATAATGGATGAGACTGACCACTTGGAATAATAATGACTTAAGACATCACCCTAAACCCTAAACCTTAAATTTGTTTAAAATTATCATTAATAAAACATGTTACTTTGGAAAGGTATTTCTAGCATAAATACGTTTCTAAGGACCATTGGTGCCTCTTATTCCGTGAATACACTTTTTCTAGTTAGAAATTCTTATCAATAAAATCATATAATTTTTTAGATAAAATCTTCTTGTTAGGATAGACCGGAAAACAGTAAGGAAAATTTTTGGAATAAGTATTTGATAATTTATGATGTAAAACTTTTTTTAACACAAGGAATTTTTTCACGGCAATTTTGTATTTGATATTTGATTTTACTAAAAATTTATCAAATGGGTTGTTAATTTTTATTTATTTTCCTAAAAAAAGGCATTAACGGGCCATTTAATTTTTCATGTAATTTCCTAGTAAACACTAATAGGATTTTATCTGAACGTTTATTAGAAATGTGTATCCTAAGAAAAACATTTCTCTATTCTCCGTTTCCCATCTTTAATATCTATTTTGAAGGTTTCAATCATTTTTCCGCCCAAAAACCTCTCATTTAAAAAAAAAAAAAAAAAAAACCTCTCCCCAAACTAGAAAAAACCCAACAAAAATTGAAGTATAAAAAGAAAATTGATAGTTTCCTGGAATATTTACAAGTCTACAGCCTTGCAGAGGCAGCTAGTCAGACACCAGCCAAGATATACTTAGTGGGCTAAATAGTGGCGGGACCTAAGATAGATAAACAATTGAAGAGGAGATAGGGATCCCCTCTTAACTCAGGAGCCAAAACAGCTAGAAAATGCCTCGACAATAGAATAAGGAACAAGAGAGAGAACAACAAATAGTAGTTAAAGAAAGATAAGAAGAAATTGTGGGCTACAGCTTTTAATGCTTTATGTCAGAGTGGTTCCGTCCACTCTTGTAGGCGGTAACTTTCCGCACTTAACAGATCGGTCTGTTGGGTTGTATTAGCTAGCCGCTGTCATGGTATAGAGCTGGACACGCCAGGTCATGCGTTCGAATCCCATGAGAGGAGGTCAAGAATGGGCAGGGTGGGCGTCAGAGTGGTTCCGTCCGCTCTTGTAGGCGGGTAGCTTTCTCCACCTAACAGATCGGTCTGTTGGGTTGTATTAGCTAGCCGTTGTCATACAACCCAACAAAACCCAACAGACCGATCTGTTAGGTGGAGAAAGCTACCCCGCCTACAAGAGTGGACGGAACCACTCTGAAACCCACCCCGCCCATTCTTGACCTCCTCTCACGAGATTCGAACGCCGGACGTGGCGTGCCCAGCTCTGATACAATGACAACGGCTAGCCAATACACCCAACAGACCGATCTGTTAAGTGCGGAAAGCTACCGCCTACAAGAGTGGACGAAATCACTCTGACACCCACCCCGCCTATTCTTGACCGCCTCTCACGGGATTCGAACACGGGACGTGGTGTGCCTAGCTCTGATACCATGACAACGGCTAGCCAATACTACCCAACAAACCGATCTGTTAGGTGCGGAAAGTTACTGCCTACAAGAGTGGACGGAACCACTCTGACACTTTATTCATATGACAAAAAAAGGAGATAGCAGCATAGTGCAGCACAATAAGCAGCTTTTTAAACACAGAGAAGAAAAATTAATGTATTTGCACCAATGTATACACATCTTCTAAGAATTCAAATATGACAAGAATCTGAGGTTAGTAATGCTGCCCACCTGCTTGTCTGTAAATTTTTTTTTTACAAGACCCACATTTGCTTATCTTCTAATTTTCCAGAAAAAAAGAGAGCTAAAATGTTAGATTTATGAGTTTATCATACAGGCTAGAGCTTACATTTCCATGAGGAAGTCTGAAAAATGTGTAGAGCTGATCCTTAGAAGAGAAATATATAGAAAAAATAATGGGGTACTGAGCCATCATAATGTTAGAAGTCAGTATATCAGCTAACCATACCAAAACGGTCTTTGGAGAAAGATAGTCATTACACTGATGAAGTTTCAAGTAGCCAAGCACTTTTTTTCCTTAATTGAAATGAATCAGAATATTTGGAAACTTATTCCAAGGGAGCCAGAAGGATACCCCACAAAGTTTTCACACATAAGAGTAAGATCAACAAGATCTCTGGTACATCTGATTAAACAGAAAAAGAAAAAAATAGAAGGAAGAAATTAAACATAGCTGACAGGAACCAGAGGGGAAAAAGAAAAAAAATAATAATAAGTCTATTTGTGCGGCGCCATCTAGGACGTGCAAATTTGGAACAAAACACTCTTCTGAAAATATCCCGCAATCTGATTTTACATCTCAATCAAAGCCCAACAAAACCTACACTCGATTGTAGAAAATTTAAAACTCAAATCTCAAACCTTACACAAAATCCCTTTATACTGATGCTCTTCTGAATTTGAATTCTCAAAACAAACTCCTGTTAGCTCTAGATAATCAAATTAACTGGAATATTTAACGACAAGACAATGTGAAAATTCACAGATGGGCACCTGTTTTCACCGGATTTCTTCAACCTACAATAAGCTCCATTTTTTTAGAAAGAATCATCCTCCTAGGCAGCAATTCCTGAAAAAGCCACAGTTAAAGACAAGGTTTATGCTAATCTCAAATGAAGAAAGATAGCATGGTGGAGACATGTTACAATTATGCACTATATTCGAATCTAAGCTAAATATCCATAAGCAAACCAATGTTGATCAGTATGATCTAAGAACAAAAGTTTAGGAACATTTCTAATCCTGAGAGCACCAAGGTCTGGAATAACAACACATCATGGCATACAATTAGCACATATCTCTACGTCAGCCCTAACAGAAGTTTTATAAAACTGTGTTAGTTGAGACTATGACCTAGCCTAACTGGCATGGATCTGCTGCATCCTTTAATTAGAAGGAAGTGCTGTTTGAGATATATTGCACTCATTTAATGGCTACATTCATCAAATTTCTGATATATTTTGCTGTTTCCCATCCACCTTATAGCCAATAAAATGGTAAAAGATTCATGACCACCATAAAGGAAATCGTAGTACCCCCTTCTCATAATATGACTCTCTATAACATAATGCTATAATCAAAGTGAAGAAACAGTTTACCTCTATTTGATTGACTACTAGTAACATTATAACCACCAATATATCCAGTGGAACTTTTAGCTGAAACATCTGACGTTGCATTTCCAAGTCCATAACCAAATGGACCTGACCCTTCCAGCTCAGTGGATGCAGACCGCCAAGTGGGATCTCCATAAACTGAACTGCCACTGTACAGATCGGAATATGCTCCATCATAGCCACCATTAGATGCGGAGTAAGATGAAGTTACACCGGTTCCACTGTTCCTTCCATAAGTGCTCCCACCCAAACCCCCATAACTATTATCACCACTTCCATATCCAAGACTTCCACTAGCAAAGCCAGAGCCACTCATCCCACCTTGAGTTGAGATTGAAGGAGAAGAGCCCCAGTTCACCGTGTTATTCCCAAATGACCCGAGACTGCCACTTCCTGAACCCGTATAAGCGTTAGAAGTTGTAGAGCTTGAAGTGTAGTTAAGGCCTCCATTTCCCCAGACGTTTCGTCCACCAGAACTTAAAACAGAACCACTTCCTCCAGTGCCCCCATTGTACCCAATAGCATTGCCAAATCTACTCGAATTTCCACTATAATAAGGATTCAGTCCACGTCCATAACCTAGATTAGTGCTGAAATTTGTTCCAACTCCATAGGTTGGGCTCAGACCAGGCTCAAAATTCATGCCCATTCCATAACCAGGAGGCCCAAACGGAGGAAACCCACTTCTAGTGCTAGCAATCGGACCATATCTGCCATCCATCCTCATGCCATAGCCTCCCACTGAGTTTGGGCTGTACCCTGGAGCAAATCCATTCAGAAAGCTATTGACCCTGTTGAGACCGTAGTTGTAACCCCCAATAGGGCTCCTGTTAGGTCCAGGTGACAACTCTTTTGGAACTGCCCTCTTGACCTCAACCATCTTGCCATTTAACTCATGGAAGGTTTTGAGCAAGACTTTCTCCACAGCATCCTCTGAGTCATATGTGATGAACCCAAATCCTCTAGGCCTTTGGGTGTTGTGGTCATACATAACAACCACGTCCGTTATGGTTCCAAACTGATCAAAATATTTCTTGAAGTCACTTTCTGTAACTGTGGATGCTAATCCTCCTACGAATATTTTTTTAGTTCGAGCAGGACCAGGTGATCCATGGATGCTACTGTTGTTCCTATTAAGAATGTGCTGATCGTCCCGAGGAACAGCCTTCTTTGCCTCAACCTGAGAATTAATTGAATTCTCAAAACACGAGAGTAGAAGAGAAAGAAATTCATCATTTGCGTTTGCAACTGCATGAAAATATTGGATTTTAACAATTCCATGAATTCCATGCGTGTATACGATTCCAGGAATGTGTTTGCATTTTGCTTCGAGAACAGTTACCATGTTTCCTGTTTCTTTCAATTAGTACTTGAGATAGGTGACTTACCGTCCGACCATCTATTATATGTTTTTCCATAACAACTCGCTCAGCAACAGCAGGGTCAGCAAAGACAACGAAG
The DNA here is from genome assembly GCF_029961685.1 of Aristolochia californica. Taxonomy (NCBI): domain Eukaryota; kingdom Viridiplantae; phylum Streptophyta; class Magnoliopsida; order Piperales; family Aristolochiaceae; genus Aristolochia; species Aristolochia californica. The sequence continues at coordinate 2,459,023 of NW_027181771.1, forward strand.
CCAAAGCCACGTGCACGGCCCGTGGTCCGATCCTTCATGATCACAGCCTCAACCACTTCTCCAAATGCTTTAAAATACTCTTTAAGGCGATCTTCATTTGTATCCCAAGAAATTCCTCCAATGAAGAGCTTACCAAGATCTGATTCCATGTTTCTGTGAATTGCACATCAAATTACATCACCAGTCAGATTCATAATTCCAGCCTGAAAGGATAAGGAGTTATAAACACTCAATTCGAATAAAAAAAAAAATTGGAAAATATCAACTGGCAGCTTTTTTCCCTTGGCCTCACAATCCAACGTCCAATTCAATGTAAAACAGATTGATTTATGCTAGATCCAATCTGAAAACAGAATTCAAGAGAGAAAACGAATACGCAGATAAAAGCTCATCCCCGATCAACCTGTAACTGAATTGTGAAAGATCTAACGCTAAAAAGCTAACTGGCAAATCATTTACACCGTACCTCCCGTTCAAATTAAAGCAAAAACGCGATCCAATACGAAATGGTCACTCTCGAAGTCAGTCGAAGAGCATCGGATCCTTCATGGATCGACCGAAACGCAATCCGACAATCCTTGAACAGCCAAAAGACAAAAAATAAAAAAAAATAAAAAAAATCCAATCGTATCAGAAACGCGTAACATTCCGTGACGGATCGAGCAATCGACCGGATGAAAAATCCAACGCAACAAGGCAAGCAAAACTCACCGATTGGGGGATACCCAGAAGTCGGAACGAGATAATCAAGATCTGGGAGGAGGTATTTGAAGAACTGAGGTCCCAAAAAGCCCCCTCCCACCTTTATGTTCCTCCTCCAATTCCGTCTCTTAGTCAATTAAAAAAAGAGCGTAGAGGTATTGAAATCGTCTCCAAAAGAAAAGAGAGGAGAGAGAAGGAGAAATGGGAAGAGATGGAATCTGAGATTGGAAGATTGAAAGAAAAGAGAATATAAAGGAGGGGGAGAGAGAGAGAGAGATTGGCGATCTCTGGTGTTAGAAATTAGAAGCGATGACGGGATGATGGGGTGATGGAATCCGACTCCCCTGTTTCAAAAATAAAATATATATATATATATATTAATTTTTATTTACTTTTTTTTTTAACAAATATTATTTATTTATCTACCAAAAATTATTTCGAGGGTGCGAAATGGACGGAAGGGATTGCTTGTGACTTGTGAGTCGCCTCCTTTTCCTTGCTTTTGGGACTCACATGTCTTCTCACCCTTTAGGGTATTTTTGTCATTTAACCAAAAAAGGATATAATCGTCATAATAGAAATATAAGGGTATTTTCAAATGTATGGGTTATATATATTCTAGGATAAAAGATATAAGGTCATGGTCCCTTGATCTGGACCGTTCATTTTGTAGACCCCCTCATTTGGGGGACCCATGCATCATGAAACGTTATCTACTTGAGTTTTTTTAATAAATTATGAGAAATACGATTAAATATCAAATTACTAAAATACCATTTGTTCATTTAGTAAATAAAAACTGGATTAGTTACTAAATTTCCTTTAAAAATTATCAAAATTACAAAATTATCCATCATCCATTTATGGGTAAATAGGAAATCAAAGACTTAAAATATTTTTAAAATATAAAAAATAATTAATTAATTATATATTCTTTAAAAATGGAGAGGGTTCTTTTTGTTATATTTTTTGCATAAAGGAATCCATATTTGCAATACTAAATATTTATTTTATTTTTAATAAAAAATTATTTAAAATTTATTGCAATTCTAATAAATAATATATGTGCAAATACAAATAATATTGATTCTATATTTTCAAGAAATATATATTAACTTATTTAATAATTATTTTTATTTTTTACCTTTTCTTGCCCACTTCAACTGGTTTTACAAAAATAATTATATTTTTTGTATTTATAGAGTTTTTAAATTATCAATTGATTATTTAAAAAACTAAAAAAAGGAAGGAACCCCTCTCTTCTCTTCTCTTCTCTTCTCTTCTCTTCCTCCTTCTGAAGTTCGCATGAACGAACGAAAGGATATCTTCGGCTTCTAATTATTATTTAATTAAATAAATTTGATCTGAACCAAATAGAATTATATTATAATTTATATAATACAAGCTTATATAAATTGCTATTTGAGATTTTTTAAGTTTTAATATGAAATAAAATCATGCATGAAATGAATCAAGATAACTAATAGATACAACATTGAGGCAGGTGAGAAGAAGAAGATGGAGTTCAGCCAAGGGCACAATAAGTCAATATAAATCCTAGTCAAACTAGAGGCTAAGACATAAATTAATAGGAGAACTTGGGGTAGCTTGATATACTTAAATAAGTACCAAAATTCTAATGGCTTAGTAATGGGTCAAGTTGGCTTTGGCCTTGACCTCACCTACCTTAGTTGTTAACTCTTTAAAGAATTGAAAGCCATAGCTTAGAAATCTCAGGGTAGCCTGACCCAATTTTTTTGTAATCTCTCTCTCTCTCTTTTACTTAGCTGACTGAAGAGACTCACCTTGTTGTAGGATGATTTGGGTTGATCCTCCCCTACAAGAAAAATAAAATACTGCCTCCTATATGAGTTGACTCTGATCAAATAATAACTTGATGGTTGTTTAAGATTGACCTTCAATATAGCTCTTGATTTTATATAATTTCCTTTATTAGAAGATATTAGTAAATTTTATAGGAAAAAAGGATATTTGAATCAATGTTATTAAACCTATATCAAATAGGTCAATGAATTTGATCCTATTGAATGTGATCTCATCAAAAGCTTCATGAAATGATTGATTTGGCTAATTTTATCGATTCGATCACTAAGCTTAAAACCGAAAAACACGAATTAGGGTAGTCTCTCAACCCAAAAATAAAAAATAAAAAATCAAATGATAGTGAAAACCAAATAAGAGGAGAGTGATTCTTTGTTGGTCTTGAGATATTCGTTGAGATCATTTTGATGATAACATCACTTAAGTTATTAATGATATATATTAAGTACGCCTTACAAATCAAAAAGCCTGAAGGAAAATTCTGGTACCATAGTCATTTAACTGGCAAAAGATCATCTAAACAATCCACATAAAAAGGGAGTAAACAACTCATGCCAAAAAGCACACTATTCAATCGAACAAGAGAGAAAAAACTATCTAGAAGAGACCATTTGGGGAACCACATGATTAGATGAGCAGTCAGCACAACAAGCAAGTCAAGCCCATCCAACTCGATAGAGAGAAGCCTATTGTCCGACCGGAAAGAGAGATAAAAATCTAAGGACCATTTGCTTAGCTAACAAAATGGCTAAGCACAAAAGAGGGAAGAAGAAGAAAAGAAGAAATATGATCCAATAAAGAAGGTCACGCAACTAAAATAAGGATTGTCCAAGAGAGAGGAAAATAACTAGAACTATCCATTGAACGACCCATCCTAATGGCCAAGTCAAAGAAACCAAATGCCCAACGGAGAAGAAAGAAGCATCTAAAGAAGACCGTTCAATAAGTACACAACCATTCAAATGAAGCATTCAAAAAAAGAAGTAAAACATGATTTATAGCTTCAAATAAGTCAAGATAGGTCTCTAAAATCTACAAATAACCCATCATGTTGGAAGACCTATAGGACCAAAAAAGGCTCACATATCCAAGTGTATTAGAAGATGAGCCCAAGCCCAAGAGCAAGAAGACTCATGCATCCAAAAGAAATAGAAGACGAGCTCAAGGCCCACTGATCAAGGAAAAGGCCCGTAAGCCCACATACAAGATGCTAGGATGGTAAATAAAGGGTCATCTCATAGAGATGACATTGATGTAAGTAATTTAATGTTCCAAGGTTAAAACCCTAAAATATAAACTCTAAGTTCAAGGGTATTATTATAATACAGTAGTTCATAAATCTATAAATAGATCTTCAGGGAGAGGGTTAGGATCAATCAATTCCATAACCCTTCTTCCTCTAGTTTTTCCAATGGGTTTCTCTCCCTTTTTCTCCATGAGCCAAATTCATGGAGTCCTGAAAATCAACAGATTTGATTAACAACTCATCTTGAAAATTTTGAGTATTTCGTAGAGAATATTAGTTGAGAATTTGTTGAGTTTCACAATTGAACAAAAGATCCATTTCCAAGCTCAAATTACAAAGAGATCAATGCTTCATTTAGGCCAAACAAGTGTCATCTTCATTTGTTGTGCACACAAGCTATGTCAAAGAGATTTCCTTATATTAGTTAGATTCTCGCTCTAGCTAGCGCTTCCATTTCTAGTTTCACGATTCTAAAAAAAAACTTTACAAAAGGAAATCAAAAGAGAAGTAAAATTATTACTTACAAATGTTTAAGGATAGATAGCCACACTCCTAGTTAGAATCCAAGCTTCCAAATATTTAAGCATGACTAAAATAAATGTAAAGCTTGAGGAAAACTAGGAATGAGTGAATATATGAAGAAAAACATTAATTTTTTTGAGAAAATAAAATAAAACACTTCTCTTTTCAAGGAACAATGAGTGCAAATATGACTAAAGGCTTTCGGAGGTTTTGCATATGCAACATAAGCAAGTAGATGCCCAAGGACATGCTTAGGTCCCTTATTTATACCCTTAAAAACAAAACCGGCTCTTTTGGAAACGTTTAGAGAAGCAATCACGAAAGCAAAACCAATTATGCTTCATGGAGGATATTTAGTTAACCTCTCCATAACCAATTATGGTTTTTACAAGTATAATCAGTTATCGGTGTATTTTGGAATTTTTAGCAGTTTGGATTATCAATTATGCCTTATAACATATAGCACGTTATCAATTTTACAGTAAGTTTTTTAGGTTTTTTTACATAAAACTGGTTATCCCTAGAATAACTTGTTATCCCATTAACCTATAACCAATTATCTTTAGAGTTAGAATTTTATGATTCCAAAATCACACTAGCCTCGATAAATTCTTGAAAACATGTTGGGTGATTTCAAAGCCTTTAGAATGATGAGTTAGTGCATTGTTTTGCAAAGTTTTGAAGTTCTAGTGCTCACGTTCAAATTTTATAGAAGTTTTAGAAGTTGGATTGGTTGTCAAGGTGATTTGATCTTTTTTTTTTTTCAAGCTTGTGGTCTTTTGTCTTGTTTTTATTTGATGATTCTTCCCCATAGACCTTGATTATGTGTCACTTAAAAGGCAAATGATATTTCTTCTACCTAAAATACTTTATACTCCATATTAATCATAAAAAACTAATGTTTTTATTGTAAAAAAATGGGTATCCAAATTCATGCATTTGAACCAACCTAAGTCAACAATCTCCTCCTTTTTTGTAATGACAAAACCTCATCTTATAAAAAATGACAAAATGAATTACTCCCCCTTAATTTGTGCATTCATACGTTTTCAATATGCTCCCACTTAAGGTTTCAATTTTATCGATAAACACTTTTTCTTCTTCCTCTCAGCTGCTCAATTTATCTGCCCTTTTTGTTGTGCATTAAAAAGGAATAAGACAAGTATTAACCAAGATGGAAAATAGGTCAAATAGTTTCATTTAAAATTCAATATCTTTTTATAGAAAAGGTGAATAAAAATAGACATCATAGAGAGTAGATAATAACTTCAAAATAAGATGCATAACTCAAAGATACATCAAAGGATCAACCTAAGTCAAAAAAATCTAGACCTAATCATAGTGAATACACAACAACATCAAAATAAGGTGCCTAATTTACAAAGAAACATCAAAGGTTTAACCTAAGTAAAAATGTCTACAATCAACAAAACTAGATCTAGAACCTAGTCTTGAGGTGGTGGTGGAGGCTTAAGGTGTGCCAGAGTTCATTAAAAAACATTCTACATATTTGTCATCTCCTCTCCAAGACTATAATGATCTTCCTTAACATTGGCAAATTGACCATCTTCAATTTTATTAATCTTTCATTGATGATATCATGATCAACCCTCTTCTTGCTCTTCAACCATGCTCCTTTCTTTTTTATGAATCCACACTTTTTTATTTTGTTTTAAATCCTTCATTTCAATTTCTCCTTAGTATCAAATGATCTTTCCGTCAAAATTCTTGTGATTATCTGCTCAAAAGGGAGATTAATAGATGGTTTACCCCGACTATATCAATCATCTTTCTAAGCATGAAAAAGGCATAATTTACTTTCTACGTGACACATGTAAAAACTGGTAAAAGGATAATTCTATCTTTTTTTGTGATATATGATAAAAGAAGGTTATAAATAATAACATAAGAAATAAAGTTATAGAAGTATTTCATCATTTTCATCATTGCGATAAGATAAGAAAAGAGTGGAGAGATATTGTTATTAGAGATAGGAGAACTAAAGTCATCTTCTATTTTAACATGGAATCGACATATTTTCAAAAATAATAATTCTATTTCTTAAAAATGAAAGTTTAACTCCCTAAAAAAAGAAATTCTCTTGTTGTAAGTTGTAATATTAAGTATTAAATGTTTTTGGTAAATTTTAAATTGACCCTCTCAAATTTAGTTCTAAAAGTGGTTTCCTATGTGTCATTTTTTGAAACAAGACCTTGAATATTGAAGTTGCATGGACAATTAAGGTAACATCATTAATTAGTGTTATAAAACCCAGACTAGATAGACCAATTCAACACTATTCAACCTAACAACAGTCCGGTTCGGTTGAACAGGGTTCAACCGCCCGACTTGATCCGTCTTGTCTAGTTGAACTGTGTTCAACTGGCTCAGATGGTTAAATCATGTTCAATCAAACAAGACCATGTCCCTTTTTTGGGGTTTAGGTCTTCAATTCAACATGTTCAATCAAACCAAGTCCCTTTTTTGGGGTTCAGGTATTCAATTCAATCATGTTCAACCAAACCTCCCTTTTTTGGAATCGGGTCTTGAAGGCCCTAAGAATAGCTAAAAGCTGGCTAATTCAGACATGGTTGAAGACCTCTCCTCTCCTTTCTCAGGGAGGAGTTGAGTCATTGTGAGCAACAAACTTAAAGAGGGGAGTGTGTGAATAGGTTTAGTAGCCGATTTTGACTCATTTATAACTTTATTCTAGGTGTGTAACTCTTGATCCAATAAATATGATGTGCATGTGTAATTTTACAATTAAGGTGTAGGCACAATTAATCAAAGTACAAGCATAAGCAATAAAATCTAACGCACAAACAAGATTTATATTGGTTTACTATTCAATCTTTGATTGTTGATCTACCTTGAAAGTGTGTTTTTTCACTTTGGAGTTCCACCTTTTTGGGGAATGGATGTGTAATCTCCTTTGTCTTATACTTGGTCAGCGAAATCCTCGTACACGAATACCTTTTATATAGTGCCGTTTCTCCTGCGTCAACCAAGCAGATCTTTTTCCTCATTTTTTCCTTTACTCGCCGCTGTCTCCCGCCTTTGTCATTGATGCAGAAGTCCTTGGCATCCAGCGGAACAATACTCGGTGTACTGCCCCCTCTTTAAGGCACTAATGCTCCCTGCATATTCAAGTTACAAATCTGTTCATCGGCTTCCCATATGCCCTTCTCTTTATCATGTCTTCCTCGTCCTCTCAGAGTTTTAAGAAAACTACCCGAATTAGATGAAATATTACGGGGTCATTGCTTTTCAGGGAAGCTAGCCGAAGCTGTTGAGATCTTATGCTTCAGAGGCTCACGGGTAGATCCACAAACCTACGCTTTTCTCTTGCAAGAATGCATAAACCGGAAAGACGTGTTCCGGGGACGGAGAATTCATGCGCAAATGATAACCGTTGGGTTTTCGCCGGATCAGTATCTGATGAATAAATTGATCATTCTTTACGCAAAGCATGGAGATATGGGCACGTCCAGTTACCTATTCGATAAAATTCGCGACAGAAATTTGATTTCTTGGAATGCTATGATTTCAGGTTATGTACAGAAGTGTCTTGATCAAGAGGGTCTTAGTCTCTACTACCAAATGAGAGGACTTGGTTTGGAGCCGGACCAATTCACTTTTGCTTCGGTGTTTAGAGCCTGTGCCAGTTTGGCAACACTAGAGCAGGGGAAGCGAGCGCATGCTGTTATGATCAAGGTCCAAACTAGAACCAATGTGGTTGTTAATAGTGCATTAGTTGATATGTATTTTAAATGTAGTTGTCCCCTAGATGGCCGTCTAGTTTTTGATAAATCCTTGGAGAAGAATGTGATTACATGGACGGCCCTAATATCAGGTTATGGCCACCATGGGCGAGTACAAGAGGTCCTGAGTGTCTTTCAGCAGATGCTTGAAGAAGGCTGCAGGCCAAATTATGTTACTTTTGTTGCAGTTCTTTCAGCTTGTAGCTATGGTGGGCTTATTGATGAAGGCAAAAGATATTTCTCATGTATGACCAGAGAATATAACATTAGGCCAGGAGTGGAACATGTTGCGGCTATGGTCGACCTTTTGGGGCGGGCAGGAAGGCTGGATGAGGCATATGAGTTTGTGAAGAGGTCACCATCTTGTGGTCACTCACAAATTTGGGGAGCTTTGCTTGGTGCTTGTGGGGTTCATGGAAACGTAGAGCTGCTGAAGATTACTGCAAAAAGATTCTTTAACTTGGATATAGAAAATGCTGGAAAATATGTTGTACTGTCAAATGCTTATGCTTCCTTCGGTTTATGGGAAAATGCTTCGGATGTGAGAGAAACGATGAAGGGACTGGGAATGAAAAAGGAGCCAGGTTGTAGTTGGATTGAGGTACAAAGCAAGGTTCATAGTTTCTGTGTTGGAGATAATTCTCATGAACGGATTAAGCAGATCTATGATATCATCAAGGAATTGGATCCAATGATGAAGGATTCTGGTTATGTTCCAGAGCAACTCATTCAATGGTGAATATGGATCTGGCTGTGTTGGAGATAATTCTCATGAACAGATTAAGTAGATCTATGATATCATCAAGGAATTGGATCCAATTATGAAGAATTCTGGTTATGTCCCAGAGCAACTCATTCAATGGTGAATATGGATCTGGATAGTTATTTCATTACTAGATAGTTCTAAAGTTTACAGATAAAAATAAAGTACTGCAGAGTACTATTACCCATTGTCCATATATTTTACTACATAACAGTATTTCTCATGGAACTGACTTCAGCTAGTCTCATGATGTTTAGGTGTAAAAGCTCAGGTGCCTGAGTGAAATTTGGGATGAGACCTGAAAAATTGTTATTTAAGATATCTAAGCCTTGGAGATTCTTCAGATTTCTTAGTGAAGTAGGGATTTCCCCATGAAGCAAATTACTACTCAAATGCAATGTGGTCATGCTTGTGCAGTCTGCTAGTGACTCAGGTATGGTGCCCACGATGATTTTACTTTTATTTCTCTTGTGGCATCGAACCGAGCTGGTTCACCAATAGTTCGAGCTCGGCTTGGCATCGGTTTGGTTTGGATCGATTTATCTTGTACTTGAACTCAAGATCAAGGTTGTCCTCATTAAAGTAAGCGACTTGAACTTGAGCAAGCAATGGTTCGATTCACGAGCTTGTAAGTTAGCTCATTTACTTAACCTTCAGTGCTTCGGGGAATCGAGGATTCAAGACTCAGGAAAATTGGGAGTTTGTTCAGTCTTCTCCTCTCCACTCTCCGGTCTTCCTGAACGAACAATAACTATTGAGAGCATTGATTTCTTTCTTAATTTTGATGATAATAAATTTAATTGAGTTAGCAATTGTAATTCTAATATTTCAAATACATTTCCTTCAAGACACAAACTTCAAAGGTCTAGCGAACTCTAAATGAGTCGGTCAGGGTTTATCATCTTTTAAATTAAGTTGCTTGAAGTTGGAATTGAAACCACCTCAACTTTCAACTCCTCAAGTAATGTAATTCAAAACAAAGTAATCTTACGCCATCAAAGATTCAAAAATTCAAAACCCACCTTCAGCATTGGCCTGACTCCTGTTTACGTTTGAGATTTTTGATACATCTTTCATTGATGACCAGCTACTCGAGTCTGTGCGACCCGTCTTCCTCATCCTCCTCTGTTCTCTCCATTTCAGGCATACTTCTCTCGGTTGGGTGTGCTCTCTTCAACTTCGGATTTCCCTCCCAAAGCAGTGGCTGGGGCTGAGAGGGGGAGACCCACTCTCTTCAAACTCAAAGGTCTTCAAATCCCTTTTTTGAAAACTCCGTCCAATTTAAACAGAAAATTGCGTCTATAACTCGATTTCGCTCCCATGCCATCCATTTCCACTATGAAATTCCTTCTCTCTTCTCTGCGTTCCTCCCCTTTCTCTGAAACCCTAATTCCCTTTAGCTCTCACCAAAATTATTCACGACAATTTTCTCCAAACCATCCATCTCATCTATGCGGACCTGACTGTATCTGCGATCCTCTCCCGTTTCTTTTACCACCTTTCTTTCTCAACTAACACCATTTTTAACAGTAACGATTTGCCTATGGAAACTACTTCGCCTTCCGGGGAGATGCATGTCATTGTGGGGCCGATGTTTGCCAGGAAAACCACTACTCTACTTCGACGGCTGCAGTCCAAGTGCGATTATGGCAGGTTCATTTCCTCTCTCTCATGGATGTTTTTTAGTTTTTTGTTCTTTATGAAGCTCATTTTATGCCACTTGTGGAATATACTATACTGATGTAGAGTAGAACTGCCTTCAATTTTGGTTTTTGGAAATAATATCTATTGATTCCCATTTTTTTTCAAGTTCTTTGTTTTTCGTATATTCAAGATAGTGATCGGGGGACTAACAGAATGCTTTAATTTTTTCTTAAAATTATCTCTCCTGCAGAAAAGTGTCAGTAATAATATCTAACAAGGATATACGACATTGCTTGGATTCAGTCGTCAATGCCTTGCTGGGCCTTATCGGATCTTACTACATTTAAACTGAAACTTGGTGCTGAGGATTATGAACAGGTATTCATTCCCAAACAAAAGTTCCACCTGATTATCTTATAAATATTTCCTAAAAATGAGCAATAGTTGTGTGATTGCCTCTTTCTTTCATTCTTTCATTCTTTCTTGTTACCCCTCTGCTTTGAGTCTCTTATTATGTTGTAATATAAATGATGCCCAACCTACCTAAATCTGCATGATATAGTGGAGGCTGTTGGCTAGAAACAAGTGACTGCTTTAGGCAGCTGAAGTCTTGAATGGAGCGAACATAGTTGCGTTGATTAGAAATTAGAGCCTGCATTTGTCTGGTGTCTATATGCTTTATTTGATGACACATGTTGGGATCTCAGACAGTTTTCATTGTCCTTTTATGTCATTAAATTAAAATTGCAGATGATCTCAGCAGTTCAATTGTATTAGTTAGGAATAAGCAATATTGCTAGTAATCTTAATCAAAGGTGGCCTTGATCATGCATACATGCCACTGAGCTTCTGAATTATTTTTTCTGTTGCAGGTGGAATGGGTTATTTTCTGTAGACATTGTGAGAAATCAGTTTAAATGTGCTTGTGCTGTGGAAGTGTTTGTGGGTGTAATCATCAGTAAAAATTCCATGCTCCAACTTAATTCAAAGACCTTACATTCAAGAGGAGAAATTTAAGAAGCTCCATGCTGTTGGGGAACACAGCAAGGGTCTTACCACGTTCTTGAGTTACTATATTTGAGTCTTTGGGGTATACTTTGAGATTATATTCTGTGCCAAGGAGTTGTGCTTGCGGGCTGGTGAACTAGCCCAAAGATGGTGGTTACTTGGTGTTTGTACTCTGTTACCAATGAAATGCTGTTCTTTACCTGCTAGTTCTATTTCTAGAAGAGCTTATGCAGACATGTGAAAATATTTTTATTTATGTACAGTTCCCTGTTTTTACTTGAATTTTTATTCCGGCCGGATGTAATAGGGATTGATGATGGTCAATTTTTTGGGGACCTTTACTATTTTCTGCTCTAAAGCTGCTGATTACGATGGCAAGACTGTAATTGTTGCTAGCCTGGATGGAGATTACTTGAGGTACAGTTCAATATCTATTGTTCACATTTGATGTACAAATCTGTATCATGCTGAGGCTATTAGTCTTGGATAAATGTTTGGCTTAAAAGCTTAAGTTACTGATTTTCCTATATGCTTTGTTTATGTTGTGTATTTAACTTTAGATTGGTGGTTTTTTGGGGTTCTTAGAAATCTGAATGAGTTTACACTATCTTTGTTTGCTCTGTCCTTTTGAACAAAACACCATGAGAATATGAAGCCTAGGAAGAACTAATCCCATAGAAGCAGGGGAGAGTGGGTCATTTGTCTTTGCTAATCTTGACTGTGGTCTTTATGTTGAACTCATTAATACCCTTGAACTTGTTCATTTTCTTGTCTTCTCATACTGTACTAGTTTGTATATATTTTCCTGATACATGGAAAGTGAACAATGTGTTGCTGGAGTACACTTATATGTCAAAAATGGTTGATGGAAACTTTTGATTGGAGTTTTGATATAACACTTAAGGATTTTAGGAAAGGTGAAACTGTCAAAAGATATCCTAATGCCAGGATATTAGTTCACAATTTTATTTTAGGTCTTGAATTCTGCTACCAGGTCTAAGTCATTTTAAAATTTTGACTTGCAGAAGGAACTTTGGCTCAGTTCTTGATAGAATTCCCCTTGCTGACTCTGTAACGAAGTTAGCTGCTCGCTGTGTGCGCTGTGGTAAGCGAGCTTTCTTTACATTGAGAAAAACAGAGTAGACCCAGGCAGAGCTCATTGGGTGGGCTGATGTTTACATGCCAGTCTGCTGATGTCACTATGTTAGTGGGCAAGTGGTTATTGAAGCAGAAAAAAATGTTCTTGAATCTCAGAAGATGGTGTGCTCCAGTGCCCCGGAAGCAGCTGCAGTGCCTATTTAGAGTCTGATCTATCAGCTATTATTACAGAGTGAATTTTAAGTGTTAGAGCTTTTGATTTAGGCCTGCACAGTATGAAAACAATCTATGGAATGCTTTAATACTCTGCTATGTATATTATATATGTAATATATTCATCTTGTATCCAAAGAGAGAGAGAGAGATCGCGTCACTTTATGTGATTCAATTGCTCTACCACAAGAATGCTATTTCAAATATATTTTCACATTCAAGACCATATTTATGCATCATACAACCTTTTTTGGCAGCTGATATTGTTGAATAATGTGCAGAGCAGAATTTTTGGTTCTGTTTACAAGTCTAGTGTAATCTGTTCTTGAAATAAGCTGTTCATGCAATTAATTATGATTTAGATGCTACTTAGGCGAACAAATATGTGTCAGCATTTGTAAATGTTGAGAAGATTCAAGTCTTTATTTGATGGCTAGGGTGGAAAGGTTTAGGTTGTATGGACAGGCCAATGCGGAGTATGTATGGCTTATGTTAATCTAATCAAAATTGTAATAGGATCAGCTATCCAACAGCCATTTACAAGCTTGACCTTGTTTGCATGTTTTTAATGATCATACGTATCATGCAAATGTTGGATCTTTCTACATGGGCTGGTTCCTTGTGAAAACCCTGAATCCACCTGTTTTCTCTTTGATTTGCTGCTGCTGAACATGGTTAGCCTTTGAAAGATCTTCAACAACCTACTTGCATATTTTCTCTGTGAAGCCCAGTTCACTGAACCAATGCAAGTGGTAACTTGTGGCACAGGCTTTGCCTTCTTCCTCAGCGATCTTTTCTCGAGCAACCTGAAGCTTTGTGCTGTCTTCTGCTCTGGCCCCTTTGAGATATGCTGCCACTGCAGGTTTTTCTTCAAGGATACGAGTTCTTGCTCCAGGCTTTGAATCCGAAAACTTGTGGATTCATAGTCCTCTTTCCTCTGCAGATTGAGATCCTTTTCCTGCAAGAAACTTAAGGTGCCACTAGCGGATTCTGCCCCATCTCTTTTGTATGGGCTCTCTGCCATCTGTTGGCTTTTGGGGTTCTGGCATCCTGAGCCTGAAAGACTTCCGGAATTATCACTAAATTGTGCAAATCGAAAAGAATCTGAGTAGTCTTTGAATGCTTGGTGGGTGTTTAACTGCTGAACAAAGAGGGCCTGGACTATCATGCGGAGTGGCATTAACTCGTTTTGAACTGCTTGGATGCAGGTGTCCTGTGACAGCTTCTGGCAGTTGAGGTATTTGCAGACTGAAGCCTTCTCTTCCTGTGATATTTGTGGATGTGCCTAATTATTCAAAGTGTCCAAAATACAAAAATGAAGACAAATAAGTTAGCTAGAAAAAAAATCAGCTAAAATTGAAGCAGTAAGAGGGCTGAAGTTGTTTTAGAGCTTACAAATAAGAAAATACTCATAGCTTTATAGAGATGATCATGTGTCTGCCTATCTGACATTTGCACAATTTCTATAAGCTCTGTGAACCTTTTAGGCCCTATTTTTGAATCAACAGCAATTTTGGAAAGATATCCATCCCATAGCTCAGCTACAACAGAGTTGTTAACTGAAGGTGTCCGACCTTTCTCTGAATTGGATAATACTGAGGAAGAAACTATTTTCTCCATTGTCAGTAACTCTATGCTAGATGCAATGGACTCTTTATCATTGGCAGGGAGGAGAAAATCATCCACTTGTGCAAAATGGAGCAAAGACGTGACATTATCTTTTAGCTTGTTCTTACTGGCAGCACTTAATCCCAGGTTCAGAGCATTTGAAAGCAAAGCAAGGTAAAATCCAACTGGAATCACTCTACTTGCCTTCTCCCCCTGTGGAAGTAACTCAATTATTCCTTGCAGAATCAAAGAAACCATGCTTACCACATCCTGTTGTTCATTGTGGTCTCCCATGTTCTCCCAAAACTGGTGAGTTTTCTTTGATAATACCCATTTATTGGCATAGAATGCAATCAATGGACTAACATATTTTTCCTTCATTCCCTGTCTTCTCAAGGATCCAATTATCCTCTTGAAGAATCCAAATGGTAGAGCTGTGAGGTCTTTGATCCATAGCTCCTGACGGGCTATCTCCTTTACTTTGTCACAATTCCAAGGCTGCCCAGCCAAAGCCTGTAAGGTGATCACTGGCCAGTCTCTTCTCTGTTCCGGGTCAAGAATTTCCATGCAAGCCATAAAAGCTAAGGATTCCACACAACGACTCACGATTAGAAGGTCTTCAGCCCACGGAAGCAAACTTTGGCATTTTTGAAGAACAATTACAGTATCATTCCAACTCTGTAGAACCACTTGGTTCAGGTAGAGGTCTGACCTTTCAATCAGATTGCCTGAACTGTAATCCTCTGTCATTTCAAGAAATTCAGATGCACAACGGAGGGCTGTGACATTAAAAGGATCAATTGGAAGAGAAGAAGTGTAGCTAAACAGCGCAATCATCTCAAAGGTTTCTGATCCTCCAGGGAAATTATCAGGTAATTCAAAATCAAGTGATTCTTTCAGTATCCTTCTGAAGTATCCGCTCTTAGAACACAACGGATGCTGGCACATAAAAGGAAAAAGGTTAGGTAGTTAAGTTTTACATGGTAGCTTCTTAATTTTCTGACTTCTTTACCTTATTATGCTTGGACGTTTTCCAAAAAAACTTCTAAAAACCAATCAAATAAAGTGGTTTTGGAAACATCTACTCAAGTTTTAATGTTCTTTAAGCCTCAAGATCTTCACATCAAACTTGTTTCTCTTGTCTGCTGATATCGATGATCACAGACATAGAAGAGAAGGCAAAGTAGGAAAAAAGAGGAAGAATTAGAATCTAATCACTCTTCTCCCCACCTAGAGCACTAGGAAGATATGCCACCTATGAGAAGCTAAGAAGTGGAATACTAAAAACCATTTTATCATAAATATTTATTTATTAACTTTCCCATGTTTAACTCCTTGGAGACAAAAAGGGAAAAGATAGATGAGACAGAAAATAAATTCAAACAATTACACTATTTTTTTCTTTCCCACACTTCTGCATTAAAGATTTGGCAATTAAAGAAAACAAACTGAAAAAGAAGGAAAAAATCATCTTTCCCATTTCTCTTTACCTTGTGTAGATTGAAGATCTTGTCCTTAACTATTACATGAACTGATGCAGGTAAACCAGTTTCTTGACTCCTGAAAGGTAAAAAGCTTACAAACTAAGTCGAGAATCCTGTGAAAGTCAAGACTGAAGAAACAAATATTCAACGAGAAAAGGAGCGAATACCATGCAACTGCTTTTATCCTGAGCAACTCCCTTACTGTTTGGCATGACAGAGGACTCAAAACTAAAGAACTCCCTCTGGAACTTGCGAAATCCATTAGACCCTTGAGCTTTCAAAATTCATATAGCTCAATCACAGCAGGAGCAGACCTTCCTCCTGGGAAGCATATGCGTATTGCAGAAAGGAAGAAAAAACTTTAGGTACTCATCAATGAGCTTCAACCTAGGCAGAATTATCAAACAACTCGTCTTAAGGAAACAGATGACTATGTCAACAGAGCTTCTGGAACTCGATACTGTAAAAAAAAAAACCTGAAAAGGTGGTAGGTTATCAGTTAAACTCACCCTTCGATGAAGTCAAGACTCCAGCAAATATTTTATGGTACAGGACCTTACGAGTGAACTGTAATAAATGAGTGCACACGAATGGAATTTGGATCCAGAATTCAAGGCAGCTAAAGCGTTCTTGAACCTTGAGAAGTTGAAATCCATGGCTTTTTTTGAGCCAATTGGAGAATAGAAAAACCAGACAAATATGAACTGCACTAGAAACTTATTGTGAGAAGTGCGTGAGAAGCACGGAATCCTCCCAATATTTGAAAAATAAAACTCCCTTTTCATACTAACTCGTTTCATGATGTAGACTCATCAAGATGAACGGGTTGGATGACCTCAGGCCAGCACCAACGGCCCTTGAAGCTTCTAAGACGCTTCGCCTATGAAGAATAACTGGGAGGACTTTTGATCTCTCTCGGCGTGCCAGAGAACACATCACATGGCCCTTTAGAGCCCTCGACGGCACGGCTTCGGAAAAAAGGGAGCGTTTTGGGTAGACGAGTCGGTGATTGCTTTCTCCCACAATCTCCATCTCCACAAGGAAACATTTTTGTAGCCATGGAGCAGACCAAGGTAGTGTAACCCCTACTCAGACCATCTCGTCTCTACAGAAATCTATGGTGGGTCACTCGAGTTGGATCAATTTTCCCCGAGTCCAAGAACAGATTCACAGGAACTCTGTACAGAGTATCAGGGAGAGTGAAACCCAGATTCACAGACAGTGAAACCATGGCTTGAGATAGATGAATTTTGGATGAGTAGACTTGGTTTAAGAAAGTAGAGGAAATGACCGAAGCCTACTTATTTGATACTTTATTGCTTTTCATTCTCTCTATTGATGTCAGTGACAACTAGACTTGCCATAGAAGCAATACATTCCCCCAAAGGTGGAATTATTTGAAGTAAAATAGTCTGGATATGGATTTTTTTTGGTTTGACCAGTGAAGATATCAATAGTAATGTCTCTTTGGATCTGGTGGCTCTTCAACCTACAATTCCTTCTAGACATTCCGCTTCCAGTCTGCATCAGAAAGAGTTGATCAAAATTCTGATTTACTATTTGAACAGTTCCTTTAATTTATTGCCATGGAAAGGAACTCCCTCATGTCTGGTTTGGAAAAGGTATGAAGAAAGAGCTCCTAGTAGTCGTGTGAGTTCTCTATGAATCTCGAAGTTTTGTTTGGTTTTTATTTATATTTTTCTCTTTTGGAGTTTTGGTTATAATGTTTTATGTTGAATTGAATCTTTGATGGGATATTAAGTTTCTGTTACTTAAATTCGTTCTATATCTACCTTTGTGTCTAGGGGTGGCTTCGAACCAAACCGGCTCGGTTCAATTTGTTATCTCTCAAGCTCAAGTTCCGAAATCGACTCGTTTAAATTAACGAGCTGAGCTCAACAGAAGCTAGGTTTGGTTTGTCAGCTTACGAACCGGCTCGAGGTGAGTCGGGATCAGGGGAGTGGGAGCGTGAGCGAGAGTGAGGGGGGGGGGGGGGGGGGGGGGGTGCGGATTTCCTCCCCTCATTACCGCCGAGCCCCTCCCATCGACAACTGCTTGTCGGCCACCTCTGTGGCCGTCCGTTCAATTTCTTCCTGTCCTCGTCGTCGCCTCTATTTCCGTCACCATCACCTCCCGTCGGCTGTTGTTGCCGCTTCTATCGCCGTCAACAGTTGCTCGCCGACCGCCTCTGTGGCCGTCCGTTCGATTTCTTCCTCTCCTCGTTGTCGCCTCTGTTTTCGTTGCCGTCGCTTTCGTCACCGCCCCTTCTATTACCATCTCCTCTGTCGTAGTCGTTATCCCTGACGACAGGTTCTCCTCGGTGCCGTAACCCTCTTCCCTCCGCATCATCTTGGCGGAAAACCAGAACCAATAAATTTAGGGAAGAAATAATATCTCCCCTCCCCAACGCGAAGATGATTTCGCACGTGCGAGATCATAAAATTAAAAAAAATAAAAATTTCCTTAAACTCTCCTTCATCGTAGCTCTTAAAAAAATTAAAAATACATTTTATAGAAATAAGTTTCTATGAACTATTAGTGTCTCATGTTTTTTTTAAACATTTTTCTAATTGAAATTTTTTATTAAAAATCATATAATTTTCTAAGTAAGATTTTCCTACCAAGATGGGGTAGAAAATTGTATAGAAAATTTTTGAATAAGTATTTAACAGTAGATGCTATAATACTTTTAGTGTGAAGCAATTTTCATTGCAATTTTGTGTTTGACATTTTATTTGATTAAAAATTTATTGATAAGTATAATAATATATTAAATTGATTATTAATTTTTATTTATTTTCCTTAGAAGAGGCAATAAAAGGTCCATTTAAATTTCCTAAGAAAAATTTAAAAGATTTATTGTGATTTTCTAATAAGTTACTAATAGTAATAAGATTTTATTTAAATATTTTTTTGGGAATATGTATCACAGGAAAATATTTCTAGTTTTTCCTACAATATAAATTTACATCTAGAGGCACTAAGGAGGCCATAGTAAATTTATGGTCATATTCAAAAATACAAAACAAGCTAGACAAAAATTGGAGTAAAAAAGATTAATATTGGTGCATTTTAATCCATTATTGAAATTCAATCCTAAACCTCCCATATCATTTTTTTTTAAAATGTATATATAATTTTATATATAATTTATTTGAAGCCACCCCTAGTGCGAGATCATAAATAAGGGGAAAAAAAAACTCTTTGTCCCTTCCTCATGGCTCTTGAAAAAATTGAAAAGATATTTTAGTAGAAATACGACGTTTCTAGAGACTATTAGTGGTTTTTTCAATAAATATTGAAAAGACATTTTTAGTAGAAATATAGGGACCATTAGTGCCTCATGTTTTTTGAAAATAATTTTCTAATTATTAATTCTTGTTAAAAAATCATATAATTTTCTATGTAAGATTTTCTTGCCTAGATGGGCTAGAAAACCGTATAGAAAAATTTTGAATAAGTATTTGACAGTTGATGATATAATACTTTTAGCATGAGACAATTTTCATAGCAATTTTGTGTTTGACATTTTATTTGATTAAAAAATTATCGATAAGTATAGTAATATATTAGATTAATTATTAATTATTATTTATTTCCTTAGAAAAGGCAATAAGAGGTCCATTTAACTTTCCTAAGAAAAAATTAAAATATTTCTTGTAATTTTCTAGTAAGTCTCTAATAGTAATAGAATTTTATTTAAAAGATTTATAGTTTTTATTTAGGTGATTGTAAATTGATAGTGATATTTCATTTAATTTTGTTGTGTTTGATTATTGTTTGAAGTTTATTCATAATGTTATGCAATATATGAAGTGTTTAGACTATTTTATGGAGTGTATAGAGTGTATAAACAATTTCATAGAATGTATAAACAATTTTATGGAGTGTATAAACAATTTCATAAAGTTTTTATGGAATGTATAGACAATTTAATGGAGTGTTTATGCAGGTGTTATGTATATAGATTATGCCGAATTTTATATAAGTATTATATACATAAATTATGCTCAATTTTAAGTAGTGGTCATGCCCAATCTTATATATGTATTATATATATATCGGTTATGCCCAATTTTATGTAGAGGTCATGCCCAATGTTATGTAAAATATATGCATAATTTTGTATACAATTTATTTTATATAGATTTTTTGAAAAGTTTTAAATGTATGTTGAAGCTCGAGCTCGGTTAAAATTTTTGGGCTCGAGCTCGATAACTATTTTAGGCTTGAGATGAGGTTCGGCTTGAAGCTCGGCTCGAAATATTTAAATCAAGCTCAACTCGAACATAGGCAATTTGGGGCTTGGCTCGGTTCGGCTTAATGCCACCCCTATTTGTGTCTTTCTATTGGATTATTGGATTGTGATTGTGCTTGCAAGCTTCTTATATCAATGAGGAAGTTAAGATTTAATAGAGAAGTATTTGTTAGACCAATGGTAAAATCATATTGGTTTATTATTTTGATGTTTACAAAATGGGTAATTAAAAAACGTGTTACTAGCGGTGTTATTAGTATATGTTAGATGTATGTTTTTCAACACAAATTTTGGTAATCTATGGCAAAAGTTCAAGACAAGATGATGATCAATTAAGTTGCTACCTCAACACCCGAAAAAAGAACCCATTGAAGATTGTTGTTATTAAAAAGTAAATCTCGAGAACTCTAGCCATGTAAGGGAATAGACGGGCAAACTTCATTTTTTCTATAATCATGTTTTCAAATCTCATTTCAATGTTTTCGAACTTTTAAACCAACATTTTTTTGTTGCCTTAGTTATGCTTTGAACCTAATGATATACAATGTTAAACAACATGATCACTCATACCTTGGTAACTATTTGGTATATAACCAAAGTCCCACATTGGTTAGAAGTGGAAACGATCTTGGATATAAAAGTGTTGTGGAGACTATCTCTATTGGTATGAGGCTTTTTTGGGGTAAAACCCAAGAGCAAATCCACGAGGGTTTAAGCCCAAATAGACAATATCATACCAACTTTAGTAGAGATAGGTTGTATCATAGTCTTTACCGTAACAACTATCGATATCGGCTAAAACCATCTATATAAATATTGATGGAGCAACCATTGTTGGGATGATCAATCAAATTATATCTAGATAGACATATTTATAAAACACGATCACGATGCCAAAGCCAGAGCACCATTGGCGCTTTCGTTCTCCTCTCTGCGTCTCTTGAGTTTCTTTCTGTAAGTTTTCGCCGACGGCTCAGACTGGTGTCCGATCACGAGAGGAGACAGGTTTCAGAGCATTCTGGGTGGACAAAGTTGTATCAAATACCGCTTACAACGTCATTGAAGGAGAAAGAGAAGAATCGTAAGGAGGAGATGCTTCACCGCCGCCCTGTGGATGTAGAAGAAAGAGGAGGAAAGAGGCTTTCACAAGCCTTCTGTGACATCTCTCACCTCGCATCTCAACCGTTCGATCAATTAATCTTTAAAACCAACACGGGCCCACATGATGTCCCTAACGGTAACCAAAACAAAAGTCTCCTTTCTCGGCATTCCCTGACCTCCGGACTCGAGTCAAAACTAACCCTAGTTAAAACTCCTCCGGTTAACTTAACCCGAGGCTCCTACTCACCTATCTTCTCCAACGCAGTCCTATAAGACTCCCTCTCCTTCCACCACTCCGAATTTTCATCCTTGGCGATTTCGATTTCGATTTCGATTTCGATTCTTCTGTGTTTTCTGACTTGTCGGGATCCGGTGAAGGAAAAAAGCTCACTGCCCGAGCTCTTCTTTCTTCTTTAGGTAATTTTCCGCTATAGGCCGGGTTTCTTTTCGCTTCGTGATTGGTTTCTGTTGAGCTATTTAGAATTTTTTTTATTAAGGGCAGATCTAGGGTTCAATGGGTTCTTTTATATTTTAGAATTTATTTCTTGTTTTAGGGTTTCGTGTGGGTTTCTGTCGCTTATAGTGGTTCTAAGGGGGGGCTGAGATTGAGTTAGTTTTCTTGATTCAGGTGAGGGATTAATAGTGTGGTTTCTTATTATTATTATTTTTTTCTGCTGCAGAATACTGCTGTGTGTCTTCTTGGTTTCGAAAACGGAGCTTGTGAAAGGAAAGATCACCGCGACTAGGGTTGCGTCGGGTGATCGTTTGGAGTTTGGGAGCTTTCGTCACTCGAAGGCGAATATGCGCTGCCTGAGTGCGGATTTATCGGACAAAGACGGCGAGCCGTTCGTGGAAGTAGACCCGACCGGCCGTTATGGCCGGTACGGCGAGCTGCTCGGCGCTGGAGCGGTGAAGAAGGTGTACCGCGGGTTTGATCAGGAGGAGGGTATCGAGGTGGCGTGGAACCAGGTGAAACTACGCAACTTCAGTGACGACCGCACGGTTATCGATCGTCTCTTCTCCGAGGTGCGGCTGCTGCGAAAGTTGAAGCACCCCAACATCATTCACCTCTACAATGTCTGGACCGATGATGAGCACAACACGCTCAACTTCATAACCGAGGTTTGCACCTCTGGTAACCTGCGCGAGTACCGGAAGAAGCATCGTCACGTATCGGTCAAGGCGCTCAAGAAGTGGTCCCGTCAGATCCTCAAGGGGCTCGAGTACCTCCATAACCACGAGCCCTGCATCATTCACAGGGATCTCAACTGCAGCAATGTCTTCATCAACGGCAATGTGGGTCAGGTATGTGTATATATATATTCCACACCCTACACAATTCTACTGCTATTTTGTTGTTTTTATTGCTTCTGGGTTCTGGTATCTAATGGGTGTTACGAACGACGACGGGGTTCGGATCCGTCAGGGTACTTTGATCGATTAGCTCGTTTGAGAATTGCGACCGAACCCTCGATCTGAGCCGTGGCATGTTATTTGATGTCAGGTGAAGATAGGCGACCTAGGACTGGCGGCGGCGGTGGGGAGGAGCCACGCGGCGCATTCGATCCTAGGTACCCCGGAATTCATGGCGCCCGAACTGTACGAGGAGGACTACACGGAGCTGGTAGACATCTACTCATTCGGGATGTGCGTGCTGGAGATGGTCACGCTGGAGATACCCTACAGCGAATGCGACAGCGTGGCTAAAATCTACCGGAAGGTGACGTCGGGTGTCCGGCCGGCGGCACTGACCAAGATGAAGAACCTGGAAGTGAAGGAGTTCATAGAGCGGTGCCTCGCGCAGCCGAGAACGAGGCCGTCGGCCACCGAGCTTCTCTGCGACCCGTTCTTCAACGGTCTAGACGATGCGTAACAAACACGATGATTACGATAAAAAAAGTATAGAATTATGGGGTTTTGTGGTCTTTTTTCGTTCTTTTTTTCTGGGTTTGCTTTTTTTTTTTTCTCAAATTTGTTTCAGTCTGGTAAAATTCAGTTTGTGTGTGAGAGGTGTTGTGATAATTTCATTGATTATTATTTTTTTCTTCATATGAAAGAGAAGATATTAATTGGTGACGAAGTTGTAAAATGTAAATAATACTAAAGCTTACAATTACAAACTCTGCAATTTTTTTTTA
Organism: Aristolochia californica; assembly: GCF_029961685.1. Taxonomy (NCBI): domain Eukaryota; kingdom Viridiplantae; phylum Streptophyta; class Magnoliopsida; order Piperales; family Aristolochiaceae; genus Aristolochia; species Aristolochia californica. The sequence continues at coordinate 2,482,411 of NW_027181771.1, forward strand.
TGTTTTTTGTGGTCTCTCTCTCTCTCTCTCACCCACACAGAAGACCAGTTGCAAGTTTGCTTTTAATGGATAAAGACGAATTCATCTGATAATCTCTTTTGTTTAGGTTTGAATCGTCAAACCCAAACAAAGCCGACCTTTTTGGGTCTCCCATGTTCGTCACAGACTCAATCTGAAGGCGAAGATATAATTTTTTATTGATTCATCGTTTGAATGAAACGAAAGGAAATAAGGAATCAGATTGACCAAGTCGGTTTTCAGGTGGATTTGACTCCGTGTTCAAATGAAACGTCATATGTTTATCAGTAATTTTTATCTCAGTGCAAAAATATCGGAAGACTTGATTCCTATCCTCTCTTTTCTCTTCTCACCCTCTCCCTCCTCCTCTCTAAACTGGAGGCTGGCTCCCGTGGAAGAAGATCTTTCAAATTTGATATAATTGTTAGACTAATTTTAAACATTTTGGAATAGAACATGTGGATAGAGAAAAACGGAGGAAGAAAAAAAAAGAGAAAGGACTTTGTGGAACCAACTAGCTATGGATTTAATCTAGAAAAACTGGAATAGGATTAGGAAAGAAAGAAAAACCAGACTGGTGGTAAGATTGGTTTCATTTTGAAATAACAGGAGCAGTCGTAGTGCTTTTATCAAGTTGCTAAGGCGACTCAACTAAAATCATGGTAGTGGGAAAGAGGTCTCCATTGACCTTTGGACATGGTTGGTGGTGGAAGAGTTCAGATTCTCCCTTTTTCGTTTGCCATCCAGAGAGAAGGAATTTCTACCATTTTCTGTGAGCTACACGATAATGGGGTTAGGGGAGGGTGTGGAATCTTATAGAAAACGAAATTCAATTGCTTCCGTCTGGTTTAGAATTTACAATACCATCTCTGCCCTTCTCCTCTTAAACTCTCTCCTGAAACATACGGAAGCTTCTCTCCTACTTTTTTCTCACATGACATGAAACCGACACCGAAGCTCTTTTTCCTTTTCCCTTTCCCCTCATTCCGTGTCTCTCCCCTTGCGCTGATCGCCCTTTTTCTTTTTCACTTGTTCTCCATCCCAATCTGGCAAACTCGCTTGGTGGCTCCAGCTTCCCTTTCCTTCCTTGCAGACCAAGTTCCTTCCCTCTTGTCTCGTTCCACGGAATCGCCAGTTGGGTTTTTTGAATTTTGACGCTTTGGGTCTTGCCTGCATTGATGTAACCCCTGTGTTTCTTCTTTTTTGTTACCTTTTCATGAACTGTGATTCAGAGATTTGAAATTGAATGCCCATTGCTGAATTAAATGGCCAGCTCATGCCACATTTTTTTTTTCTCTTTGCTTTACAGATATTGGTGTGGATCCACCATTGAAGCAAGGGAAAGTGGATTGAAGAAGGGTGTCACAAATGGGTATGTTTCCTACTATTTAAAAGCTTCTGTGGATAGATTTAGTTTTCCCAAATTTAAAGGCTGTGAAAGGCAGATGGGGTTTGTGGTGGTAAATTGGGGACAGAACCTGGTGGGGAAAAGGGTCTTTGGGTGTTATTATGAATTGGATTTTTTTAATCTTTCTTCATGGGTCCTGGCATTTGAGTGTTCTTAATGAGAACCAAAGACTGAAGCAATGAAATGTTTTGATGAAAAAAACTGAAGCTTGCTGTACCCTTTTGAGTTCTAATTTAATCAGTTTCATAACCAATATTGTCAGTGTGGTTTGATTTAGTTTTGTAGTCATTATCATCAGTGTATTAGAATACTATCTGAAACTGAACCAAGTGTACTGGAGAATAATAAGATTCTTCATTTGAAGGGTTCAGAAACTCTGCATTGCCAGTGATTTAGTTCTGGGAATGCTTTCCTTTCTCTTTACATGAAGCTTCCACAGAAATAGAAGCTCAGAGAGGAAAGTAGGAAGAGTTTTTAGGAATCTCAAACATAACTACCAGAGATTAAAAGCTGAAGATTTCAGATTCTGGCCCTTCTTCTGCTCTCTCTCTCTCTCTCTGCCAATCAACTAGAATAATCTAAACCTGGTGCTTCTGGATCAATATACCTATTGAGTTATTTATATCACTTTTGTGGGTTTCCTGGGGAGGAAATTTGACATTTCTTCTGCCAATCATCTTCTCGGGAGGTTCCCATCACCATGCTTTTCCATTAATGGTGTAGGTGGGTTTCTTTATTTCATTTCAGTTGGTTACTGCTGCTCTTTTCTCTGGAATCCCCTCATAGATGTTGGTTCCAGGTACTATGCCACATTCTGCACTATCTCTGAGACCGTGATGGATGATGTATCGAGGCTACAACACCAAACAGTACAAACTGAATTCTGAGTTGCTTTGCTGCTTTCTCTCATCTTCAATCTCTGGACTGAATTGAATTGGTTCTAGTTAACCAGGGCTTGCTTAAAAATATTTGAAATAACATTTAAACATATTATAATTAAGTTTTCTCATTACCATTTATACCCCTATACATGCAAGGGTGACAATTTTTTACTGCACTTGATAACCCAATCTCAACTCGACCAATTTACTATGTATATGTACATTACCAAAAAACTTGATACCACTTGGGCTATTTTATGTAATTTTACTATAAAAGGGTATTTTTGTCATTTTAAAAGTACATTCAAAAGAATTTTAATTGGACCACATGAATTATTTTAGCCTGAAAATATGTATTTGTGAAAATTTTAAATAAGAGGGTATTAATTAGGTAATGGTGATGTAAGGGTATTTTAATAATTTTATTAAATTTAATTGTTATTCAACCACTAGGAGTGTTTTTACCACATAAGCATTTATATAGGTAAGAATATTAAAACAATAAGGCGGCTTTATGCAATTTTACTTTAAAAGGGTATTTTTTTTATTTTAATTATTTAGGTATTTTGCTAATACATTAAAAATATTTTTAAATGGACCATATGAGTGATTTTAATTTAATTATTTTTTTATATTAATTTTAGAATAAATTTTATGCCATAAAAATGTCAAATATTTATATTACTAGCTATATAAATCAAAACTGCAAGAATAAATGTTTTAGTTATTTTAGTCTTCCAATTATATTTAATTATTTAATTATCCTAATAATTTTTTTTACGTATTAGACTTTTGGGACATGGATAATTTAATTGTATTTTGATTCTATTTGTTTCCGACTCTCATAGCAAAAAGTCTCAATGGAATCTAAAATGAGTCTCATGGAAAGAAGTCTCACAAAAGTGTCTCAATTAAAGGTATTTTAGTTATCTTAGTATTTTTAATTACGATTAGTTATTTAATTACTCTATGACTTATCTTTAAATATTAGAATTTGGGTGTAACTGGGACATGAGTAGTTTAATTGTAATATGATTCTATTTGTTTTCTTTATTATAAATAAAGGTTCATTGTACTCAAATTACAATAAATCGGTAAAGTTTTTGTCTTTTCCATAAATTTAAAAAATAAAAAATAAATCATTTTTATGTAAATTCAAAAAGGGGTCAAAGTCTTGCTCTTTGAATCATTTAAAAACAAAAGCAAGGCTTATTAAAATCTAGAGAGGTGGAAGTAATTTTTAATCTGTTAAAGGGTGAGAATAATTTTAACATTTTCAAAGAGCTTGAGTAATTAACCTCTTGAATCCATACCAAGCTTGACTAGGCAATATATTAAGAGACTTCAGGAGTCATAAAACCAAAGGCTCAACCCACTCACATGTTAAAGTTCGGCCAAGGTCCACCATGAAACTCCAAATTAAATACCATTTCCAAGTAATAAACATATGAATCTTTTAATTTTGGACCCCAATGAGACTAATTTTAAACATTCTACCTAATGGAAGCTTAGATAAAGTAACCACTCTAATACTTTTAGTTAGTCAACATCTATCCCAAAATGAGTAGCCAAAAGTTAGAAGTTAACTTTGGCTGATGCAATTCTACTGAGACAGAACAATATGCCCTTCAATGCAGTATCTGAACATACAAGTAATACTATTCATCCCTACTGATCATAGAGAGAGAATCTTCAATTGTCATATCCTGGTTTTTTTTTTCTAGAAAGAGGCTTCCATGGCATTTTTTGCACATTTTTGCAAAGATTGAGGACCTATCCTCTTCTCTTTGAAAATGGCGGACACATACAATACATAGTGCCAATTCAATTGCAGACTTTGTATTCAGGAAAGAAATTACTTTGTATTCAACTTCAATGCTTTTCGGCATGATTTACTTTCTTTCATGTATCTTTCACCCTTAATGAAATTCTCACTATTATTAAAAAAAAGTTAAAAAACAACTCTCCAAGTAATTAGGACAAGGTTCTTCTAACAGCTCCATGACATGACAATGCCCAGGTCCATAAGAAGTTTCCATTCATATCTCTAACAAAAAAAATGGCCTATTGCCTAGGTCTTGTAGAATCCTTATCTATAGTACCCAGTAATTCCAATACCCACTTATGTGAACAAATATTGCAGATGTACGAGAACAATTTAATTTCTCTGTTTCAATGGGTTTCATAAGTGTCAATTCCACAAGCCAATTATGTATTACCCTTAGCGGACAATCACCTAAGAGGATGCCAATTCTTCATGATTTTTTCTTTAATTACTTGAAGCAATAGAACAATGCACCTTTTCTTTACTCTTACCAATTGATACAAAAGAAGAATTGATGCTTCTTATAGTTATTACAACGCTATCGATTGTGGATAGCATTCACTTACCTCCATCCTTAAGTAGTTCCATGCTTGCTTGCAATTCTCGAACTTGGCAAGCATATGAGCAAGAAAATCGGCTGCCCATGGCTCAGTTTCCCCACTGAGACTCAAATCGTAAGGTACAGAGAAACTGATCAAACAGAAAATAAGAAGTTAAGAATTGCAGTAATTTTTTTATTTTTTTTTGTATAGTGGAATTATCTTCATTGTGCTAAATGTAAAAGTCCAAATTTTTTCCAATTGGGTAAGAAAGACAAGGTTAGTTTTGCAGTGTTCATCCCACAGGCCTTTTTGTTGTTATTGTTGTTGTTGTTGTTGTTGTTGAAAAAGTCCCACAAGCCTCACATTGAGGATGTATCAGTGCTAAACACCCTTTATTTGATACGACTACCATTCAGATTGTGTCCTCAGCTAATGGGTCAGAGTCCAAAATCAGAGAATCACTTAAATGAACACTTTTAATCATCAAATAACAGTAGTGCCTAACCCTCGAAATATGGCAAAAAATGTCTACATACTCTATATAATTATAGAAATGATCTGCACATCCTTTTGGATAACTTGTGTCAATTAAACGCTTAAAAAGGCTCCCTTGTCAATTGTGCATGCAAGGGAAGACCTGTGATTTGGGCCGGAAATAGGTGCCACTATAAGACTCTTAGTACTCAATTTATTGAGGATAATATTGCTTTTTTTGTACATCAAAATTAACAGAAGTTTGTAGGCATATATTTGAATCAGGTATATCCACAGTTTTGCCACATAGTAGGGTTTGCAGGCACTTAAACCCCAAAAATAAAATAAATGGGCTTCTTTCTTTTTTGCTCAAACACCAACAACGTCCTTATAATTTTCTCAACCACTAGAATCTGTATCTCAACAAATTTCAACATTCATAGGCGTACTTGAGTTTTTGTTCAACAAAGCATGCATACAAATGAATGAATGTGAGGAATGTGTAAAGGAAATGTTGATCAAATATAGCTAATGTTTGGATTCAGTTCCAGAGTTATTAATATATTCATCAGATATCAGTTATAATGCTAAGAATAAAAGAAACAACTAAGTTAAACAGACAAAACACACCTCATCAGTTCCTCCTGGGAGGGTTTTTTACAATGTATTTGCTTTCTGCGAAGGAAGATTTGAGTTAATACTCTTACAGTCTGCACTACCAAATTTGCACAAGGTTTTTAATGTAACAAGTGAGGAAGAAGTGAACCTGCTGACAAGAATTTGGAAGATATGAAGAGATTTCGTGGATAAATTATACACAGCATCAGTTACTCGATCTTTACCAAACAAGTACACGATTGGGTACCCAAGAAGCCATCTGCAGCAATAGACACGAACAAAGAGATGACTGTAACTTATGTAAATGCTTTAGGCATAAGCTATGATTCGCTACGCTAAGGGATTTATTGGCACAAAACAAAATCGAGCAAAAACACACAATATGAAGAACAGCAGAGTGGCAAAAACATCTCCATTCTGGTAACTTTTTAGAAACTTCCGTTGTTAGTCAAAGCATTCACAGATTGATGAAAATTTTGAGAAATAAGCAAGTTAATTAAGTATCAATTAATAATAACTCAAGCTAAACACCATTTATAATAATCAAGTCCTCCCAAATGAAAGTGCTCATAGAAAGAACTAAAATACAACGAAGCAGACCCACACTTGAACTCAGTTAGGTGTTAGATTGTCTTTTTGGAAGAATGTGCCTTAGATATTTTGTGGCTTGACAAATGGTTCTATCTGCCAGATTGACTAGCTTTGCATTTTTCATTACTTAGCTGACCAAATTCTAAGCCCCTGGCAATGAATTCATGTGAGATGGAGTTTTTTTTTGTCATAAATTAGAAAAATGTGTTCTATACAGTAAAAGCCTCAACCCAAGATATCCGAATAATGACATAAAAATCCCTCAAATACTCGCCAGATATAATGTAAACAGCTGAGCAATGACACGAGGAGTGGGTATAACTGTTGCTTCTGATTTGTATATATTAAATATATGTAGTGGTTCATCAGTTCTAAAAGTTGCAAATTTGATGAAAATCATGCCTAATAAGAGAGTGGATAATATTAAAAATAGGATATGTTAGGACCAAATACTTGAGCTTTTGCTATTACAACGGCCGAAACATCCCACTGGTTTAGCCTGTAAGCTTATGCAGTATTTTCATAATGTAACAATTTAATAGTGTGCTATTGAAGAGAGAATTACCCATTGAGGGTTGGAGGCGTGACTTGAATGTCTTGCATGCAATTACTAAGATCAATGAACTCAGTAGATTGAGAGGCAGTTGGTTCACTACATGAGAGTTCATCTACATCTTGGTTAGAATTGTCTAATATTTCCTTGCCCTTCTCTGCACTGGCAGGCTTGACACCTGACAATAGATCCTCATCCAGTTTATCAGCACAAAATACCAATGAAAAGAACTTCTGAATTGATACTAGTTGTGATACAACCAAGTTGTCTTCTGTCAGTGATACCATCTGCAACCAAAAACATGTAAACCGCGCTAGTAAATAAACTATTTTACATTCTTAGAAAAAATATAAACCATTTTACAAATCCATAAGATTACGTGAACAGGAGAATACCTTTGGAGGATCCTGTTCTAGGTCTACAAAAAGCAGCTTCTGATGCAAAGCAACACTTGACGAAATGTATTCGGTAAATCCTTGATCATGTATCAAATAAATCATTTCTTCAATGGTCATTACTTTCAAATGCTGCAGGATGGATGATTCCTGTAAACCAGACACATTTAGGTAATTTGAGTACACCAACAAAGTTTCTTTTGTTTTAGGACAGGCGAGAGTACACCAACATAGGTATGACCCACTTAGGGAGCAAATTAGATAGAAAAATAGAAATCTTAGGGGATTAATTCCATGAATGTTGCCTACAATGTTGTATTTTTTTTTTTTTTTATGAATTACAATGTCGTAATTTACTACAATTATCAATCAGAATCAGGATTAAAGAAGAAGAAAGGAAAAAGAAAACAACATGACATGGTAGTTGGTATACTCAATGTGATCTGTTTGAAGAATACACGAGTCATAACAAAGCTGACATCAAATGCACCACTTAATGGCAAGAAATAATTTAATTTCTGGACCTGGGAACTCAAACGTAGCAATGAACAGAGGTTTTGTTGCAACTCAGGCATTTTGCCACCATAGTCTACCATTACCGCTGGCCTTAGACCTGTACACAGTGCTAGAATATCTGCCAAAGAAATTATAAAACACTCAATATATTCTGCAATGTATGAAGAAAAAAATATAGCGCAAATAATTCAAACAGAAACTTCTTGTCAGAAAACAAACTTGAGATATAAATTTCAATTGAGAATAAAATAAAATATAAATATCTGTTAACATAATAAGATAGTATTGAAATACACAATTGGCCCTTGCAAATGCTTACAGATGAAGTTATTGACAAAAAAAAGTTTATGCAATCCAGTAAAGACCTCTTTGAGAGAGTTAGTAACTGAAATAAAAATACAGTGCCAAGTGGTGTAACTAATTATAGCACTCATCATGAACTCAATTTATTGCCTGAGAACGAATTAGTGGTTGGGCTGGTTCTAAGCATGAAAAGAAAAAAAAAACACGACCTTGAAATACAAGCAAAGGAAAAGAATGTAGCTTTTATAGGAAAAAGATGACTGCAAGAATGTCTACAAGGCTATCACATGCAGACAACAGTAACAGCAGAGGAAGACCAATACAAAACCTAGGATAAAGACAAGGTATCTCCAACTATTGCATGAATGTTTAACATGAAGCACAACATTTAACAAGTGCTACTCCAAGCTACCTACACTTATTTATGTATAATTCAGTAGTACTGGGTGTTAGTGTTAGGTCTTCTTCCGTGATACTGCATTAGGAGCTAGTGTTTATGGAACTATTTCAGCTCTAATATATGCTTTTCTGAGAAGAAAACAATTAAAAAATTATCACGACATAATGCCTATATTAAAAATACGACAAGCTTATACTTAGTTAATACTTTTAATAGTAGAATAATAGATTCACATTTCCAGAACTGATGGAGGCCAAATTGTAAATAGCCGAGTATCTGAACAGATGAAAGACTTGAACATCAAAATCTGCATTTATGCAAGAGATTGTTTCTACAGAGAGATAGCAAAGTTACAAGGCCCCCAGTGCACAGAAAGCTCAAACAAGAAGGAAATTTAAAAACTATACCAGAAATTAAAACGAACAGTACGAAGAACTCGTTTTAGTCTACAAGTACTTTCATGCCTGCCCACAATATCTGTATTGATGAAAAGCAAGCAAACGCACTGAGGAGCGGAAGTTCTAGTGACTGAAAAATCAGGTGCAACAAGCAACATAAAGTTCTAACTTAACCCGCTGCATTGCTTACATAAATGTTCAATGTAACTACATAATATAAAAGAAATTATGTCATCTACCCAAATGATGTAAATGCAGCGGACCCGATTGGTGAGATCCTTGAGAGGCAATTCCCCGAATCGCAACTGAAAGTACTCGGAGAAAAACAAATTCCCAGATAAATATTACCGACTTCGATGAGCCCATATCAAGCTCCTAAACTAAAATTACATACATATTAACCACACCAAAACAATAAAAAACCAAAAACGGAAGAAATTACGTTTTTTTTGTGAAAGAAAAATAAATAGATCAACCTATCTCGAGTCGACGTCTGGCTGCGGCTCGGAGGCGCCACTGGATGCGAGAGAGATTTGCATTGACTACTTTAAGAGCTTCTTCTAGGTGTTCCATCTCCATTTCGTGATGATCCTAAGCAGAAAGCGAAGTCCCCGAAGTTGCAGAAGCCCCAGAAGACTGAAGGTGATTATGAAATGACTGGAACTGCCCTTTTTATTTTCTATTGTCATCTGTGTCTGGGTTTGGCGGAGAAATAATAGCAGAGTTTTGAGGGAGGTTAAGCTTCCGATTTTCTATTTTAAGTCGGCACTAAAACGATATATTATATATATAATTTATTTATTTATTGTTTGATAGAACAAATACCCATGTAAATAAATAAAATAATAAAAATAACATAATTTTTTATAAAATCATTAAAAATATACAATTTATATGATTATATACACATAAGTTCAAGAAAAATGCCATTCTAATATATACCAAAATCTTCAAAAGTGAAATGTTTTCCATGAATAATCTTCAAAATCCTTAATTCTTCAACTTTTGCACAATTGATTTTGATTCTTGGAGAAACCAAAGTAAATTATAGAAAGAGAAGAAAGCCCTCATCTTTTCCCACTTGCCATGAGAACCCAAAATGGAGGAAGACCCTCACTTTTCCTTTAATGCCTATTTTCATTGGAAGGATCTATTTTTTATTTTTAAAATGATAATTCATTTGTTAAAATTACCATTATATTATATTATAAAGAAAGATAATTTGTTGACAGAAATTCATTTAAATACTTAAATTGTTGTTATATATTATTATATTTTTATTATTTATGACAATAATAACTCACAACATTTTAAAATAATATTCAATTTTGTGATAAAGAAACTAATATATGTTAGTATTAAGTGTCAGAGCTAGGTGGTTTCGGTCCACCTGGGTTAGGTTCCGTCCACCTGGGTTAGGTACTTGGCTTTCCGCACTTAACAGTTGGTCTTATGGGTTATATTGGCTAAGTATTTAACATTAAGATTCTCATTAAGATATTTTTTTATGATAGTAAATACTTAAGTTATTAATGTTCACACTAAGGATACCTTAATAACGTAAAAAAACCCCAATGAAATTTCTAGCAGTGCAAGTAACCTAGTTGTACCATTTGACTATGCAAGAGAGAAAAACTCTTGGGCATAGACCATTTGAGGTATTGTTGGAACGACCTAGATGAATGTTCAACACTATTTAGCAACACAAGCCCTTATGCCTAGAAGTTCAAACTGCCAACCCAATGAAGAAGTGTCCTACCAAATAGTCTATGACAAAATGCCTAGTTTAGAAGAAAGCCACTTAAAGGATCCATTTGATGAATGGTTCAAATAACAAGGCTAAAGAAGTCAAACACCTAGAGAGAGAAAATAGTTCAACTATCCATTCAAATATATTGAAAAAAAGAAAGAGGCATCTATTAAAAACTGATCGACGAGTCCACAACTATCTAAATGACATGATGTTCTAGAAAAGTCGTGAAATGAGATTGAAGGCTTCAATTAGATCAATATAAATCTCCAGAATCTATAAGTGACCAATCTATGTCACTCACACTTCAGAAGAAAATTTAAGTAGTTTCTCAAGATTTTTAGTAAAAAATTTACTATGAGTTTTAAAAGAAAGAAACATTTTTTTCTAATATCGGGGATTTAATTTATGAACATTGAAAAATTGTTCATTAAAGTTAATTCTACACCAAAATTTATTTCTCTCAACTCCTGTGGCACTTACAATCACTCCTAAGCATACTTACACTTTGAAATTGAATCTAAGGATCAAATTTGGGTTTTCAAAAAGCCAAAGTCTAAAGGAGGTTAGTACTTTTGAGCCTTTATTTTGAAATCTTTACTTGCTTAACATAATCCTTGCTAGAACTTCTATACCATTAGTTTAAAATCATATTGTCTCTTCTAGCAAGTGAATTTAGAGTGACATTTGCATGGTTTTAAACAATTTGGGGTTGTGGAAGTTTGATAAATAAATTAGTAAACGGTGTATTAAACAATTTATTGTATATACTAGTGAAATACTATTTGTAAACATAATAGCATACACAATAACTTATTCTATTTCATTTATATATCGTTTACACTCTTAAATCCAACCAATTACATAACAAGCTATAAATAATCCTTAAATATAATAAAATGCAAGTCTATTCAGACGTGACTGACCAGAACAAACAAAGCCTTGGGCCAACCTTTTTTTCTTTTTCTTTTTTGCCTTGAGCAACTGGTTCCCATCAGAAAGGCAGTAGCCCCTTTGATTATCTATCGCAGCTGTATGAACTAGAAAAAAAAAAACAGTCTTCTTCCTCCCAGGATCAACGACCAAATCCATTTCCACCCTGTTCTAATCCACTACTACCAACCATTCACAGCTGAGGCTCATTTATGCACCAGACATTATTCTCTCCATCCACTCCATTTTGACTTGAATTGTCAATGGAAATGGAAGTGACCCCAGCTTTAAAATTAGAGCTGCCTACCACCACAATCTGGTTTTTGTATCAAATATCACCCAACTCTGTTTAGCTGCTTTTTACCTACCAGACAGACACGAGTACCTTCTCTTAGTTGTTTTAAATTTTCCAACAGAGTTTGGAAAATGGGTCCTTTTAAGAAACCCTTTCTCTCTTGTGACATACTGAGGAAGAAATGAGAGTAATTTTTAACTGGTGAAGGAGAGAGAAAGATTTCAATATTTTCAGGCACTGAAAATACTTAACCCCCAAACTAATCCTTGTCACAATTATAAAGAACTATAATCCCTATAAACCAAATCCTTGCCATTTACACTAATAGTTTCAACCCATGTCGTTTAAATGCTCTTCTTAGATATATAAATGGTTTGGGACAAATATGAAGATCATATCCTTGACATTAGAGTGAAGATAATTGAGGATATGGTTGATATTGATCATCTAGAAGGTGGACATAGCTAGTCCACGATAAAAGATCCCATCATCTAGGCTGTCTTTGGAAGACATAAAAAGAAAATAGGTTTATTTTCTCTTGTTTAGATGCCCGTGATAGAGAAAATGAAAGAGAAATATAACTTTTCTTGTTTGGATACATGTGAAAAATGAAAAAAAAAAATAATAATATTTTAAAATTTTGATTATTAAAATTTTCTCTCTTAAGTTTTTTTTTTTTTCTCCCCAAGTTCATTCATTTTGTGAAAAATAATTATTAACTAAGAGAGAGTGATTTTCTCTTATTTTATTTTCTTCAATGATTCCCTCCACCAAACAACAGAAAATAACATTCTCTCCCCTTTTCTTTGCTATGGGTTCCAAACAAGCCCTTAGTGCTTCCAACATTCTTAGATAGTGAAAGGAGGATAGATTCTTTAGAAGCTACTATTTATTTTTAATCATCAGATTCTTAGTTTTTAAGCAACAAAGGAACATTTTGTTAGTGCTTCCAATGTTCTTGGGTTTCTATTTTTATTTATGATGTCATATTGATTAAATTGGTAAATATAAAAAAAAATTAAACATTATCTCTAGAACCCAAAGTGCAAGCATTGTGTGTACCTATTGGGTTCTTATATAAATTTAACAAGTGATAATATTTTAAATTTTTTAGGGGAGCTTTTAATAACAATTTTTTTGTGTTATCATTTCCATTTGTTTTTGTCTTTAATTTCCACACAAGAATAATTCGTATAATTAGGTGTAAAATTTAATTGTCACCCAAACGAAGCTAAGGTAGCATGCCATGTAAACAAAGTGACATGCACATCAACATAAACACAATAAACATGTACACACCATACACATTGGAAAATGACTAATTGTCATATACCATGTAAGAAATGATGTGTCACTGAGTCACATAGTACACCTATTGAACTAGTGATGCTTAGTATTACCATCATTGGACTCGTGGTACATACCAACATTTGAGTGCATATCAAATGTACATACTTCATGCCACAAACTCAATTTAGTTACTCATGCTTGTGACTTGGCTAACAATCCTAGATATTTAGCCAACAATTTATTTCTCTTTTTGCCTTCAATCATCTTCTATTTCACCTCCCATTTTCTATCTTTCAAAAACTCAAATCCATCCCAAAGAACTGCAATAAATCTAGTGAAAATAGACAAGCTAGAGGGAGAAGGAAGAAGAAAGTAATAAGACACGGAAAATAAGAAGAAAAAAAAATTGGAACAGGTTGGTAATAAGAAAGATGAAATATGTAAGCACCCAATAGAGAACATACCAGACACATCAAAAGGATAACATAGACCATTGTTTTCCAAAAACGCAAAGCCGCCTAAAACTCGGCCAGCAGAATCAACTTTAAAATTGATGTAGCACGAAAGAAGGGAAAGAGGAAGGGTTCAATCAATCCATGATAACTCCAGCTTTTTCGTTGATGACATCTTACAAAATGTAAGAAAGATGTGGAGTATAATCAATCTCACCTCCACAAACATTCTCCTTGGTTTAAAGATAAGGTATGATAAGGCCTCAATGGAGCTTTTCTCCTCACAAAAATGCAGCCCCCTTTGGCTGATTTGATTCTCCCAAGTGCTTCAATCAAGTACACCTTTTGGCCATGATCAAAATATGTCTTTACTTTACATGTAGTGAATCAATCAAGCATAAGCTGGGGAATAAGATATCTTATTCTAGTGCCTTTTTATATTAGTTTTGGTTTAATGGAGACCCTGGTTAAGTTAATATTATAGTGGTTTCCTTTCATATCTTTCAAATCTATCAATTGACTAACTAACCTGTCAATAAATAATGACCCCAAGAGACTGAGTGGTCCTCTACAATGAAACTGATGCAGGTGGGTCACTATATTTCCACCCAAAGAAAGAAAGGTCTTTACAGTTCTGCAACTGTAAACTACAATGTGGCTTGTCAACTATTTACATATTTATGTAGGATGTGTTTATGTAAACAGAAAACTACAAAAAACAATGTTTCAACCAAATTTTTTTGGTTTTTGTAAGATATTATGGGGATTGAAAATTTTGCACTCCAATTTTTCTTCTAAAAATTTTTAGAGGATAAAAAGTCAGTTTCCTTACTCTAATATGAGATGATGGGAAGATAAATCAAGAAGACAAGCATGAAAAGAGCAGTTATAGATAATTTATTCAATAGATTTTTTTTAATAAAGCACAAATGGTCCTAAAGAAGAAATATACATTTACAAGTATAGGTAAGAGTGAAGTGGGTCTCACCCATGAACAGACCTTCTTTGGTACTTCCCCTAGCAGTCCTTGCTTTCATATTATATACCAGGCAAAACTCAATCATGAAGGGGCTTAGAGATTGTCCTTATCAGTCAAGAGTTTTCTCCATAAGAAAAAAGAAAAGAAATCAGGATATGACCCACCACTATGTGATTTACCTTCTCCATTATTGAGATGATCTGGTCCCATTTATGCAAGTGGAGGCAAAATTCCCAGTTAGTGGTCCACATGAGCCATGGAAAACCTTTCTTAACCTCCTTGTTTGTTTGCTTTCTAATAAAACACAAAGCTTATTTTAAAGTTCATATACGTGATCAAGATAGTCAGTTGACCATCTTGGTAATGAGTACATATGCACTGGAAATAGAACATATTGATACCGTATTACCTGCCCATGCTGCCTTTAGACTTTTAAGTACACATGTTCAGCATTTTTTTTATCAAAAAAAAAAAATTATTTTGATCATAGCTTCCAGAATAGGAAACAAAACTGGGAAACGAAATGAGATACGGAAAGGAAAATCATGGTGAATTAAAACTTTACGAAACATGAAATGAACAAATGGATAAGAAATTTGTAAGCAGCGGATAAGAATCAAACAAGAAACATTCCAACAGATTGATTTAAACAAATAATAAATAATAAAGGCTTTATGGACAATAATAATTGAATTAAAAAATTTACTTAATCACATGATTTTAGATCAGATATGTTGTCTCCTCCAATTGCTAAGTAATATATACTAGCAAATCTGAATCCCTTATTTCTTCCATTTTACCCTCTTATTTCGAGATATTTCAAACACATTTCCGGTGAATGTTGGTCTGAATTTCCTAAAAGTTTCAAAAATGATTCCATGACATTTTATTAAAGTTTCCTAATAATTTCCAATAAAACTTGAGAAGTTCCTCTTAGATCTCATTCTCATTATGGTTTAGTTTTATGCTTTCCAAATTTGCACTGTCTGCAACATTCAAGCCCATCTCTGCTGTCAAATATACAACTATGCATATTTTACAGGTAGTATGTACCGAAACGAGACACATCTTTGCTTTCAAATGAGGAAACCCAATTTGAAAGGGTGAAAGGTTTGTTTTGGTACGGTGGAGTGAGAGAAATCTATAATACCAGCACGCACTAGGACGCCACCAAGATTGGCAACTAGCAAGGAGTAGTGGAAAAGTTGAGAGTCTCCAAATGTCTGACTGTTCATTGACACGATCCCAACAGAATGATTGTTATTATTAGGTTCACACACAATAATTGCAGATTCTGGAGATGGGTCATTCTTGTCTCTTTACTGCAGATCTCTTTCACTTTGTGGTCTGGCTTGTAATGTCTATCCATTCATGAGATTAATTATCTTAATCTCCACAAAAAATTAGTAGTTCAAGTAGTCGATCACAGTATGTATTGTATTGTATACTACACACCATTCAAAGGCATGGCAAACTCAGTAAATTTCTAAGATGGATAGGGATAGGAAAGTAGGCCGTTTCTGTAACAAACAACAATCACGATCGGGAAATGAGATTTGCGCGGAAACAAAACTAATTCCTGATTTCATGGAAATATCAGGTTTTCTTTTTTGTTGATCTTGTCGCTGATTTCAGTCTTTGTGTTTTTCGATCGCCACACAGAAGCAAATCGGGAAATGGCTGCCAGCGAAAGGATTTCGGTATACAGTTTTCTCTAAATCTACACATATATCGCATAGCGCATGCTGTCACGTACCATGAGGTAGTCCCGCTCGGAGGCGCGCGAGATCTCGCCGGACAGCCAGAGGCCTTCGTCGGCGTTGAACTGGTGCGGCGACACGCAGCCGAGGAGAGCCACCAGGCTGCGCATGATCAGAAACCCTCCGTCGGGCCGGCGGTGATCCAAGGCTCCGTCCCGTTCGACGCCGTCGCCGCGGCCAAGCGCGCTCTCGTCGGCGACACGGCGCTTGCTGGACTTCATGAGGGCGCGGCGCACGTTGACCAGCAGGCGAAACATCGTCTGTCGCCGGCGGCGGAGGAAGTCCCGGTGAGATGATACACGGCTGTTGCGTGCAAGCGAGGGAGAGGGAGGGGGAGAGAGACGTTAAGAGGCGAGGAGCGTTTGGGAATGTAGGAGCCGCTGCTCCCTCCTGTTATATAGGGGTGGAGGGCCCATTCGGCCTACAATTTGCTTTCTTCAAGTGGGGCCCATTAAGCCACTTAGCTTACAAAGTGGAGCAATCTTGGACAAGCCAGCTAAAGTTGAGGAATACTCGTAAATACAGCCCGAAATGGAAAGTTTCGCGAGATTTTGATAATATCGGTAGTTTTCTGTTTTTTGCCAATGCTCATCCGGAGGATTCGTCTAAAATTAAAATTCTTAACTGTCCCACTAACTTGATCCCAGGATTGGAAAAGGCGAACTCCCTCGTAACAGTTGTTGTCCACAAAACGTTTCGGCCCTTATCAATATCGGACTAACGAAAATCTAAATGTTACCCAAAATTAAACATTAAGGGGCTGTTAGTGTGTGCATGGGTCAAGTGAAAATGTAAGTGATTACATTCTCATTGGACTCCAATGTGTTAGTACACGCAATTTATACACTTGAACTCTCTCCTGAGTAAAGTGGGTGAATCAGGATTCCCACCATGATCATGGTTCATCCACTTTCCCTCCGATCGAGGCTCCCTCCAGCCCTCTATATTTATTTATTTATTATATTAATTATTTTTATTACTATATTAAATTAGTGATTTAAGAGTGATGATTAAAATATTATTAAAGTAAGCATTTGAACAAGTATTTTTGTTTAATTATTCTATTTTTTATAATTATTTAAACTAATGATTTGTAATTTTTATAAAATATATTATTAATTTATACTACATAAAAATCTATCTTTTGTTATTAATAAAATAATATATTTATTTGTTTATTATATTCATTACTATTATTTTTTATTTTTTTAATATTTTTTATAATTAATTAGTGGACCAGTTAATTTCTCACGTAATTATTGTATTAATTTAGACTAAATTACACTTTACCTTAATTTTATTAATGAAATATCTTAATTAATTAGTATATTAATATATTTTAATACTATATTAAATTACTTATTAGAGTAGTAACCATGTTTGTTTAGGTTAATTATCTTTTTAAGTATATTATAAAAAGTAACTCATTCTCTTGTTTACGCTATATTTTTTATGTTGATCACTAACACAAGAAAGTGTTTTCCTGTGCACTTTACATCTACCACACTAACTAACACCAACAAATGATTCACTTTTACTTTCACTTACACTTACACTTACACTAGGTAAATGCACTAACCCCCTATAAGATAAGTCATAAATCAATTGAACAACTAAATATAAATAGGAGACTAACATAACTAAAACACTTTTAATTGATCTTCTGTGAGACCTCCTGTTGTGAGACTCTTGTAAGACTCCACCATAAGAATTAAGGCTTTGTAAGACTTCTTGTTGTGAGAGTCATGTGAGATTCTTCCATACCTGTTTTTCAACAATATTCATCCTAAGAAACTTGGTAACACCAAATTGATGATTCAAGAATACAATGCGGCTATAAAAAGAGCTATGGGAAAGATTAGGCTAAAGCTACAAGTTCTTGATTTGGTCGTAGGAGTCGCTTGATATGTAATTCATGCTAATACATTTTATAGCATTTTGCTTGGAAGGCCATGAACACATGATAATTTTATTATAACACCTACCTCACATCATTGTTTTAAGTACATTGAATAAAATTTAAACTGTCTTTGCTTATGTTGGAAGATGGGCTCAAGCCCACACGACCAAGGGAAACCCATATGTCCAAGAAAGGTGTGTTAGAAGATGGGATCAAGCCCACATGTCCAAGAGTAGTGGCATAATGGTAAATAAAGAGTCATTTCATAAAGATGGTACCGATGTAATTACTTTAAGTTTCTTATCTATTCTTCAATCTTCTAGGGTGAAAAACATAATTATAATATTGTACATATTTATCATTTATAAATAGAGCTTCAGGGGGAGGGTTAGGACACAAGTCCATAACCTCATTCTTCCTCTTATTTTCTCCCCAACATGCTTTCTCTCCTTTTCTCCATGGCGTAACCCATGAAATCCTGAAAATCGACATGATATTGGAGCATTAATTTTCAGAACTCATAGCTGTGGTTTTTTAGAATTCCAAACTGCTTAGTTCTTTGCTTCTGCAATCTTTTACTCAGATAATCTACTCGGATAATCTGTTGCTATTTTTTTTCTTCTCATTTTAATCTGTCGATTCTACCAATGCCCAATTAATTGGCAGCTTATTACTTGGTCAAAGTATTATTTGGTGCACAACTTTTTTATGGACTCTCAACGGATTATTTCATGTGTCCTTATTAAGGACTTTCATTATTTGGTACGTGTTATTTGGGCATTGGCCCATTTTCGCTACTGTTATTGTGTCTCTTTGAGTGAGACATTCGACTCTTTGGTTGCTGACTGATTGTCAGCATTGGTTATTTTGACGAATAGAATACAACACAAGGTGGTCCCAATATATTATCCTCCAGTGATTCCCCATTACCCTCTTATTATTTGTTTAAATCACTTCTGAGCAATGCTTATATACCCACTATCTACAAAGGATAGATTGTGCTCAACATCCAACGTGAGTCAAGTCTATTATTCACCCAAGTAGTGTTTTTTGAGCTCTCCTTAGAAAGTGAGTAAACTCTGTGCCCCATAGTTGGGCTACTTTTTCGCCTTTGATATTGAGTGGAGAGTATTTCAGACTATGACCATTTTGACTGGAGTATAAAGATTTATCATACAACTAGGAGTGATTTTCCTCCTCTCAGTCTTTTATTATGCCAACTGGGTGTTTTGGTAAAAGAGATCACCAAATTAAGAGGAAGTGTTGGAAGATATGATGGACTATTATTTTATACAAGAAGATCTTATCCACCATTTGCAGCAAGTTGGGCGTTTATAATGTTCTCTCACCTCTAGTTTAAGTGGGAAATATTAAAAGATGGGCTCAAACCTATACAACCAAGGAAGACCCACACATCCAAGAGAGGTGTGTTAGAAGATGGGTTCAAGCTCACATGACCAAGGAAGACCCATACGTCCAAGAGAGGTGGAAGATGGGCTCAAGCCTATAGACCAAGGAAAAGGCCCACATGTCCAAGAGTGGTACTAATATAATTAGTTTAAGTTTCTTGTCTCTTCTTCATAGGGTGAAAGACATAATTGTAATATTGTACCTTTTATCATTTATAAATAGAGCTTCAAGGGGAGGGTTAGGACACAAGTCCATAACCTCATTGTTCCTCCTATTTTCTCCCCCAATATGCCTTCTCTCTTTTTCTCCATGGCGTAATCTATGGAGTGCTGAAAATCAACAACTGATAAGAAACCCTTTTAAGGGGTAGAAGCTTACTATACAAATACAAGGCTCTACTAGGATAACTTTGATGAAGAAATGGGAGAAAAAGAAGCTATATTGGTAAATCTGAACAAGACTCATACAAACGACCAGAAGATGCACCAATCCAATATACCCCAAGGAGACTCCAAAGGGACATAGTCCATGTGGTAGAAAAGTATAAGACATATAGAGTATTTATTCCATCTAAGCTAGTGAAAACAATTCAATCTCCCATCTACGAGTAACCAAGGCCCTAATTTTCTAGATAAACAACTCGAATTTATAACGTATACACTCTAGCTCGAGGGGGTGTTAAAATGTCACCCACATGTGAAAGGGAGGCACAATGGTAAATAGAATAACTCTTGAATAAGAGGTGACATGACTTTGTAATTATACAAACTAGTGTATATCTCTTTATGTTTTTTTTTTTCTTTTAAGAGGTATCCCTAAGGGCATTATTGATATTATAAACATCTCTCTACAACTATAAATACAACCCAAGGGGCCTGGATAATAGTATCAAGCTCTAAGCTTTTTTGCTCATGTTCTCTTGTGTTTGTTTTCTTTCCTCCCTCTTCTCTTCCACGAGTTAAAATTTCTCCCTTCTCTTTCGTTTTTTTCTTCCCTTCTTTCTCTTCCTTCTTCTCCAAACTCCTGTAACAGGGAGAAGTCAATATTTACTCTCTTCACTTGAATCTCTTTAGTCCTTGACTACTGTCAATGAGTTCGAAGACATCAACCTTGGAAGCTCTGGCGATCCTCGTCCGACCTCTCTCCGTTTATCGGAGAGAGTATATAGTGTATAAAGCAACTCCGGGAATTCAAGGATGTCTTCGTTCCTGGACTAACTCAGAAATGTATGGCCTTGAGCCTACTAAAGCGAAGAGACAGGTTGAATATCTCGTCCGCCTGTCAAACAAGCTCAACGAAGCTTCTGTCCAGAGGTAACCTCTCAAATTGAGAACGAAGTTCAGAGCCTAATCTCACCATCCAATGAAGAAGAAAAGCTCGTCGTTACCTGTTACAATGACAAGGAACCCTCTTTAGACAGATTACCAGAACTAAGATTATGAATAGTCGATAACGATTACTGAGGAACAATATAATTCTGGTTGAGCTGGTTCTTAAAAGCTTCGAATCTTTTTTATTATTTTATAGCCTTTCATGAATATGAATTTTCTTTTCTACTAGAAGGAAAAGGTGGAAATTAGCCATATTTTATGAACCTCGCAATGTTTACTTACCAAGAACAAGTTCTCTTCTTCCATTAACTAACAGGTTGGCGCATTTTCATTAATGATCTGGTCCAGGATGCCAACGAAGAGCACCAGCTCCCTTGAGCTCTTTCTAGGCGATCCTAATGAGTAGATTCAGCTTCATGAAAACTAGTTTCTCTCGGCATGTTAAAGAACCTTTTACTCTTCTCTTTTACAAGTAAAGAAAAATCAGAAAGGCAAAGGTTGCTCTTCCCACTTCTCACTCTAGCTCCTACCATGTCAAAGCCCCTTATGTGATTTGAGATACTATATGATTTCAATGACTTTTTACATGAGGTATTATATGATTCTAGTGATTCTAGAGTGGCATCTTTCTAGTCTTTTATCTATTTGAATATATGATTTTTATACATTTAAAAGTAAGTTTCTTCATTGTTCCATTCATTTACTTAATTATTTTTTTACCTTTTAGAAAATGGATAAATAAATCGAGTATCAATAATCGGATACAATAATATTCAATATAAGTTATGCATAATCAGAATGACCTACGAAATAATAAACTATCCTATTTCTCTTATACAATTGAAGAGCAGATATGAAAGAGTCTCACCTAACTCTCACAACAAGAAGTCTCGCAGAGCTAGAACTATTATGGTGGAGTCTTAGAAGAGTCTCATAAGAGGAAGAAGTCTCGCAAAAAAGTCTCAGTTAAATGTATTTTAGTTATGTTAGTCTTCTATTTATATTTAGTTGTTCAATTGCTCTAGGACTTATCTTTTAGCGTTTAACTTTGGGTGCAACTAGGACAAGAGTAATTTAATTGTAATTGTATTCTACTTCTTATATACTCAAATTAAATCAAGTCAATGAAGTTTTTCTCTTTTTCATAAATCCAACATCGTTTATACTTTAGTTCTTAATGGTTTCGTAAAACTTAGCTTTTAAAAGTAAACAACGTACTAATTTTTTAATGTATTGAGTTGCATCGACCCATCTCGAGCATAAAAAATTATTCAAAAAATAATGCAGCGCAATACACTAAATATCTACTTTAAAAAATCTGAAATACAATTCCTTAATAAACAACACAAATAGCTAATACACAAACTCTCTCTTTCTCTCTCTATCACACTCAAACTTTAGCGTGTGCGGCCATCAAAGACCCTTATAAAATCTATCCTTCCACATTACACAAACCTAAGATTACAAAATCTGATAGAATCATTGTAGAAAATACAAAACTCGCACTGATTCATTGCACATTTTCTGGTTGCAGTAGGCAGCTCTCCATGGCCATCACCCATAAGAAGGTTTTCACTTTTGGGTATTGTAAAACGGAGGTTTCAAATAATAATTTTTAGATATGTATTCTTCTCTCAAACGGAGGTATTTAATGATACAATTACACCCTAAAGATATATCCAAATTAGATCGTAAAATCAGGGAACAAATCGTTTAGATCCTAAAATTACAGTATTTACAACTCATTTCAACACTCCCCCTCAAGTTGGTGCATAGATGTCGATCATGCCCAACTTGTCAATTATACCATGAAATACCTTCCCTGATACTCCATTTGTGAGCATATCAGCCAACTGATTCTTGGATGGAATAAAAGGAAATTGTATAATATTTGCATCTAGGTTTTCCTTGATGAAATGACGATTAACTTCAACATGTTTAGTGTGATCATGTTGAACAGGATTTTGTGCAATTTCGATGGCTGCCTTATTATCACAATGGAGATTCATAGGTTCAGCATATCCAATCCCTAAGTCCCTAGTATATTTCTTATCCATAACAATTCGCATATACCACTTGATCTTGATACTACCTTCTGTCTTTTGCTTTTCTACGCGACAAGATTACCTTCCAAAAAAGCAAAGTAACTAGACGTATATCTTCTGGTTGTCTGATCACCTGCCTAATCAGAATATGTGTATCCTTCAATGTTAGAGATACCTTTTTTTGCGAATAACAAACTTTTTCTTAAAACACTCTTTAAGTATCTCAAGATCCGATATACCACTTCCATATGTTCTTCACTTGGTGCATGCATGAACTGACTCACAACCCTCACCGCATATGCTACATCTGGCCTTGTGTGTGATAGGTAGATTAATCTTCCAACCAACCACTGATAACGCCCCTTGTCTACTGGGGTTTGATTTGGGAGAATTCTGAGCTTATGATTCATTTCTATGGGCGTCTCTACGGGTTTACAATCAAACATTTCAGTTTCAGCTAGAAGATCTAACACATATTTTTGTTGTGAAAGGAAGACTCTATGTTCCTATCTTGCTACCTTAATTCCCAAAAAATATTTAATTCGAGATCCTTCATTTCGAATTTATTGGCTAAATACTCCTTTAAAGCTTGCATTTCACCTGGGTCATCTTCTGTCAAGACCATATCATCAACATACACAATTAAAGTTGTGTATGTGTTAATTATTTATTTATTTATTTGGGAAGGGGGGGGTATTCTATAGAGTCAAATCAATCAAACAACAACATACCAAGATTTTTATAGTGGTTCAGAATCCAATGGATTGTTAATTCATTCCTAAGATATTCAGGGCCATCCAAACAGATTTAGAAGTTTAAAAATGTCATATTGTATAACTAGAATTTTCTCTCCAAACAAAGCCTAGGGCAGCTTTTGGAAACAAGCACTTTGGAAATGTGAGCTCAACTTATTAAAAGGTGGTTGGCACCACAAGTAGGTCACAAGTTTTTTAATGGTTTCCCAATGTAAGTGGAGGGGCAATGAGAGGAGGCAACTCCAAATATGCTCTTCTACGATTTTTAAATTAGAAACAAAACCAGTAATGGGAGAGAAGACAGGGAATTGAAGTATTCTATGAATAGATTACTTTCACTCACAAGGGCACTGGCAATATTGGAGGGAACGCGTTATTTAGATATTTCAAGTGATGGTGATGATGGTGATGATAGTTACATTTGTTATTTATGATCCAAAGTGAAAACCTTTCATTTTCAATTTGTAAAAAATAACTAGATTCTTAGGGTCAAATCTAAGATGTTAAATTAAAGGCTCTTGGAGTTAGAAATCAAATTTCACTCTTCCCACATTTGTGTGTTTTATATGTGGAGATGTCTCACCAGCTCCCACCCACTCTCTACACCAATATTTTTCGACTCACCAAGTTGAAGCCCAGTTAAAGGGTAGGACTCGACTCTTTTATTCCAACCAAGTCCCCTTTGACTTACCCCAAGTTTAAACACCAGACTGATGAGTCCTCATCCAACTCGGCCAATCCGAGTCAGATTTTCATGTGTCAAGTCTAGTCCCTCTAAAAATCGAGTCTCATGGAAGCAAATTTGCAAAGCAGATGCAAGCAAAATTCCAATAACAACAATGAAGAATATAACAAAGTGGTATTGTGCTTCAATGACTTTCATACTTAAGTCTAACTCATAAAATAAGTTAATGGAATAATTAAACAATTGAACATAAATAAAAGACTAAAATAACTAAAACTCCTTTTTAATTGAGATGTTGAGTTTCAGTAGAAGAAGCTAAGGAGGGAAGGTGTGGGAGGAGGGGGAAGGCTGATGAACGAGTGAAGAAGGCAACGTAGAGAGGAAACTGACATTCCGTCAACTGGCCGGTAGTCATGGCAAGTAGTACCAACTGACATAGCCCTCTCTCCCGATCCTTTGTCAGGTTACCAGGAGCTAAAATAGAACCTTTCATGGAGGCCTTTACAAAGACAATCAAGGGGGTAGAAGAAAAGAGACTAATCTAGATGGCAGACAGAAAAATTCGTTTTTTGCCTAATGGAGCACAATAGCAAACAGTTGGGAACTGGTGGAAATCTGCAGACATGGCTGAAGGAGATGCTTACCCTAATCAAAGCAAAAATAGCCAAGAAGAAGCAGAATGGCACAGCAGACCCCATCCGCAAGAAAATCAGCACTCATAAAGTGAGGTGTTGCACGGTGCAGAATCCCAGCCAAGAAACGCCATTAAAATTAAGCAAAAAGCCAACCAGACTTACCTAAAGGTACATCAAGAATTCACCTGGGCGAGAAGAGAACAGCTGAAGTGTTGCTTGATAGGAACAACTATCGAAGATGCACACGAGGCCAAATGGCTAACAATCTGGGCAAAATAAGTAATTTCGGATAAATTCTGATAACTATCGTGAGATTCAGGTAACAAATAAGTTTCCTCATGTGGGTGAAATTGTCTGACAAAATTATCAAAACAAAGTAGAGATGAGAACAGTAGAAACTCATGGAAATGAGAAACAGAATCAAAAGATGTCTTCTACGTGTATGTCAAATGGATTGAGTTCAATACAAACACACAAGAGCATCCCGTTGAACAATCAGAGGTCGGGTAATGGATAGCATAGTTTAGGAACCAAGCAGAGATCTGATTTTCGGGCGACTGCTGCTCCAAAAACCTCAGTCATGTCAATATCTTCAGGCTTCATGGCTTCAGGGAGTTCCCAATTGAAGTGACAGAGGAGTAGAGCCAAGGGATGCTCTACATCAGCTATTCCAAATGCGATACCTGGGCACATTCTTCTACCAGCGCCGAACGGGAGGAATTCAAAGTTTGCTCCCTTGAAATCTATCAAACTATCGTCAAATCTTTCCGGCCTGAAACTTTCAGCATCATCTCCCCAGGTCAGTGGATCTCTTCCTATTGCCCAAACATTAGATATGGCTCTGGTCTGGGCGGGTATCTCATATCCCATTACAGTGCACTTTTCTCTACTCTCTCTAGGAAGCAACAATGGGAGCGGAGGGTGCAGTCTTAGAGTTTCCTTGACTACTAGTTTGAGATATTTCAGGTCTTGAATATCTGCTTCAGTAACCTTCTCTTTTCCTCTGAGAAGCTCTCTCACCTCCTCCTGAGCTTTGATCATCACTCTTGGGTTTCTCATCAGCTCAGTCATGGTCCAACCCAACACGTTTGTTGAGGTTTCAGTCCCTGCTGTGAAAACATCCTGAAAGAAAAACACATGATCAGATTATGTAAAACACTTCAATCTGATTAAATCAAGGTTTGGTGTCTCAGTATTGGGTACCAACAAGGCAATACTGACCAGAATGACTGCTTTGATGTTGTCGTCGGTGATGGGAACTTCAAAATTCCCACGTTGCTGAAGTCTGAGAAGAATATCAACTAAATTTTCATCAGAGTCGTCCCCATCTCGGTTCTTAATCTTATATCTAACCTTGCATTCTTCAAGAACTTTACTTAAAATTTCATCAAGCATATGATGATTTTTCTCCATTTTGGCCTTCATCCCAGTGATCCAAAAAAGCAATTTTGATGAAGGGAATAGATCGGCGACACTGAAACCACCTGCTTCCTTGATTGCATCCCCGATTACAAATAAGAACTTGTCCACGTACTGGCTTCTATGACCAAAAGCTGCCCTCGCCACTACATTGTTCGTTAGATAATAGAATTTCCTAGTGAGGTTCACCAGGGAATTACAAGAAACTGAAATGGAGCTAAGCATATTGAGCACCTCTTCATCCCTGATGAAACCAAAAGATTCCACTCTTTTGATGGTTAACAGTTCCAACACACAAATCTTCCTCATTTGTCTCCAATATGCACCGTATGGTGCAAAGGCCACATCAGTGAACCCATAGGTGTTATGCCTGGCTGCGGGCAGCTCTGGCCTGCTTGCAAAGCTCCGATCATGAGTCTTCATGATCTCTTTCGCTGCTTCAGCTGTGGAAGCAACGACAAGGGGCACTTCACCCATCTTCAAGTGCATGAGAGGTCCATGCTTCTTGGCCAAGTCTCTCAGAATCCGGTGTGGGAGGGACCCTCCTGCCAAATGGTGTACGCTGCCTATCATTGGTAGCTTCCAAGGACCAGGGGGCAGCTTTCGACCATCAGAACTTCTGCCCTTCTTCTTCAACACTAGGATCAACACAAGAAAGACTAGGATAAGGAATGGGGGAGCTGGAAGATGCAGATCCATGGAACGAGAAGTCAAGGGAAAGTTTGTCTTTGGCATAACTTTGTATCTACTTATAATAGAGGGAGTTTTGTTGGTACATGAAGTAAAGATGCCTTCTGACTTGGGAGAGAAATACTCCAATTATCTATACCTTGTACAACATTTCTTTTACCCTTTTTTGCTTTTGTTTAATCACTCAAATGGGAAAACAAACTAAATAAAGATTTTGCTTCCCAAGTTTTAAAATCGGGTTAAGGTCAAAAGATGATATCACTCCCAAAGTTTTAAAATATTTTTTCTTAAAAAAATTGGTTAGATCATGTAAACATATTTAATCATTCACTACAAAAGTAATGTGTTCTACAAGGATGAACCATTGAGTGTGTGTGTGTGTGTCTGTGTGTTAATTTGGGGGGTCGGGGGTGAATAGTTTTATCAAATTTTTACGCCTAATTCAATTCTTAATGCAATTCAAAGGTAATTCAATAGAGGCAAATCAATTAAACAACAACAAACCAATCCTAAGATTTCTTCACCTTGAAGTTTAAAAACCACTAAAAAAGTCGAAAGGTATCTATAGGAGCAGATAACAACTGTCTAATCAACGCTTTGGTCTTATGGTAAACAACTACTAGACACAAGTACCTAGAACCACAAAGGATTTTTCAACACCTATCAATCAATGTATCTAAGTCGCGATTGGTTTTAAAAATGCTAGGGATATTTTCTTTTCAATAAAGCATAATAATCAACCAAAATTAATGAATGATAACACTTAATCTAAGGTAATCTACCAGGAATTCGCTATCACAAGTAACGTATGATTTGAAAATAACCGGCATGAAATGGTTGTAACATTTGTTTATGAGAAAGTCAAGCAATCAAACACTCAATATTCAATATTGAATTCAACAGTATAACTAAACAATCAAATATCTAAGTATTCAAATCAGATTTTAAAATACAAACATTCAAATACTTCTCTATAGAGTGAATTATGAGATTTGGCATCCCTTTGAGCTTAGGAGGAAACTAAAACTTGCAAAAACTCGAGAGAGCACTTAGGAGCTTCAAAAATCACTATAGCAAGAGATAATTTTCTTGCACTCTAAAGCCCTCTACTCTCATACTAAAGGGGTCAACTCATTTGTGAAATTTAGAAGTCACTATTTTGTGTTAGTTAACACCTTTCTACCTTAGGTTCTTCATTCCTCATACCAAAGGGACCAACTCCTGTGCATGTGGTAAATCCTTTTTTGTCCTTCTATAAGGGTTGTTCACTCATTTGAGTACAATGAGCCATTCCCATGCAAAGGAGTTCTTTCTACAAAAATTACACTTATATGCTATGATTAAATGTTTGGGTTTTTTTTTATCATCATACATAGATCACTTAGAGGAATCTTGAGACCTTATTCCATCATTCTCCCCATTTTTTAATATTAGTAATTTGGTAACCATTAGATTCAAGTTACAAGGCCATTGTATTCGAAAACTACGCTTAGGATAACAAAAAATTAGTAGGTTGCATTTAGAAACTACTTTAAATAATCGTATTTTAAAATGAATATCGATAAATAGGATTCTTATAAGTTTCAATTTGGTCGGAATTTTTTTTCTTTTTTTATCTCTTATTTGTAGAGTCCATAATAATATAAATTCTAAATTTCTTTTCAAAATGTCGCATAGTCTTATAAGGCCAAATAACTAGAATTTTATCTCAAAACAAAGCCTAGGGCAGCTTTTGGAAACAAACACTTTGGAAATGTGAGCTTAGCTTATTAAAAGGTGGTTGGCACCACAAGTAGGCCACTTACAAGTTTCTTAATGGTTTCCCAATGTAAGTGGAGGGGCAAACGATTTTAAAATTAGAAACAAAAGATTTTTATGTGTTTTATATGTGGAGATGTATCACCAGTTGCCACCCACTCTCTACACCAAGATTTTTTAACTCACCAAGTTGACTCATGACTCAAACAAATCGGATCGAATTTTAGGAAAAGTCGAGCCAAGTTTAAGGGTAGGATTGGACTCTTTTAATCCAACCAACTCCCCTTTGACTTACCCCAAGTTTAAACACCAAACCAACGAGTCCCCATCCAACTCGACCAATCCGAGTCAGATTTTCATGTGTCGAGTCTAGTCCCGATAAAAATCGAGTCTCATGCAAGCAAAATTCAACTAGAAACAGCTTTCCTCGTTATAGATTTCCCAAAGACTTTCAATTCAAAATCTTGTTAGTGCCTAATAGAAATTTGGTTAGAAATTTCATAAGAATAGTTATTAGTATAATTTTCAATAAAATAATTAAAAATCATGTGTTTATCAATGAATCTGTTTGAATTCGAATTTGATACAAGTTTTTGGATTAACTCAGGACCATGTTTTGTTTAGATTTACAAGATTAGTTATTATCAAATAAATAAAGCCCAATACAAAATCACAACAAATAGGGCTATGTCTGAATGAGTGACAAATTAACTTTTATAAAGCATTTCAATTTTTCCAATAATATGATATAATATAACTATAAAAAGAACATAATTATGATATAATATAAATATATAAAAATAAAAATGATATTTTCTATTAAAATATTAAAATATTGTATTTCTAAAATAATAATAATTTATTAACTTAATTATAACTAAGTACAATGAGCTTCCATTTATAATAAAAATAACAATTTATTTATTTACAATAAACCTCCATTTATAATAAAAATAAATAAATAAAATCAAATTACAATTAAACTACTCATGTCTCAATCCATCCAAAGTCTAACTCTTAAAAATAAGTCATAGAATAATTAAACAATTGAACATAAATAGAAAACTAAAATAACTTAAAACTCTTTTTAATTGAGATACTCTAGTGAGACTTCCGTAAGATTCAACCAGCATAATTATTTGCTCTGCGAGATTTCTTTATGTGCGAATCATGTAAAACTCTTCTATCCTCTTCAACACCCCCCCTCAAGTAGAGTTTATAAAAACTTGCAAAGAAAAATATTATGATCTTCATTCTTTGGTTGAAAAAAAATATTCATAGATGTAAAATCACAATTTGTTGTTTCCCCCTTGTTTATTCTGATCACATAAAATAAAATACCTCTTTCTTTGTATTTTTTTTCTTCTATTTCTCTCCCTCAAAGTGCAGAATAAAAAAGATAGAGAGACCCAACTTGAACAAAACAAATACGAGAGAAAAAAAGTCACAGTCTGAAATGTATAA
This sequence comes from Aristolochia californica, assembly GCF_029961685.1. Lineage (NCBI taxonomy): Eukaryota > Viridiplantae > Streptophyta > Magnoliopsida > Piperales > Aristolochiaceae > Aristolochia > Aristolochia californica. Next base: position 2,512,884 of record NW_027181771.1, read on the forward strand.
AATCTGCTCAATTTCAAAAGGCGGAAAAAAGGTATAATTTTAGGCATAAAAAAAGAGTACTCACTTTTTTAAATGTAAGTCCAACTGGTGTTAGGAGAAAAAATAAATACTTGACTCAAATTAGATGTTGGACACACATCAATACTTTATAGATAATGAGTTTGAGCAGTGCTCCGAAGTGATGAAAAATAATAAATTTAAAAAATATTAGAGAAACACAAGTATAATTCAGACAGGAGGAGGCAACAATATAACACTACTTTCCAAAACTGACTCTAGAAACTTACCAGTTGTCAAACAGTTAGATTTAGACTAAGTCCGTCTAGCCAAACGGAATATCTACCTCGTGCGACTTAGCTCTTCCCAAGAATTAGTCAGCCTCCTTGTGCCTCGGATGCTCCAACCACCTTCCACACTAGATGTTGCAAGACAAAAAGGACAACAGAAAGACCAAAGATATGGAAGAAAAAAACCAACTTTGTATTGAGAAGACAATGTTACAAAGGGTGGCCAAACACTCTTGACGGCCAAAGGCTAAAAACTCTCTCTATACACTTGAAGAGCAAAGAATGTTAAGAATCTCCCGAATTCTTTTACAATGGGAGAGGCCCCTCTATATATAGCCTCCTCCCCTGGCCTTTAGAAGGCCCTAGAAATACTCAGAAACCAACCAACTGTCGTCCCTGACCCTTAGAAATCTCTAAAGACGCCCAGAAACCCGCCAGTTCCTGAAAGTTTGAATTTTGGCATTGGAGGTTCCCTGGTCGCGCGAGCGCCTTTGAATGTGCTACCCCGCTTCACACGCCTAAAGAAGCGCCTGGGCACAACCCCGCTTCGCGCGCCTAGATGCCTGGTCGCGCGCGCGCCTGCGGATGCGCCTGGAGTCCTGGTCGCGTGCAACCCCATTTCAACCCGCTTGCGCACCTGCTGGCCGCAACCCCATTTCGACCCACTTGCGCGCCTGTTGGCCGGGCTGCTAGGGTCTTTGCAAGTCTTGCTGCTTGGCCTTCTGTCTGGCAAGCTCAAGTATGTCTTCTTCCTCAGCAGCTGCTACCAAGTCGACCATATGCGTGCGCCCCTCTAGGTTGTGCCATTGCACTTGGCCTTGGTCGTCGCTGCTATTGCTGTGCACTGGACTTGCACAATCATCGACCTTGGTGTCTGGCCACACCATGGCTTCATCCTCCATCTCATAGTCCCACCGCCATAAGGCAAACACCCTCGTCTGCGTCCCCTGGCGAGAGTCGGCCACCTCCTTTTCAAACTGCCACAACTCAGCAATGTCTTGCCATGTTGCCTCGCTTTTCGGTTGACCCTGCCACTTGACCAAGTATTGCATCCTCCGGGGCTTGCCCCTTTGGCACCCCTCTCGGTCTTTATGCGCTCCGTTTGGCCATCAGTCTGAGGATGAAAACTAGTGGAAAAATTTAGAGTAGTTCCCAATAGTTTAAATAACTCAGTCCAAAATTTTCCTGTAAACTTGGGGTCTCGATCACTTGTGAACGTTGTGGGCATGCCCCAATGCTTCACCACTTGTGCCATGAATGCTTAAGTAGCCTCTGCCGCTATACAATCACTTGGCACTGCTAAAAATGTTCCATAATTCGTAAACCGGTCCACCACTACCATGATAGTCTCTAACCCGTCTTTCTTGCGCAAACCAGAAATAAAGTCCATTGAAATAGACTTCCACGACCGTTTTGGAATGGGCAAAGGCCGTAACAAGCCTTTGGGCTTTCTTTATTCAATCTTATCCTGTTGACAGATAAGACGTGTGCGCACAAATTCCTGCACATCGCTCTCCAAGTCTGATCAATAATATTGGCCAGAGAGCAAGGCCAACGTCCTTCTTTGACTTGGATGTCCTGCCCACAAGGTGTCATGGCATTCCCTCAAAGAGGTCACGCCGTAGGTTATCGTACTTAGGCACATAAAGTCGATTACCTTTGGTCTTGAACAATCCGTCGTCAAGCCAAAATCTTCTCGTCTCGCCCAAGGCTGCAGCTTGCACAATGTTGTAAGCCTGGGCGTCTTGGCGAAGACTAGTGCAAAACCTGTCTAGCAGCGAAGGACTGACCTGTGTAATTGCTGCTGAGGCTCGTAATAGCAAAGCCGCATTTTCCGTTTTTGCGCCAAGATGGTCCTCTATGTGCGCACGCACACCTTGCGCAAAGCACATATCTCCTGCGCCTACGCCAGGAGATCAGTGCACCGTGCGCCTCTTCATGTTCTGCTGCTACCGCACCGCGCATGGTGCGCGTGAAGCAAGTGCCGGTGCGTGCGCCGCGCGTATATCCGTCTCGCATAGCCGCTATCGCATTGCGTGTGATGCGCGTGAAGGGTCTAACGCCTGCCGCATCACACGTTGAGGTTGTTGAGTGTTGTTCGCATAACACCAGGCGCGCCTCTGTCGTGCGCACGTGTTCCCTTTTTGAGTGTGTTCTAGCAATGCATTTTGGTGTCGTGCATTGTATGTGTGCCAATACCCTTTTGCCCTTTTCTCCATCAAAAGGTGTAGCCAAATCCGTCTTTCTACTTAAGGCATATGCAATAACATAGGCTTTCCCCGCCTTGTACATCACTCAAAGTCAAACTCGGCCAAGAAAACTTGCCACCAAGCTTGCTTTGGGTTGAGCTTGCTAGCGTGAAAGTATTGTTCCACTTGCCATAGAAAATTATCTATGACCTTCGCGTCTCTCTTTCCGTTGAAAGACTTTGGCTCAGGCACCTTAATCTTTGCTTGTGCGTGAACATCTCCTCCGTTTGCCAAGGCTTGTTCGCACAAGGAGAGTCTTGCACGCAATTCCCCAGAGAGGTCTTTGACGTCCTTCCCCAATTGTTCCATCTCCACCTGACGGCAATGGCTGAATGGACATCTTCCTCAAATCCTCTCAACCAATGCGGAGTTGGTTGATGCTCCTCGATCAACCTTTGAACGAACTCCTCCCGGAGCATACAAAGATTTTCAACGTTGTCCAAACGATGCTCAAGAGTTGTAAAACGAAAGTTAATGTCACTTACTTATTCTTTGCCTGTTGAAACATCTTCTTCACTTGTAGAAGCCATTGATTGCAACGTAAGCTCTGATACCAGTTATCACGCGGTTAGATTTAGACCAAGTCCGTCTAGCCAAGCGGAATATCTACCTCGTGCGGCCTAACTCTTCCTAAGAACTAGTCAGCCTCCTTGTGCCTCAGATCCTCCAACCAACCTCCACATTAGATGTTGCAAGAAAAAAAAAACAACGAAAAGTCCAAATATATGGAAGAAAAAAGTCAACTTTGTATTGAGAAGACAATGTTACAAGGGTGGTCAAACATTCTTGAAGGCCAAAAACTAAAAACTCTTTCTATACATTTGAAGAGCAAAGAATGCTAAGAATCTCCCGAATTCCCTTATAATGGGAGAGGCCCCTCTATTTATAGCTTCCTCCCCTGGCCTTTAGAAGGCCCTAGAAATACTCAAAAACCAACTAACTTCCGTCCCTGGCCCTTAGAAATCTCTAAAGACGCTCGAAAACCCGCCAGTTCCTGAAAGTTTGAATTCTGGCGTCGGAGGCGCCCTGGTTGCGCACGCGCCTGGAGTCCTGGTCGCGCGGGCGCCTTTGAATGTGCTACCCCGCTTCGCGCGCCTTTGGATGCGCCTGGATGCCTAGTCGCGCGCATGCCTGCTGATGCACCAGGAGTCCTAGTCACACGCAACCCCATTTCGACCCGCTTGCGCGCAATTGTCACATGGTTATATTTAGCCTAATCCGTCTATCCAAACGGAATATCTACCTTGTGCGGCCTAACTCTTCCCAAGAACTAGTCAACCTCCTTGTACCTCGGATCCTTCAACCAACCTCCACACTAGATGTTGCAAGACAAAAAGAACAATAAAAAGACCAAAGATATGGAAGAGAAAAACCAACTTTGTATTGAGAAGACAATATTACAAAGGGTAGCCAAACACTCTTGAAGGCCAAAGGCTAAAAACTCTTTCTATACACTCAAAGAGCAAAAAATGCTAATAATCTCCCCGAATTCCTTTACAATGGGAGATGCCCCTCTATTTATAGCCTCCTCCCCTGGCCTTTAGAAGGCCCTAGAAATACTCAGAAACCAACCAACTTCCGTCATTGGCTCTCAGAAATCTCTAAAGACGCCCAGAAAGCCGACAGTTCTTGAAATTTCGAATTCTGGCGTCGAAGGCACCCTGGTCACGCGCGCGCCTAGAGTCCTGGTCACGCACACGCCTTTGAATGTGCAACCTCGCTTCGCGCGCCTACGGATGTGCCTGGAGTCCTGGTCGCGCGCAACCCCATTTTGACCCGCCTGCAAGCCTGCTGGCCGCAACCCCATTTCGACCCGCTTGCATGCCTGTTGGCTAGGCTGTTGGGGTCATTGCGCATCTTGCTGGTTGGCCATCTGTCTGGCAAGCTCAAATATGTCTTCTTCCTCAGCAGCTGCTGCCGAGCCGACCATATGCGTGCGCCCCTCTAGGTTGTGCCATTGCACTTGGCATTAGTTGTCGCTGCTATTGCTGTGCACTGGACTTGCACAGTCTTCAGCCTTGGTGTCTGGCCACACCATGGCTTCATCCTCCATCTCATACTCCCACCGCCATAAGGCAGACACCCTCGTCTGCGTCCCCTGGCGATAGTCGGCCACCTCTTTTTCAAACTGCCACAACTCGACAACGTCTTGCCATGTTGCCTCGCTTTCTGGTTGACCCTGCCACTTGACCAAGTATTGCGTCCTTTGGGGCTTGCCCCTTTGACACTCCTCTCGATCTTTATGCGTTCCGTTTGGCCGTCAGTCTAAGGATAATAACTAGTGGAAAATTTTAGAGTAGTTCCTAATAGTTTAAATAATTCGGTCCAGAATTTTCCTGTGAACTTGGAGTTTTGATCACTTATGATAGTTGTGGGCACGCCCTAGTGTTTCACCACTTGTGCCATGAATGCTCAAGTAGCCTCCGCCGTTGTACAATCACTTGGCACTGCTACGAATGTTCCATACTGCGTAAACCGGTCCACCACTACCATGATAGACCCTAGCTCGTCTTTCTTACGCAAACCAGAAATGAAGTCCATTGAAATAGACTCCCACGACCATTTTGGAATGGGCAAAGGTTGTAACAAGCCTCTGGGCTTTCTTTGTTCAATCTTATCCTGTTGACAGATAAGACATGTGCGCACAAATTCCTCCACATCGCTCTCCAAGTCTGGCCAATAATACTGGCCAGAGAGCAAGGCCAACGTCCTTCTTTGACCTGGATGTCCTGCCAACAAGGTGTCATGGCATTCCCTCAAGACGTCACGCCGTAGGTTATCGTACTTAGGCACATAAAGTCGATTACCTTTGGTCTTGAGCAATCCGTCGTCAAGCCAGAATCTTCTCGTCTCGCCCAAGGTTGCAGCTTGCACAATGGCCTAAGCCTGGGCGTCTTGGCAAAGACAAATGTTAAACCTGTCTAGCAGCGAAGCACTGACGTGTGTAATTGCTATTGAGGCTCGTAATAGCAAAGTCGCATTTTCCGTTTCTGCGCCAAGATGGTCCTCTATGTGTGCGTGCACGCCTTGCGCAAAGCGCATATCTCTTGCACCTACGCGTGCGCCGTGCGCCTCTTCATGTTCTGCTGCTACCGCACCGCGCGTGGGGCGTGTGAAGCAAGTGCTGGTGCATGCGCCGCACGTATATCCGTCTCGCGCAGCCGCTACCGCATCGCGTGTGATGTGCGTGAAGGGTCTGCTGCCTGCCGCATCACACGTTGAGGTTGTTGAGCACTGTTCGCATAGCGCCACGCGCGCCTCTACCTTTGTTGTGCTCACACGTTCCGTTTCTGAGCGTGTTCCAGCAATACATTCTGGTGTCATGCGTTGTATGTGCACCAATACCCTAAACCCTAAAGCAGAAAAATTCACCACCAAATCAACCAACAAAAGAAACTTCAAAAATCAATTAAGAATGACAAACCTAACCATTCTCAACCAAATACCTCTCCTTTGGTAGAATCAAATAATTGGGACAAAGATCAGTCATGTTTGACACCATTGCAATTTCTAATGAATAAATGTGCTCAATCACAAGCAGAATAGAAGCTTCTGAAGCATGTCAACAAAGGCAAGAATTACAGCAGCAGTAAACCGAAAGTGAGAGAGAATGAAGCAGTTTCATGAACTGCTAATCAATGACTCAGACCTTGCCTCTCCTGATCCTTTTGAGCATGCAAATGTGCTTCTTGTACCAAATAGGATCGCGTCAGAAATTCCCAGCACTTCAATCATTAAGATAACAGTAGATCAATCAACTTTCAGTAGTTTCTGAACGTAAAAGTAGAAGCAAATCAGTGTCTCAACAACAGCAGTTCCTCGACATAGCCTAGACATCCAACAAGCACAATAGAATACTAGATGCTTCTTTGAGATACGATTCTCCCATGGCTGCTCATTCTTGAGGAAAAGTGAACACCACCACACCAAAACAAAACGCAGCAGAAAACAAAATTAAATTTATTGATTTTTGGCTGCCAACAGAAGCATGAAAACCAGAAAATAGACATAGAATTTACTCTGTGTCCCTGCTGTACCTCCTGGTCTGTTCTGCCAAACAAGGCAGAACAAAAGATTCTCACAGAAACTTACGAAAATAAATGAACCGGAAAACTGAGAGGATTTTAATGAGGAATGCAGCAGCAGCGGTAACTTTTGAGGGTCAACCAAGAGAAAAAAAAAAGAAAAAAAAATGCAACAAGACACTATGAGCAGCAATAAAAATAAAATCAAACTTACTGATTTATGTAGCTAGAGAAAGCATGAAGATTTGACATTGAGTTTGATATCTCCGAGGAGAATTGTCTGCTGAGAGCCTTGTGTCTGGCCGATTGGGAAATTTCAAGGAGGTGGAGCTAGAGGAATCACATTCCGAAAAAAAGAAGATATCCATCTCCAGAGAATCAATTGGTTGTTGCATGATGCTGAAGTAAAAACCACCAAGTCTGACCAAGCACAATGTTTGAGTTTGATATCTCTGAGGAGAATTGTCTGCTGAGAGCCTTGTGTCTGGCCGATTGGGAAATTTCAAGGAGGTGGAGCTAGAGGAATCACATTCCGAAAAAAAGAAGATATTCATCTCCAGAGAATCAATTGGTTGTTGCATGATGCTGAAGTAAAAACCACCAAGTCTGACCAAGCACAATGTTTGAGTTTGATATCTCTGAGGAGAATTGTCTGCTGAGAGCCTTGTTTCTGGCCAATTGGGAAATTTCAAGGAGGTGGAGCTAGAGGAATCACAATCCAAAAAAAAGGAGATATCCATCTCCAGAGAATCAATTGGTTGTTGCATGATGCTGAAGAAAAAACCACCAAGTCTGACCAAGCACGATGTTTGAGTTTGAACGACTCTGCAACTTCTAATTGGAGAGGGAGTCCAATTTGGAGACAATGGATAGATGCAGACTCAAAAATCAGAGGCGGATAGCTTCAACTTCAGGTCTCTGATCATATGCGGCCCCTTCGAATTTGGGAGATTGATCTACAATTCTGCAACTTCAGAGACAGTGTTCAATTTCGATGACCACCACCATTCTGAAGGCACAACAACAGTCCATTCCATGCACCGATAATAAGCTACTGAGGATGACACCGCAGAAAACTGAGGCTTGCATTAGAGTTGACCACAAGATCCTCTTTGTGTTCCTCCTCAATGATACTGAATTATTCAACACTGCCTTTTTCGCCTATTCCTTCGATCAGATGCTGCCGACATAGCAAGAATAAAATCTGATCGTTTCTCTACTTACCGAATGGGGGGTAGTGGACAGCGAGAATTTGCATGAGGGGGTAGAAAAAAAAAAGAGACTTCTGCTGTAAAAAAACTGAGAACAAAAAACATGTAGCTTGTCTAAAATAACAACAGCAATAAGGAAGTCCCTATTTCTCAACGCAATCAATTGCACATACCTGCGAGCTGGTTCATGAGCAGAAACAAAGAAAGATAGATAAAGAGGAAGCAAGAAGAGAGAGAAATAAGGAGGCCTAGAGAGACGAGAAGAGTCGGTCAGGCTCTTGAGTCTTTTTGTAGGAAATGCAGTGAATCAAGGAACAAAAGAAAGTGGAGAAAAAACACCCGTATACTAAATAGAAGAAAAAATAAACTATGGCAAAAGTAAAAAAGACAAACTAGGGCAACCCAACATCCAAAAAGCCATTTCCAACAAGAATATTGTCTTTATACAAATGAAGGGAATTACCAAGGAAATTCAAACTAAAACCAAATGGTGAAAGTCTAGAAAGTGAGATAAGGTTTTTAGAAAATAATGAACATAAAAGGTCCTTTCAAGGTCTAAAACAAAACCAGTATTGAGGATAAGTCTACAAGTTCCAACCGCCTCCACATGAGAACACATTTTGTTTCCTGAATAGATGGAAGATTCACTTTTTGTCAGTTTTCGTTGGTTTAAGAAACCTTACATGGTGTTAACAACATGGATTATAGTACCAGAATCAATCCACTAAGTGTTATGAAAAACATTAACCATCTTAGATTCAAAACACACTAGAGAGATGAAATTACCTTTATTTTCAATTCAAGTCTTCTTTATATGTCTTTTCTTCTTGCAAAAGAATCATTTGACAAATGCCCTTATTAACTTGATTAAGAGGCGGTTTTCCCATTCCTTTTCCTAAGTGGTTTCTTGTTACGAGTCGTCAAATGTGCACTTTCAATCCTCTCCTGATTCAGCCTCCCTTCCACTTGTACACACATGGTCAAAAGTTCATTGATTGAACATTTTTCCTTATGTATTATAAAAGATCATGAAAGGTCCGTATTCAGACGGAAACGAGTTAAGGATAAAGTAAACCAAAAATTACTCGGACATCTCAATCTCCTTCTATTTCAGTCTTGCGGCCACATCCCGCATCTGCATGAAAATCTGACTCAGATTGGCCAGTGCCAGTAAATTTCATGGAACACGTTTAGGTCATCAGGGTGCTCACTAATGCCTTGTCGGAAATCTCAAATTGATCATGAATAACTTGAAGATATTCCTTTGCTTTGGCATAATTAGGAATGGATCCACAAATACTCTTCCCAATATGAGACTTAATAAATATCAAACTTAAGTGATTGGATCGCTCCCAAAGATCAAATGATGTTTTCTCAATTTGGGTACTGGATTCCACGGGCCTTGGAAGTTCATCCACTTGAAGTGCAAGTCAAGGTCCATGCATGACAGGAGAATTTTCTCATTCCACTCAATATAATTTTCTCCATTCAGAGAAATAATAGAGGAGGAATCAAATGATATATCAGGCCCAATAATAGTGGCATAAATAAATTGTCCAAGCAGTCTCCTATACAATAGTTTATCACTAAGTACTGGACTATTGTCATCATGCAAACAAGAGTTCATTTCTATAGGAGTATCAACAAGTTTGACACCCAATAATCCATATTCACTCAACATATCTATCACATATTTTTCCTGAGATAAAAAGCATGCCCCTTTTGCTTCTCGCCACTTATGAGTGGGAATAAGTCCCACATTGAAAAATAAGAAGAAAAATTAATGGGTAGTAAGGTTGAGCAATAGGCTTCCTAAGTGGCTAGTCATTTTGGGATGGAATCGGACTCAATGCAAGGAGTCAATGCAACACCCAATAGTGGTATCAGATCAGGTTGTGTGTATGGCCTGAGGCCCAATTTGTGGGCTCCATGAGATAGGAGTTTGTGTATAGTAGGGTTCACAGAGATAGGAGTTTGTGTGTTGTGGACTCCATGAAGTAGGAGTTTGTGCTCTGTTAGAGGGTTTGTGCACACGTCTCAGATATGATATGTGTAAGCCTGCATGTGAGAGGGGATGTTGAGTCGAAAAAAGTCCCGCATTGAAAAATGAGAAAAACAAGTTCATGGGTTATAAGGTTGAATAATAGGGCTCCTAAGTAGTTAGTCATTATGTGATGGAACCGTGCTCAACCCAACAACCAACAAACATGATTCTTCAAATCCTTAATACCTTCAACATCATCCTCTGTAAGTATAATATGATTAACATACACCACTAATGCAACAATTCCAATTTGCCTTCACAAAATAAATAAAGAATGATCACAATGGCTTCTGACGAATCCAAACGACACCATCACCTCACTAAATTTCTCGTACCATGCTCGTGAGCTCTATTTCAAACAATAAATGGCCATCTGGGGATTGCACATTTTACCTGTCTCCCCCTGAGCAACATACTCTAGATGTTGTTTTACCTACACCTCCTCCTACAAGTCTCCATATAAAAAAATATTTTTAATATCAAGCTAGTATAAATACCAACCCTAATTGACTGCTATTGATGCAAAAATTTGACAAGTGCTAAACCAAGCTACAAGGGAAAGGCTACAAATACATCAACACCATACATTTTAGTGTATCCCTTAGCCACCAATCGAGCTTTTTCCACAGTGCCATTAGCATGATATTTCACTATATATATACACATCTACAACCAACTGGGGCAGATCAACAAACACCCACATCTTCCTAACAACCAAGGCATTCAATCTCCCTCATCCATAGAGAGGGGTGGATGTTACTGTTTTGTGCTCTTCACCGGTGATGTACAACAAATTGTATGGAAAGAAACATCAACTATCAATTTAGAACCTCAAGGCATGTAGGTATTTAAGTGATATTTCAAGGAATTTTTGGTACTATTCATCACAATCAACCAAGAAATAATTGATCTCAAACATCATCATGATTGTTCGATAAAAAAACAGTTCAATACTTATATAAACCATTGTTAGCAAAATTATTTCAAGGACTTCAACGTACTATAGTCCATTTTAACTAATAAATTTTGGCAATAGTTCATTTACTAATCCTGAGCCCACTGGTGTTTGTGGTGCTTTAAGAGATCAAAGCAGATCTCTCCCCATGGCTTACTTCAGGTCTATGGATGAGTTCGCTCAGTTGAGACCAAACAGAGGGCTATTCTCACAGGGGTAACAATTATTTGCCAAAATCTTCTTGGATCCAGTTATAATTGAAGGAGATTCAATCACTACCATCACATGGACATCCAAGCAAGCTAACCCTCCATGGAGAGTGGGTTCCATATTTTATGAATTCTAAGAGTTATCTTCTTCTTGAATGACTTAGGTTCTAAGAAAGCAAATAGCATTCGGATCCAGTGATAATTGAAGGAGACTCAACGACCATCATCACATGGACATCCAAGCAAGCTAACCCTCCTGGAGAATGGGTTCCCAATTTGACGAATTCGAAGAGTAATCTTCTTCTTGAAATGATCACAGCAAACAATATTCTGTTCAATAAGCTAAAGAGGGAGTAACCTGAGATCTTGTTGTTGGATTATCTCTTCTATTGTAAATCAAAGCTTAGACTTACTCCATGCCTTCTCTTGTTCATTTCTAACCACTATTACAGTAAAGCATCACAATATTCTAAATGAAAAAAAAGAAGCACTTCTGCCCTAGTTGTCCATTCCTTGGATTATGTTTATAGTTTACAGTCGAAGTATGTACTATAAGGCCAATATCCCTTAAGAAAAATAAAAAAAGTACATTCTGAACAATATTACAACCTATTCTTCTTCAAAGCATAGTGAAATAGAAGCAATTTCCACAGCATGTGCGGAGGAGCATAAATTCCTAAAACATTAAAAAAAAAAACATATGCATTCAAAATATTTACGTATGAATAACTCTTGCAACTAAGGAAACATGTAGTAGCTTAAAACAGAAAAGTCCCAGTATGTGGTACGTTCAGCAACCGCTCAGTTTTTACACGGTGAAGTACATGGTGAATTCTGAAACAACTTATCTTACATTACAATAAACCTGGTGGGTTATATACCAATTTGATGAATCATAATATAAAACTGTTAAACATAACAAAAAGAAAAATTAACTGAATAGCATTAATGACTCCATTTCTAACTGTTCTAGTGTTAGTGCAGACTACAAGGCCAAGTAAATTTCAGGAACAACAGTAGAGGCTTTCCAATGATTAAACATTGGAGCTACTCTGGGACTTCTCAGAGTTCCTTAAGTAGCCATTGACAATAAATAACTCCTCCATGGTGGAGTTGAGAGCCCTATTGCAGGGCATCCAACACCATGTGGGAAAATTCACTGCCCCTTTAATCATTTAAGGGGATTTTTCAGTCATTATCAGCTGGAGTAGAGGGAAAGAACCCACTGGGCATTTTCTATTGTATTTTGATGAAATTGAGAACTTACGTAAAAACATTAATGTTCCTTGGCAGTATACCCCTAGAAGTGCTAACATCATTGCTGACACTTTGGCTAGGGAAAAGGGTTTTCCAGCAGCACCTCAAGGCATCTATTCTCTTCTAACATTCCTTGACACTTCTTTTGGGGGAGTTCTTTTCTTTGTTTTTAGCTTCTGTCTTCTGTACTCTTGCTTCCCTTCGGAGCCCTCTTAATGGAATCCTTTTTCTCACCATTATCAAAAACATAAATCTATCATGAAATTTAATTGAGCAAATTGTTCAATCCTAAGTCTTTTACCATTAAAATTCCCATCTAAATTATTTGTCTATAGACCCAATATCTTATACCAACGCAGTCAGCAATCACCTGTTGAAAAAATCGGATCTGAAAATCATGTTAAATAAATGAAGAATTGTATTACGGCATGTATCTGACCTTGACAGAGAGAAGACAAGCCAGAGAGTGAGAAAAAGCAGACGAAAGGAGAAGAGAATAGCTGAGCACAGTTAAACAAATGTTATGAATTTTTAAAGCCCATCCTTAGACTTCTGTCAAAAGAGTGAGTCCACCAAGTTGGCCATTTAGCAATGCTAGTTTATGGAGTATAAACATTATCATCAGCATCCTTGTATTTGCAATAATAAAAAATGAAAGAGACTTTATTATCATCATCATCCTTGTATTTGCAATAATAAAAAAAAAATGAAAGGGACTTTATCATCATCATCATCCTTGTATTTGCAATAATAAAAAAGAATGAAGAAGACTTTACAACACCCTTATCCAAAGCAATCGAAATCCATGTACAAGCTAAACACCACATTCCGGAGAAAGAAATGTTATCAAATCACAGAAACTATCTTACTTCACAAAACCAAATCGAGGTTCATGGTTACATGAATTTACAGCCGATGTGAAAGAGTAAAAATAAAAGTGTCTTTGGAAGAAAAAAAATCAATGTTACCGTTATAGAGGGAGGCGAGGTAGATGGCTTTCGCACGTGGACCGGATATGGCTTCAAATGGGAGAAGCATGTCCAGGTTTCGTCTTATGACAGCAATTATTTCAATAGAACTAAAAAGCAGCGGCGAGTGCTGGCTCCACCCCAAACTGCTGCTATAAAAACAAAAGACAGAACAATAGCAACAGTAAATATAATCCTGAAAAAAAATCGAGAAAACAACAAATATTTTTCACTTTCGAGAAGCATTCCCTAGTCCATTTCTACCAAACCCAGTGGTCACTTCTACAGCTACTAGTTGGTAAATAAATAAATAAAGAAAATTCAAAACAAACTGAAAATTTTTAAGAATGGTAACCGAGAGATACAGAGACTCGAGAGGAAGAAAAGAGGCAGAATGAAAAATAAGATTATTACGAAAACATTTAGAAACGTTACCTCTATATTTAACGTCTTCGGCACTCGTAGGCGACGATGGAAGTCGTAGTCACATGAAAGGGAGATGCAAATAGCAAAATGATGAGAGGTTCACTCGGGAGACGATCCATCGATGCCCCTTTTCAGATCGTTTTCGATCGAAGTAATCGTAGACTAATTTTACTTTAGTTCCGTCCTGATTAACCTGTCACGGGATCGCCAGAATCGGCATGAAAAAACACTTTTCTACTTCTCAAACCGGTACAAACAACATAAAATTTTTCGTCAAACGTAAAGAAATTCCTCACTCCCTTTATCACCCCTTCCAACAGGACACAACTGTTCCCAATAGACATTATGATAGGCGGAGGGAGTACTAAATCGCTTCATCGTCGCCTCTCTGTTGGCTGCATCTAGACGAGAGCGAAAAGCGAGGCGTCAGAAAATCGAAAGATCGGTGTGTGCAAAGCGGTTCAAAAAGTAAATAAGGAAATGAAATCTCTAAAGGACGGGTTGCCCCGCTATAGCTGGCAGTCGGGTCTCAGCGATCTGGTAGAGTCCAGATTTAATTCTCCGTTTCAATGAAGATTTGCTGGATACTGTTTGTCCCGGAGACGCCGGAGTGCAAACTTATCAGTTCCTCTCTCAGAGTACGAGGAAGGCCCCATAAATATATAGTTGCCGCTTAAAACTCTGAACCGGATGAGTTGATCTTGCATATTTAATTGGACAAACTCTGAACCGGATGAGTTGGTCTTGCATATTTAATTGGACCTGTACGAATGTATCGAGTTTATAATATTAAAACATGAAAAAGAAAAAAACGGCTGACCCGGTTCAAGCACTGAACCATAATGAGGGTAGGGTCTTCTTCCATCATCCAAGTGGTCATGTAGAGCTTAGGCTCCTTTCTCATGCACACATTTATTTTTAATTAATAATTTTATATTTTTAATAATTACGATTGAGCCAGTAGACCTAAAATCGGCCACCCGACCGGGTCAGAGGCTGAACAAATTGCACTAGACCGGAGAGAGCACGGTTGAGCAGGGTCGGCAACCGAGGGTAGATGGTAGAAAACATATTACAATTTTATCCTCAATCCTCCCGCGGAAACGTGGGCGTTAAAACGTTCCTTTTATGAGACCTGGGATTCTTCCACCTCGCGTGAAATCGCAGGAGGTTGTCCTCGGTTTCGTCAGCCGAAAGACGAGTGGGAAAGTAACTCAAAAGAGGGAGCTGGTTCCGTTCTCTTTCCCTTAAATTCGTCTCTTCCGTTTCGATTCCTCGTGCTCTCTCTGTTGGCGATTTTGGATTTTTACCCAGTGTTTCTGTTTTCGAGAATTGTCATGGACCCGAGCTTTCTGCCGGACTGGTGCTCCTGAAACCTATCGGCTCGGACGGCCTCTCTGTAGGCTGCCATGTCTCTTGGAGAATTCGTAACCCTCAGTTCGACGGCCGCGATTGACTGGCGACCTGATCGTATTCCGTCGAAGAGGAAATTCGATGATTATGCGCCTGGTGAGGAGGACGACGACTCCCATTTGGTTCAAGTCAGAATGAGAAAAGATAGTCCCGACGCTGCTGCCGCCGTGTCGTCTCAGGGGTACCCTGATACGTCGGCTCAGTCTTGTAAAGCTTCGGCCTCCGGGCCGACCAGTTTGTCGAACTCGATTCCCGACCTTCATTTCTTTGTTCGGATGATTTCCGGGGGTAATACTGTTGTCGTACATGCCAATTGCGATGATACCATTGAATCGGTCCATGAGCGGATCAGGCAGATGACGGGCATTCCGATCATCGAGCAGAGGCTAATTTATCGTGGAAAGCAACTCTCGTGGGACCAGACTCTGGCGGAATGCGGAGTTCAGAACGATGCCGGGCTACAGTTGGTTGGGCGGATGAGGTCTACGGAGCATCCGCGTGCGTGGCAGCTTGTCAACGACACTGTCTCGGCTATTTGCCGCCTCTGCCGGGGCCCCGGCGTCTCACCTTCTCGCTCGGTAAAGGTCCGCGTCAACGAGTTCTTGAGGATGGCTCCACATACTGAATTGGATATGACCTGGGGCCACCTCCAGGTTTTCAACCTGGCTGGTGCTCCCTCTGCTTTGGTGATGCTCTTCCTTTCCCCTGATAAAGGTAATCGAGAATGCGCAGAAGATTCAATTCGTCTCTTTTTGTCTCCTAATGTTGATTTATTGCCCGAAGTATTGCAAAACCATTGCGCTTTCATCGTATTAGAGTTCTGCAAATTACTCAGAAGGGCTGCGCCGGGTTGCCCTCTTTATCTGACATCTCGTAGCACCCTTGGCTCGTTATTGGAGACAATAGGCATTGCCCACGGCTCTCGCTACTTTGACTATGCCAAGGCTTCAGAAATGATTGGGGAATTGTATCCGTTTATAAATGAGTTGGCGTTCATGATTTTGGCTGGTCTAGATGCTCAGATAAGCTGCTCATCTTTCCCGGCAATAGGAGCTGCAGAAGTGAATGAGTTTACTGCATTCGTGAGGCCCCTACGTCACGCCATGGAAGACCATCTGCGTGGGGAGACTCCCATTGCAGTGAGACCAAGTTGGGGTGACAGTCCACATCAAGACGAGGTCGTATCCTTTCATACACTTTTCAGCCAGCTTTTGATGAAAGTTGGTAAGTGCCTTGAGAAGGTGGAGGAATACTTGGCAGTGAATGGGTTAGCTGGTAGTGAGAACTACCGGTTTAGCTGGTCTCAGTATCTCATCATATTGAAAGAGTTGAACAGCATTTCAAAAATGTTTCAAGGAGAAGAGGAGAGATTTCGGTCTGTTTTGAGTCTGAGGAAGAATGGCATAAATTTCCTGATTAAACAGACAAGGCGGAGGGATGACCATCTTTGGCTTCTTCGATACAAGGATGTGACTGATTTTGAGTCGAGGAGGCACTTAGTAATGATGATGTTTCCAGATATAAGAGATGATTATGATGAGCTCCATGAGATGCTTATTGACCGTAATCAGATATTGGCAGAATCTTTTGAGTATATTGGCAGGGCTGAGCGTGAGTCTTTGCATGGTGGTCTTTTCATGGAGTTTAAGAATGAGGAAGCTACTGGACCTGGTGTTCTGCGAGAGTGGTTTTGTTTGGTTTGTCAGGCAATATTCAACCCCCAAAACCCTCTCTTCCTGTCATGCCCAAATGACCGCAGGAGATTTTTTCCTAATCCTGGTGAGATTACTTTTATTGGTTTTGCCAGTTCAATTTTATTTCCCATAGCTGGTGTGATGTTTTTCTTCGTGCTAGAGAAATCGTAACATTAATCTTTGTGTCTTTCAAGAACTCAATTGTGACAAATGAACCGACTTGGATTGTGAGATTACTTTTATTGGTTTTGCCAGCTCATTTTAGATTCCCATAGCTGGTCTGATGTTTTTCCTCGTGCAACGGAAATCTTATCATTAATCTTTGTGTCTTTCAAGAACTCAATTGTGAGAAATGAACCGAATTGGATCGTATCTCTTAAATATCTAGATTCTGAATAGGATGTGGTTGACTTATATAAGAATGAGAACTACCTAGAATAAGAATCCGGGAGCTTCTGATGCTCCAAAAGTAAGTATGCACTTTGTTAATTGAGTACATACCTGCCAGAACATCCCTTTTGTAAACGAGCAACAGAAAATTAAAAAATGAATACCTATGGGTGGCTCCTAGGATCTGTAATATATAAATAACTATTGAATTTATTAATTGGCATCATTGCATCAAGGGGTAACACCATTGTCCTTGATGTCATGTCTTTGCCGAGACCAACGAAAGCTCTTCGTTTCTTATGGATGTGCTACCAACTTTATTACTTTTATTGAAGTTTAGCCAGCTCCATAATTTATTCAATTCTCTGTTTGTAAATAAGACAACAGCTACTACTTCTTCTCTATTCTGTATGTAGAACTATTTTCCATTAGATTACCCCTTGTTTTTTCTTTCAGACACTCTTGAACTTTGTTCTCATATCACTGATAAAACAAACAAAAAGGTATGTAGAATTATTTTCCATTAGATTACCGCTTGTTTTTCTTTCAAGCTTTTGAAGTTTCTTCTTATATCACTGAAAAAACAAACAAAAAGGTTTATTCTCATATACATGTTGGAGAAACTTCTGTTTAAGTTTGTCATAAATGTGAACAACGGATATATTATCCTCTCTTACATGTTCTTGGTCAATGATTGGGATGCACCATGATAACATACTCTTTAAGTGGTGAAGCTCCATAACAATTTCCGAATAGTGGTAATTCTTTCTTTTTTTAAAAAAAAAAAAAAGTGGTAGTTCTATTAAAATAGAAAAAGTAATAAAATGATTTCAGACTCTATTAGTTGGCAGGAGTACAATTACTGAAGGGGTTAACATGACGTACAAGTTTGTTGTACAATTTGCTGAGCAAGTTAGACAACGACGATGGAGGATGGAGGATGGAGGAGTTTTTAGTTGGATGGAAGTTCTACTGTCCATCATCCATCTCATCTCTAGTGATCTTCATAACCAAGACTATTCTTCAAAATACCTGAAAAAAAAGGTCCGCTGTCCACCACGTATCTTATCACCAATTATATTTATCTATGACTATTCTCGAATATCAAATGGGTCCAATTTTGTCCAAAACCTTTGTAAAATAATGGGTTTTTTTTTTTGCTGTTTATGTCTAAGTTTACCATATTATTGCACTAACAGACGTCCGGCCAATTCAGTAACCGAAGTCTATGTGAAAGTCCTTATCAAAAGGACATGCCCTTTTGGTAGTTTCAATGTTTCTAGCTGTATCATTTCAAAAAAAAAAAAATGTTTCTAGCTGTAATAGCTTGGTCAGGGAGGAGTGTTAATGTGCTTTTGTTAATTGTCCTATTATATTTTGAATTTTATTATGTCTAGATGTCTCTTTTGTATTTTTTATTAATTGATTTAGTCACTGTGATTTTTAATATTTTACTTTAGCTCTTAATAAAAAATAACTATTCAGTGACTCACTTTCTCTTAAAAGGTGATTTCTAACAACTTATAACAAATTTAAGTGCTTTCTCGGTAATTTTGTTTATTGCTTTTCTGGGTTTTTACATGGATGTCATTAAAAGTTTTGTAACAATTTGTTACATTGTATTACTGCAATTTACATCTTATGGAGATGTGAGCCTAATTCATATGTGACTATTTAACTAATCACCCAATTTATATACTGACTTTATTTAGGACTAACCAGCTAATACTATGGTTAATAGAAAGACTTCGAGAATGGCCTTCAGTTCAGCTACTTAATAATCTTGCAAGTTCATTACTCATGTTGCTTAGATTGGTTGGTTTACCAAACCCTGTAGTGTGAAACTCATTACAAATCTCTGCCTATTTTTGTATGTGGTGCTTGGCTGTGGTATAGAGTAATTCATATATAACTGTTTCGAACCTATCGATATGTCTGCCACATTATTCTGAAAAGTTAATATGATATTCTACTGAGCGTATCTTTCAATTTCCTATAAAATGGTTGGATCATCAAAGCCAACTATGTGCAGGTTGTTTGGTGGAATTTTGAGTATGGCTTATCGATTCTTTACTATTATTTTTTAAAGAAAAGATTCTTTGCTATTATTCACCTGATGAATAGTTAGTGAGGGCAGGTTATGCTGGTTGAAACATTCAGAGATAGTGGTTTTGGGCATTTGGCTCAATGGTAACATCGGAGTTTTCTAGTGTGAGGTCTTGAATTCAAGTCTTATTGAGGGATAAGAGGGGGTGTGCATGTGTAATAAATATTCAGAAAAAGAAAAAATCAGACGTACTGTTCATTGACCTTTTTCATTGCTATGGAGTGAGTTTAGTCATCACATGCTACAGAGTCCTTTCTTATGTTTTCTTGGAAGATTGTTCTGTAAGATAATTATGTGAAATAGTCTCAGTTTCTTTTACTGTATGGGGTTCATTGGGGTTTATCTTTGGTCCCATTTATGCATGTAGGGGTCTTCATTGTCAAGAAGATCCTAGATATGGAAATGTTCTTATAGAAATGAAAGAAACTTATTATTTTTGTGAATACACAAGTAACACTTTTGATGTTGTTTCAGCGTCAGGAGTGGACCCCTTGCACCTTGAATACTTTGTCTTCTGTGGTCGCCTGATTGGTTTGGCACTACTGCATAAAATACAAGTAGGCGTTGCATTTGATCGCGCTTTTTTCTTACAATTAGGAGGGAAATCCATCTCCTTGGAAGACATACAGGAAGCGGACCCATGTTTGTATAAGAGCTGTAGAAAACTTCTGGAGTTAGATGCAGATCTAGTTGATTCAGATGCTCTAGGACTTACATTTGTGAGAGAAATTGAAGAAGTTGGGTCCCGTAGGGTTGTGGAACTTTGCCCTGGGGGCAAAAGCATTAATGTGGATAGTCGGAACAGACAAGAATATGTGAATCTTCTTATTCGGCATCGGTTTGCCACATCTGCCTCTGAACAGATTACTCGTTTTTGCCAAGGTTTTGGTGATATTCTTTCCAATTCAAGCTTTCAGAAATTCTTTTTTGCAAGTTTGGATCTCAAGGATCTTGATCAAATGCTATATGGAAGTGATGATGCTTTTAACATCGGGGACTGGAAAGAACATACTGAGTATAATGGCTATCAGCAAAATGATCTTCATATATGCTGGTTTTGGCAGGTACAGCTTCTTTAGCTTTTTAGAATTTTCTTTTTGGATGCTCAGTGATAGGATCTTGCTTTTATGCATCATAGCTCTGATAATGCAATTATCTTTTTTTAGTTTTTTAAAGAGATGATATTGCAGTTACCTTGTCTATGATATTTGATGTTCTGGTCACTTTTTTAAAAAAAAAAATCAGATTCTTATCTAAAATAGTCATTTTTGCACATATTTATTTTTTAATGTTTCTAGATTTAAACTGTTGAAGGAACTTTAGTCCATTTATGAAGAGGTTCTTGCGTGCTGTTTGTCTCAAGCTTCATCGAGGAACCTAGTATTGTTGTCCTGGACTAAATATTATTGTACTATGTAGGTTTTAGATATGGTGGCCTTTTTTTGGAAAGGTGGAAATTTTAATAAAAAGAAAATGATACAAGCAGCAAGGTCAAGGAGTCCCAAGCTAAGTCAGCAAAAGCAGAAATACCTTTAATTCTGCTAAGTTCCATAAATTCAATGAATAAATCTTTCTGACAGTTGCCCATTCTTGCGAAATGGTCTCCTGCAGAATTTGCCTCACAGGGCATGCGAGCCCTCTGATCTGAACATAGGCTGCAATGTCTTCTATCTGGATAAATTGTTGATCATATCTTCTACCACATTTGCTTTCACAGTTTTCCCATGAAATGTCGTCCCCTCCATGATTATCAGGTCCAAGAAGTGCCTTTGATAAATTCTCAGACCAATCAAGTAGCCTTGTGTCTCAGCAGTAGTATGGTCCAATCTGTCTGAGGGACTAGAGAAAGATAGGGTGATGCAACTGTCATAATCCCTAATCACTCAACCATACCTAGAGGGGCCTAGGTTCCCAAGCAAGCTCCCTTTGAAGTTAAACTTTAAAACATCCACCTGGGGAGGAGCCCAAGTCATGAAGTTCACAGGCTTGTGAGAAAAGCAAGAAGCAACAACTTGCCAGTTTTCCTGGATGCTGGCAGCAGGCCACCCATCGAAATTGTGGAATTTTTTTGTCCATTGCAAAATTATGTGCTCTGTTTTCTCAAATACACCTCCAATTGATCATGCTTTGGCAGTAAAGGTATACTCGTTCCAGCAAGAGGCACCAAGGCACTGTCACTATGGTCATGTGTCACCGGAGAATTCCCAACTTATGTTTTATTTGTGTAACAATGAGAACAAGGATTCTGTTAAAAGAGCTCCTGATGAGAGAGAGACAGGCACATCGAGTACAAAAAACAGAAGAAATGAAAGACAGCTCCCAAAAAGGAAGTGCCAAGGCCTGGTAACAAGTGAGGATTTTCCTCTTCAAAAGGCATCATATGGAAATTTTTACTAAGGGCGAGCATTGACCTTCCAAACAATTGAAGGCTGATTAGAGATCCCCAAAGGCTCCAAGACCGTCAACTTGTAGCTGGAAGCATTTGAAATTAATCCAGAAGTATCATTTGTCCAAATAAGTTGGTTATTCCCCTTCATTCAAGTATAAAGCCCTTCCAGCTTGCTGATAAGAAATTCCATTTATGTTCTCTTGACAATATTTGAGCTTATCTTTGGTCAAGGGTGAATTGGTCAAATCCGCTCTCATTGACATCAACCTTGATTGCACGGAAACTTCTGGCTAATTTTCTTGGGTGTCAATTGGCTCTCTCCCATCGACCTACTTGGGCCTGCCATTGTTTCTAGGGAGACCAGGAAAGGCTCTCTCTCCAATCCTTGAACAGTTTTAAGTGTCGCCTTCCCAAGTGGCAAAGGAACCTCCTCTATTTGGTTGGGAGATCCATCCTTGTCAAACCCACGCTGGTTGGTCTTCCCACTTACTATCGTTCCTTCATCAAGTGTCTTGCATCTATCGCCACTCACATTGAGGCTATTGAAAGAAGATTTCTTTGGTTGGGGTGCCTCAAGTGATTTCAAGTACCATCTCATCAATTGGGATGGGGTTTGCAAACCCAAGTTATTGGGTGGTCTCAACGTCAGGAGTATCTGTGTTATGTGCTCGGCTCTCTTATCCAAATTGTTATGGAAGTTTGGTAATGAGAGAGACTGTATGTGGAAAAGTATAATTTAGAAAAATACAACTACGGTGATTCCCTCTGGCTCCTTACATGTGAAGTGTGGTGAGGGAACTTCCTTTTGGCACAACATCTGGCCAGGGGAGGCTTGCCTTGCCTCTGTCTTCTCTATGGCCTATAGAGTGGCTATCAACCCGATCGTGTCTGTAAAGGATTCATACTCAAAACATCCTGATGGTTGTTATTGGAACCTTCCCTGGAGAGCCCTTTCAGATGAGGAATCTTGTGAAGTTTTGATTGTCCTTTCCCTTCTTGAAGCCAAATACATTAGACATTAGGGCTTCTACACCATGGTTTGGAATTGTGACCCCTCGGGCACCTTCACGGTGACCTCCAACTACTCATTCTTGTATGGAGACAGTGTAGAGGCACCTCCATTAGGGAAAGCCCTTTGGAAAATTTTGACTCACTTGCCATGAAAAGCAAGATCCTCACTATGGACCAGCTCTCCGAACTGGGGAGAACCTTGGAGAACCCAACTTCCAAGCCCTAAAGTAGCCACCAGAAACTATAGAACACCTCCATTGCCCAATCTCTCATCAAGTTTGGACTTCATTTGCCCTCCAGTTTGGTCTATAATCTTGTCTTCCACAATCCCTCACCCTTCTCTTGCCATCCATTCCTTGGGGCAAGAAGGGGAAAAACTTTGAGGGCTTCACCACAGCTGTGATAGCATGAAATATTTGGAATGAGCACAGTAAAAGGTGTTTGAGGGCAAAGATACATCCTTAGAAGAAGTAATTGAGAAGACGTTGCAACTTTTTCTAGTCGAGCAAAGTAAATGATACTTCCTACCTGCCTAGCTTACTCATTAGAAGGAATTGGTGATCAATCGTTCACTCAGTCCCATGTTGCATAGTTCAGTAGATTGCATGGCTCCTTCAAAGAATTGGTTGAAACTTAACTTTGACTGCAGTTCGTGATGGAATCTTGGTCCCACGGTCGGTGGAGGTGCGTGTTAGGGACTCGCATGGTGTGGTTCTTCTTGTTTTCTGTGCCCTTTGGGCATACTGAGTCCACGGTAGCAGAGCACGGGGCTCTCCTGCAGGAGCTAAGATTGTATTTTCAGAGATTCACGACCCCCCTCGTTGTTGAAGGAGACTCAACTGTAGTCATATCTTGGGCGTGGGGCAAAAGCCTCCCTGCAAGACTTTCTTTTGGAGTATTGCAATGAAATTGAGGACATTGCTTGCTCCAAACACATTTGTTGCAGCATGTCCTTAGAGGCATCAGTGGAGTGGCAGATATTCTGGCTAGGGAGGGGGTCACTCGACAGCACCTCGCTGTTGGAACTTTCTTTCATTTATCTTTATTCCCATTTCTTTCCTTTATTTTTATTACCTCGCTATTGGAGTCCAGTAGCAGTAGGAGTAAGAAGATCAATCTGAGTTTTGTATTTGGCACAAATATTTCGTCTCCAGAGGCTGGAGCTCTCTTCCCCAAATTTCCAAATCCACTTCATAAAGAATGCATCATTTAAGGCTTTTGATTTTTTTAGTGCCTAGCCCCCATCTTCCCTTGGGTATTCAAACTTCCCCCTAATTCACCAATGGTACACGAACTTATCGGTAGCTCCATTCTGCAGAAACCTCTGAATAGCTTCAGTTTTGTGTGCCACACATGCCAAATGATGGAGGATGGAAAGGAGGAACCTTGGGATGCCAACCAGAGAAGATTTCAAGACTGTAAGACTTCTGGTAAGTGATAAGAATTTTCTTTTTCATATTGAGAGTCTGCTAGCTAGCTTTTTCACAACCGGCTCCCAAAGCTGGAATTATTCTACCATAAAACAGATGAATACCCATGTAGGAAATAGGCGAGCACCCTACCAGGTAGGAAATAGTTGTCTTTTTTTTCTTTAGAGATTGTATGCTGCCTTTCCATTAAATTATTAAGAATTACAACAAAGGATGGTGAAGGGGATATTCAGCCCAAGAGGGAAAGAGTTCTTCTGCCATAGACTGAAGAGTCCACTTACGAAGATGTTTTCTTGATGATGAAGGTTGACAAGCCAACTTGGCCCTGGATGCTGCTAAGGGGACTTAAACAAGATTACAAAACACACTTCTCACATTTTTTAATGATTTTGCCTCAACCAGTTGGCCCTGTATTATTCTGAAAAGTAGTTTCAACATTTAGGTTTAGGGAGCGCTGAGGACTCTAATTAACAATGTGCTGACCCAGGAGGGGGATACCTCTGCAATGGATTCCAAATTTGACAGAGAATAGAAACAAAATGCACGCTGAAATAATCCAGAAGGTTTGTCCAAAAGAGGATGAAAGGAATGATGCTTTCAAGCACCTCCACAGTCAAAGCTACTTTTTTGAGAAGTTTTATCATTTCTTCCCTTCCAAATTGAACAGGAGATAGCAGCAACTAAAATATGCCTAAAAGATTTCTTAAGCGAGGAGGCTCAAAAGAAAAATACTGGGCCATGAATTTGCTGAAGCTGCCCCCTCGGGGTTGCTGACTCCATTTCTGCTGAGCTGCAGGCTCTCCGGCATGGTCTCTTGGTCTTTGAAGACAAATTCCAAGGTCCTCTTCATGTCGAAGGTGACTCAAACCGTGTGATTGATTGCTGCTCAAGATGACGGAGCCTCCATGGCATCATTGGTCCTGCTACATTGAAATTTTTTATCTAGCCAATTATATTGTTTGTACCTGGAGTCGTGTTCCTAGAGAAACCAATTCCTTGGGTGACTCTCTTGCTAGAGGAGGGTTTCCCCCCAATCCCTCATTGTTAGGGATCCCCCTTCTTTGCTGTAATTTTTTTGCTCTCAAGGTTGATATAAATCTTGCCTTTCTAAAAAACGATAAGGACTTGCTGAAGGTGGGAGGAGCATAAATGATATGGCCAGAGAGTGGGACAGGAAGGCATAGACCCTCATGTTGAGCTAATCAATGGTCATGGCACACCAAATGAATGTGAGATGTTAGTGAGGAGGGATGGGTGGTTTTTGTACCTAAATGCTCTTATGGGAATAGAATGAAATAATTAAGAAAGCCCATGTATCATTTCCAAAAAAAAAAAAAAAAAAGCCCATGTAGACCTATTCTCTATTGGTTTGTTTGTCATGCCCACCAATATAGTGAGAAAATGGCTGGCCAGAGAGAAGGGATGAATTCTCAAAGGGAATGAGGCTCAAGAGGTTAGAGCTTGATGTTCGACCCTATGCCTATTACAATATCAATAATACCCATACGACTACACCTCTTAAGGGAAAAAAGACCATGCCACTTCTTATTGAAGAGTTGTCCTATTTACCATAATGTCACTCTACACATGTGGATGTCTTTTAACACTCCCCCTCAAGTTGGTATTATAACTTTGTTAATTGTCTTGGTCAAGAAACTTGTGTTGCTTGTAGTATTCATTTTATTCTTATTTTATTCTCCTCCTTGGATATTCTAGTCACATAAAATTTGATTACCACAACATGTGAAATTCTTCATTGTTGGTTACCTCTTTCTTGTACTTCTTCTACTTTTTCCCTTCAAGCTGGAGATCTCTTTGTTCTTTACCAAAAGACTCAACTTGCACGAAATAATAGGGACAGAAGAATAATCACCCCTAGCCCAATGACAAAATCCAACTCTAGTATGGAATTGCCGCTGAAATTTAAATGCGGTTTTACCCATTTTAGGACAATGAAAAGTGTCTACTCACTTTTTAAGGGTAGCTCAAAATACCAATTGGGTATACACTTCGATAAAAAAAGAATTGAATTAAGTTGGATGTTGTGTGCACTCCTGATCTTTGCAAGTAGTGGATCTATAAGCATTGCTCTGAAGCGATTTTAAAAAACACAAATTGAATAAATTACTTTGAGGAATTAAGAGTGTGAATAAAAAGATAACAACTCTCATACTTCAAACCAAAGGAGGTGCACAATATTGTTCTTCATACTTCCAAGTAAGGAGGCATTTTTAGACCAATAGATGAATAAAAAGTGACCAGGTTTGATTCAAGAGGGAGATAAAAAAATAATTCTTTTATGAAGATGATGATTGAGGAAACTTAAAAAAACTCCAATAAGAAAGTTTTGAGATAAAACATAATAATTAAAACTTTCTAAAAATAGACTTCTCACAAGACAATTATTTTTTAACACAGCTTGACCAATTTGGGAAGAAAATATTTAAGAGAGAAATTCTGGAATGAGGGAGATGTAGGACATTAATATTTGGAATTTAAACTAAGAAACAAGACTTTCTAATTCAAAATTTTCAAACTTTGTCAAAAGGGTAACTAAATTCATATAGGGAAAGACTTCTCTTTATCTTTGTAATTCTTTTTGTTAATATATACATCCTTTTAAAAAAAACAGACTTCTCTTTAGGAAAATAATGTAATGTGAGATTAAAAAAAGGAAAATCCCAAGGAAGGAAAGATACTAGTTGGTAAAATTTTGGCTAGAGTTTGAAAGCAAATAGGAAAGTTAACTGTTGAATTTAGGACCCCTTTTCTAATATCCCGAGCAAGGGAAGAGAGAAAAAAAAGAAGAAAAAGGGAAGAAGGTTCTCGGGTAGAGAGAAGAGGAGAAGAGAAACCAAGATGTTTGTCAAGCAAAGAGAGAGAGATTTACTCAAGAAAGAATTGTAGAACTTGATTAATTTCAAGTTACAACACTTCTATTTATAGTAGAGGAATTGATAGAGTCCTTATATAATTAAACTTTAAGTCTCCTAATTACATTCCAACTCTAACTCTCTAAGATAAGCCTATCATGAAAAGATAACACAATCTACTCGAGGTCCACTCTTCTTTAATCACGTGGACATAAGAGAGGAGGTTGGCTCGTGGTCTTATTTTTGTGGATCCCACATGATCTTCGAGCTCATGTTGATAAGGTTACCAGCTCATGGTATCTTTGTGGGTCCCACTTGATCTTCTAACTTATTCCAACTTGTGCTTCTTATCTCCTAACTCGTGCCAGCTTGGGTGAGGACTCTTCTTGGCATCCCACGTCCTCATGGTGGGTCCCACCAGCTCATGCAACCATGGTGGGTCTCACATTGTAATATTAACCAAGATTAGCAACTCAAAAAGTGAAGCACAAAAATGGTTTAAATTCAGATTTTCGCATGCAACAGGCTACTATAATGACCATTGATTCTTCCAGTGTGGATATCTCTCTATCTAAAAAGATTGGATTGATAAATGGTTTATTGGGATAGAAAGTAGACTCACAGAGCTTTCTTTTGAGATAGAATTATCTATATAAATTCTCAGTCATGTTGGTACAAACCCTTTAGAAAGTTGAGGGTTTTTTTTGCTGCTTCAGATATCGATTTCTCTTTGTTGAAAACTTTAATTGCAAAAATTCTTTTTTGTGTTGGAAATTAAATCGAAAGATCTTTTTGAAAATATATAATTTTCTATATGGTAAGAGAGTGCAAAATCCAATGAAAACTCAGGAATTGGGAATGAATAAGACTAAAGGAAAAAACAAAAAAGACTCCAATGAAAACTCAGGAATTGGGAATGAATAGGAATGAATAAGACTAAAGGAAAAAACAAAAAAAACCTCATTTTTTTCTTTTTCTTTTTCTTCTTCTTCCTCCCTTTCTTCCCTATTTTCCTTCTCCTTTTCCATGTCAAATCTTTACCGGCTTTGATATATGTTGATTTCTAGGGCCTTCACATAAACACAAGAAAACTCAAGGGATGGAGAAAAGGTAACGAGAGGAGAAGAGGAGAGAAAAGAGGAAACTCTAGCTTTTGAGAGAGAGAGAGAGAGGAGAAGGGATACATTCCAAGAGGGAATGAGGCTCAAGAGGGTAGAGCTTGATGTTCGTCCCTATGCCTTTGGGCAGTATTTGTAGTTGTAGAGAGATGTTTACAATGTCAATAATACCCTTAGGACTATGCCTATTAAGGGAAAAAAAGACATAGAAGGACATATATCAGTTTGTATAATTACAAAGTCATACCACCTCGTATGGAAGAGTTGTCCTATTGACTGTAATACCACCCTACACACATCGGTATCTTTTAACAAAAATGATCATATTCTGCTATTCCCACAAGTTATATACCATCATAATAACAAGAAATAAAATGAAATTACAGACTCCACCAACTTTAAGGAATAAAGTAAACTAAGAGGGACAAAATTATAGGAATGGAAAGTGACCTAAATGACCCTGGAGCTGTCCTTTTTAACTGGCTTCAATTTGAGAAGACACATTGGGTTAGGCATGAAATAATACATAGAGAGTAGTCAGATCACCAAGGGCTGCGTTACAAGTGTGAGATGACAAGCAAGGAAGCATACTTCTTTGGATGCCCCAAAGCCCTATGTTTCTTTGGAAACATACTTCTACTTAAACTTATTTTATGCTTTTCTTCTGATCTTTGTCATGAAAATCAGGCCATGGAAAGAGTATATAGCCAGACCTGCTAGAGTAGACTGGGTGTTACTCTTTCTGCTAACAAAAGAAACTTATTTTTGAAGTGCTCAAACCACAAAAGATTAGGATCCGAAAATGTTTAGTAGACTTACCACATAAAGAAGGGGGCAGCCAAGATATGAGGTGAGAAAGGATGCTGATGACATCAAAATCCTTTATAGACAGCATCTTAATTGTTTATTCTTTCTTCTGCAAAGTATTGCCTGGCATTGCTATGGTTAACACATTTTTATTCTTATATGATATGTAAATTGATATAGACTAGTTTTAGCAGGAACACCACACAATTGTTTCCATTATTTATGAGTATCAATTCTTACCTAATATTTTACCATTATCTGTCAGCTTCTATTCAAAGTTTCTCAAGATTTCGATGTTATATTAAATGTAACTTAGAATTACATAAACTGAGGTTTAAGTGTTGTTCTTGTTTGTTTTATTTCTATAGTTTATTATATACTGGAATATTCACTGACAAGTCAGATGCTTGCAGAAATAAATTTTGCTATGAGTGTATCTTCTGAGAGCAAGTTTTTTTTTTTTCTTTTGAAACTTTTCAGTGAAATGAACTTTTACAATTTTTTTGTGGAAGGTGTTATAGAAGTCATGGCACTTGATTAATGAAAGAAAAAACTGGCTGTCAGTTTGCTGGGTTCTGTTTGTTGCAGTTGCAATAGACCTTAATGTCTAGAAATATAGCAGTTCTCTCTCTCTGTCATGGTTTCAAGGAACACTTAATTTTTTGTTAGAACTATATTTTAACCCATTGAATGTGCTTCACTTCAATACTGTTCTGGTTGAAGACAGACTAATATGTCTTTAGTGATTTGTTACTTTGTACCCAAATTCTTTGGTTTAATAGGTACTTGATCATTTATTCGAGAAATTGGATTTCAATAAAGAAAATCCTGGGTTACTTCCAACTAGGAGGTTCAGCCTGTCTTCTTGTATGGACCAGGAGGAACATCAGGATTCTGTTGACATAGGCCCATTTATCATGAAATCTAGAAGAAATCCAATATAACAAGTATTTTGCATTGCTTCATTTATGGTTTCAAGAAACCAAGGAAACTGAAAAAACTTGTGAATAATTTGCAGATTGTGGAGGCAATGTCCTTGCAGCAGCAAAGGATTCTTCTCTACTTTTGGTCGTCAGTGAAGTATTTACCTGTTGAGGGTTTCGGTGGCTTAGGTTCAAAGTTATACATTTTCAGGGCCGCAGATTCTGCTGACCGCCTGCCAACATCGCATACCTGCTTCTATCGCCTTTGTCTGCCTCCGTACCCATCTTTAGCCGTTATGCAGGACCGTATCAGTATAATTATCCAGGAGCATGTCAGTCAAAGCTTTGGCATGTGGTAGGATGTAGGACGCTGGAGAAGTGAAGACTTCATCTGGGTACATAAGATTATAGTTTCTGTACAGATGAATTAGACTTTCTTTTAGCATTACTGTCTTAGCGGGGATAAGTAAACATCTTTCACTTTGTGTTTTTACATTATAGATTGTTCGTCTTACTGTGTAGATCTTTTTGGTTGTTTCAATGTAAATAGTATACATGAGCAGGGAAAGAATCAATTCCCGGGTGCTTCTGCTAGTGAACGTATCTGCTTCAAGGGAGAGTGCTTTTTGTACCTGAAAAGCCTCCAGAGTTTTCGATATTTGTCCATGGTTATAACAGGGCTGACTGTGGGCTTGGTTTGGATGGGGACACCAAGACAGACGAAGAGTCGGGCATGACTCAAAGTGAAGACAAAGCCCGATAGATCTGTTCCAAAATCGTATTCTTCTCCTAACCATGCATTTTTTTATTTTTTATTTTTTGACATGTTTCAGTCTTTTCCCCAAATTCAGAAGTGGGTTCACTCTTACCTCTTTTAATGGCTTTAAACCCGACGTAAGTACTCTTACCCCAACCCACTATTTCATTCCTCAGAAAAGTGAATAGCAAGAGAGCGAGAGAGAATGTCTCCCTCCTCCCTTTCATTTTTAACTTTTCTTGGATTGAATTGTTCAATACTACTAGCTTAGAGCAAGTAGATTAAAGGAGTCCTAATATGATTGCTTTCGTAAATATGACAACAACTTGACTGAGAAAAGCGTTTTCCATGCTTATAATATCAGCTAGTAATTTTTCCCGAATGAAATGGTAGATAGCCTCAATGTGTTTTATTCTTTCACAAATAACTGGATTTGATGCAATACGAATAATTGCTTGATTGTCACATTGGAGCTTCATAGGTAATTTCTTATGAAACCCAAGTTTAGAGTGAAAGGATTTCAACCATAACAATTTGTTGACTATATATGTCATAGTTTTGTACTTTACCTTTGCATTGGACCTGATAATTATATTTTATTTCTTTACTTCTCCAAGTGATAAGATTACAACCTTCTAAAGACCAATAATGTGAACTGGACTTTCTTTATCCAAAGAGCCAACCCAAGCAACATCTTTAAAACCCTCGATATCAACATGACTATGACATTTATACACAAGTCCATATCTAAGTGACTTCTTCAAATACCTAAATATTCTTTCCAAAGCTTTTCGGTGAGAGACTTGAAGTCTATGCAAATATTGATTGACAATACTAATAACAAATGAAATGTCATGTTTACCTATTTACCTTTGAAAGTTCCTAACATAAACTTTTTGTCCCGAACCAACACATAACTTAACATTAGTGTCTATTTGAGTGTCTATTGAAGTATTTACTTGTCTCTTTGATTTAATTAAGTATGTACTTCCTCTATGATAAGATAATGTCATACTTTACCGCAATTCCAAAAAAGTGTTTGAGTAGGGTCAAGTATTTTTTATTTTTTTTTGGAATTCTCTACTTAGAGTGAAAAGATTTCAACCATAACAATTTGCTGACTATATGTGTCATAACTCTGTACTTAGCCTTTGCACTAGACCTAACAACTATATTTTATTTCTTACTTCCCCAAGTGATAAGATTACTACCTCTAAAGACCAATAACCTGTGGTGGACTTTCTTCATCCAAAGAGTCTACCCAATCAACATCTTCAAAACCCTCGATATCACATGACTATGAAATTTATATACGAGTCCATATCTAAATGACTTCTTCAAATACCTAATTATTCATTTCAAAGCTTTTTGGTGGGAGACTTGAAGTCTATGCAGACATTGATTGACAATACTAATAACAAATGAAATGTCAACTTTACTAATTTACCTTTGAAACTTCCCAACATAAAACTTCTTGTCCCGAACCAATACATAACTTAACATTAGTGTCTATTGCAGAGTCTATTGAAGTATTTACCAGTCTCTTTGAGCTAATCAAGTATATAATTCCTCTGTGATAAGATAATGTCATACTTTACCACAATTCCAAAAAAGTGTTTGAATAGTCTCAAGTATTTTTTTCTGGAATTCTCTACATAACCCATCTCAATCCTTTTTTTTTTTTTTTTCAGACTTGACCCTTTTTTAATTGGTGTGTGAAATTTTGTCGTTTAACTAGTAGTGTTTTTTTTTTTCTCCTATATTTATTTTTTCCAAGTTGGGTCCTTGTGTCTTTTGATCCCCAGTTTGAAGGGGAGAAATAGAAGAAGTAAACAAAATGAGATATTTGGTAAAAGCCTACAATAAATTTTTTTAGTGACCAATAATGAAAAATTCCACAAATTATATTTAAGAACATTCAAGTAAGGGAAATAATGGAAAATGAAGAATTTGTAACAAAGATGTTGAAGGTTAAAGACTCTAGAAGCCACATAACTTGAGTCTCTTCAAGATACTTTTTTTTTCTTTTCTTTTTTGTTATTGAAGAATAATTTTTTCTATGTTCTTTGTATGCTTATGTAACAAGAAGACAAACTTTGTAATAAACTTAAACTACGTGTTTTAGCTTGAGGGGGAGAGTTAGAAGGTAGGGAAGACATGGGATGAAACACGACTTTCACTTGCAAGAAAGGGTGAGTAATGTTGTTCCTCCTCTTGGTCATATGAAAAAGGGAGTGGCAACACAATCCTACACCATGTAATGGGAAGGGGCATCCCCTCTTCCTATCTCTTGATTATACTAAAGATCATGCGATATTGAAGTCCACCCAACTTCACCGAAAAAGGAATCAAGTGCCCTCTCGGTCAAGGCGAAATAGAAAGACACCATCAACACTATCGCCCCCTCTAAGCCACCAAAAAAAAAGGGAGTTGTCTCCTTCACTTCTTGTTTTGCCTAAGGAATTCTAGTCCATTCTCCAAAGACCCAGTAAGACAGAGAGAGTCCAAGCAAGGTTTTCCAACTCACTTAGTCAAGTCCCAACTGAGTTAACTTAAATTCAGGAAGGCACCATCAACACATTATGGCCCCTCTAAGCCACCACAAAAGGGAAGAGGAGTCCTTCAGTTCTTGTTTTGCCCAAGGAATTCTCCAAAGACCCAATGAGACGAGAGAGAGTCCAAGTAAAGTTTTCCAACTCACTGAGTCGTCCTAACCGAGTTAACTAAAATTTACGAGGGGCCTATCTAGATCAAAAGATTGTATTCTATCAAAAAGTTTTCAAAATCTCTGATCTTTGGATAAAAAATCTTGGGTTTGAGAGGTTACCCAGAAATCCCCATCATGAATCCATCAACGTCAACCCAAAAAAATGGCCGACAAAAAGACAAAAATCCCACTCCTCAGAAAACAGTCGTCGTCGTCTCCAAATGGAAGCATCTAGGAATCGGACCGGCGAGGACTAGGCGACCAAAATGAAAACGGAGTACCTGCGGGCCACCGGTGAGGGAAATTCGGCTGCGCTTTTCCACGCTGCTTCTGCGCTCTCTGTCATTGTCTATCATCTCCAGCAACTTCTTCCCTATAAAATTGTAAGAAGGAGGTGTGGGTGGTTGTGTCTCTTGATCTCTCTCGTTTTGAGGGAAGGGAGTAGAACAGAAAAGCCCTAAAAATATCGAGCTTTGTTGGCAGGAAATATCGTCCCCGGTTGCATTTACAGGCAATGCCGAGCCTTCGACTTCTTCTGCTTCTCGTTCTTGTCCAGTCAGCTCTGGTTGCAGCTCAGAGATCTGGAGGTCGGAACTCCACTTCTCTCTGGAAGACTCTAAATGGTACGGCCTGCTTATCTGTTTATTTTTTATTTTTTCTGGCTTCTTTGCTGTTCTCGTGGTGATTTGGTTGCATTAATTTTTTATGAGGTTTGGAGTACCAAAAAGTTCGTTCGGAGGTCTACAGAGTTGGATTTCTTTTTGGCGAATTGTCTGGTTTGAGAAAAGTTGAGATCTGCGACGATTTTTGTCGTTTTGATTTTTGTGGTTGGGCAGTGTTCCCTTTGAGGTTTCGAAGAACTTTTTTTTTTGTTTTTTTTGGGGGGGGATGCTTTGGGAGCATGGTTGCGGAATCTTGCAACGGCGTGTAGTTGTTGGTGATGATCAGCACTCTCTTGCTTACCCCTCCATGCTCTTACTTTTCTTTTTTTCTTTTTTGATTGGTTATATAGCCGTCTTACAATTTGAGGAAGCGAAAACTATCTATTTTTGCAGAAAAGGCGCCAAAACAAATTTAAATGTATTTATGGTGGGAAAGCACCGTCAACTAGAGGTTTGGGCTGATTAGAGTAAAATGAAAGGATGGACTTTGTCCATAAGCCCCCTAACTGGAGAAGTGATTAGCATGGGTAACGTCTGTTACCCATCTAACCTACTTCAGATAGTAATCTGATTAGGTTCAAGACATTTTTCTCGTTATTATTGACATGATAAAGAATTTTGGTAGAGGATATTCAAATCCTTTTTTGAGATTCCTGAAAGGTTTTGTTGTTTCATAACCAAAAGAAAAAAGTTTTCTGAATCACATCATTGATTTACTTTATCATTTCATGGTGTTTTTTACGTTCTTTTTCAGGGGATGCACCTATAGTGATTGCTAGGGGTGGCTTTTCTGGGCTTTTACCTGATTCTAGTACAACTGCCTACTTGCTTAGCTTGCTAACAAGTCTTCCAGATGTGGTTGTGCTCTGCGATGTTCAATTAACGAAGGATAACATTGGCATATGTGCTCCAGATGTAAAACTAAACAATGCTACAAATATTGCTTCTTTTTTTCCTAACGGACAAAAATCCTACTTTGTGAATGGGGTTCCACAGAAAGGGTGGTTCTCTCTGGACTATACCTTAAATGACTTAGCAAATGTCACATGTACGTTTACTAAACTTTTATGTTTTATTTTATTTAGATGCACTTTATATAAGCAAATGCTGTGCAACTTCTCTTGCTGCTTTACCATTTTAGTGATATATCTGTAACAGAAAAAAAAAAAAAAAAAAAGATTGAATGGTTTTGTGGGACTTGAAAGTAACTCCCTAGCAAGAACATATGCTTCATGGAGACTGTATTAACAGATTCAAGATCCACTAAGTTTCTAATAAAACTCCGTAGTAAGCTCTTCTATATTCTGTTGGAAGTGGTGCTCATGGCTCTGTATGCATTTAGGTAGAATATTTTAGCTTGGATTCTTAACCAGACTGGTTTTTGTGTGTGTGTGGACAAGTATATATCTCAGTTCCTTCTGTTTTTTTTTTGAAGAAGATGTATTATATCTCGGTTCCTTCTGTTAATCATCACTCCTATGTAAGATGAGCTCCAAGATCAACCAACACATCCATTTGTAGTTACTCCTGAGCAATTTTCCTATGCTCGCTTTTTTAATCTAATGTTTCTATATCATCTTAAAAATCTAGACATAACCATTTAAAGAAGATTAAAAAGAAAAAAGAATCTTTACATCACTTTTTAAATACCTTCTATGAAAGCAAGAGGAATAACTTCATTTCATGTTCAGAGAAATTTTCTTTTTACTGGGATTTTGGAGAATTATTAAATTCTGTCTCTTATTACGAATGGTTTTTGCTGTCTTGGACAAGTACAGTAACTCAAGGCTTGTTTTCTCGGCCTAGTGTATTTGATGGTAATCTCTACCCTATCAATACTGTTGAGCAAATGGCACGCGATGTGAAACCGCCAGGATATTGGTTGAATATTCAGGTAACTCGTAAAACTTTCTTACTTTTTTGTTGTTTTCCTATCTCAAGTAATGTTTAATTTAAGAGAAATAGGTTGGTTTAAATTGCCATTAACCTAGCGAATTTGGGAGTAGAAGCTTCGAGGATTTGCAGTTCAGGAAAAATCGAATTTTTTTTAGTTTCCTGTTTGTTGGCCTCATGTTTTTTTCATTTTATTCCTTGCTGTTGACCTGATTCAAAAAGTGAATGGAAAGATATTATTATTGGAAAGTCTGATTGTTGATTACCTGATTTAAGTTTCTGACCTGATTCATATGGTTCTTTTTGTCCCCTTATTGCAGCATGATTTGTTCTTCAGGGAGCATAATTTAAGTATGAGAAGTTTTGTGCTTGGGGTATTCAGGCGCACAGTTGTAGATTACATCTCATCACCTGAAGTGAGCTTCCTGACAAGTATTGTCCAAAGATTTAGGGCAACCCGTACAAAACTGGTCTTCCGTTTTCTACTACCAGATGCTATTGAGCCATCCACCAACCAATCTTATGGCTCCCTCTTGAAGAATCTCACATTTGTGAAGACTTTTGCTTCAGGAATTCTTGTTCCCAAGAGTTACATCCGGCCAGTTGATGTGAATTCGTATCTACTGCCACATACTTCGGTTGTATCAGATGCTCACAAGGAAGGGCTTCAAGTGTTTGCTGCAGATTTTGCAAACGATGTTCCTTCTGCATACAACTACAGTTATGATCCTGTAACTGAGGCTTTATCATTTATTGACAATCCCGACTTCTCTGTTGATGGTTTGATGTCAGACTTCCCCATAACACCGTCAGAAGCAATAGGTGAAATTTTCTCTTTGATGCACTTAATAATATTTACTTGCATCGAGGGTTGTCCAGCTGCTGTCTGGTGCTTGCCAAGAGAGCATACTTTACCTGGATTAGTCAGGTTGTGTCAAAGAATCTTAGAGTACATTGGCTGGCTGCTGCAAGCCGGAACGCCCTTTTTTCTCCTCAGCTGTTGACTCTTTTCACAATTGATGCAGGTTGTTTTGCTCATGTAAACAGAAAAAGCCCTGGACAAGGTATGATACCATTATGGGAGTCTTACTAGTCATTTAAGTTCTAGGGTCTATAACCGCTGTTATAAAGTTCTTTTATAACCCACGCAACTTAGACCTGACACGGTCTTTATTATGTTTTGTTTTTTCTTATCCTTATGTGTGTTTCAGAGAAGCCAGTCATTGTCTCACACTACGGTGCTAGCGGGTTCTATCCTGGCTCTACCGATCTGGCTTATCAGAAAGCTGTTGAAGATGGTGCAGAGGTTATTGATTGTTCAGTTCAAATGACATCAGATGGAATCCCTGTTTGCTTGACTTCAATTGATTTGTTAACTGGAACAAATGTTGCTCAATCTCCGTTATATGCCCGTCTTACAAAGGTTCCAGATATTCAAAATGCCAATGGAGTTTTTTCCTTCAACGCCACATGGGCTGAAATTCAAGGCTTGAAGCGTGAGTTAAATCATCATCCCTTCTTCTTTTTGCCTGTCTTGAGGAAGTTCCATCATAGAAACTCTTGTGGTGACACAAATGCTTAATCTGTTTTTTTGCGTTTCCTCTTGTGTTCTTGCTGGTTTTATAAAATATTGTTATCATTTTAAAAATCCCTGAGGCGAGGAATGTAGGATAGAGAATAGACATACAATAGACCAATGTTGTCGAATAATGTTAAATTAGGATTGGTTAGTATTATAAATAATGTTTTACGGACAATATTATAGCTAATGCACAGGTACAAACCCTTCTGTAATCTTTATTTTTTATACAAGAAAATATTGTAATGAAAAATATCCTTGTAAGGTACAGTTGGGGTTGGCTTTTTTTCTTTTTTAAATTTAACACGTGCATTTAGGTTCTTATGTAAAAAACTGCTCTATTTGGCTCCAACTTATTTTTTTTTCAAAAACATCCTGTTTCTTTCTCATCTTCAGATAAGCATAATGACTCAGAATGCATGTTTATCCTTGTATTTTTTTGCTTCCAGAAACGTTGAAAAGTAAATTGATTTGTGTTTAAGTGTTATCTGCTTAACTTGCAGCTTTGATATCCAAACCTTTTTCGGATTACAAACTTCAGAGGAATCCAGCATATGCAAATACAGGAAGATTCATGACATTAGAAGATTTTTTAAAGTTTGCCAAAACTCAGCCAATTTCAGGGGTTCTACTTAACGTGAAGGTGGGTTCCTAGACTTATTATGACAATACTAGTGCTAGAGGTCAAAAGAATTCCTGTGATTGTGGAAGCCTAGGTGCCTGATTAAATGAAGATAATGTTTTAAAGTAGGAAATGTAAATTCATCCAGTAGACTATTGAATCGATAACTAAGTTGCCATTCTGTCTGATTGTATGTCTCAAGCCTATCTATGGTGTTACCCTTCAGACTGTGAAGCAGAGTATTTTTTCCTGATGCTTGTGTCTGTGGCTTCTCACAAGAATCTTTCGTGGGAGAAAAATCTACACATATCTGGTCGAGGAAAGGTTTCAGTATATTGAATTAAGTCTGGACAGGACATATTCTGGCAGCTCAAACAAATTAATCTGGTATATAAGTGTTGGGACACATAAGTTATGTCAACTTGTTGCTTGCTTAGAAAAATATTGGATGTTACCTTGAACTGGTTCTAATGTTATATCTTGCAACATGGATGTATGGTTTTGTTCTCCTCATGTGAACAAGAAGCATGTTTGCTGTAAAGGTCTCTTTATTTACCTCAAAGAGAAAACTTGTGAGCAAGAAACATGTTTGCTGTAAATGTCTCTATATTTACCTAAAAGAGAAAACTTGTGAACAAGAAACATGTTTGCTGTAAATGTCTCTTTATTACACAAAAGTGAAAAGTTGGATAACTCTTTTGTTTTTTTTCATTTATATTTTTGCAGTGGGCAGCATATCTTGCAGAGAAGCAAGGACTTGATGTAATCAATGCTGTTCTTACTGGTCTACGTAATTCAAGTTATAATGACTCAAAAAGTCCAGAAATCACAATCCAATCCACAGACAGCGCTATTCTAACCAAGTTCAAGCAGCAAACAAAGTATAAGCTCATGTACAAGGTTGATGAAACCATTCGTGATGCTCAAAATTCAACACTTGCGGACATCAAGGGGTTTGCAGATTCTGTTGCCATTGACAAATCCTCAATTTTTCCGGATAATAAAGCATTCTTGCTGGGCACTACTGATATTGTGCGCAAGTTGCATGCTTTTGGTCTCGAGGCATATGTTTTCACACTTAAAAATGAGTTTGTTTCTCAAGCATGGGACTTCTTCTCTGATCCCATAGTGGAGATCAACACTTATGTCCAGGCAGGGGAAGTGGGCGGGATCATCACTGATTATCCTGGGACGTCCAAGGCATACAAAAGTAAGTGATTCGATATAACCGTTTAATTGTTGTTATTACTGTTAGCATTGTGATAGACAGACAACTAGTTCTTGTCCAAGAACACTATTTTTTTTAAGCAAGAAAAAAAAAACTAATAGAGCATCAAAGAATGGCCATCAGTACACTATTCATTTCCTGCTTGAAGCCTTTAATAGCCTCCAAACAGTTCCTTTTGGTGGTAGTAACTAATCCACTACGTTCACTGGAGGGTATGATTGTGAAATCCTGTTAGTACATTATCAGAAAGCCTACTTTTTCTGTGCCTGTTACAAACACAAAAACCACCCACACTACATCTTTTCGGCTAATTGTCCAGAGGGAGTGTCGTTACTTTGGTTTGTCGTGTTCTTTAGAAAGTTGCATTCACCTCATTGCTTTGTTTTGGAGCAGGAAATTCATGTATAAACAAGGGCAAGGAGGCGCCTAGTTTTATGGATCCAGTTCAACCAGGAGCCCTTCTGCAGTTAATCACTTCTCAGTATATGCCACCAGCAGCAGCTCCACTCCCAGTACTGAAGGACTCGGATGTAGCAGAGCAGCCTCTGCCTCCAGTATCCAAAAACCCACCAACAACCGGAGAATCCACCGGATCACCAACCTCTCTGCCATCGCCAAGTGCACAGCAAAGTGCACAGCCAAGGCTTACCACCTCCATCTCTGTTTCAATACTGATGCTACTCGGATGCCTTCTGCTATTCTAGACTCCCACATCAGGTGGGGCATGGGGGTCTCTCCCTTACTCTTAGTTTTAGTGTTCCTTCTTCCCTCCCAAACAAATTCCATCCTCTACGTATGTAAGCACTAGATAATTTAGTGATATGGACGTCCATCAACCACGATCTTCCCTTTTTATCTTTGATTTCTATTTCTCGAGAATTGGTGCTACAACTTCATAGCATCAAACCCGAACCAACCTATGTTTGAGACGAGTCTAGCCTCGAACCTAAAATTGTAATCGAGTTCAAATTTGAGTTTTAACTTACATTTAAAACTTCGCATAAAATACAAATTTAATAAATTATATATAAAATTATACATATATTTTACATAAAATTGGGTATAACCTCTAATTGGACATAACTTCTATATATTAATCCTGCATAAAATTATTTATATACTATGTAAAAAATTATTCATAAAAGTTACATAATTATACATAAATTTTATGCAATAATCAAACATAAAAACATTCCTTTAAAAAACAACATTAGTTTTATCCATCAGATCGTTCTGATTCAAGAACTAGAAAATTAGATCATGGAAACAAAGATAAAATTTAAGAAAAATGGTTTTGGATGACTTAATCGTAAACCACAGCAGTGGACGGGAGGGGCTCAACGATGACGAGGAGAGGAAGAATCCCCCCAACCCCCAACCCCCACCCCCACCCCGCCCTCGCTCCCACGAGGGGTTGTTGACAACTCCCGCTTGAGCCCTCGATAAGTTAACAAACCAGATCACGAGCTTTCAAACCGAACCATGGTTCGGTCGAGCTCGGCTCATTAACTCAAACAAGCCTTATCTGGATCTCGAACTCATGGTTCGGTCAAACTCGAATTGTTAACTCAAACGAGCCTTATCTGGATCTTGAACTTTGTTCGAGATCCAGATAAATCGAATCGAATCGAACCGAGCCGCTAATGAACCGGCTCGGTTCGATGTTACCCCTACTGGTAGGCAAACAAATCCGAACCCGTTGTTAATACTGAATCTATTTCACAAACTTTTAAAGGAAGACAATAATAACGAAATCAGTTAGCATTCAATAGGAGGTCAAGCTGTTGTGTACTTTGTCATCTTGATTTCGAAGGTTCGTCTTCTACCTCAAGCACTCGTGGTGTAGCTTTTCTCGTATAATCTACAAGTCGTGAGATGTCAGTTATGAAAACTCCAAAATAGATAAAAACCATCTTCTGCACATGCAGAATAAGACTTACACTTCGAACTTGATCCCTTATGGGTCAAGCAGACTAACGAAATGCTTCTTGCAGGCGTTTCTGCCAAATAACGAAATGCAAAAATGCAGGTTTCCTTGATATTCGAACAGTAGTAAATCAGCAAAGGATAAACGATGATCCGCAACAATGAGCGATGACCATATCCGGATCCTATTCTGCTTCTAAAGGGACCCACTTTGCTCCTCCCAAGCTTACTGGAGAACAAAAATTCTATTTTGTTCAAAATAACCCGATAGCCTTATACATCTGAGCTCAATTCTATTCTGATCCCTCAATACAGCTTGTCAAGGTCTCTCTAAATCATCATAATCCAACATTGAGAACTCAGTTCAGAAAAATACACCACATGAGTTTTATTGAGGCCCATGATTAAGACAGACATAAAACCAAAGAGTAGAGTAACTTCTGAGCTTAAACTAGGTCCGAAAGAAGAAAAGAAAAAACACACTTTAAGCAGATGAAGCACCACTGCGAAGGGCTTGATTTTTCGATTTCCGTGGTGCCAATTGAATTTCAGGCTGCAACAAAATGTTTACAGGGATGGGATTTGGCACATTCATGTTTGGTTTTAACTAATTTAAGCTAATATCGACAAAGAATAGTCAGATTCAGTATGACATATTTAGAAGTCAAAGCAAATGCTATTAATTAATCCTATTATAATAAGCGGATTTAGATGTTCATGGGCCTCAAGAACATCAAAACAAATCGGTTAGAGAAAAAACCCATTAAAGATTGATGAAATTCCCAAACACCTCACATCTTGCATCATCGTCAATGTGTATGAAATCATACCAAATCAGTTATATGTCACCCATTGCTAAAAACCCATGCATGTTTAAAATAATTCAACAGTGACTGACTCGAGCATCGCG
The DNA here is from genome assembly GCF_029961685.1 of Aristolochia californica. Lineage (NCBI taxonomy): Eukaryota > Viridiplantae > Streptophyta > Magnoliopsida > Piperales > Aristolochiaceae > Aristolochia > Aristolochia californica. The sequence continues at coordinate 2,554,954 of NW_027181771.1, forward strand.
AATGAAGAAAACCATTCAAAGGCAATGAAGTTCAAATCTCTATAAACTTGAAGCAAGTGTTTTTTGGGAAAAAAGAGAACGACTATAGCCTGAAGATGACTCACATATTCGCTTTTGCTTATAAATTGATTAGAGAAACAGAATGCTGGTTTTGAAAATTTACCTCCTCCTTCACGCTTTCCTCTTTCTCAGACAAAATTAACTCAATGTGACAGGAGCTAGACATGTATGCCGCACAGAGAAAATATCAAACCACAACCAAAAATATTAAACCACAATCAAATACTAGAAAAATTTACGGATTAGATATTAAATGAAGTTAAATCTACAATCCATAGATCAAAGATGATATTCTCACGATTCATAGTCTTTGGGACAAAAAATACCCCTGTTTCTAACCAACAACTATCTCATAACATAGGATTATAACAATTCATAAAATAGTATTCCACTAAAGAAAAAGTAGAAGGGAAAGAAAAAGAAAATTCCGCAAAGAATCAACACTTACCCTTGGTTGGATTATCCGGTTCTCTCGAGTACTTCACCTGCCATACAACAGAAATGCTTACAGACCCTAAAAAACTGAAAACGATGCAAGACGGAGAAATAGGTAGAAAACGACGGAGAGAAGATTTCGTACCATGGCTGCTCCGGCGCTGGAACTGACTCGAGGCAAACAAGGGAGATGTCAAAGCCTTTGAAACACAAAACCCTAAGGCGGGGAAGAACCCATTTGCAAGGTTAATAACATACTTTATGCATATATTGTGAAATATAATGAAAGCAAACCTTTCATATACACTCATTTAATATAATATAAAATGAAAAAAAAAAGTCCTTTAATGCATTTTATGTATATAATATAACAATATAAAATAAATAACAAAATGATAAAAAAACATGTAATATAATATAAAATGCTCAAACACAATAAAATGGTGAAAAATTATAATAACATTTTATTATAAAATCCTTCACAGCGTCGTAAATGCCATGAACAGGTTCTCGGGAAAATCAAACACAATGTAAGATTTGTTAAGAAACAGTTTTATATGGATTATTAGTTGGGAAAAAGATTTCCTAAGTGGCTAGTCATTTTGGGATAAGGTCTTCGACCCAATTTAACATGCTATCAGAGCAAGCCACTCAGTATGTGGGCATTCACCTAAATTATCTACTTGTAGAGTCACAAAAGAGAGTGGACCCATACGTGAGGGAGAGTGTTAAAAAATAGTCCCACATGGATACAAAGATTTGAGTTTATTAGTTGTGAGGAGGAATGTTAAGAAATAATCTCACATGGATTACTGGATACAAAGATCTTGAGTTTATTAACTCGAAAAAAAAAATCTTAAGTGGCTAGTCATTTTGGGATAGAGCCTTCGACCCAATTTAACGAGATTAAGAGAAGCAATCTTTGCTAAAACATAAGAAAGACTAGAAAATGACGGAATTAACTGAAAGTGCCTCAAAAGAGAAAAAAACCAAGATATGAAGAGAACCTGAGATTGAGGCGATTTTGTTCGAATGACAGCTAGATAGTGCTGCAAATCCCAGATATTTAGAGAGTAAGTTGCAGACATGAGCATTTGTTCGGGGCCTCTTGTTGCTCGCAGAGGGAACGCAGCGACGTACACTTGGTCTCTGCTTTGTAAAGAGGCATCTACTGTCGAGCCAGTGGCAGAAGCTGATTCTCGGAGAAGGGCTCCGAAAGATGAACCAGCGGAGGAGAGAATTATCCTTCCTACTAATGAGTCGTCGGAGGGATTGCTTCTTCGTATACGCCATACAGTAAATTATCTTTGTTGGTTTTTATTTTCCTGATTCCTTTTTTTGAATTTTGTTCATTTGGTCCAAAGGCTTCAAGTTTTAGTTGAGTTCTTAATGACAATCAAAAATAACATATTCTAGTTGAAACATCTCCTCATCGCCATGAAAAATACCTCCACCACCTGTTGGACAGGGATTGCTGCTTCGACTACCAACAAGATTTTAAGTTCAGACAATTGTTGTGAAAAACGATGACAATAAAGTAAAGGTAAACATGAAAGAGACGGGAGCTACAAAGAATTTTTATTACTTGAGGAATCACAATACAATAATGGGGATGACTACTATTCAGTGTGTTTCCTGCAGCGACGAGAGTCCAACAGTCTTCTCTCTGTTTCCCACAACAATGAGTCCCCCGCCTTCTCTCTGTTTCTCAGACCAGCATCAAGAGTCCCAACAATGACTTCTCACTGTTTCTCAGACTAGCGTTGAGAGTCCCAACAGTGTCTTCTCACTGTTTCCCGCAGCGACGAATCCCACAACCTCTCTCTGCAGCATCGTCCTGGCGAGTCCGAAGCCTCTCTTTGCAGCGTCGTCCTGACGAGTCTGAAGCCACTCTCTGCTTCCTCTCACAACAGCACACAACGACGCAAATAGAGAAGTCCCGAGAGAGTTACACTGTTTTTGTAAGTCCTGAGAAAGAAAAAAAATCAAACAGAGAGAGACTTAATTTCTCCTTGAGTGCAACACACGCCAAAACAACAAAGAAATGTGAAATACCCTCCATGTCCCTTGTTGGCTCATATCTCTCTGACTTGCATCTGCTCGAGCGGTGTGGACCAGACTCCACAGTACTCAACGATTTTCCCACTTGGAGACTGGTACACCCATTGTATCGCCCTCTTCTTCAAACATGATATCCTCCACCTCTGAACCTCATTGCCCTTGTCTTCATGCTAGAAGACTAACTAAAGTTGCGCACAACTTCAGTTACTCAAGTATAACACCCTTTGTCAACATATCAGCAGAGTTCTTACTTCCACAAATTTTCTTAAGTAACAATTGTCCGTCATCTAACAATGATCGTAAAAAATGATACATGATTTGAATGTGCTTAGTCCTAGAATGAAATGTTGGGTTCTTGGCAAGGAATATGGCACTCTCACTATCGCTATAGAGAGTGCCCTTCTGATTCTTTTTTCCCAATTCCTCCAAGAAACCTTGTAGCCAGACCATCTCTTTTGCAGCTTCTGATGCTACAATGTACTCGGCTTCTGTAGTAGACAAAGAAATTGTTTTTTGTAGATTAGAACCCCATGAAACTGCAGTACCACCCAAAGTGTAAACAAACCCTGTGGTACTTTTTCTTCTATCAATATCTCCAGCTAAATCAGCATCAACATAGCCCTTCACCTCTAAGCTCTCTCCTGAGAAACACAAGCACGTTTCTGAGGAGCCTTTTAGGTATCTCAGAATCCACTTCACTGCTTCCCAATGTTGTTTTCTTGGGTTACTCATGTATCTACTCACAACTCCCATTGCATGGGCAATATCCGGTCTAGTGTAAACCATAGCATACATAAATGAACCAATGGCTGAGGCATAAGGAACCTTACTCATGTAATCTTGTTCCTCCTCTGACTTGGGTGATTGTTCCTTGTTGAGTCTGAAGTGACTACCTAAGGGAGTGCCAACTGGTTTGGCCTTGTCCATATTGAACCTCCTGAATACCCTTTTCACATACTCAGCCTGCGAGAGTCTCAACGTGCCTCTGACAATTCTCATACCAAGGATTTGCTTTGCAGCTCCCAAATCCTTCATTGCAAAGTGCTCTGACATCTGCTTCTTCAGATTATTGATCTTATCAATATTAGCCCCTGCAATAAGCATGTCATCCACATACAACAACAGAATAATGTAAGAATTGTCAAAATGCCTGACATAGCAACAGTGATCTGCCTGACATCTGATGTACCCTGCATTGCACATAAAGCAGCCAAATTTCTTGTACCATTGTCTAGGAGCTTGCTTCAGGCCATACAATCTCTTCTTCAGTTTGCAAACTTAACCTTCCTTTCCCTATACTACTAACTACCCTAGTTGGTGCATGTAGATGTCTTCTTCAAGGTGTCCATGAAGAAGGTTGTCTTCACATCTAACTGCTCAAGAAATAAATTGTCAATAGCAACTATGAACAATACTAACCTGATGGTTGTGGTCTTCACCACATGAGAGAAAATCTCAGAGTAATCAATACCCTGCTTCTGTTGGAAGCCTTTTACAACAAGTCTAGCCTTGTACCTCTTACTGCCATCATGCTCAGTTTTCACCCAGTACACCCACTTGTTGTGTAATACCTTCTTCCTGGTGGAAGTTCTGTCAACTCCCAAGTCTGATTCCCTAACAAGGAATCCATCTCATCCTTCATGGCCAGCTCCCACTTGCTAGAATTTCCATCTTGCAAGGTTTCTTCGTAACTCTGCGGACCTCCACTATCTGACAACATAATATAATTCAAAGTAGGTGAAAAACGCTATAGAGGCCGAATAGTCCTAACTGACCTGGAAATTGCAGCTGCATGAGTGGATGGCTCTGGATCTGACTGCGGAATAATAGGAATGGGTGCACTGGACCCACTCTCCCCGTCACTCATCTGCACTGCACTGTGGCCTTTGGTAGGTCATCCAATCTCACGAACTCGGACTCCTGAGGAACTCCTTCGGCAACTGTACTGGACTTATCCTTGTACACAATCTTCTCATTGAAAATCACATTCCTACTTCTTATAATCTTCCGACCCTAATTATCCCAGAAACGAAAGCCAAATGCCTCGTCTCCATAGCCAATGAAATAACATTTCTTTTTTACTTAACTTCAAGTTTACTATAAGCATCAGAATCAACGAGAACATAAGAAAGACAACCAAAAATTTTAAGGTGAGAAAATTTGACTTCTTTCCCGTTCCAGGCCTCCTTAGGCAATCCACAATCCAACGGAACTGATGGCCCTCTGTTTATCAAGTAGACTGCAGTACTGACTGCATCTGCCCAAAAAGTAGGTGGTAATCCAGTGTGCAACCTCATGCTTCTAGCACACTCATTTATGGTTCTATTCATACGTTTAATAACTCCATTTTGTTGTGGTGTCCCAGGAATGGTCTTTTTTGATACCCAGAGTTGCACAATACTCTTTGAACCCGCCATCAATATCGGACCTCAAATATTTCAATTTCAAGCCTGTCTCTGTCTCAACCATGGCCTTCCAAATTTTGAACACATTAAATACTTTAGATTTATGCTTAAAAAAATAAACTCATACCTTCCTGTTGTGATCATCAATGAACGTGGCATAGTAACGAGAACCTCCAAGGGATGCCACTGGGAAAGGTCCCCACACATCTGTGTGCACAAGGTCCAGTTTTTCTGTCTTCAGTGTTTTGCCACTTTTCAAGAAACTGACCTTCTTTTGTTTCCCCATAATGCAATTCTCACACATACTGAGATCAACTGATTTCAGTTCTGGTAGTTTGCCTCTGTACTGAAGTTCTTTCATGCCCTTTTGACTCATATGGCCAAGCCACCAATGCCACAAATCTGTTGTGCTTTCTGCAATGGTAATAGCAATAATGTTATTCAAACCAGTAGTCGAATAGAGTGTACCGGTTTTCCTGCCCCGAGCCAGTACCAATGCCCCTTTGGTGAACTTTCAGGTGCTATCTAAGAACACCACTGAATGGCAACAATCATCAAGCTGCCCAACAAAAATGAGGTTTTTCTTCAACTCAGGAATGTGCCTGACCTTTTGCAAGGTTCATTTGTTCTTGTTAGGGAGTGCAATGTCAATGCCTCCCATCTCCACCACGTTCAAAATCTCTCCATCAACCAAGTACACCTTCCCAAAATCATCTGCAACATAGTTTTGCATTATCTCCAGATGGGAAAATGTATGGAAGGAAGCCCCTTAATCCAGTATCCAGTCATCAACTGGACTATGAACTGCAAGCAATAGTGCATCATGTACTTCTTCAATTACCACATTAGCACTATCATTCTCGGTCTTCTTAGGGTTTTTACAATTTTTCTTTATGTGGCCAACTTTGCCACAATTCCGGCAAGTTGCTTGCTAACCAGGCCTTGACTTGCTCTTACCCCTGTTCTTTGATTTTGATATGCCTCTATTTGAGTTCCTGTCATGTGATCTCCCCCGAGAATTAAGATTCAATGCTAAACTCGAACCCGAGGTCTCGTCTGAATCCCTCCTGCGCACCTCCTTAGCCAAAATTAAATCATGAACATCATCATATTTCAACTTTGATTTTCTGGCAAAATTACTGATAGTTATGAGGCTTCCCAACTATTTGGCCATGAGGCCAATAGTATCAATGCACGTATCTCATCATCAAATTCAATTTCAACAGACAATAATTGATTTGATATAGTATTAAAATCATTCAGATGTTGTGCAATAGACGTACCATCTGCCATCTTCAAATTGAATAACTTTTTCATCAAATATACTTTGTTATTTGCTGAAAACTTTTCATACATACCTGACAAAGCCGTTATGAGACCCGCAATTGTCTTCTACTTGATGACGTTGTGTGCAACGGATCTCGACAGGGTTAGCCGAATAACCCCCAGAACTTGTCGATCCAATAGGTTCCAATCAGCCTCCTCCATTTTTTCCGGTTAATTCCCCAACAGTGGAAGATAGAGTTTATTCCCATAGAGATGTTAGAGTGGTTCTGTCCACTCTTGTAGGCAATAGATTTCCGCACCTAATAGATCGGTCTGTTGGGTATATTGGCTAGCCGCTGTCATAGTATTTGAGCTGAGCACGCCACGTCCCATGTTCGAATTCCGTGAGAGGCGGTCAAGAATGGGCGGGGTGGTATCAGAGTGGTTTCGTCCACTCTTGTAGGTTGTAGCTTTCCACACCTAACAGATCGATCTTTTGGTGTATTGGCTAGCCATTGTCATGGTATTAGAGCTAGGCACGCCACATCCCAAGTTCGAATCCCGTGAGAGGCGATCAAGAATGGGTGGGATGAGTGTCAAAGTGGTTCTGTCCACTCTTGTAGGCAATAACTTTCCGCACCTAACAGATCGGTCTTTTGGGTGTATTGGCTAGCCGCTGTCATGTCAGAGGTGGTTCCGGTCTACCTCTCTTGAGTAGGTTGGCTTTCCGCACTTAAACGACTAGTCTTTTAGGTTATATTGGCCAACCTCTTGACATGGTATCAGAGTTAGGCACACCATGTCCCGCCTTCGAATCCCGCGGGGAGCGGTAAGGGTCAGGGTGGGTGTCAAAGGTGGTTCCGATCCACCACTCTTGAGTAGGTTGGTTTTTCGCACTTAAACGACTAGTCTTTTAGGTTGTATTGGTCAACCTCTTGACAAGAGGTAGTCCTCTATCTGAATCCTCCAGTATCCAAAATCCATGTCATCAAACTTCTCGATCCCTGCTACCTTCACTTCGTCTCCAACCATCATTTTCCCTCAGACTCGGACCTCAGCTTTGATACCAATTATTGTGAAAAGCGATGACAATAAAGTAAAGGTAAACAATCACACGTGGCATAAACATTTACGTGGTTCGACAAATTTCCTACGTCCACGGGAGCTGCAGAGGATTTTTATTACTTGAGGAATCACAATACAATAGTGGGGATGACTAATATTCACTATGTTTCCCACACCGACAAGAGTCCAATAGTCTTCTCTCTGTTTCCCGCTGCGATAAGTCCCCCAGACCTTCTCTCTGTTTCTCAGACCAACGTCGAGAGTCCCAACAATGTCTTCTCACTATTTCCCGCAGCGACGAGTCCCACGACCTCTCTTTGCAGCGTCATCCTGGTGAGTCTGAAGCCTCTCTTTGCAGCGTCATCCTGACGAGTCTGAAGACTCTCTCTGCAGCTTCGTCCCAACGAGTCTGAAGCCTCTCTTTGCTTCCTCTCACAGCAACACACAACGACGCAGATACAAAAGTCCCGAGAGAGTTACACTGTTTCTGTAAGTCCCGAGAGAGAACAAATAAAAAATCAAACAAAGAGAGATTTAATTTCTCCTTGAGTGCAGCACACGTCAAAACAACAAAGAAATGTGAAATGCCCTCCATGTCCCATATCTCTCCGACTTGCATCTACTCGAGCGGTGTAGACCAGATTCCACAGTACTCAACAACAACTGCCTCCAGGATAGAAAGTGTTGTCGTGGTCTGATGCTCCAATTCTCTTGGATTAAGGAATAAGAATTTCAAAGTCTGAAATTTGTTTGCAATGAGAGATGATTCAAAATATTTTGTCCTATTATTCCTCCTTCTATGTTGAATCTTACCTTCAATAGTTGGTCTATATCTCTTGTCCCAAAAAGGACAAATAATAGCACGAGAGATAGGTGCCAAAAGTGGCCAGTTTTGGGAGAGAGAAGAGACAAACTATTGAAGAAGGTCAAAGGAACAAGATGGTAAGTCAGACTTAGAAGAAATTTTTTTATGGCGTTGTATACATCATAAATGAAGGGGCTTTCCTCCAATTCTTTTCCCAAATTACATCCATTATCATCAGTAGTTCAGCACTTTTGGATAGTTGTTTATTACTTAAAATTTGGTCTATGAGGTGCACCAAAAGAAATGAGAAACCCAAGGGTGACAAGAAAAATCCAAGAGAGAGTAATGGGAAGGCTTTTGGACCAGTCGAAATGGATTTAAGAGTGATAAATCTTGACTCAATGTGTAAACTCATGATGCAGGTAACTTCTAAATCAAAACAAGAAAATGACAATTTATTGTCGTTTTATTATCTTATTGTCCATTGTTTCTGCTAGTAATACTACCATCTTCTAGTCTAGGGACAAATTGAAACTTTAAACTTCTAATTATTATTATGATTGTTGTTGTTGTTTTCCAACTCACTGAGTCAAGTCCCAACTGAGTTAACTTAAATTTAGGAAGACACCATCAACACATCATCGCCCTTCTAAGCCACCACAAAAGGGAAGAGGAGTTATCTCCTTCACTTTATGTTTTGCCCAAGGAATTCTAGTCCATTCTCCAAAGACCCAATAAGACGAGAGAGTCCAAGCAAGGTTTTCCAACTCACTGAGTCAAGTCCCAACTGAGTTAACTTAAATTTAGGAAGGCACCATCAACACATCATCGCCCCTCTAAGCCACCACAAAAGGGAAGAGGAGTTGTCTCCTTCACTGCTTGTTTTGCCCAAGGAATTCTAGTCCATTCTCCAAAGACCCAATAAGACGATAGAGTCCAAGCAAGGTTTCCCAACTCACTGAGTCAAGTCCTGAGTTAACTTCAATTTTGGAAAACACTATCATCACGTCATCGCTCCTCTAAGTCCCCACAAAATGGAAGCGGAGCTGGCTCCTCCACTTCTTGTTTTGCCCAAGGAATTCTAGTCCAATTCTCCAAAGACCCAATAAGATATGAGTATCCAAGCAAAGTTTTCCAACTCACTGAATCATGTCTTAACTGAGTTAACTAAAATTTACGAGGGGCATATCCAGATCGAAAGATTGTATTCTATCAAAAAGTTTTCAGGTTTTCCGATCAAAATCTCTGATCTTTGGTTAAAAAACTTGGGTTTGAGAGGATACCCAGAAATCCCCATCTTGAATCGATCCACGTCAACCCAAAAAAAGTGGCCGACAAAAAGAAAAAAATTCGAATCCTCCGAAAACAGAGTCGTCGTCTCCAAATGGAAGCATCTGTGAATTCAAGTATGAATTAATATTTTAAATCTCCGATCGTGAAGAATCCGTAGATCTTTAAATTACTATAATTGCCAAAACACATCGGTTGTCCTCTCTCTCCCTACGCGATGTCTTCTTCTTCTTCTTCCTTTGTGCTCGCCAACTTCACCACGACAAACGACCATGACAACGTGCATTCGTCTGCAACTCCGGCCCCACACGGAGCAACCCAACTCTCAGCCCCTCCCGCGCCACACAAATCCGTGCTCCCCATCTGGGACCCACCACCGTATCTGACTTCTCCTCTGGCTGATTCTTCATCCAGTAGTGGTGGGCCTACCACCTGACTGTATCTAACCAATAAGTTATTGCCACGTTTCCTCTCTTAGCTGGACTTCGTCCTTTCCCGTGCTGCTTAGCTGTCGCCTAATCATGTGCGATGGATCCCTTTCCGCGGCTTCCGCCACTAATGAAACTCTTTGTGACCGTTGATATTTGAAAAGGTGTAAAATAAATCTGTGGGCCCATTAGAGATAAATGAGAAATATTAATAATTAATAAATTAAATATTTGTGGTAGATCTCTACCAATATTAACTAACTACAGTTTACAGGAAACTAAATGCCATTTCCAGAATTAGGTAAAAAGTGATAGATATTTACGGAAATGCCACCAGTCCCGAGTTTTGTAATTTTGTAGCTAGAGTTAATTTATTTTGACCTAGGGTTGTCCGTTGCTCACGTGGCAGAGTTATTACAACGTCGGATGGATGTTCCGCGGCAAAAGTCGGCGAGCGAGAATGACGTGGCGGCCGAGGAATAGACAGAAAGACTTCACCTGTTTCCGTCCATTAACTGAATCGGATCGGCGAGGACTAGGCGACCAAAATGAAAACGGGTGTACCCGCGGGTCACCGGTGAGGGAAATTCGGCTGCGCTTTTCCACGCTGCTGCTGCGCTCTCTGTCTTTGCCTATCATCTCCAGCAACTACTTCCCTATAAAATTTTTAAGAATGAATGGGGTGTGGTTGTGTCTCTTGATCTCTCTCGTTTGAGGGAAGGGAATCGAACAGAAAAAGCCCTAAAAATATCAAGCTTTGTTGACCGGAAATATCGTCTCCGGTTGCATTTACAGGCAATGCCGAGCCTTCGACTTCTTCTTATTCTCTTTCTTGTCCAGTCAGCTCTGGTTGCAGCTCAGAGATCTGGAGGTCGGAACTCCACTTCTCTCTGGAAGACTCTAAATGGTACGGTCTGTTTTTTTTTTTTTTCTTCTCTGGTTTCTTTGCTGTTTTCGTGGTGATTTGCTTGCATTCATTTTTTATGAGGTTTGGAGTACCAAAAAGTTTGTTCGGAGGTCTACAGAGTTGGATTTCTTTTTGGTGAATTTTCTGGTTTGAGAAAAGTTGAGAACTGCGACGAATTTTTTCGTTTTGATTTTTGTGGTTGGGCAGTGTTCCCTTTGAGGATTCGAAGAACTTTTATTTTATTTTTTTTGTTTTGTTGTTTGGGGGATGCTTTGGGAGCATGGTTGAGGAATCTTGCAACGGCGTGTAGTTGTTGGTGATGATCAGCATTCTCTTGCTTACCCCCTTTTTTTTTTTTCTTTTTTCGTCAGTAGTTATGTAATTGCTTTTTTGATTGGTTACATAGGTGGTGTCCGGTTAGCTGTCTTACAACTTGAGGAAGCGAAAACTATCTATTTTTACAGAAAAGGCGCCAAAACAAATTTAAACGTATTTATGGTGGGAAAGCACCGTCAAGTAGAGGTTTGGGCTGATTAGAGTAAAATGAAAGGATGGACGTTGTCCATAAGCCCCCTAACCGGAGAAGTGATTAACATGGGTAGAGTCTGTTACCAATCTAACCTACTTCAGATAGTAATCTGATTAGGTTCAAGACATTTTGCTCTTTATTATTGACATGATAAAGAATTTTGGTAGAGGATATTCAAATCCGTTTTTGAGATTCCTGAATGGTTTTGTTGTTTCACAACCAAAAAAAAAAAAAAAGAAAAAAGTTTTCTGAATGACATCATTGATTTACTTTATCATTTCATGGTGTTTTTTACGTTCTTTTTCAGGGGATGCACCTATTGTGATTGCTAGGGGTGGCTTTTCTGGGCTTTTCCCTGATTCTAGTACAACTGCCTACTTGCTTAGCTTGCTAACAAGTCTTCCAGATGTGGTTGTGCTCTGCGATGTTCAATTAACGAAGGATAACATTGGCATATGTGCTCCAGATGTAAAACTAAACAATGCTACAAATATTGCTTCTTTTTTTCCTAACGGACAAAAATCCTACTTTGTGAATGGGTTTCCACAGAAAGGGTGGTTCTCTCTGGACTATAGCTTAAATGACTTAGCTAATGTCTCATGTAAGTTTCCTAAACTTTTATGTTTTATTTTATTTAGATGCACTTTATATAAGCAAATGCTGTGCAACTTCTCTTGCTGCTTTACCATTTTGGTGATATATCTGTAACAGAAAAAAAAAAAAAAAAAGATAGAATGGTTCTGTGGGACTTGAAAGCAACTCCCTAGCAATAACATATACTTCATGGAGATTGTATTAATATATTCAAGATCATCTAAGTTTCTAATGAAACTCCGTAGTAAGCTCTTCTATATTCTGTTGGAAGTGGTGCTTATGGCTCTGTATGCATTTAGGTAGAATATTTTAGCTTGAATTCTTAACCAGACTCTGGTTTATGTGTGTGGACAAGTATATATCTCGGTTCCTTCTGTTAATCATCACTCCTATGTAAGATGAGCTCCAAGATCAACCAACACATCCATTTGTAGTTACTCCTGAGCAATTTTTCTATGCTCTCTTTTTTAATCTAATGTTTTTATATCATCTTAAAAATCTTGACATAACCATTTAAAGAAGATTAAAAATAAAAAAGAATCTTTACATCACTTGTTAAATACCTTCTATGAAAGCAAGAGGAATAACTTCATTTCATGTTCAGAGAAATTTTCTTTTTACTGGGATTTTGGAGAATTATTAAATTCTGTCTCTTATTACGAATGGTTTTTGCTGTCTTGGACAAGTACAGTAACTCAAGGCTTGTTTTCTCGGCCTAGTGTATTTGATGGTAATCTCTACCCTATCAATACTGTTGAGCAAATGGCACGCGATGTGAAACCGCCAGGATATTGGTTGAATATTCAGGTAACTCGTAAAACTTTCTTAAATTTTTGTTGTTTTCCTATCTCAAGTAATGTTTAATTTAAGAGAAAATAGGTTGGTTTATATTGCCATTAACCTAGCGAATTTGGGAGTAGAAGCTTCAAGGATTTGCTGTTCAGGAAAAATTGAATTTTTTTTAGTTGCCTGTGTGTTGGCCTCATGTTTTTTTCATTTTATTCCTTGCTGTTAACCTGATTCAAAAAGTGAATGGAAAGATATTATTATTGGAAAGTCTGATTGTTGATTACCTGATTTAAGTTTCTGACCTGATTTATATGGCTCTTTTTGTCCCCTTATTGCAGCATGATTTGTTCTTCAGGGAGCATAATTTAAGTATGAGAAGTTTTGTGCTTGGGGTATCCAGGCGCACGGTTGTAGATTACATCTCATCACCTGAAGTGAGCTTCCTGACAAGTATTGTCCAAAGATTTAGGGCAACCCGTACAAAACTAGTCTTCCGTTTTCTACTACCAGATGCTATTGAGCCATCCACCAACCAATCTTATGGCTCCCTCTTGAAGAATCTCACATTTGTGAAGACTTTTGCTTCAGGAATTCTTGTTCCCAAGATTTACATCTGGCCAGTTGATGTGAATTCGTATCTACTGCCACATACTTCAGTTGTATCAGATGCTCATACGGAAGGGCTTCAAGTGTTTGCTGCAGATTTTGCAAACGATGTTCCTTCTGCATACAACTACAGTTATGATCCTGTAACTGAGGCTTTATCATTTATTGACAATCCTGACTTCTCTGTTGATGGTTTGATGTCAGACTTCCCCATAACACCGTCAGAGGCAATAGGTGAAATTTTCTCTTTGATGCACTTAAATAATATTTACTTACATCTAGGGTTGTCCAGCTGCTGTCTGGCGCTTGCCAAGAGAGCATACTTTACCTGGATTAGTCAGTTTGTGTCAAAGAATCTTAGAGTACATTGGCTGGCTGCTGCAAGCTGGAACGCCCTTTTTTCTCCTCAGCTGTTGACTCTTTTCACAATTGATGCAGGTTGTTTTGCTCATGTAAACAGAAAAAGCCCTGGACAAGGTATGATACCATTATGGGAGTCTTACTAGTCATTTAAGTTCTAGGGTCTATAACCGCTGTTATAAAGTTCTTTTATAACTCACGCAACTTAGACCTGACATGGTCTTTATTATGTTTTGTTTTTTCTTATCCTTATGTATGTTTCAGAGAAGCCAGTCATTGTCTCACACTACGGTGCTAGCGGGTTCTATCCTGGCTCTACCGATCTGGCTTATCAGAAAGCTGTTGAAGATGGTGCAGATGTTATTGATTGTTCAGTTCAAATGACATCAGATGGAATCCCTGTTTGCTTGACTTCAATTGATTTGTTAACTGGAACAACTGTTGCTCAATCTCCGTTATATGCTCGTCTTACAAAGGTTCCAGATATTCAAAATGCCAATGGAGTTTTTTCCTTCAATGCCACATGGGCTGAAATTCAAGGCTTGAAGCGTAAGTTAAATCATCATCCCTTCTTCTTTTTGCCTGTCTTGAGGAAGTTCCATCATAGAAACTCTTGTGGTGACACAAATGCTTAGTCTGTTTTTTTGCGTTTCCTCTTGTATTCTTGCTGGTTTTATAAAATATTGTTATCATTTTAAAAATCCCTGAGCCGAGGGATGTAGGATAGAGAACAGATATACAATAGACCAATGTTGTTGAATAATGTTAAATTAGAATTCTTTATCAAAAAAATGTTAAATTAGGATTGGCTAGTATTATAAATAATGTTTTACGGACAATATTATAGCTAATGCACAGGTATAGCATAAACCCTTCTTTAATCTTTATTTTTTTAAAAAGAAAATAATGAAAAATGTCCTCGTAAGGTACAGTTGGGGTTGGCTTTTTTTCTTTTTTAAATTTAACATGTGCATTTAGGTTGTTATGTAAAAAACTGCTCTATTTGACTCCAATTTATTTTTTTCAAAAACATCCTGTTTCTTTCTCATCTTCAGATAAGCATAATGACTCAGAATGCATGTTTATCCTTGTATTTTTTGCTTCCGGAAATGTTAAAAAGTAAATTGCTTAGTGTTTAAGTGTTATCTGCTTAACTTGCAGCTTTGATATCCAAACCTTTCTCGGATTACAGTCTTCAGAGGAATCCAGCATATGCAAATACAGGAAGATTCATGACATTAGAAGAATTTTTAAAGTTTGCCAAAACTCAGCCCATTTCAGGGGTTCTACTTAACGTGAAGGTGGGTTCCTAGACTTATTATGACAATACTAGTGCTATTAGTTAGTGAGCTATTCATACTTGTTTTAGATCCTGTTTGCTCATGTGGGATGTGTTCTGTAATTAGATAGGAAAAATCATGATAGGGGTGGGGGGCGGTTAGTGAAAAGTCTGGAATTTGTAAAAAACTCTGAATTTTGGTGAGATTTGTACAAGTTAGGAGTTGAGAAGGTAAATTTCATTTAACTTAAAATTGAGGACAGAAACTAGTCTCAAAAACTACTACTAAAAACCAAAATGAAGTTGGGCCCCAGAAAGTTTTACTTCAGAAATTCTGCTCGACTTTCCACCCAAGAAAAAAAAAAGCTTCATTGTTCATCCTCTTGTTGAGAGGGAGTCTTGACGGGGAGAAGGATTCCTTGCTGGAGCCCTAGCTCCTCCCTTTCCATGTAGGCAGGATGGGGGTTGCAGGGAGACAAGAATGTGGGAGGAGGCCCTCCTGCTGCTTCTTCCCCCCCCTGTTCGCCATGTATTCGGGAAGCAAGCCCTCTCCCTTTCCCCACAGAGGGGAGGGGTGGCATAAGACCTTCCTGTCACCCTATTTTTCTATCCCTATGACAAGGGAGACATGAAGAGGAGATAGGGAGGCCCAGAACCTCCTTCCCTTTTTAAAATTTTTAATTAATTATTTTAAATTATATAAAAAACTATTTATTTTCAAAATTTAAATGTCTCTTTAAATATTACATGTTAATCTATATTTTAGTTAGTTTATTTATTGCAATAAATAGTAAACATGAACAAGTAATTATGTTATTTGCATAGCAAAGATAGCATAATAATAAATTTAACAACATATATGTAAGTTTTTTTTAAAATCGGTAAATTATTGTAAAAACAATTAATAAATCCATATATAAAACTATCAGTTGCTTTATTTTTTATTTAAGATAATTTATGAATGTAAGTCGATCTTTTAAAAGAAAGAAATGTAAGTCTATGTACTTTAGTATCTTTTACTATTTTAATATGTACAGTTTGGAATGATGTAGACACTTAAAATATTCTTTTTTATATAATTTCTCACTAAAAGTGGCTCGATATGTGCATGGACCCACCACTCATAATTTATGAGACCATTTTTCAGTAACTGAATTTAGTTAAATCTGACTAACCACCGACTTTTAACATCTATCAAAATCTATAGGACTAAACTAAATCCAATGATTTCAAAAGTTGTGTTATTCTGTTACCCTGCAACTGGTTAAACTGATTGACTATTAAGAGTGACAAGTGCAAAAATATGTGGTCATCGCTTGTTTTTCTTTTAACTCTTTTAACCTGTTGCAGGGCATAAGATACTAAAATAATATCTGTTGGCATGTAGAGAGCACACTTAGCTACATATCTATGTAAAGTAGTAATCTTCATTTATCTATGGTTTGTGCAAAAAGGCAATAGAATTTCAGCATGAACAGAGAACTTGTGATTTTACACTAGCATATTTTTGTGTTCTATCAGAGACATGTGGCCTTTGTTTGCTGGCTGGCATAAGCAGGGTCCATTTATATAATGATAATACTTCCTGCAAGTGCAAGTACGACTGAGCACCCTAACATATGTGGGTGCAGAATATCTCTTGGGCTAGAGTTTAAAAGAATTCCTGTGATCGTGGAAGCCTAGGTGCCTGATCAAATGAAGATAATGTTTTAAAGTAGGAAATGTAAATTCCTCCAGTAGACTATTGAATTGATAACTAAGTTGTCCACTCTGTCTGAGTGTATGTCTCAAGCCTATCAATGGTGTTACCCTTCAGACTGTGAAGCAGAATTATCTGAGTATTTTTTCCTGATGCTTGCATCTGTGGCTTCTCACATGAATCTTTCGTGGGAGAAAAATCTTCACCTATCTGGTCGAGGAAAGGTATCAGTATATTGAATTAAGTCTGGACAGGACATATTCTGATATTTCTGGCAGCTCAAACAAATTAATCTGGTATGTAAGTGTTGGGACACATAAGTTATGTCAACTTGTTGCTTGCTTAGAAAAATATTGGATGTTACCTTGAACTGGTTCTAATGTTATATCTTGCAACATGGATGTATGGTTTGTTCTCCTTGTGTGAACAAGAAGCATGTTTGCTGTAAACGTCTCTTTATTTACCTAAAAGAGAAAACTTGTGAATAAGAAACATGTTTGCTGTAAATGTCTCTGTATTTACCTAAAAGAGAAAACTTGTGAACAAGAAACATGTTTGCTGTAAATGTCTCTTTATTACATAAAAGTGAAAAGTTGGATAACTCTTTTGTTTTTTTCATTTATATTTTTGCAGTGGGCAGCATATCTTGCAGAGAAGCAAGGACTTGATGTAATCAATGCTGTTCTTACTGGTCTACGTAATTCAAGTTATAATGACCCAAAAAGTCCAGAAATCACAATCCAATCCACAGACAGCGCTATTCTAACCAAGTTCAAGCAGCAAACAAAGTATAAGCTCATGTACAAGGTTGATGAAACCATTCGTGATGCTCAAAATTCAACACTTGCGGACATCAAGGGGTTTGCAGATTCTGTTGCCATTGACAAATCCTCAATTTTTCCGGATAATAATGCATTCTTGATGGGCACTAGTGATATTGTGCGCAAGTTGCATGCTTTTGGTCTCGAGGCATATGTTTTCACACTTAGAAATGAGTTTGTTTCTCAAGCATGGGACTTCTTCTCTGATCCCATAGTGGAGATCAACTCTTATGTCCAGGCAGGGGAAGTGGATGGGATCATCACTGATTATCCTGGGACGTCCAAGGCATACAAAAGTAAGTGATTCGATATAACCGTTTAATTGTTGTTATTACTGTTAGCATTGTGGTAGACAACCAGTTCTTGTCCAAGAACACTATATTTTTTTTAAGCAAGAAAAAAAAAACTAATAGAGCTTCAAAGAATGGCCATCAGTACACCATTCATTTCCTGCTTGCAGCCTTTAATAGCCTCCAAACAGTTCCTTTTGGTGGTAGTAACTAATCCACTTACGTTCACTGGAGAGTGCGATTGTGAAATCCTGTTAGTACATTATCAGAAAGCCTAGTTTTTCTGTGCCTGTTACAAACACAAAAACCACCCACACTACATCGTTTCAGCTAATTGTCCAGAGGGAGCATCGTTACTTTGGTTTGTCGAGTTCTTTAGAAAGTTGCATTCACCTCATTGCTTTGTTTTGGAGCAGGAAATTCATGTATAAACAAGGGTAAGGAGGCGCCTAGTTTTATGGATCCAGTTCAACCAGGAGCCCTTCTGCAGTTAATCACTGCTCAGTATTTGCCACCAGCAGCAGCTCCACTCCCAGTACTGACTGACTCGGATGTAGCAGAGCAGCCTCTGCCTCCAGTATCCAAGAACCCATCAACAACAGGAGGATCTACCGGATCACCAACCTCTCTGCCATCGCCAAGTGCACAGCCAAGGCTTACCACCTCCGTCTCTGTTTCAATACTGATGCTACTCGGATGCCTTTTGCTATTCTAGACTCCCACGTCAGGTGGGGCTTGGGGGGTCTCTCCCTTTCTCTTCCAATTTTTAGTGTTCATGGATTACATTGCTTATTGCAGTTTTTCACCATTCGTTTGCATGTATTAATATTTATCATTATTTTTTGTTTATGGGTCACAGGGGTGTATACTTTATACTGTTTACTCTATTTTAAGAACATGAGGTTGTGGAATATTGTGTAGTCACACGTTGGAATTTTGAGTCTTTTCTTGATGAAGACAATTGTTGAGGAATAGTTTTATACGAATTAGTGCATATAAAGATCTTAAGTTTATTAGTTGAAGATAAAATTTTTAAATTGGTTAATTATATTGGTACGAGCGTTAAAAATTGGTTTATAGTAATATTGTGTTGGATATTTTATTTGATTAAAAATTTATTAATAAATATAATAATATATTAGATTAATTATTAATTTTTATTTATTTTTTTAGAAGAGGCAATAAGAGTTAACTTTCCTAAGAAAATTTTAAAATATTTCTTGTAATTTTCTAATAAGTCTCTAATAGTAATATAATTTTATTTAAAGATTTTTTTGGAAATGTGTATCCTAAGAAAAATATTTTTAGTTTTTCTTAGAATATAAATTTTCAATGAGGGGCACTAAAGAGGTCATAGTAAATTTATGACCAGATTCAAAATTACGAAATAAACTAGAAAATATTTGGAGTAAAAAAGATTCCCGAACCTCCCCTATCATTCTTTTTTTTTTAAATGTATGCATAATTTTATAGACAATTTATTTGACATATATTTTCTGTAAAGTATTAAATATAAGTTAATTTTGAACTCGACTAGAGCTCGAACTCAGTTAAAATTATTAGGCTCGAGCTCAGTTACAATTTTAGGTTTGAGGCTAAGTCAACTCGAGCTCGAGTTCAAAATCATTAAATCAAACTCGACTCGAACATAGGAAAGTATAGACTCAATTGGATTCGCTGCCACCCGCTCAATTTTAAGTAGAGGTCATACCCAATTTTATGTAAAACGTATGCCCAATTTTATATAAAATAAATGTATAATTTTATATACTATTTATTTGACATATATTTTTTAAAAAATTTAAATATATGTTAGAACTTGAACTTGAGACATGTAATTTTTAAAAAAATTTAAATGAACGTTAAAGCTCAAGTTTGGCTTGACCTCGGTTAAAATTATTGGGCTCGAATTTGATAATAATTTTAGGCTTGAGGCTAGGCTCCGCTTGAGCTCGAGTTCAAAATATTTAAATCAGATCGCTGCCACCCCTATTAATAATACATCCAGGCTGCAGTGAGATTTAACAAATAACCCTACAAAACTTGTGTGACAAAATTACCATAAAAATCCTGTTTTACACGATACATTAGATTTTTAGGGTGTCTTACTAAAACATGCATTAGATTTTAATTTTTTTCAGTTCTATTTCGTTCAAAATAATCCGATAGCCTCCTACATCTGAGCTCAATTCTATTTTGAGCCCGCAATACAGCTTGCCAAGGTCTCTCTAAATCATCATAATCCAAAATTGAGAACTCAGCTCAGACCATACACGACATGAGTTTAATTGAGGGCTCATGATTAAGACAGACATAAAACCAAAGAGTACAGTAACTTCTGAGCTTAAACTAGGTTGGGAAGAAGAAAACAAAAAACACAATTTAAGCAGATGAAGCACCACTGCGAAGGGCTTGATTTTTCAATTTCCGTGGTGCCAATTGAGTTTCAGGCTGCAACAAAATGTTTTCATCAGTATGAAATGTTTACAGGGATGGGATTTGGCACTTTCATGTTTGGTTTTGACTCATTTAAGCTAATATTAACAAAGAATAGTCAGATTCAGTTAAGAAGTCAAAGCAAATGCTATTAATTAATCCTATTACAAGAAGCAGATTTAGATGTTCATGACCTCAAGAACGTCAAAACAAATCGGTAAGAGAAAAACCCCCGTTAAAGATTGATGAAATTCCCAAACACCTCACATCTTGCATCTTGGTCAATGTGTATGAAATCATACCAAATCAGTTGTATGTCACCCATTGCTAAAAACCCATGCATGTTTAAAATAATTCAACAGTGACTGACTCGAGCATCGCGAAGGAAGAAAACCATTCAAAGGCAATGAAGTTCAAATCTCAATAAACTTGAAGCAAGTGTTTTTTGGGAAAAAAGAGGACTACAGCCTGAAGATGACTCACATATTGGCTTTTGTTTATAAATTGATTAGAGAAACAGAATTGCTGGTTTTGAAAATTTACCTCCTTCTTCACGCTTTCCTCTTTCTCAGACAAAATTAACTCTATGTGACAGGGGCTAGACATGTATGCTGCACAGAGAAAATATCAAACCACAACCAAAAATATTAAACCACAATCAAATACTAGAAAAATTTACGGATTAGATATTAAATGATGTTAAATCTACAATTCATAGATCAAAGATGATATTCTCACGATTAATAGTCTTTGGGACAAAAATACCCCTGTTTCTAACCTACAACTATCTCATAACATAGGATTATAACAATTCATAACATAGTATTCCATTAAAGAGTAAAATAGTTATTATTAACTATTTAACATAATATCATAGTAGTGCATACCATAGTATTTAATTATAGAGTAACATAGCTGTTCCCTGGAAAAAAAGATGTCTAATGTTGGGTTGAAAACAAGGATATTTTTCTGTAGTGGAATACAATGTTATGCACTGTGATAATCCTATGTTATGAGACAATTGTAGGTTGGAAACAGGGGCATTTTCGTCCCAAAGACTATGAATCATGAATATATCATCTTTGATCAATGAATTGTAGATTTAACATCATTTAACATCTAATCCATAAAATTTCCCAAATAGTAATAAAATCAGTGACTTCTAAGTGGCTAAAGGATATGAAAGGACTCACGATTAATCCTCCCATGAGCACGGTATGTCCTGCGCCTCTGTTTCTGTGCCTGGTTGACTTGGATATGACTTACATATAGAGTATCAACATCCAATCCTTTGACCTAATGGAACGTATGACATGGTAAGTGTCCAACCTTAGTTTTTGATTTTTGAATGATGGTAAGTAGATAAAGAGTACTATTCCACTAAACACAAACGGGTTGAGAAAGTAGAAACAAAGACAACATACATCAGCATTGCTCTCAGCATTCATAAGAAGGTCAAGAATGAACTTTGCAGATTTGACTGGCCACCTTCCCTGCCCATTGGAATGTCTAGCTTTCACTTGAGCAGTTCGGCCAACACCCCTACAGAACCTCCGGAAGGGAATAGCCTGCTTGTGGGCAATAACATCTTCTAGATAACGTTTTGCCTTGACCAATGGAAGCTTTCTTATTGCATGAGCAGTTTCACGGGTATTCTGAGGGCAAAAGTAGATTGATTAGGAACTTATGCACTACATAAGCATAAATTAAAGTGAACTCTCTGCAGAATAATGGGCAGATCACACTATTTTATCACAAAGAAATACAACCACCAACAGAAAGGAAAACACCTGACTAATGTTACATTTCGGCCTATTTATTGATAGATTATTTATGATAAGTAAACTGGTAGTTGTTAATCTATTAGGATAGGGCAACAATCGGCAGTGTGTCGATGATCACACTTGGCAACTAAAATGTTGCTAACATAACAAACTTAGTAGCCAAAGTAAATCCTTCATTTACGTGTTACTCTAAAGTGACAAAAAAACTTGAAAAAACAGCAAAAAATAATCGAAGAAGCAGAAAGGAATCAACAAATGGAGCAACAAACCTTGAAATGCACACGAAGATCTGACCCACGAGCCTTGCAAGCTGCAGAAAGAAAAAATAAAATATTAGAGGACGAGAAAGAACAAACAGCACGCTGAAACTAATCAGACATTCGCATCCACAATAAGGAACAGAACAAGAGATAAGTGGTATATCTACAGACACATGATAGCCAAAATAGCTATCCAGGAAACAGCAAAGGACGAAAAAGCAAAACAATATCAAAATCAAAGTAGATGAGAAAGAAAAAGAATCAACACTTACCCTTGGTTGGATTATCCGGTTCTCTCGAGTACTTCACCTGCCATACAACAGAAATGCTTACAGACCCTACAAAACTGAAAACGATGCAAGACGGAGAAAGTAGGTAGAAAACGAAGGAGAGAAGATTTCGTACCATGGCTGCTCCGGCGCTGGAAGTGACTCGAGGCAAACAAGGGAGCGAGAAAGAGATGTCAAAGCCTTTGAAACACAAAACCCTAAGGCGGGTTTAGTGCACTTTGAAAGAACCCAATAGCAAGGTTCATAACATACATGCTATGTATTATAATATAAAAGTAAATAAAAAAATGATAAAAAAATCCATGTAATATAATATAAAATGCTCAAAAACAAAACAAAATGGCGGAAAATTGTAATAATATTTTACTATAAAATAACAAAAAACATATTTTCACAACAAAATAATAAAAAAATACTTGTTTAATCTATGAGAATGTCCTTAGAAGAAGATGAAGAAAAGAATTCTACCACAAGTAGCTCACCAGGATTTGTGGTTGAGGGGGAATCGGTATGTCGATTGACGAAATCTCTAAATGGTCTAAAACAGTCTCCTTGTGCATTGTTTGATAAGTTTAGCCAAACACTTATATGGGTTGGATTTCACCATGTTCAGTAAATCACTCTGTGTTTATTAAAAACACTCTCAAAGGGAAAGTAATTCTAGTAGTCTATGTTAATGATATTGTTTTAACCGGTAATGATTCCGATTACATTCAGGAAACCAAAAAGAAGATATGTGAAAAGTTTAAGATAAAAGATCTTGACTACTTAAATACTTTATGGGTATTGAAGTGTTACTGTCCAAGCATATGATTATACTATCTGAGAGGAAATATGTCTTTGATCTACTAGAGGAGACATGAAGGATGAGTTCCAATACTAAATTATCTGAAGGTTTTGGAGAAGATGTGGATATCGAGAAATATCAAAGACTTAAGGAAAACTTACTTATCTCTGTGTAACAAGACTGAATATCTTATACGCAGTAAGTTTGGCAAGTAAATACATACGTAAACCACAACTTACTCATTCACAAACATTGGAAAGAATATTATGATATTTAAAAGGAGCTCTAGGAAGAGGGTTTCTCTATAAGAACCATGGTCACTTCAACATAAAAGGGTTTCAGATGCAAACTAAGTAGGATCCTTGAATGACAAAAAATCCACTTCTGGGTATTATAAATTGAAAGGGTAAAATTTGAAAGGGGTTCAAATCAAAAAGCCAAATAGGTCGGAATTGGTAAAAATATTTTACCAAAATTTTATCGTAGGGGAATCAATCATTCGTACGATTCTTCCAATAGAAAGAAATAATAAAAGGTATGTTCCTGCCATTTTGAAACGTTTAGAGAAACTTGGTTACATATAGAAGTAAGAAGAAGCATCTGGTTGGAAGGTCCAGTGCAGAAGAAGAATACATGGTCATAGCACACACAGTCAGTGAGCTTCTATGGATCAGGTCCCTTTCTCACTGAACTGAGATTCCATAAAATATCCTCTATGGATTTATATTACGATAATCAATTGGTAATTCATATTACTTTAAATCCCGTCTTCTATGAAATAACAAAACACATTGCGGTAGAGTGTCACTTTATATGAGAAAAATTCCAAATCTTCTCACAAGGACAAATTGTAGACATCCTCACACAGCCAGCCACTCACAAAATCTTGTATACCATTTGCAGCAAATCGGGTATTTACGATGTTTCCTTACCCCCAACTTAAGGGGGAGTATTAAAAGATGAACCCAAACTCACACGAGTACGGAGAAGCCCACACTTCCAAGAGGGGCGGCATGAATGCAAATAAGGTATCATCTTTTTCATGTAAATAAGGAATCGTCTTTTTCATGTAAATAAGCTGCTTTTACACAAATCACAGGATCAAGGTGAATCTGAGCCCCAAAATTGCATTCTTCCCTTCGAATGATTTCTTGTAAACTCGATCTGGATGGATAAAGATTATTTCTTTTTCGACTCCATTAGCGAAACAAAATGCTTCAACGAAAGAAAGTTAAAAAAACTCGACGGAAAGGGTGCTTAATTTCAGATTCTTAACAAAATTGTTTCTTTTCTGTCACTACGAACGATGGAATCAAGATGTTAAAATGTTCAATTCATAAAAGGGATTTAGCGAGGTGTGAGCATGAAAGCTTCAAAGAACAGCAGTTTTCATCTTCCCCAAAAGAAAAGAAAAAAGGAACAGCAGTTTCCTGAAATTTTCCTCCTGAAACCCATAACTATAGTACAAAAATATCAGACAACATCAAAGACCAGTTTCTGAAGACACTGATAACAAACGGCCCTAAATCATGGATTAGAGCTGGTGGCATCAATGATACCTCACTGAAACTAAACTCAGCATCAACATTCCAAGACAGAGCGCCAAGTTGATCGAGTTTGCCGATTGTCCGCTAGGAAGAGAAACAGGAGCAGTCGCTGGCTGATTGGAGGCAACGTCCGCCACTTTTGGCAATGGTGGATCGATAATGTCTGCTTCAGCGAGTACAGGCGCCGGAGGCTCAGCAGGAGGGGATACTTCCGGTGGTAACAAGTTTAGAAGGCCGCCGGGACTTGCAGGTCGTATGGCATAAGCAGTATTTTTTGCAGGTTTGAAACATGGGCTTCCTGAAAGGAACCAGCAATAAGCGATTGCTTAGCAAAATTTCCTGAAACAATCCTCCAATCTAATCTCTAGAGCTGGGATGGTGAATGCTTACTCAAGTATTCATTTGCAGTCCCTGGGAATTCAGTGACGATCCCGTCGACTTCGAATCCGTCCACGAATGTGCTTATCTGAATGATTGGGTCAGATAAGAAATCAAATGCCAACGCCACGAATTCGTTCCTGAAAACTGACGCATAGACGGAGATGTTGGCGGAATGCATCATTTCAGCAACATTGGTGGAACTGGCCAGGAAACCGTCCCTGATTGTGGCAAGGGATCCTCTTGGGAGGTTGACTGCATCGGCGAATTTCTTGATTTCCTCCACAACAGGCTTGGCAGCTCCGCCTACTATGTCTTCAATGTAAAGGACTCGTTTGTAAGTGGGATGACTGGTAAACTTGCTTAGAACAGAACTGTCGTCAGACTGAATCAGGACCTGCTGAGTAGTCCCTTTCTCAAAGCCGACTTTGCTCAGGGCTTTCTCTACTTCATCGACGACGTCAAGACCCTTCTGGGATGCAAGGAAAGCAGCATTCTGCACAAGGGAGAAGGCGTTTTGTTATGTTCGAGCGGGCCCTGTATGTTTAATTGTTCAGAAGAACAGTTTTCTGTAACACAGAACATGGGTGAGGAGATCGATCTATCTCGATAGCTTCGTCTTGAAAATTACTTTTAAATTGATACCTGTATGTCGATCAGTACTCCAGGAACAGCCTTTTCTTTTGCCAAATCTAGAAAATCGGAGAGGGAAATGATTTTGCCCGCATTTTTGAATGCTGGATTCCTCAATATGTTGATCTCTGCTGGATAGGGGCTCCCAAGCATAGCTGCCAAGGTTGAAATTAAGAAGATCAATGGCTTTGACAAATACGAAGAGATGAGATTAATCTTATATTATCTGATTGTTGGATCAATTTGTATTCTCGTTTCTTACGCTTTAAGGTTTGAATCTCATTCCAGGTGAGATCAAACGAAAAAATTCCAGTTTTCGCCTGGATTTGAGGCACTAGAGATGACCGCGAGATAAAAGTAACCATTGCGTTTGTTTCACTCATTAGATCTGCTGAGCTCTGGCAGAAGGGTACTCCATCCTTGGACAACTGAACTGAGCAGTCGATGATGTCTGCTCCATCGTCTACTGCTTTCTGGTAGGCTAAATCAGTGCTGCCAGCGTAAATTCCACTTGCCCCATTGTGTGTTATAACCAATGGTTTTCCCGAAACATTTGAAGACGAAGATTGACCAGGGCTCGTATTGTTGTTGTGGGCGAAGCAAGCTGTAAAGAAGAAAAAGAGCATTTGGAGAAGACGAAGATTAATTAACAATAAGACCAAGAGAGCTTTCTTTTCTGAATCTACTCTTCTAATTTGAAACCATCTAGAGAAGGATTATCTTCAACTAATAGTTCGAGCAAAGCAGAGATATCAATGGCATTGAAGAAGAGTATCTCACCTACTGCTTGAGATGCAGTGGAAGGGAAGTCTGTAAGCACGCCGTCCACACTGAACTCAGAATTATCTATGAACTGCAAATATTCAGCTGAAGGATCGTAGCTATAATTGTAGCTTCCAGGCAAGTCATTGGCAAAGCCATCTGCAAAAACTTCTAATCCCTGTTTATGGGCATCTGTGACAAGACTGGTGTGGTCTTTCAGATAGTGATTCTCAACAGGCCATATCTGGTTCTTGGGAACCAGAATTCCAGAAGCGAAGGATGATACTGATTTAAGATTTTTCAGAATGTCACCATAGGTTTGTTTTGTCGAAGGCTCCTCGGCATCTTCGTCTAGGAAGCGGAATACAAGTTTTGTTTTGGGCAGCTTTCCTGACAGACTCTTCAGGAATCCAATCTCCGGAGAAGAAACATAATCAACAGGGTAAAGCTTGGACGATTCTATGATGTAGGGAACCATGTCAAGATTGTGCTGCTTGTAGAACGAGTTGTACTGCAATAATCAACAGTTATCAGTACAGGATGAACTAAATCCGAAAATCAAGAACAATTCTCAAATACCTGAACATTTATCCACAAATTAGCCGGCCGAAGTTTCGCAACATCATCAAGAGGAGATAATGGCATGAACCCATCAAATACATTTGTTCGTGAATATATATTCTGGCTCACTGTAGAAAGAAGAATCCAACCAGAGTGAATAAGAAGCCAGCCACTCGGTAGAAATAGCAGAAGAAGATCAATTTGTGTTGATTGCAGAAACAGAACTGTATCAAAAACTCCAGAGCTTACGTGAAACATCTTGTAACTGAACCGATGTGAAGTCAACCGGAAACCAGCCATTAAGTTCTTCTCCATTGACGGAGTAGGCTTTCGATCCCTTAGGGAAAAGTTGACTTATGTTGGTCGAATTATCGAGCCTCAGATTAGTCAGGCAGAAACCCATTCCGTCCTTGGACATCTGTAAATCGCAAAACAGTGCTAAATCCTTTAAACTTGATCTCTGAGCAAATTCCAAGGCAGACGAACTGGCGTCCGGAAAGAGGCCTGAGTATCCTCCACGAGCGATCACCAGTGGCGCTTCACCTGAAATCGTTTATTCCAGCGGTAAAGTTCTAATGAAATGGGAAGAAAATGCGGACTAATCACAACAATAAGAGCCATTATTCAAGCGTGTTGAGATTTCAGACTTCATTCTTCTTCGTGATCTTCCACCGCTGAATTGTTGCTCGGCAAGAAGCAAAAAGCCGACGAATCTAAAACTGGTTTAATTTTTTTAAATGTTTTCTGAAATCTTCTAAACGAACAGAAAAGACAGCAGGGAGAGGGGGAAAAAAAGAAAAAGAAAAAGAACACTCACCATTTAATGTTTGCCATTGTTTGCCGGAGTTCAGAGCTAAAGCTCCATGGATTAAAAGAAGAAAAAAAACTAAACTCTGTACCATCGTAAGTGTCATCAAATGTCTCTGAGAACACTAATGCAGAAAACGAAAAAACTTGAGAATCACATAACACAATCCTTTTTAGAAAATTAAAAAAAAAAAAATCGAAAAGAGCTCAAGCTCACCGCATACAGGGAGATGAACTCTGATGGTTCGATTATGGTTTCATTCCCCTTCAAATTTTACAGAAGGAAAAAATTCTCCGGGGAATGAAAGAAAGTTTTGTAGAAGAAGAGATATAAAGGAGGGGATGGGGAAATTTTGTTCTTATTTTTGGGTTTTCCTGAATTTCAGACAAGATGTCATTAATCTCGCTCCAAGTAACCCAAAAATGGAGGAGGCATTACTGGTCTCAGCGTTCCTTCCTGCCGTTCCCTCCAACGGTTTCAACGGTTTTTTGAAATAAATAAAGGAAATTGAACGTAATAGAAACATAATCCTAGCTGTCCACTATTCAACGGTCTTGGAATTAGACTCAATCTGGTAGGGTTAATTCCGTCTTGACTGACTCTTGACTTTCGTCCTCCTTGAAGCTCCAGTCTCAGACGAACAACCCCTCTCCAGGTAACCGATTCTTCTCTCCTTTCGCTCTTTGTCTATACATTCTCCTTCCCACTGATTCTTTATCTGCTCGTATTCTTTCTCTTTCACTCTCTGTCGTTTCTCTGCCATGTCTTTCCTCTTACTAGAAGTCGGAGAAATGAAATTAGTGGGATTGCCAGTTGAGGGTAGAAAATGGATATCATATTTAAACATCGTGTGATTGTTTAATTGGATTTTCACCCTTTTTTCCCTATGATTAATGGATGCATATCACAGTAGCAGAAGAAGAAATTTTTGATACAGTTTGTAGAGCATGGATTAGCTGATGCCTTTGAACCCATAGAGACAAATCCTGATTGCAACTTTGCACAATTTTGCGAGAAGAAGTACCAATAGCTCATCCAACTCAAACATGCAGTCTTCACAGAATAAAGTTAGGGTTCTCTATGATTAAGGGATGCTTGGTGCTTGTCCGGTATATGAGAGGGTTCTCTTATATTGGCTACCATAAATTCTATATTGTCTATGAGTTGTACAATTTGGGCATCTCTTGCCAAGATTTGTTCGTCTCTTTCCTTCATTGCTTAGTGTAGTTCAACGATTTGCTCCTCGAGTGTTTTTGTTTGCAATATCATCACAATAACTTTGCTCCAAGGTGACGAGTTAGGTGATGCAACAGGTGAAGCATTCGTTTGAGGGTGACAAAACATTCAATCCATGGATTCAAGAAGCAACATTGTAGTAGGGTCGAGCTGAATGACGCCATTGAGTTGATAATGTGAAAGAAGAGAAGGAGATGAGATGTATAGAGATTGTCCCACTAAACATGCAAAAAAATGTTGATGCACAAGGGAGTCGATCTATGAAATGGTATGACCATGAGTACAACAATGAAAAAGAATTACAAAATTTCAGGTGATGTAGGGTTCATGCTCTAATTTAATCATTTGTTTCGATCCCCACTCACGACCTTGACTTTAGCCTTGCTTAATCCGACGGACGAATTGGAGCTTCTTTGATCGACTAGCCTCAATTTATCGCTAACCTTCTTTGATGTTGATGAGAATATTTGATCTTGTATTATGTGTAGCGGCTTCAAGGATAGCAGTAAAGTAGAGACAAAGAAGATTTCTTGTTGCTACGAATCCAACAGAGCTTTTGGCTAATTTGTGATTTAAGGCATTGGGAGCATGATTCAAGCTTTTGTTTTCTTGAGAACAAAGTTTCGATAAACTTGAAATTTAGAAAAATTCTCTCTCCCAGATTTCTTCCAAAATTTCTCTCAAAATAAGTACCTCTATTTATTGGATGGTGGGGGTGTTTCAGCCATCTCACATTTTTCTCTCCATAATCATCTTTCTCTCTCTACATACAAAGGAGAGGTCTACATGCACCTCACACAATTTGGTTTATCTTGACTATTGATGAGGCCTTGATTTTGGTAATCAACTTTAATTTTCACTACAATCTTGATTTTGTCCTTTCATTGATCCTTTGACTAAATCTTCATACTTTGACCCTTGAGAAGTTTGACTTTGATCAACGATCAACTAATAATCAAGTTCTTTCAATCTTGATTGTTGATAGATGTCGATGATCTAAACCATTGATCAAGGTTCTAATTTTGGTGATTGAATTTTCAAGTCTACATATAGTTTACTTTATTTTCTATGAAAGTTACTTTGTTTCCTTTAGAAAATCATTTACTACCTTTTAACAACTTTAGGGACATTAACATAAAATTTAAATTATTTATACTATAAATAGGAAAGAAAGATTTGTGAACCTTAATCTCTTTTCTTCTTGCAAATTCCAACACCCATGACCTCTTCAATGAGGTCACTTGACATCTAAGGGCCTATTAGTGCGCAACGTAAGTGAAATGTATTTCACTTACGCTGGGGAAAGTGGGTCGAAACCCGTTAGTGCGCTCAGTAAGTGACGGGGGAAAGTGAAATACAGTTGTATTTCGTTTTCCCTCGTTTCAGGCATAAAACGATGGTAAGTGAAATCCGAGGGGTCGAGCTTGGATTTCACTTATCATCGTTCAAATACATCTCGTTCTCAGGGAGGAACCTCTATCGAACAAGGTTTCGGAGATTTGTTTTTTCTCTCTCGCGACCTTCGGCTTCTTTTCTCTCTCGATCTCCGTCGCAGAACACGGGAGGCCGAGCCTCTACCGTAGAGCCTCTCGGCCTCCCTCTCTTCTCCCTTTCGGTGTACCGTTGGAGCGCCGCCTCTGTCGCCGTTGTCCGTTGGCCCACTGCCTCTGTTGCCGTTGCCCGCTGGCCCGTCGTCATAGTCTCGTTCCGCTGAGGAAGACGACGCGGGCATGAAGACAATGGTTTAATTTTTCCTAAGTTAGGAAAAATTAAACCGTCGTAAAAATAATAGTTTATATTTTTTATTTATAAAATAATTATTTTTATTTATTTAATATATTTATTTTATAAATTACTATTTTAATATATTTTAATTATCCCATTGCTATAATTAATTAAACCAATGGTTTTAAATTTTGTGACAATATATTATTAATTAATAATACATAAAAATATATTATGTTATTAATAAATATATATTTATTTATTATATTAAATTAGTGGTTTTTAATGTTAAAACATATCTTATGTTATTAAAAAATAATTTATTTATTTATTATATTCACTTATGTTATTTTTTATTTTTTTATTTATTTTTAATAATTTATTTTAGTTGCTCGTACTCAGAGGGAGTGTGCAATACAATCTGCAAGAGCTTCATATTATCGAGATGTTTTATCAATTCAGATGTGGCAAAATTATTGACTATTATGTTTTAATGCCACTAAATATTTTTTATGTTGTACTTTTGTATGAACAGATATAATTTTTTATATTAAAAAGGTGATTGAGTTATATTTG
Source organism: Aristolochia californica (assembly GCF_029961685.1). Lineage (NCBI taxonomy): Eukaryota > Viridiplantae > Streptophyta > Magnoliopsida > Piperales > Aristolochiaceae > Aristolochia > Aristolochia californica. The sequence continues at coordinate 2,586,426 of NW_027181771.1, forward strand.
TATTATTTTTATTTTTATTATTACGATATTTGTGTAGTACGCTATCAATGTAGTACGATATTTGTATAATTATTTTATATTTAGATATTAGAAAATTAAAATTTGATTACAATTTTAATAATATAAAAGTAAGCATTTGTTTAATTATTATATTTAATATATTTTATTTATTAACTAATATTAATTTAATTTTCTTATAGTCAGATATATCAAAATAGTTTATTTAATAAATAATCTATATGCATTTTACACCACACTTTCCATTGTGCATACTAACACAAACAAGTACTTTATACTACACTTTCCATTGCGCACATTAACACAAACAAGTACTTTACACTGTACTTTCCATTGTGCACACTAACACAAACAAGTACTTTATACTGCACTTTCCATTGCACACAGTAACACAAACAAGTACTTTACACTGCACTTTCCATTGCACACACTAACACAAACAAGTACTTTACATTCACTCACTTTCCCCAGGGAAAATACTTTTCATTGTATTTCATTTCCCTCTGCACTTACATTGTGCACTAACCCCGCCCCACTAAATCTAAATGTATTTATTTGGCTAAAAATATATAGTGATAATGGTGTCAATGGTGGAGGATCAACATTCCCCATCTCTCTCATGAACATAAATATGATTAAATCTTAAAAAAAATTACTTAAAATTAACCAAAAATACTCCAATGATTTTTAGAAAGTAAAGTAAACTTGGATAACACCAAAATATTTTTTTTATAAAATGGGCTTAACTACAAATTTTAAAATAAATATTCAAATATAGAGAGGTCTATCATAAACGGCTTTTTTTTACCGGTGGTCTTTGATGCCTTCACTTTAAATTGATTACCAAACCTTCACTCTCTTCGTTTCTTTACACCTTTCTTTTCAATCGAAAACCACTTTTTCATTTAAATTGTAGGCACTTTCTGGCTAAATTTGAACCAGAAACTTATTTCTCATACGGAGTCATTAATGGTGCTCTCACCCAAAATTTCTTCTCTTGTTATTGTTCTTCACAGTTTATGAGCTCTTTTGAGCTACATAAATTGCGCCGAGCAGAAAGGTAATGTAATTGGACGGTCATTTAGAAATCAATCAAGACTGGATTTAAAGGCCGCCAACTTTTTGCTTTTTTATATTCCCCAGCGATGCATGACCAGAGAAAAACATACAAGCTTCGGTGCAAGAAAATCCATGGCCTCTCTTGCATTTCGCACTACTCTTGTTGGTTTCCTTCTCTGCTCGTGGGTTGCAGCTCCCTACGCGGTGGCCGCCGTCATGACCTGCGACCGGGTGGTGTCTGCTGTCACCCCCTGCATCGATTACCTACGCGACGGAGGTGAGCCATCATCACTATGCTGCACCGGACTGCAGAGGCTCAACTCCGCCGCCACCACCACCTCCGACCGCCAGACAGTCTGTAGCTGCATCAAGAGAGCTGCTGCCGCCGTCACTGGACTTGTCTACCAACAGGTGGTCTCCCTCCCTGCCAAGTGCGGCCTCCATGTTCCATACCAGATCACCCCTACTACCGACTGCTCCAAGTAAGTCACAGTCTCCAATCTATTCCATCTATTCTTTGGTTGAACATTTGAGAAGATGGGTTGATACTGTGTTTGGATTATGCTGTGCAGGGTGCAGTGAAGTCTCATGATAACTATGAAGAGCGTCTTGCTGTTGCTGTTGGGTTTTAATGATGTTTAAATAAAGGATTTGTAGCATTGAAGTCGACGATGCTTTAAGAATTTCCAATGGGAGAATTTCTTTTATGGTTTTATGCTTTTTCAATGATACTAACAAGTTACTTTCAGTTTTCCAAATAATTCAAAAATTCAACCAGTTTAAAGAATAATCACACATGAATCATCGACTAGAAAGATGTTCCGTATGATATTATAATGGTTAGTTATATGTGGGCAGTTGTAAACATGGCGAGCATGGTTAGGATGCTACACGTGATGGCATTCTCATTCGATCCTACAGTTGGGATTTTCCAAGTTAAGGAGGGAGTTGATTTTTCTATGGTTTATATGAAAAATATGTTAGAAAATCTTAATCTTAAATCCTAATCCAAAATTTATATCATGCCAGAATATTAGAATTCGGGATAACTACCTGGATCCATTCCAAACGATCACCTACTGTTGCGGAATTCTGTGGCAATCGATACAAACGAATGATTGGTTTTGTGATCTTCCTCAACTAAATCTATTTAGTTCCTCAATGGGACTGTCGTCTCTCTTCCAGATGGGGAAAAAGGAAACTGTGAGTAATTTAGTCTCTTGGGGACCATAACCATAATGTGTCTCCTTATATAGGGTTCCCATAATTCCATATGGTATCTACTCAATTAGCCCATATTCGTGGCCCATATTCCTTAATGGGCTTAACAAAATTAGATCACTTAATTTGGGCCCATTCCATTAAATAGTAAATATAATTGAATAATAAATATGTTGCCCAAATTAGAATAGGAAACGTGAGTTTCCTAACAATCTCCCACTTGGGTTACATATCATTCCTGAAATAATTATATCACAAATTCTTTAGACGCGCATCTGTATATTATTAATAATGGAACCACCGCGACTTTCATGATAATACAATCGTGACTGAACCACGATGATCGCCATACTAATACACTCAATGACATAGATCAAATATGGATGAGTAGCATGGAAATTACAAGCAATGTGATCTCGGACATGCCTATTTCCAACTGGTCCTTCTGTAGTCTTTAGTGAGACCTTTCCAAAGTCCTTAATACAATATGAACATTGCACATAGAAAAACACAAGCAAGTTCAGAAATAGAATAATAAGCAATCAATTTTATTACGTAAAAAATCGAATAACTCAATGTCTAAAGCAAACATATAGTACAAACATGACTCCCACTAAACCAAGGTATCCTAAAAAATAACTCCTATATGAGTCGTGTGCTCAAGAAAGACCTGAGGCGTTAAACCCTTGGTTAATGGGTCTGCTAGCATAGACTTCGTCACCATATGTTTTATAGAAATCTGCCTATCCTGAACTAGTTCCTTAACAACTAGAAACATGATGTCAATAAACTTCGACTTCGTCAAGCTCCTGCTATTGTTGGAATAAAGTACTACCGAGTTATTGTCATAGTAAATCTTTAATGGCCTGTCAATGTCATCTACCACTCGCAGCCAAGTGACAAAGTTTCACAACCATTTCCGTGGTTGGACGCCTCAAAACAAGCAATAAACTCCGTAGCCATGGTTGAAGAAGCTATGAGAGTCTGCTTAGTAGACCTCCAGGAGATAACTCCATCACCTAGCATAAAGATGTAGCCTGATGTGGAGCATCTGCTATCTTGGCATCCAACAAAGTCGGACTCAGAGAACCCAATGATCTCCAAACTGTCTGATCTTTGATAAGTGAGTATGTAGTCTTTTGTTCTCCTCAAATAACACATCACGCATTTGACTGCCTTCCAATGTTGCATACCTGGATCACTCAAATATTTGCCCAAAATTCCTACTATAAATGCTATGTCAGGGCGGGTACAAACTTGAGCGTACATTAGACTCCCTACTACTGATGCATACATTTTTTTTTGCATTTCTTTTCTTTCAAGATCATTATTAGGGCACTGTTTGAGACTAAACTTGTCTCCTTTAGCGACGAGTGTTTCTCTTGGTTTACTATCTTTCATGATGAATCTACTCAAAAACCTTATCGATATAGCTCTTTTGTGACAACCTAAGGATACCTTGAGAACAATCTCTAAGTATCTATATACCTAATACAAAAGAGGCATCACCAAGATCTTTAATTTCAAATTTCTTCGTCAGAAATTTCTTGGTTTCTCGCAGTAAACCTATATCGCTACTAGCAAGCAGAATGTCATCGACATATAATATCAGGAATATGTATTTACTCCCATTGAACTTATGATATACACAGTCATCAACAACATTCACCTCAAAATCGTACGAGGTGATGACTGGATGAAACTTGTGATACCATTGATGGGAAGCCTGTTTGAGACCATAGATGGATTTCATCAATTCATAGACCTTAAACTTTGGATAACGAGATACAAAGTTTTTTGGTTGTACCATATAAATTGTCTCATCAATGTGTCCATTAAGAAATTCAGTTTTGACATCCATCTAATGTAGCTCTAGATCTAAATGAGCCACTAGTGCCACTATTGTTCTAAAAAAGTCTTTCAAAGATACCAGAGAGAAAGTCTCTTTATAGTCTATGCCTTCCCTTTGAGTACAACCTTGAGCGACTAGACGGGCCTTATATTTCTATTTACAACCAATGGGCTTCACACTTTTAGGCAACTCGATGAGATCCTAAATATCATTGTCTTTCACAGACTTCATCTCATCCTTCATGGCAACAATCCACTTTTAAGAGTTAGAATTGTTCAAAGCTTGATAGAAGTAGATCAAATAATCTTCTGTCAATCCGAAGTCATCCTCATGTTCTTGGAGAAAGATGATATAATCATCTGGAATCACATTTCTCCTCTCCCTAGTGGATCTCCTTAATGGCACTTCTTGAGGTCATTGAGTTTGTTCTAAAGGTGGTGCAAAAGGAAGAATCTCATTGTTGTCTTTAACTAGAACAATGTCAGGAATAGGAACCTGAACATTGTCCTCTAGTGTCTGAACTGTGTCTTGAATAGCGATAGCTATGGAGACCTGATCACTGTCAATAACATATTCTTCTTCAAAGACAACATTCCTTATGTTTTCTTCCCCTCTAAACTCAATATCCTCAAGGAATCTCGCATTTCCCGTTTCAAAGAAGAATCTTGATGTGGAATTATAAAACTTATAGCCCCGAGAGGGTTCAACGTAACCAACGAAATAACAGCTAACCGTCCTTGAGTCCAATTTACTTTCATGTGGCCTATAAGGTTGTGCCTCAGTTGGACAACCCCAAATGTGTAAGTACCTAATGCTAGGCTTCTTGCCTATCTAAAGCTCATAGGGATTTGTGGCAACTGCTTTACTCAGTACCCTATTAAGGATGTACATTGTGGTCTTTAAAGCTTCTCCCCAAAGTGACTCTGGCAAGGAGGAATGACTGATCATACTCCTTACCATATCCTTAAGAGTTCGGTTTCGTTGATCTGCAATACCGTTCATGTTGGGTTTGCCCGACATGGTGTATTACGGCACAATTCTACACTCTTTGAGGAAAATCGTGAAGGGTCCTGGACGTTGTTCTGCTAATCCATCATATCTTCCGTAGTATTCACCACCACGGTCAGATTTGATAGCCTTTATTCTTATTCTAAAAAGATCCTTCCGCAGCATCCTTACCTCTCTTCTTCTTCTTGTTTTGAGAGGTCTAGGCCAAGTGAGCACTTTTAATCTTATCCCGTTGTTGTCTCTCTTCCTCTTACACACAGTGAGATATAAGCTCATTTAGGGACCATTTGTCCTTCTGAGTGTTATAACTCACTTTGAATTTCCCAAAGTGTGCAGGAAGGGATATCAAAACCAAGTGCATGAGCAAGTCCTCAAACAACTCCAACTTAAGTGACTTGAGTTTTGATGCAAGATGAAACATCTCCATGATGTACTCCCTTATGTTCCATTTGCCTTTATACTTTATCGAAACGAGTTTAGCCAAAAGGATACTCACCTCCGACTTTTCGTTCATGGCAAAATATTGCTCAATTTCCTCCAGGAACTTCTTGGTGCTCTTGCTCACAGTCATAGAGCCCCGAAACGCCTCCGAAATGGTGTTTCATGATTATCAAGCACATTCGGTTGGAGCGCTCCCACTTCTCAATTTTAACTTCATCGAGGTTTTTCGGAGTAGAAGTGGGTTATTCTGCCCTAAGTACAAGATCTAAATCCATACAACCGAGCACAATTTGCACGATATCTTTCTATGCCTTAAAGTTTGTCCCGTTCAACATTGGAATGTTGCTTATTTGAATAGTAACATTTGTAGAAGTAGCAACAGAAACTGTATATAGAACAAACTAAATAAGCATACTCACATTAACTAGTATGTCCTATAAAGAAAAACAAGACATGTACAAACAATCCAAATTGAGGACCCATCTCAAGATACTTAGTACAACATTAATTCCTAATCTTTGGACAGTGAAACTAACTGTAAGTGGTACTCTCAGTGCAATGATTAAATACTAACAATCAGTTCTGTCAAACAATAACCTTTCTTTGGACTAATTATTGTTCACATGAAAAGTCTTTATAATTGTCACACATTTATCATCACATGCATGTTGTTGATTTGGCCAAACCATGTCTTCCTTTGGGTCGAACATAATGTGCATAAATAACTCCGCACAAACATCTATGTTTTTTTAGTCAAATTAATCTACACTACAGAGGTTACTTTGGCAATATGTAGATTCAATCAATTTAATTAAAATACTAGACCAATTGCATAAAAATAATAGGAATTTTCACAATGTACAACATTAATTCCTAGTCTTTGAACAGAGAAATTAATTGTAAGTGGTACACTTAGTGCAATGATCAAATACTAACAATCAGTTCTGTCAAACAACAACATTTCTTTGGACCGACTAATGTTCACATGAAAAACCTTTATAATTATCACACATTTATCATCATAGGCACGTTGTTGATTTGGCCAAATTATGTCTTCCTTTGGCCCGAGCATAGTTTGCATAAATAACTCTGTACAAATATCTATGTATTTTTAGTCAAATTAACCTACACTACAGAGGTTAGTTTGGCAACATGTAGCTTCAATCAATTTGATTAAAATACTAGACCAGTTGCATAAAAATAATAAGAATTTTCACAATTAAAAAATCAACTTAAATATGCATATTATACAACTATATGTGCATGCATAAATATTCATATGAATGAAAATTGCACAAAAATAGATTCTGTAATTTTTGCAATTTAATATATATCAACTTTTTTATCTAATGATAACACACGAATGCGAACTAACATACTGGCCATATGCTTTTCTAAATAGAAAAGCTTGCGTTCGGGTTCAAATCCGTGTTGGCGCAAAAATTCGATTTTGAGAACTAAGTCAGCTCGGTTCTCTCTCGGGCGAGCCGACTCAGCCCATCTGAGTCGACCCGAATCGCCCGATTCGACCCTTAACGTTTGAGTCATGTCAATCCGACCGACTCGCCTCAACCAACCCGATTCTCCGGAGTGGTCTGAGTCGACTCGTAATTTAAATTAAACGTAACCTAAGTTTCAAAAAAAAAAAAGAAAAAAATTTCTTATTCATCGACGCTGCAGTGCATCCAACGGGCACTACCATCTGCCCTGCTTCAGCGATTCCCAACGGGTGCTGCAGCCCCCAACGGGCATGGCTTCCTCCATCGCCCTCCCGTTTTCCCGTCGGATGTTGTTGCAGCGCGACTTCTTCCGTTGCCCCTTTTTCCCTTCCGATGACGAAAAAGCAATGATGACACAAAAAAATTTAGTTTTCTTTCTTCCTTTTTGCGCATGTTGGAGGTTGTCTTCAACCTCCAACCACTCGGAGAGGAGGGGTTGTCGGCTTCCTCTGGTGGCCCTCTGCCGGACGTAGCTGCAGCGTTTCCCAACGGACGTTGCAATGCGGGCCTCCACCGTCGACTTCCGTCTTTTGACGACAACGCAGGCCGACTCACAACCCCGAGACGAGTTCCGTGCAGAAGATCTGCACAATGTCGGCACTCTGTGTGTCGCCCTCCATGGAATTAGTCCAGAAATCCTAATAATCTAACAGTAATGTACTGGTTTGATACCACTTGTTAGAAAACCTTAATCGGAAATCCTAATCCATAATTTATATCATGCCAGAATATTAGGATTTGGGATAAATACTTTAATCCATTCCTAACGATCACCTACTATTGTGGAATTTTGCTGCAATCAATATGAACAAATGATTGGTTTTGTGATATTCCTCAACTAAATCTCTTCAGTTCCTCAATGGGACTGTCGTCTCTCTTCCGTATGGGGAGAAGGAAAACTGTGTAATTTAGTCTCTTGGGGACCATAACCATAATGTGCCTCCTAATATAGGGTTCCCATAGTTCCCTATGGTATCTACTCAATTGGCTCATATTCCTTAATGAGCTTCACAAAATTAGATCACTTAATTTAAGTACATTCTATCAAATAGTAAATATAATTGAATAATAAATATGTTGCCCAAATTAGAATAAGAAACGTGAGTTTCCTAACAAAATATTGCCCGGAGGTGTGCTCTGGCTAATTCAGCTAGTGGGAAGACAAGGGCAAAACTTGGGTTTACTGTAATTTTGGGATTTAAGATTCGAAAGACAGTCATCAGGTCTCCAATGTATCTAACTGGCTTGAAGTTGGAGATATAGTGTGTTTTATAATATATCACAAGTTTTCGTTTGTCTTTCTCCTCAAGCTTTACTTTGAAACTTGTAAGAAATATCAAGGTAGAGCTTATTGTAAAGGAAAGTTCTTGTTTCTTATTGAGAAACATACATTTCAAGTCATGAGTGAATTATGAGAAATTTTCATTACTCTATTATTGCATTCATATTAATTCCTTTTTTCTCTTCTTTCTTTCTTTTCCCCCAAATATTGTTATGTGGTCTACCTTTTTCTGTTTCTCTTTACTCTTTCTTCCAAATCCCACTGTGTAGTTAGGTCTTACTAAGGAAATGAACCAATAAGTTGTTCTTCCATCTACGCAAAACATTAGTTTCTTTGCATTAGCTACTATCTAGCTATTGTATGTTATGTAATTAAGGAACTATACCAGATATTCTACTATCTAGAATTTTTATTTCTTGGCTTTTAAATCAGAATTTGTACTCAATGGGTACTATTTATCAAAGCCGGAGAGACCGACTATGCAACAAATATAGTTCAAAATCCTTGAATGGAGGGGGATCCTCACCTTTTGTCGTTATATCAATAGTAACATAGGACTAGGTTAAACCATTACATAGTTGTCACCAATGACTGATATTGATTAGTAACACTTTATGTTATTGTACTATGCTATGTTCCTTATGATTTCGTATTTATTTGTTTCTTGTAGACACTATGGGAAAGGAAAGGAAGACGAAGAACACCCACAGGTCAATCATGTCATCATCTAGTGATGACGAGTCAATCACACTAGATCCTATTCTGCCTATAGAGCAAGTGAAGGAGGCCACTACCTAAGAAGCAAGGAGTATGTTTGAACACTAAGAAACGATCTCTAAGAGGGTGAGGGAGGAACTCCACAAGAACCTAATCCTACTACTTGGGGGGATGCAGCGAGTGATGGACAAGCTAATCCTTAGGAATTTGGCAGGAGAGAAAAGGCTCCACAAGCCTCTTCAAGCATAGATGTGAATGAAAGGCTCACCCGGATTGAACATGAGCTCAACTGAGATCATAGAAAATTTGGGTGATACGAGAATTGTGCTCTACCAGATTCTCACTCACCTTCAACCTCCTTTGGTACACCAGAGAATAAGATTAGGGTTCTATTTTATTCAGATTGATTACTTGATGGCTCAGAACCCTTCTCTTTATTTTCTTGTCCTTAGGTTAATGTCTTTTCTTGATCCTTGATGTATTTTTTCCACAAAGACACATTTTTAATTTTTTGAACCTTGCCTGTACTCCAATTTTGTAAGAGAGTTAATTCAATGAAATAAAGTGTATTATGTTATGGACTAATATGATACTATGTTAAACAATAAAGAATAACTATGTTACATTGTAGATAATCGTATGTTATGATAGATTTTAGTTTGACATTATCTTAAATGGCATCAAAAACATAGTTTACTATATAAAGTGAAACTATAATAACATACAAATAAATAAAATGATGTTTATTGCTCTCATTCTAGTGAGACACTATGTCATTAGCTACGAAATAGTAACCCACTCAAATAACCTAGTAACAATAATGAGCCATTCTATGCTCACTATGGACTCAAAAGAATCGTTTTTAACCATTAACAAGTGACACCATGCACAAATATATACTATTATGTTAAACAATAAATAATAACTATGTTACTCTATAGAAGATTATTATTTTATGCATCCCCATAATCATCAGATAGTTGTGATTTACAAAAGTATTATAGGTTCTAGCATGACACTATCTTAAAGGGGCATTAAAAGCATAGTCTACTACATAAAGTGACATACAAATATAGAGAATGATGTTTATTGTGCTCATTTTAGCTTGGCATTGTCATTGGTTATGAAATAACCAAAGAGTACTTTTGATTCAATAGTGAGCACAGTGTGGATTAGTATGAATACTTACTTATTTAGGTGAGAAACCTATTATTTAATAGCCAATGACACAACGTCCGTCTAGAAGAAGAGCAAAAAATATTGTTCTCTTTATTTGTTTGTTTTTGTAATTCCACTTTATTTCATTGATTATGTTCTTCATGTTGTTCCTTGTTGGTTAAGAAGTGGAATGGTCGAAGTACTTGTGGATGCTTGGTGCTTGTCCGGTATATGAGAGGGTTCTCTTATATTGGCTACCATAAATTCTATATTGTCTATGAGTTGTGCAATTTGGGCATCTCTTGCCAAGATTTGTTCGTCTCTTTCCTTCATTGCTTAGTGTAGTTCAACGATTTGCTCCTCGAGTGATTTTGTTTGCAATATCATCACAATAACTTTGCTCCAAGGTGATGAGATAGGTGATGCAACATGAAGCATCGTTTGAGGGTGACAAAACATTCAATCCATGGATTCAAGAAGCAACATTGCAGTAGGGGTCAAGCTGAATGATGCCATTGAGTTGTTAATGTGAAAATAGAGAAGGAGATGAGATGTAGAGGTTGTCCCACTGAGCAAGCAAAAAAATGTCAATGTACAGGGGAGCCGATCTATGAAATGTTATGACCATGAGTACAACAATGAAAAATAATTACAAAATTTCAGGTGGTGTAGGGTTCAAGCTCCAATTTAATCATTTGGTTTGATCTCCACTCACGAGCTTGACTTTAGCCTTGCTTAATCTGACGGACTAATTGGAGCTTCTTTGATCGACTAGCCTCAATTTATCGCTAGCCTTCCTTTGATGTTGATGAGAATATTTGATCTTGTATTATGTGTAGTGGCTTCAAGGATAGCAGTAAAGTAGAGACAAAGAAGATTTCTTGTTGCTACGAATCCAACAGAGCTTTTGGCTAATTTGTGATTTAAGGCATTGGGAGCACGATTCAAGCTTTTATTTTCTTGTGAACAAAGTTTCGATACACTTGAAATTTAGAAAAATTCTCTCTCGCAGATTTCTTCCAAATTTTCTCTCAAAATAAGTACCTCTATTTATAGGATGGTGGGGGTGTTTCAGCCATCTCACATTTTTTTTCTCTCCATAATCATCTTTCTCTCTCTACATACAAAGGAGAGGTTTACATGCCAAGACTCATATTTGACTTCATGAAGATGTGACACCTCACCTTTATCCCTTGCTACTTTTGCTTTAAAGTGGAGTCTTCCAACATGTCGTCCATGTGTCACCTTTTTGCTTATGTAGCACTTAGGTTGGTTCCCTTTTGATTTGATCATAGTTGTGACCTCACACAATTTGCTTTATCTTGACCATCGATGATGCTTTGATCTTGGTAATCAACTTTAATTTTCACTAAAATCTTGATTTTGTCCTTTCATTGATCCTTTGACTAAATCTTCATACTTTGACCCTTGAGAAGTTCGACTTTGATCAACGATCAACTAATAATCAAGTTCTTTCAATCTTGATTGTTGAAAGATGTCGATGATCTGAACCATTGATCAAGGTTCTAATTTTGGTGATTGAATTTTCAAGTCTACATATAGTTTACTTTATTTTCTATGAAAGTTACATTGTTTCCTTTAGAAAATCATTTACTACCTTTTAACAACTTTAGGGGCATTAACATAAAATTTAAATTATTTATACTATAAATAGGAAAGAAAGATTTGTGAACCTTAATCTCTTTTCTTCTTGCAAATTCCAACACCTGTGACCTCTTCAATGAGGGCACTTGACATCTAAGGGCATGTTAGTGCGCAACGTAAGTGAAATGTATTTCACTTACGTTAGGGAAAGTGAGTCGAAACCCGTTAGTACGCCCAGTAAGTGACGGGGGAAAGTGAAATACAGTTGTATTTCGTTTTCCCTCGTTTCAGGCATAAAACGATGGTAAGTGAAATCCGAGGGGTCGAGCTCGGATTTCACTTATCATCGTTCAAATACATCTCGTTCTCAGGGAGGAACCTCTGTCGAACAAGGTTTCGGAGAATTTTTTTTTTCTCTCTCGCGACCTTCGGCTTCTCATCTCTCTCGACCTCCGTCGCAGAGCACGGGAGGCCAAGCCTCTGCCATAGAGCCTCTCGGCCTCCCTCTCTTCTCCCTCTCAGCGTACCGTTGGAGCGTCACCTTTGTCGTCGTTGCCCGTTGGCTCACTGCCTCTATTGTTGTTGCCCACTGGCCTGTTGTCTCCGTTGTCGTTGCCCGTTGGCCCACTACCTCTGTTGCTGTTGCCCGCTGGCCTATTGCCTCCGTTGCCGTTGCCCGCTGGCCCGTCGTCGTAGTCTCGTGCCGCTGAGGAAGATGATGCTGGCAGGAAGACAAGGGTTTAATTTTGCCTAAGTTAGGAAAAATTAAACCGTCGTAAAAATAATAATTTATATTTTTTATTTATAAAATAATTATTTTTATTTATTTAATATATTTATTTTATAATTACTATTTTAATATATTTTAATTATCCCATTGCTATAATTAATTAAACCAATGGTTTTAAATTTTGTGACAATATATTATTAATTAATAATACATAAAATATATTATGTTATTAATAAATATATATTTATTTATTATATTAAATTAGTGGTTTTTAATGTTAAAACATATCTTATGTTATTAAAAAATAATTTATTTATTTATTATGTTCACTTATGTTATTTTTTATTTTTTTATTTATTTTTAATAATTTATTTTAGTCGTTCGTACTCAGAGAGAGTATGCAGTACAATCTGCAAGAGCATCATATTATCGAGATATTTTAGCAATTCAGATGTGGCAAAATTATTGACTATTATGTTTTAATGCCACTAAATATTTTTTATGTTGTACTTTTGTATGAACAAATATAATTTTTTATATTAAAAAGGTGATTGAGTTATATTTGTATTATTTTTATTTTTATTATTACAATATTTGTGTAGTACGCTATGTAGTACGATATTTGTATAATTATTTTATATTTAGATATTAGAAAATTAAAATTTGATTAAAATTTTAATAATATAAAAGTAAGCATTTGTTTAAGTATTATATTTAATATATTTTATTTATTAACTAATATTAATTTAATTTTCTTATAGTCAGATATATCAAAATATTTTATTTAATAAATAATCTATATGCATTTTACACCACACTTTCCAGTGTACATACTAACACAAACAAGTACTTTATACTACACTTTCCATTGCGTACACTAACACAAACAAGTACTTTATACTGCACTTTCTATTGCGCACACTAACACAAACAAGTACTTTACATTCACTCTCACTTTCCCCAGGGAAAATACTTTTCATTGTGCACTAAACACCCCCCCCCCCCCCCCCCCCCCCCCCCCAAATCTAAATGTATTGATTTGGCTAAAAATATATGGTGATAATGGTGTCAATGGTGAAGGATCAACATTCCCCATCTCTCTCATGAACATAAATATGATTAAATCTTAAAAAAATATACTTAAAATTAACCAAAAATACTCCAATGATCTTTAGAAAGTAAAGTAAACTTGGATAATACCAAAATAATATTTTTTCAAAAATATGCTTAACTACAAAATTTAAAATACATATTCAAATATAGAGAAGTCTATCATAAACGGCTTTTTTTTACCGGTGGTCTTTGATGCCTTCACTTTAAATTGATTACCAAACCTACACTCTCTTCGTTTCTTTACACCTTTCTTTTCAATCGAAAACCACTTTTTCATTTAAATTGTAGGCACTTTCTGGCTAAATTTGAACCAGAAACTTGTTATTTCTCGAACGGAATCATTAATGGTGCTCTCACCCAAAATTTCTTCTCTTGTTATTGTTCTTCACAGTTTATGAGCTCTTTTGAGCTACATAAATTGCGCCGATCAGAAAGGTAATGTAATTGGACGGTCATTTAGAAATCAATCAAGACTGGATTCAAAGGCCGCCAACTTTTTGCTTTTATATATTCCCCAGCGATGCATGACCAGAGAAAAACATACAAGCTTCAGTGCAAGAAAATCCATGGCCTCTCTTGCATTTCGCACTACTCTTGTTGGTTTCCTTCTCTGCTCGTGGGTTGCAGCTCCCTACGCGGTGGCCGCCGTCATGACCTGCGACCGGGTGGTGTCTGCTGTCACCCCCTGCATCGATTACCTACGCAACGGAGGTGAGCCATCATCACTATGCTGCACCGGACTGCAGAGCCTCAACTCCGCCGCCACCACCACCTCCGACCGCCAGACAGTCTGCAGCTGCGTCAAGAGAGCTGCTGCCGCCGTCACTGGACTTGTCTACCAACAGGTGGTCTCCCTCCCTGCCAAGTGCGGCCTCCATGTTCCTTACCAGATCACCCCTACTACCGACTGCTCCAAGTAAGTCACAGTCTCCAATCTATTCCATCTATTCTTTGGTTGAACATTTGAGAAGATGGGTTGATACTGGGTTTGGATTGTGCTGTGCAGGGTGCAGTGAAGTCTCATGATAACTATGAAGAGCGTCTTGCTGTTGCTGTTGGGTTTTAATGATGTTTAAATAAAGGATTTGTAGCATTGAAGTCGACGATGCTTTAAGAATTTCCAATGGGCGAATTTCTTTTATGGTTTTATGCTTTTTCAATGATACTATCAAGTTACTTTCAGTTTTCCAAATAATTCAAAAATGCAACCCCTTTAAGCAAAAGAAATATCGTGTTAAAGAATAATCACACATGAATCATCGAGTAGAAAGATGTTCCGTATGATATTATAATGGTTAGTTATATGTGGGCAGTTGTAAACATGGCGAGCATGGTTAGGATGCTACACATGATGGCATTCTCATTCGATCCTACAGTTGGGATTTTCCAAGTTAAGGAGGGAGTTGATTTTTCTATGGTTTATATGAAAAATATGTTAGAAAATCTTAATCTTAAATCCTAATCCAAAATTTACATCATGCCAGAATATTAGAATTCGGGATAAATACCTGGATCCATTCCAAACGATCACCTACTGTTGCGGAATTCTGCGGCAATCGATACAAACGAATGATTGGTTTTGTGATCTTCCTCAACTAAATCTATTTAGCTCCTCAATGGGACTGTCGTCTCTCTTCCAGATGGGGAGAAAGGAAACTGTGAGTAATTTACTCTCTTGGGGACCATAACCATAATGTGTCTCCTTATATAGGGTTCCCATAATTCCCTATGGTATCTACTCAATTAGCCCATATTCATGGCCCATATTCCTTAATGGGCTTAACAAAATTAGATTACTTAATTTGGGCCCATTCCATTAAATAGTAAATATAATTGAATAATAAATATGTTGCCCAAATTAGAATAGGAAACGTGAGTTTCCTAACAATCTCCCACTTGGGTTACATATCATTCCTGAAACAATTATATCACAAATTCTTTAGACGCGCATATGTATATTATTAATAATGGAACCATTTTATATATTAATAATGGAACCACTACGACTTTCATGATAATACAATCGTGATTGAACCACGATGATCGCCATACTAATACACTCAATGACATAGATCAAATATGGATGAGTAGCATGGAAATTACAAGCAATGTGATCTCGGACATGCCTATTTCCAACTGGTCCTTCTTTAGTCTTTAGTGAGACCTTTCCAAAGTCCTTAATACAATATGAACATTGCACATAAAAAAACACAAGCAAGTTCAGAAATAGAATAATAAGCAATCAATTTTATTACGTAAAAAATCGAATAACTCAATGTCTAAAGCAAACATATAGTACAAACATGACTCCCACTAAACCAAGGTATCCTAAAAAATAACTCCTATATGAGTCGTGTGCTCAAGAAAGACCTGAGGCGTTAAACCCTTGGTTAATGGGTCTGCTAGCATAGACTTCGTCACCATATGTTTTATAGAAATCTACCTATCCTGAACTATTTCCTTAACAACTAGACACATGATGTCAATAAACTTCGACTTCGTCAAGCTCCTGCTAGTATTGGAATAAAGTACCACCGAGTTATTGTCATAGTAAATCTTTAATGGCCTATCAATGTCATCTACCACTCGCAGCCAAGTGACAAAGTTTCGCAACCATATTCCGTGGTTGGACGCCTCAAAACAAGCAATAAACTCCGTAGCCATGGTTGAAGAAGCTATGAGAGTCTGCTTAGTAGACCTCCAGGAGATAACTCCATCACCTAGCATAAAGATGTAGCCTGATGTGGAGCATCTGCTATCTTGGCATCCAGCAAAGTCGGAGTCAGAGAACCCAATGATCTCCAAACTGTCTGATCTTTGATAAGTGAGCATGTAGTCTTTTGTTCTCCTCAAATAACACATCACGCATTTGACTACCTTCCAATGTTGCATACCTGGATCACTCAAATATTTGCCCAAAATTCCTACGATAAATGCTATGTCGGGGCGGGTACAAACTTGAGCGTACATTAGACTCCCTACTACTGATGCATACATTTTTTTTGCATTTCTTTTCTTTCAAGATCATTATTAAGGCACTGTTTGAGACTAAACTTCTCTCATTTACGACGAGTGTTTCTCTTGGTTTACTATCTTTCATGATGAATCTACTCAAAAACCTTATCGATATAGCTCTTTTGTGACAACCTAAGGATACCTTGAGAACAATTTCTAAGTATCTATATACCTAATACAAAAGAGGCATCACCAAGATCTTTAATTTCGAATTTCTTCGTCAGAAATTTCTTGGTTTCTCGCAGTAAACCTATATCGCTACTAGCAAGCAGAATATCATCGACATATAATATCAGGAAGATGTATTTACTCCCATTGAACTTATGATATACACAGTCATCAACAACATTCACCTCAAAATCATACGAGGTGATGACTGGATAAAACTTGTGATACCATTAATGGGAAGCCTGTTTGAGACCATAGATGGATTTCATCAATTCATAGACCATAAACTTTGGATAACCAAATGCAAAGTTTTTTGGTTGTACCATATAAATTGTCTCATCAATGTGTCCATTAAGAAATTCTGTTTTGACATCCATCTGATGTAGCTCTAGAACTAAATGAGCCACTAGTGCCACTATTGTTCTAAAAAAGTCTTTCAAAGATACCCGAGAGAAAGTCTCTTTATAGTCTATGCCTTCCCTTTGAGTACAACCTTGAGCGACTAGACGGGCCTTATATTTCTATTTACAACTAATGGGCTTCACACTTTTAGGCAACTCGATGAGATCCTAAATATCATTGTCTTTCACAGACTTCATCTCATCCTTCATGGCAGCAATCCACCTTTAAGAGTTAGAATTGTTCAAAGCTTGATAGAAGTAGATCAAATAATCTTCTGTCAATCCGAAGTCATCCTCATGTTCTTGGAGAAAGATGATATAATCATCTGGAATCACATTTCTCCTCTCCCTAGTGGATCTCCTTAATGGCACTTCTTGAGGTCATTGAGTTTGTTCTAAAGGTGGTGCAAGAGGAAGAATCTCATTGTTGTCTTTATCTAGAACAATGTCAGGAATAGGAACCTGAACATTGTCCTCTAGTGTCTGAACTGTGTCTTGAATAGCGATAGGTATGGAGACCAGATCACTGTCAATAACATATTCTTCTTCAAAGACAACATTCCTTATGTTTTCTTCCCCTCTAGACTCAATATCCTCAAGAAATCTCGCATTTCCCGTTTCAAAGAAGAATCTTGATGTGGGATTATAAAACTTATAGCCCCGAGAGGGTTCAACGTAACCAACGAAATAACAGCTAACCGTCCTTGAGTCCAATTTACTTTCTTGTGGCCTATAAAGTTGTGCCTCAGTTGGACAACCCCAAATGTGTAAGTACCTAATGCTAGGCTTCTTGCCTATCTAAAGCTCATAGGGGTTTGTGGCAACTGCTTTACTCAGTACCCTATTAAGGATGTACATTGTTGTCTTTAAAGCTTCTCCCCAAAGTGACTCTGGCAAGGAGGAATGACTGATCATACTCCTTACCATATCCTTAAGAGTTCGGTTTCGTTGATCTGCAATACCGTTCATGTTGGGTTTGCCCGACATGGTGTATTACGGCACAATTCTACACTCTTTGAGGAAAATCGCGAAGGGTCCTGGACGTTGTTCTACTAATCCATCATATCTTCCGTAGTATTCACCACCATGGTCAGATTTGATAGCCTTTATTCTTATTCTAAAAAGATCCTTCCGCAGCATCCTTACCTCTCTTCTTCTTCTTGTTTTGAGAGTTCTAGGCCAAGTGAGCACTTTTAATCTTATCCCGTTGTTGTCTCTCTTCCTCTTACACACAGTAAGATATAAGCTCATTTAGGGACCATTTGTCCTTCTGAGTGTTATAACTCACTTTGAATTTCCCAAAGTGTGCAGGAAGGGATATCAAAACCAAGTGCATGAGCAAGTCCTCAAACAACTCCAACTTAAGTGACTTGAGTTTTGATGCGAGATGAAACATCTCCATGATGTACTCCCTTATGTTCCATTTGCCTTTATACTTTATCGAAACGAGTTTAGCCAAAAGGATACTCACCTCCGACTTTTCGTTCATGGCAAAATATTGCTCAATTTCCTCCAGGAACTTCTTGGTGCTCTTGCTCACAGTCATAGAGCCCCGAAACGCCTCTGAAATGGTGTTTCATGATTATCAAGCACATTCGGTTGGAGCGCTCCCACTTCTCAATTTTAACATCATTGAGGTTTTTCAGAGTAGAAGTGGGTTATTCTGCCCGAAGTGCAAGATCTAAATCCATACAACCGAGCACAATTTGCACGGTATCTTTCTATGCCTTAAAGTTTGTTCCGTTCAACATTAGAATGTTGCTTATTTGAATATTAACATTTGTAGAAGTAGCAACAGAAACTGTATATAGAACAAACTAAACAAGCATACTCACATTAACTAGCATGTCCTATAAAGAAAAACAAGACATGTACAAACAATCCAAATTGAGGACCCATCTCAAGATACTTAGTACAACATTAATTCCTAATCTTTGGACAGTGAAACTAACTGTAAGTGGTACTCTCAGTGCAATGATTAAATACTAACAATCAGTTCTGTCAAACAATAACCTTTCTTTGGACTAATTATTGTTCACATGAAAAGTCTTTATAATTGTCACACATTTATCATCACTTGCATGTTGTTGATTTGGCCAAACCGTGTCTTCCTTTGGGTCGAACATAATGTGCATAAATAACTTCGCACAAACATTTATGTTTTTTTAGTCAAATTAATCTACACTACAGAGGTTACTTTGGCAATATGTAGATTCAATCAATTTAATTAAAATACTAGACCAATTGCATAAAAATAATAGGAATTTTCACAATGTACAACATTAATTCCTAGTCTTTGAACAGAGAAATTAATTGTAAGTGGTACACTTAGTGCAATGATCAAATACTAACAATCAGTTCTGTCAAACAACAACATTTCTTTGGACCGATTAATGGTCACATGAAAAACCTTTATAATTATCACACATTTATTATCACAGGCACGTTGTTGATTTGGCCAAATTATGTCTTCCTTTGGCCCGAGCATAGTTTGCATAAATAATTCTATACAAATATCTATGTATTTTTAGTCAAATTAACCTACACTACAGAGGTTACTTTGGCAACATGTAGCTTCAATCAATTTGATTAAAATACTAGACCAGTTGCATAAAAATAATAAGAATTTTCACAATTAAAAAATCAACTTAAATATGCATATTATACAACTATATGTGCATGCATAAATATTCATATGAATGAAAATTGCACAAAAATAGATTCTGTAATTTTTGCAATTTAATATATATAAACTTTTTTATCTAATGATAACACACGGATGCGAACTAACATACTGGTCATATGCTTTTCTAAATAGAAAAGCTTGCGTGCGGGTTCAAATCCGTGTTGGCGCAAAAATTCGATTTTGAGAACTAAGTCAGCTCGGTTCTCTCTAGGGCGAGCCGACTCAGCCCATCTGAGTCAACCCGAATCGCCCGATTCGACCCTTAACGTTTGAGTCATGTCAATCCGACCGACTCGCCTCAACCAGCCCGATTCTCCGGAGTGGTCTGAGTCTACTCGTAATTTAAATTAAACGTAACCTAAGTTTCAAAAAAAAAAAAAAAATTTCTTATTCATCGACGCTGCAGTGCATCCAACGGGCACTACCATCTGCCCTGCTTCAGTGATTCCCAATGGGTGCTGTAGCCCCCAACAAGCATGGCTTCCTCCATCGCCCTCCTGTTTTCCCATCGGATGTCGTTGCAGCGCGACTTCTTCCGTTGCCCCTTTTTCCCTTCCGACGACGAAAAAGCAATGATGACGCAAAAAAATTTAGTTTTCTCTCTTCCTTTTTGCGCATGCTGGAAGTTGTCTTCAACCTCCAACCACTCGGAGAGGAGGGGTTGTCGGCTTCCTCTGGTGGCCCTCTGCCGGACGTTGCAATGCGGGCCTCCACCGTCGGCTTCCATCTTTTGACGACAATGCAGGCCGACTCACAACCCCGAGACGAGTTCCGTGCAGAAGATCTACACAATATCGGCACTATGTGTGTCGCCCTCCATGGAATTAGTCCAGAAATTCTAATAATCTAACAGTAATGTACTGGTTTGATACCACTTTTAGAAAACCTTAAACGGAAATCCTAATCCATAATTTATATCATGTCAGAATATTAGGATTTGGGATAAATACTTTAATCCATTCCAAACGATCACCTACTATTGTAGAATTCTGCTGCAATCAATACGAACAAATGATTGGTTTTGTGATATTCCGCAACTAAATCTCTTCAGTTCCTCAATGGGACTGTCGTCTCTCTTCCGGATGGGGAGAAGGAAAACTGTGTAATTTAGTCTCTTGGGGACCATAACCATAATGTGTCTCCTAAATAGGGTTCCCATAATTCCCTATGGTATCTACTCAATTGGCTCATATTCCTTAATGAGCTTCACAAAATTAGATCACTTAATTTCAGTACATTCTATCAAATAGTAAATATAATTGAATAATAAATATGTTGCCCAAATTAGAATAAGAAACGTGAGTTTCCTAACAAAATATTGCCCGGAGGTGTGCTCTGGCTAATTCAGCTAGTGGGAAGACAAAGGCAAAACTTGGGTTTATTGTAATTTTGGGATTTAAGATTCGAAAGACAGTCATCAGGTCTCCAGTGTATCTAACTAGCTTGAAGTTGGAGATATAGTGTGTTTTATAATATATCACAAGTTTTCTTTTGTCTTTCTCCTCAAGCTTTACTTTGAAACTTGTAAGAAATATCAAGGTAGAGCTTATTGTAAAGGAAAGTTCTTGTTTCTTGTTTAGACACATACATTTCAAGTCAAGAGTGAATTATGAGAAATTTTCATTACTCTATTATTGCATTCATATTAATTCATTTTTTCTCTTCTTTCTTTCTTTTTCTGCCAAATATTGTTATGTGGTCTACCTTTTTCTGTTTCTCTTTACTCTTTCTTCCAAATCCCACTGTGTAGTTAGGTCTTACTAAGGAATTGTACCAATAAGTTGTTATTCCATCTACGCAAAACATTAGTTTCTTTGCATTAGCTACTATCTAGCTATTGTATGTTATGTAACTAAGGAATTGTACCAGATATTGTATGTTATGTAACGTTTGTTACATAAATTATAGCATTCAATCTAGCT
The DNA here is from genome assembly GCF_029961685.1 of Aristolochia californica. Lineage (NCBI taxonomy): Eukaryota > Viridiplantae > Streptophyta > Magnoliopsida > Piperales > Aristolochiaceae > Aristolochia > Aristolochia californica. The sequence goes on from NW_027181771.1 coordinate 2,608,321, forward strand.
TTAGGGTGTAACATTACCTAACACCGATATGCCACTGATACAGTTAGAGAAGAAAAAACTTCTTGCTTTGACACATAACATAAAGTACCAAGTCACTTCATAACAAACTACCCTGTGACAGTTTAACTTAGTTTTATGTATGCAACTAATGCAATAGTATATCTATTTTATAGAGAAGGTTACATATTTCAATGAATGATAAGGGGGCATCAGAAAATAGTTTCCAAGTATGTGTTGTTCATTGTATTTTTCCTTATTTTACTTGGAAATATACTCTACAATTGTTGGCTAACGTATAATGGTGGAAGGACCCTCCATAATATTTTCTTGGAAAGTAACAATTAGAATTTTTATTTCTTGGCTTTTAAATCAGAATTTGTACTCAATGGGTACTATTTATCAAAGCCGGAGAGACCGACTATGCAACAAATATAGTTCAAAATCCTTGAATGGTGGGGGATCCTCACCTTTTGTCTTTATATCAATAGTAACATAGGACTAGGTTAAACCATTACATAGTTGTGACCAGTGACCGATATTGATTAGTAACACTTTATGTTATTGTACTATGCTATGTTCCTTCTGATTTCCTCTTTAGTTGTTTCTTGTAGACACTATGGGAAAGGAAAGGAAGATGAAGAACACCCACAGGACAATCATGTCATCATCTAGTGATAATGAGTCAATCACACTAGATCCTATTCCGCCTATAGAGCAAGTGAAGGAGGCCACTACCTAAGAAGCAAGGAGTATGTTTGAACACTAAGAAACGATCTCTAAGAGGGTGAGGGAGGAATTCCACAAGAACCTAATCCTACTACTTGGGGGGATGCAGCGAGTGATGGACAAGCAAATCCTTAGGAATTTGGCAGGACAGAAAAGGCTCCACAAGCCTCTTCAAGCATAGATGTGAATGAAAGGCTCACCCGGATTGAAGATGAGCTCAACTGAGATCATAGAAAAATTGGGTGATACGAGAATTGTGCTCTACCAGATTCTCACTCACCTTCAACCTCCTTTGGTACACCAGAGAATAAGGTTAGGGTTCTATTTTATTCAAATTGATTACTTGATGGCTCAGAACCCTCCTCTTTATTTTCTTGTCCTTAGGTTAATGTCTCTTCTTGATCCTTGATATATTTATTCCACAAAGACACATTTTTATTTTTTTGAACCTTGCCTGCACTCCACTTTTGTAAGAGAGTTAATTCAATGAAATAAAGTGTATTATGTTATGGACTAATATGATACTATATTAAACAATAAAGAATAACTATGTTACATTGTAGATAATCGTATGTTATGATAGATTTTAGTTTGACATTATCTTAAATGGCATCAAGAACATAGTTTACTATATAAAGTGAAACTATAATAACATAAAAATAAATAAAATGATGTTTATTGCTCTCATTCTAGTGAGACACTATGTCATTAGCTACGAAATAGTAACCCACTCAAATAACCTAGTAACAATAATGAGCCATTCTATGCTCACTATGGACTCAAAAGAATCGTTTTTAACCATTAACAAGTGACACCATGCACAAATATATAATACTATTATGTTAAACAATAAATAATAACTATGTTACTCTATAGAAGATTATTATTTTATGCATCCCCATAATCATCAGATAGTTGTGATTTACAAAAGTATTATAGGTTCTAGCATGACACTATCTTAAAGGGGCATTAAAAGCATAGTCTACTACATAAAGTGACATACAAATATAGAGAATGATGTTTATTGTGCTCATTTTAGCTTGGCATTGTCATTGGTTATGAAATAACCAAAGAGTACTTTTGATTCAATAGTGAGCATAGTGTGGATTAGTATGAATACTTACTTATTTACGTGAGAAACCTATTATTTAATAGCCAATGACACAACGTCCGTCTAGAAGAAGAGCAAAAAATATTGTTCTCATTATTTGTTTGTTTTTGTATGTCATTGATTATGTTCTTTATGTTGTTCCTTATTGGTTAAGAAGTGGAATGGTCGAAGTACTTGTGGATGTTTGGTGCTTGTCTAGTGTATGAGAGGGGTTCTCTTATATTGGCTACCATAAATTCTATATTGTCTATGAGTTGTGCAATTTGGGCATCTCTTGCCAAGATTTGTTCGCCTATTTTCTTCATTGCTTAGTGTAGTTCAACGATTTGCTCCTCGAGTGTTTTTGCTTGCAACATCATCACAATAACTTTGCACCAAGGTGACAAGATAGATGAAGCATCATTTGATGGTGACATAACATTCAATCCATGGATTCAAGAAGCAACATTGCCGTAGGGGTCGATCGGAATGACAACATTGAGTTGATAATGTGAAAGTAGAGAAGGAGATGAGATGTAGAGGTTGTCCCACTGAGCAAGCAAAAAAATGTCGATGTACAGGGGAGCCGATCTATGAAATGTTATGACCATGAGTACAACAATGGAAAAGAATTACAAAATTCCAGGTGATGTAGGGTTCAAGCTCCAATTTAATCATTTGGTTCGATCCCCACTCATGAGCTTGACTTTAGCCTTGCTTAATCCGACGGACGAATTGGAGCTTCTTTGATCGACTAGCCTCAATTTATCGCTAGCCTTCCTTTGATGTTGATGAGAATATTTGATCTTGTATTATGTGTTGCGGCTTCAATGATAGCAGTAAAGTAGAGACAAAGAAGATTTCTTGTTGCTACGAATCCAACAGAGCTTTTGGCTAATTTGTGATTTAAGGCATTGGAAGCATGATTCAAGCTTTTGTTTTCTTGAGAACAAAGTTTCGATAAACTTGAAATTTAGAAAAATTCTCTCTCCCAAATTTCTTCCAAAATTTCTCTCAAAATAAGTACCTCTATTTATAGGGTGGTGGGGGTGTTTCAGCCATCTCACATTTTTCTCTCCATAATCATCTTTCTCTCTCTACATACAAAGGAGAGGTCTACATACACCTCACACAATTTGCTTTATCTTGACTATCGATGAGGCCTTGATCTTGGTAATCAACTTTAATTTTCACTAAAATCTTGATTTTGTCCTTTCATTGATCCTTTGACTAAATCTTCATACTTTGACCCTCGAGAAGTTTGACTTTGATCAATGATCAACTAATAATCAAGTTCTTTCAATCTTGATTGTTGATAGATGTCGATGATCTGAACCATTGATCAAGGTTCTAATTTTGGTGAGTGAATTTTCCGGTCTACATATTGTTTACTTTATTTTCTAAGAAAGTTAAATTGTTTCCTTTAGAAAACCATTTACTACCTTTTAACAAAGTATTTACTACCTTTCCGTAGAGCCTCTCAGCCTCCCTCTCTTGTCCCTCTCAGCGTACCGTTGGATCGCCGTCTCAGTCGCCATTGCCCGTTGGCCCGCCGCCTCTATCGCCGTTGCCTGCTGGCCCGTCGTCGTAGTCTCGTGCCGCTGAGGAAGACGACGCACGCAAGAAGACGATGGTTTAATTTTTTCTAAGTTAGGAAAAATTAAACCGTCGTAAAAATAATAATTAATATTTTTTATTTATTTAATATATTTATTTTATAATTACTATATTAATATATTTTAATTATTCCTTTGCTATAATTAATTAAACCAATGGTTTTAAATTTTTTGACAATATATTATTAATTAATAATACATAAAAATATATTATGTTATTGATAAATATATATTTATTTATTATATTAAATTAGTGGTTTTTAATGTTAAAACATATCTTATGCTATTAAAAAATAATTTATTTATTTATTATATTCACTTAAGTTACTTTTTTATTTATTTATTTATTTTTAATAATTTATTTTAGTCGCTCGTACTTAGAGGGAGTCTCCAGTACAATCTACAAGAGCATCATATTATCGAAATGTTTTAGCAATTCAGATGTGGCAAAATTATTGACTATTATATTTTAATGCCACTAAATATTTTTTATGTTGTACTTTTGTATGAACATATATAATTTTTTATATTAAAAAGGTGATTGAGTTATATTTGTATTATTTTTATTTTGATTATTACGATATTTGTGTAGTACGCTATATAGTACGATATTTGTATAATTATTTTATATTTAGATATTAGAAAATTAAAATTTGATTACAATTTTAATAATATAAAAGTAAGCATTTGTTTAATTATTATATTTAATATATTTTATTTATTAATTAATATTAATTTAATTTTCTGATAGTCAGATATATCAAAATATTTTATATAATAAATAATCTATATGCACTTTATCCCACACTTTCCATTGTGCATACTAACACAAACAAGTATTTTATACTGCACTTTCCATTGCGCACATTAACACAAACAAGTACTTTACACTGAACTTTCTATTGTGCACACTAATACAAACAAGTACTTTACATTACACTTTTCATTGCGCACACTAACACAAACAAGTACTTTACACTGTACTTTCCATTGCGCACACTAACACAAACAAGTACTTTACATTCTCTCTCACTTTCCCCAGGGAAAATACTTTTCTTTGTATTTCATTTCACTCTGCACTTACATTGTGCACTAACCCCCTCCTAAATCTAAATGTATTGATTTGGCTAAAAATATATGGTGAAAATGGTGTCAATGGTGGAGGATCAACATTCCCCCATCTCTCTCATGAACATAAATATGATTAAATCTTAAAAAAAATTACTTAAAATTAACCAAAAATACTCCAATGATTTTTAGAAAGTAAAGTAAACTTGCATAACACCAAAATATTTTTTTTATAAAATGGTCTTAACTACAAATTTTAAAATAAATATTCAAATATAGAGAAGTCTATCATAAACGGCTCTTTGATGCCTTCACTTTAAATTGATTACCAAACCTTCACTCTCTTCGTTTCTTTACACCTTTCTTTTCAATCGAAAACCACTTTTTCATTTAAATTGTAGGCACTTTCTGGCTAAATTTGAACCAGAAACTTGTTATTTCTCATACGGAGTCATTAATGGTGCTCTCACCCAAAATTTCTTCTCTTGTTATTGTTCTTCACAGTTTATGAGCTCTTTTGAGCTACATAAATTGCGCCGAGCAGAAAGGTAATGTAATTGGACGGTCATTTAGAAATCAATCATGACTGGATTTAAAGGCTGCCAATTTTTTGCTTTTATATATTCCCCAGCGATGCATGACCAGAGAAAAACATACAAGCTTCAGTGCAAGAAAATCCATGGCCTCTCTTGCATTTCGCACTACTCTTGTTGGTTTCCTTCTCTGCTCGTGGGTTGCAGCTCCCTACGCGGTGGCCGCCGTCATGACCTGCGACCGGGTGGTGTCTGCTGTCACCCCCTGCATCGAATACCTACGCAACGGAGGTGAGCCATCATCACTATGCTGCACCGGACTGCAGAGCCTCAACTCCGCCGCCACCACCACCTCCGACCGCCAGACAGTCTGTAGCTGCATCAAGAGAGCTGCTGCCGCCGTCACTGGACTTGTCTACCAACAGGTGGTCTCCCTCCCTGCCAAGTGCGGCCTCCATGTTCCTTACCAGATCACCCCTACCACCGACTGCTCCAAGTAAGTCACAGTCTCCAATCTATTCCATCTATTCTTTGGTAGAACATTTGAGAAGATGGGTTGATACTGGGTTTGGATTGTGCTGTGCAGGGTGCAGTGAAGTCTCATGAGAACTATGAAGAGCGTCTGGCTGTTGCTGTTGGCTTTTAATGATGTTTAAATAAAGGATTTGTAGCATTGACGTCGACGATGCTTTAAGAAATTCCAATGGGCGAAGTTCTTTTATGGTTTTTGTGCTTTTTCAATGATACTATCACGTTACTTTCAGTTTTATAAATAATTCAAAAATACAACCAGTTTAAGCAGAAGAAAAATATCTTAGGTTTAGAATTAGTTGAGAAAGAAGTTTTCTAACTGGTTTAGAATTTACTAGTTTCCGTTTTAGATTCATGAGGTGGGGATGAATTTACAGAAACCTGAACCAGCCTGAGTTGCATCAAAAGAGTACTTGGATGTCGAATTTTTTTTTAAAAAAAATCTGAATATGTAGAGAAGGCCATTGCAGAAACCATTACATTAATAATGCAGGCAAAGCTTCAAGAAAATTTAAAATTTTGATCTAACAGAACCACAACTTGAGCTCAATGTCTCTTGTTTTTTATAAAATAGATTTGATCTCCTCCATTTTATGTGATGCCTCCTCTGTATCTCCTTATTTTGGTAGAGATAAGGTGTTCGAACTTCTCCTTCAAATCCAGATGCCTGTCTTGTAATGAAAGTTTCACTACTTTAAAATTGTAACAACCACCTTAATCTTTTCACTGGTAACAACATTGATATCTTTATACAGAATCTGTTAATGAAATGAATGAAGAATACACAGCTACGTCCAGTCTCTGTCGTATTTACCGAAAACATGAGAGAAGAAAATTAGATCACAAGTAATATTACACTAGGGACTAACCGTGTCAGCTGGATCCCCTCAGAAGACATAAGGGATTACAACCTTTTCTGTGATTTCCGTATTCAGTTATCAGAGAGACGTACCCCCCATTACTAGTCCTGGCAGCACCAAGAGAGATGAAGCCAAAGGGTAGTGCATCCTTGCTAAACTTGTAATCTACCTTAGCTAGTCACTGTTTGGATGCTGCAAAACCAAAACGTTCAAACGGGGCTGGTATTACTTCAGCATCCAACTTGAATCATATAAGAGACTGGAAATTTTTTGAGTAAAGATCCAAAAGAGCAGAGTATTACTTCAGCAGCCAAGATTGCTTAATATACTGCTTAGTCTGTCAATGACTTCAGCAGGGTCAACAGTTGAACCAGGAAGATTAATGACATGATACTCTAACCCTTTCCATTGCGAAATAAGAGCAAAGTGTGGTCGCCTAAACTCGATGCTGATAATTTCCAGCACTACTGTTTTTGGTGTAGCGGCAATTACATGTGTAAGACCTGCCCCATGAGCACCAATAATAACAGAAGCATCTTGAATGGCATGCAACTGCTCCTTCATGGACATATGAGCAAACAATCCATTTACAAGATTTACCTTGCACTTGGAATATCCTGATGCCCAATTCTTTAGAGAAAGAAATACCTCCTCTTCATTACTCAGCCTAGATTCAACTTTGCCCCGGTGACGTGGGTGAGCCAGATAATCTTCACGCCGGACAAATAAGACATTAAAACCCATGGATGACTTTGTAACCCAGTCTCTGTACAGTGGAAGACCGAAAGCTGCTCTAAGCATTTCTCCAAACTCAGACAATCGGGCAGTTTTACCATCATCTGGGTTTTCTGAGAGCACACGAGCAGGGACCCCCTCACAACTTATGCTGTCAGTTAAACCTCTAAAAAGGGCAGTTTCATACCCCAAAGGTGACAAAATTGCATGTCGGAAACAGACTGAACCTGTGAAGCTCTTGGCATATCTCACACTAGAAAATAGTGCTTCCCAAGTTTCTTCCAATGGAGTCTGGCAGTTAGAAGGAATGAGAAAAAAAAACAAAGATTAGAGAAACAATGATTGAGGTACATCCAATCAATTTAAAATTGACAGAAAGGTTCTAAGGCATAGTGAAAAGTCTACTTTGAGTCTGTCTTGAAACTATTAGGTAATAAAGTTAGCAATTAGTCAGTTGAAGTCCAAAACCATCGACATTTTATTGTTCTAGATAAAAAATTGCTTTCATAAATGTCAATTTTTTTAGGTTACAGGTATACTACCTGGATTTCCAATTATTTTGTGCTCCTAAGTTAACTTCAAGTTCAGGGTCATTGAGAAAAGAGGTGTGCACAATTCAAGAAAACCTTTCTAACAGCTTACCATCGAATAATAATGTTTATGGGCCTCACAAATTCTCTATTCCAGAAAAATGTGTTGCAAGTCTGATTAGTCCTATAAGGGCTGCACTTTTGCCTAAACCATATCATTTTTGTACTTGTCCTCATATTATCGTTATTTAACATAAAACATGTAAAGCATCAGAAAACAAAATTGCCCTCATACTAGCAATTTTTTTAACATAAACCATGTGAACCCTATGTAAATAAGAGCGAGTGCAAGTGAAGCTATCTCTTGAGCATATCCAAAACACTCACATAGGAAACCAATTCAAAAATCTTGTAGAAAATTACATTAATTTCTGTAGAATTAAATTCTTTGGTATTAATCATCAATTCGACATCATTTATAATGCCACAAGAAAACATGGAAACTATAGCAGCCAGTTTATGTCCAGTTTTCTGAAAACAAAAAGAGCAGAATACAAAACTTCAGATGAATCCATCACTGGAAGTCTCATCATGTTGACATAGCAATTCAACCATTGAAGGGATTGGATGAGGTATTGAAGATCCAGCGGTTCCAGCAACTACTAGTCTTAGTCAGGATTTTCAGCATACAACTATGTGATTCAAGTTAAATGACAAGATATATCATCTAGAAAGTCGTCAGCATACTGCACTATCACCCATAACACTTGGTTCTTTGACTTACAACTGCAAAACTCAACATAAAGAATTTATGTGCAGTTGGCAGCACATGAACACCACCCTCGCTCAGATCTCTACTCTATAGAAGGATTTAGGAAGTCATTTTTTTCTCACATGCCATGTAGTTCTATTAGAGTACAGCATATTGACTCTCAGATGGCAAAATGGTGTTAACCCTGTTGAATTTATGGAAAAGAGAAACACTTCATTAACTTAATTGTAATCAGAGTACATGAACCTCTATTTATAATAGAGGAAGGTAACAGAATCCAATTACAATTAAACTACTTTTGTCCCAATTACAGCCAAACTCTAACACTTAAAGATAAGTCCTAGCATAATTAAATAACCCAATATAAATAAAAGACTAACATAACTAAAATACCTTTAAACTGAAACTCTTCTGTGAGACCTGCTTCTGTAATAATTTTAGCTTTGTAAGACTTCTTATTGTGTAAGACTCATCATGCCACCTCACGTGATCATGGTGGGTCTATATCTTATGGGCTTGGGCCCATCTTCCAACACTCCCCCTCAAGCTGGAGGTGAGAACATCATGAACCCAACTTGTTGCAAATGATATATAGGATCTTCTCATAGAAAATGGTAGTCCTCCATATCTTCCAACACTCCCCCTCACGCTGGTGGTCTCTTCCATGAGGCCCATCTAGCATAAGATAAGTGAGAGTAAAATCACTCCAAGCCATATGACATTACTCCATACTCTAGTCATAACCTATGTTGGATGTAGGGCACACTCCTATCTTTTGTAGGTAGTGGATCAATATGCAATGCTCAGAAGTATAATAAAACTCCTCCATCACTGTGTCTAAACCCTAGGAATCGACTCTCAAGTGGTAGGATTAATAAATACCAATTAAGGGGGGTAACGGGTAATATAGATGCAGTAATAAGCTCCTCCATCACAATGTCCCAACCCGGGGCACCGACTCTCGAAGGTAGAAATGGGTGATAAGTGGGTCATGCATGTCATTCACAAGACAACGATAAAAGACTCACGGGTATATATATAAAAAAGTCTCAATGGACTTAAAACACCAACTGAAGCAACACACAAGAGGTTGGCCCAAAGGGGTAATTGAGAGTAAAATAAAGGATTGTAGGAGAGAGGCTACCAAATAACTAATGGGTAATGGGTAAAGAGGAAGATAGGATGCTGAGGCTACCATTTTTTCAATAATAATGTCTCATCCAAAGAGATACAATAGCTGCAACTGAAATGGGCCTGGGCCCATATAACACAACCAAAATAATAAAAATCCTTGTAAAGGACCCATGAAATAATCCAATGCGAGTATCTGCACCAAATAATGTGTTGACCAAGGAATATATTGCAAATACCTCAAAATAATAATCCAACCGGAGAAATAGAATCGAATTGCGCCAAGTCAAATAGTAGACCAATATAGCCGAGTTGCGGCAGAAATATATGTAAAACTTGGGACTTGGACCCATATACCGAGGCAGAAAAATAAGTGGGCCAAGTTGGGTTGACATGAATGAGTTGACCCGGACCAGGTTGATTCAGTCCGAGTTGGCCCAACCCGCTGGGTTAACCTGGCAGAACAGAACTGGGTCACTCGGCAGAACCAACGAGTCGATTAAATGTTTCCTAACTTAGGGAAACATTTAATTCTTCAACAGTACCTTTGTCCTCCTCTCGACACCAAATAGACCGGTTGTTCAAATTTTTTTTCTAGATTCTGGACTCTCTGAAAGGAAACAAAAAACGAAAAGCAATGATCCAACAATGAAGATAAGTATGCAGGTGCTGGAATCATCAATAAGTTTCTGAATGATAACATCAAACAACAACTTCCCAATATCAACGGCAAGACTTCCCTGAAAGAAAGCAACGTAGACCAGAGGATAAAATGTATTTTCAGAAGCAGAGTTGATAGATTATCAACCAGTGGTTTCTGCGGCAAAGCAAAATAATCCAGCGATCGAGCCAATGAAGTTGACGAGCGAAACAATGAAGAGACAACTTAGTAAGTTGTTGGAACTGCTCCGTCGTGATACGCTGATAATGGCAGAATTTGTATCTCGGTATGGAAATGCCAACGATGCACAAAAGATCAATCCCGAGAACTTTCTGGAAAAAAAAATCAATCCAGAAGTGACCTTCAAGAAAAATAAAAATTCCAGCGGAGAGCTTTCTGAAATAAAAACCAATACCGGAATAACAGAGCGAGAATAAAATTCAAAAATACAATCTTCCAGCTTGAAGGCAATTTACTGGACGAGATTGAAGGCCGCTGGAAATACGATCTTCCTTCCAGAAATAATGTTGGAGATAGCGATGCCAACCAGCAAAGCAATCAGTGTGGTGTAGCTTTAGAGATAGAGAGGGATCGTCACGGTCGGCGATCATGAACCAAAAACTCCCAGAAATAGAATAGTAGTATAAAGGTGAAAACGTAAAGCAAATAATGGGTATAGGGATAGAAAAAAGATAAATACGAACCTAAACTGCTAGAGATAATAGATCAGAAAAGGATCACATTACCTTTGTGGGTTGACCGAGTCAACTCACAGAACCTGCTCTGATACCATGTTGAATTTATGGAAAAGATAAATACTTGACGTACTTGTAATCAGAATACATGAACCTCTATTTATAATAGAAGAAGGTAGTAGAGTCCAATTACAATTAAACTACCTTTGTCCCAATTACACCCAAACTTTAACACTTAAAAGATAAGTCTTAGCATAATTAAATAACCCAATATAAATAGAAGACTAACATGAGACCTGCTTCTATAATAATTTTGGCTAAGTAAGAGTTCTTATTGTGTAAGACTCATCATGCCACCTCACGTGATCATGGTGGCCATATCTTATGGGCTTGGGCCCATCTTCCAACACACTTGGATATGTGGGTCTTCCTTGGTCATGTGGGTTTGGGCCCATCTTCCAACAAATCCATCCTTCTAGAGACTAACTTTATTGTTTTTCAGATAACCCATGAATTGGCAACGATTCCACCATAGGCAGAATTGGCCAACAACACGGGTTTCCATATAATATTAATATGGCTACCCGCTTTGTTTGTGTTACAGACTATGAAGGTCTAGAGTTACATACACAATTTTGAGACAGAGATGGAACATAGCTGAACCTGAGAAAAGAGGGGAAGAGGATGAGCAACAAGGTGACAGAAACCTCAAAAAAAATCATTGAATTGGTTTTTTCACAGTCAGCTAGATTAAATATTCTCACAATAAAAAAACAATAGCGGCTGATTTTTCAGCAGCTATTGAGTTGTTTTTAGCACAATAAAAAAAGAATCAGACAACTAGATCAAATATTTTCATAGTCGAACACAAAATCCAAAATTGCTCCTAGCAAAAATCAACAGCTATTGTCTTGGTTTTTGCATACATTAAAATAATTGGGCCCGTGGGCTCTGTAGAATATATAAGGTAGGTTGATGAACCCCTGCCAATAGACACAGTTTTTCCAGTGTCTCAGCAGAAGACAAAGATAAGAGATGGCGCTCAATCTGACCAACATTGTTTCCTTCATCTCCTATTGTGTTCTCCAGCCTCAACCAGTGACAATTGGGGGTAAGTAAGAAGTCTGTCACAGGTCTAGACCTTGCAATGAAACCTTGATGAAGTGATCTATTGTTCGATGCTAGATGCTAGAGGCTCCAATTGGGAAGCCAAGGACAAATGCTTCCAGACGATATCAGATTTTGAACCTTGATTGCAAGACACATCCAAAAAGACAAGCAGCATACAGGGGAAAAAAGCAGCATAATAGCATATTATCTTACTATGTTTTAAGTTATTGTTCATTAAGTTGCTATTTTTTAGTTGTCAGTTGCTTTATTTTAATTTTAGCCATTTATTTCAGTTACAACTTTAAGGTAGGATCAACTAAATGATCCATTACTTTGCATTTTGTAAGAAACCCTTATACAAAGTGTCAGAGTAGATAAAGCTCTGCTTCTGGTATAGGTTAGGATCTGTTGGGCAAGTTAGGAGGGTTTTTTTTTTTTAGTAAAGTAGGCATGCTCCCATCCTAAAAATGGCCAGCCACCTCAGAAGGTGTAGCACTCATAAACACAACAGATCCCAAGCCAAACAAAATGTAGAACAGACACCTTCTCTCACATCTAAGCTCAATAGAACAGACAAACAGATGGACGTGAGACATGGATTAAAGAATTGGGTACAAAATGAGCTTGAACAATGCATTAATAACATGATACGTCAAGTCTGGTTCCATCCCAAAATGGCAAGCCATCTTAGTAGACTCATTTGATAATTTATTAACTAAAAGAACCCGAGCCATATCAGATACATGAGACAGCTAGAAGAATATGGGTAGCAAATCAGTAGGTAGCATACATGTATGCTTACCTATAAGTTCAGATGCCAAAGTGATCCGAAGATTATTATGAGGGTAAAATTTCTACGAGGACTGAATGAAAAACAGTATGTGCTGAGTCAAATGATCAGTGCAGACGAACCACAATCTTTTAAGTGCTTTCCTTACTAGCATTAGAGAATGGTTGGTCCCTTGAGTGAAGAAAGCAGTGTGGCATTTAAAGATGCATTTGTTTTAGTTAATCCTGGGTCCACACCTATTCATGGATGTGGTGAGTCTTTGATAGGCCAAGTTCAAGATTCAAGGGCAGCTACGGTAGAGGGAGAGATACTCGACAAAGTCTTCATTGTGGCATATGATTTCATATGATTTAGAAATGTTAAATAAAGTTTGGTAGGGCAGCACCTGAGGAAGAATCAACAACCTCTACCACAAAAGATGCAGACCCTGGAGGGATAATGCTTCTATATATGAGTAGAATTGTCTCATTCAGAGTAAAATTAATCAAGTTGTCTGACAAGCCAAGCAGAGAAGCTTTTCTTTCCAATAAGAAAGATGCCTTTCAAGTCATCTAAGAAGGGGGATGCCAAAGCAACTTGGAAGCTCTTCCAAAGAAGAGGGGGAGAGGATGAGCAACAAGGTGACAGAAAGAAATGCAGGCTTGCATCAGAAGATAAAATCATTGACACTGTGCAGTGAAGACTTTGAAAATATAGACACCACCAACAAATAAGCTCATCTATCAAGAGGAGGGCTTCAGCATAAATAACCTGATCAATGTTTCTATCACAAAACATATGAATCCTTAGCAAAACGAAGAATGAAGGTCTCATGCAAAAACAGAAGAGGGAAGAACCTAGAACAATCTTTTCTTCAGAGCAAATGCAGAAATGATAGTCAAAGCTTCCTCTACAAGTATCAGACCATAAGGCCTCGTGTACGAGGATTGATGGAGAGAGGGAAGAGAAAGAAGAAGTATGAAGTATTCTTAAATGAGGATATAATTTAAATTTTTTTGGATTGGGTCTTTGGCTCAACAGCCACATGGGAGGATGTCTCGTGTGAGGTCCTGGGCTCAAGTTTTCATTCAAAATTTATAATAAACCTCGCAATCTCCTATTTCCTTACAAACAGCAGTTTGCAGCCTCTTAAGTATCCTTTCTACAGTTACAAAGATGCCCCTCTTTTTCCCCAATAACACACACAAAAAAAGGAAACAGACAATAAGTAACCCTACTAATGGGAACAAAATGACCAAAATACCCTTTATCAGAAGTAACATATCTAATCCTTCTTTAATTGAGAAGACACTTCTGCAATAGAATGAGAATTTGGCTCTCTTTGAATGTCAATGACAACCACGCATTACACCTCAAAACCCCAGTAAAAGGAAGCCAAGACCTCCAGCATGTACCTCTATCCCAGTAACCATTGAGCCAAAGACAATCAAAAAAATATGTACCATTCTTTGGCTGTTCCTTTTAACAGCTTGACTTCTCCAAGACTTCTTCAAGTCCTTCAAATTGATCTTCATGGACTTCCACTTTTGAAGTTCTAGGCCCAAATCTCTCTCTTTAACTAAACCTAAGACTGCATCAACATCCACAGTTGAAGGTTAACTCTTCCTGAAGTTCAAATATCTCCTGTCAGCATAGGTAAAATGCTTTGAGGTTTTAATGATTTAGAAACTTCGGCAATAGACCTCCTAAGTGGCTAGTTATTTGAGGATGGACTTGGCCCCTTAATATTTCACTATAGAATCAGAGCCAGGTCTGAGCCCTTCTGCGTATCTGTCTGGTGAACCATCCATACAGTCCAAGTTTCAGACCTATCCATCTATTTATTCTATCGGACCAGGATGTGAGATGGGTGCTAGCATGTGTAAAAAGTCTAACATCTGAAAATGCCTTGGAATTCTAATGGTTTATAAGGTTGGGCAATAGACCTCTTATGTGGCCCATCCTTTTAGGATGGAACCAGGCCCAAACTTCACATCTATAACATATTTTTCCAACAATGGGGTATAAGTGTTTGACATTTAAGATGTCTAAATATATCAAGAGGCAAATGCAAAAAGTGTGTATAATGAATCTTTCTACAACCTCCAATCGCCCAAAAAATTCATGCGACCATCACTGGGAAAATCAATAAGAGAAAGGACCACCCAAACAAGGTTTCCTACTTTCCTCTTATGAGTGAATACTTGGAGTGGCTTAGACATTTGTTCACCTTCACTGGGAACTAAAAAGGAATCAAAAAATGAGAACTCTTAAGGGTAAGATATTTTCACCACTTTTCTGAAAACATGGGGTATCTTGAATGAATGTGAAATCAGCAGTGCTATATACTTTCCTAACTTTTGCTCTTGTTAAAAGCTAATGATATTGATGGTGGATGTATCATAGGATCTCCCATGGGGTAACATGGTTCTTTAATTCCAATCCCAATTGCCACAGATTATTCCATGATGTCTATAAAGATTGTCCTGCCCAATGGTCTCCGAATCCTCAGAGAAAACCTCTCATTGGATCATTATACACGGAAGTGGCAAAAATATCACCCTGAATAATGTAAGCACACTCCATTTAAGTATCATGGATCTCTTTTATTACTGTGGTTCACTGATCTCATCTGTCATGTAAAACATATCACCAACTCCAGAGGGTTGGAAAACTAGTGTATAAGCAGATCAGAGCCTAATAAAATGAACCATAAGCACCCAAAAAAAGACAAAAAAAAATAGTTAATTGTAACATCTCAAAGCTCTTAACAAAATTTCTGTTTTCCTTTTCTACAGATGCACAGAGTCGCAAATACAAGAATTTGCTCATTCCTTAGCAGAGAAATCATCTACACATTCATGTCTTAAGAAAACCTTCATGTACAAGTTTTACAACTTAGCAAATGAACAAACTTCAAACCATCAGAAATTATTATGTCAACCACACATTACATGACCTTTTTAAAACTAAAAGCTCTGCACTACCATCACTCAACATGGTCAATGAATGGAGATACTGACATGAATAGAATCTGCAGAAATAAGTGCAGAAAATGAGACTTCAAACAGGTACTTTATGGAAAATTTTGAAACCAAAGGTAGCATGTAGACTGTTTGCCAGGCCAAATAGGCAGTTTAGCAGACTCACCTAGCGAAACCAAGTAATATATTCAGGGCCTGCCAAATTTGCTTGCACATCTGACATGATACTGCCCTTTTCATTTATTTCTATCTGATTTCTTATTTTTTAGTCATCTGATTCTTATTTTTAAAACTTACATTGCACACTTCCAGTCAAATAACTGATATCGTTAGGAAACTCAAGAGAACAGTTGAAAGTGATAAATGATTTTAGATACCTTGCAATGGCCATCCACAAAAACCAAGTGAGGACGCTTAGGCAAGCCAATGACTCTGGAAGCTACATATGCACTATACCAATCTGTAACAGTATGGAAAAGGTTTGCATACTCGAAGCGAGTTACTAGTAATGTCGTATCTTCAACCCACTGCAATTAAAATTCTATAACTCATTAACTGAAGAAAAATGCTAAACAATGCAAAACTTGCAGAAAACACATTTCATACACAGCTCTCAGAGAATTATGCATCCATCCGACTACATTCTAAAGGAAAAAATTAGAACTTCAATTTTTCTTAAAGTATAACGGGATGAGGTACTTCGAGTATGAATAGCAATGCATATCTGCATACTGAATCACGATTTGTGAAACCACCTAAATCACAATTTTTTTTAACAAAATATAAATCACAATGCATTGCAACCATATTCAGATACAAGTGGCATTGTATCGTTTAAAGCACATATATTTCATAGCCCGACATTATCTTCCAAGTGAAATAAAACCACTGCAACACTTGCATGGTAGGTCTCATTGTCTCTTCCAAGTGAAATTAAGTCATTGAAAAGAGATTTAAGTTTCATTCATTATTCCTCCATGAAAAATTACTTGCACCCTAAACCGGACTACTTGAACAAGCAAAAGTAACACGTAAGTGAAAGGAAGAGAAACTCTGAAGATAAGACACAGCATTTCAAATTCTCACCTGATCGCATTGGAACTCTCTGTTGTCCAGTTCAACAGCCTGTATCGAAGCGATGAGATCCCTCATTGTATGCATAGATATCTCGCCACGTGGGACATACCGATCAAGAAATTCCTCAGAAGCAATCCGCCTTGTACCATTGGACCACTTGCCAACCTTCACCGCGAAAGCTCCCGGCTCGAACTGCGGCATCTCTTCCTCCTCCCCCCGCCCGATCACAGACTCCAACATCTCGCCGCCTTTGGACATCCGAATCTTCGCCGGGTCCATCCTCAGCCCTCCGCCCTCGCAGATTGAGCTCTGTAAGGTCCGGCTATGAAAACACCGAAACCAACCCCTAGTAGAGGATGACTCGTATCGGGTACCCTCCGGCGGAAGGACGACGTCGATCACGCGGGTGAAGCCGTTGCCAAAGTAACCTTCACAGGATTTAGATAGAAGATTTGGGTTTTGGGTCCACGGAAGGAAGGATGGGAGAACCGGCCAGGGTTTCCCATTCAGTACAATAGAAGAGCGGTTTTCGGTAAAAGGGTAACGGTTCTGCCGTAAAGCTTGGAGGGTTTTGGGGAGGGTCTTGGACGGTATATTGTCTGAGTGAGAGAGAAGGAGGTGAACAGACAGGAAGAAAAACAGGTTGAAGGCGAAGAAGAAGAATATTTTGGCGTAGAGCTTTCGGCTACTTCTCCTCATAGTTTGCCTCCCCTCCTCGGTCCTCCCTCCAGCCCAGAGGTAACCGAAAGCCAAAGAGAGAAGGCGTTGGGATCAAAGTGGACTCCAGGCAGGACCCATCGCTGAACTTTGAATCATATATGGGTGGTTAGGCTGGGAGAGACATTCTTAAAGAAACCCTTCAAGATTCTAAGATATAATTTAACATTCTTGACATCGCTTGACGTAGAACTAGTATTAACTATTACAAATAACGACTCCTACAGAAAATTAGGAAAACTGCCCAATCGC
The DNA here is from genome assembly GCF_029961685.1 of Aristolochia californica. Lineage (NCBI taxonomy): Eukaryota > Viridiplantae > Streptophyta > Magnoliopsida > Piperales > Aristolochiaceae > Aristolochia > Aristolochia californica. The sequence continues at coordinate 2,626,178 of NW_027181771.1, forward strand.
AGGGTCGAAAAAATCATGATTTCACGTACCAGTGGGATGACCCAGTTGAACTTTTTTTTGTCGAACTACCTTCCTTCTCTGCTTCTATACTGTCCTTCGGGGGAAGATTGATGATATATCGGGCTTCATCTGCACCCTTCTCAAAGCAGAAGTTTGTTGGAACATCTCTGATTTCCTTTTTCTGTAAATAATTTATCTATTCTTTTTGTGTGTTCTACCTTTCCATTAATCTTTCTTTTAAAACTCACCACTCTCTGCCTCCTGTCCTCCTGGGTTTAGCTGACACTGAGGGAGGTTGGATTTTCTTGGTCAGCCAACCATTTCCCTCTTGAAATCCAAGTATCGACCTACTTAGCTTCGATACTTAGCTTCCAGCTTTCACCGTCCTTGCCAAAGAAACCATTCTTAAGTTGTTCAACATGTTAGGCTGGTTGCTTGAGGGGTATCTGATTTGTTTAACATGTTGAAAGACATCAAGGGTTCAGCTACAAGCAAAGCACTAGAAATCACACTTTCTTTGTCAAGGAAGAGGAGAGTCTAACCAATCCTAATAGTTTATGTAGATGACATGATCATTATACGAAATCGTATGCATTAAATTAGACTAAAATCATATTACCACATTAAATAACTACATTCAATGTATTAATGTATGTTGAAATTTCCCAAATGAAGGGATGATCAAGAAAGAAACATCTTTTCAATTTAATCGCAACCTCAAATTATCATCTTTTAAAAAGTTTGTGTTAATAAAGAAACATGAATTAAAACTTTAATACTGAAACTATCCCAAACAAACATGAATTCTTTTGGTTTCTTACCTATTATTCTTTTAACTTATGTTCAAGATTTTTTTAGAATTAGTGCCTAAGTTTATTATTTGGCAAATAAGTTTACCTACCATCAAAGAAGTCATAGATGTTTGTAATTAAAATTTACACCCAAGACACCATATAATTTTAGCTTGCCCACACAAATATGTATCAAATTAAAATTTAAAAAAAAAATCCTTTTTTTGACATTTTTATTCATCTAGAAGTTCTTTTCTATCACTCCTAAATCAAATTAATTCACTCTAATTGTACAATCAGTGAAAAATAAATCATTTATTTAACAACCAAAATACGTTATGTCGTCATACACTTCTCTCTTTCTCTTCATATCTCATTTTCAAAAAGAACAATCCTTTTATCCCAACAAATTCATAGTTTTAGAAATGACAAATTCTATTCGATTTTGGAAGGGATATTAGGATGTTGTTCTTGATTTAATTGCAAAGTTAGAGTAAAGGTGCTTGAGGATGGTTATAACTATATTTCATATGTAATTTTGTGATCAATTATAGAAATTTCTTCTAACCAATTTTATCTACTTACAGATTTTTTATTATTTACTTACCATTTGACATACATAATGAAGAAGGAATAAAAAAATTCACCTAATTAAAGATTTGGGTAATTCTACCCATTTACCATTTAAGTAAACAAAACTAGAGCGAGCAATAGTCATTCCATCCCTGATTACACATCATCTGATACTTTAGAATGGTAATTTGGTCATTTTATTTGATGGCCATTTTATTATATAACGCATGATCGATCATCCCACTTGGATTGGTCAATCGTTGTTGTCCAGTCAAGTAGAACTTTCATTGAATGATCGATCATCCCTCCTAATTAATCGATCATTCAGAACCTTGCTAGTAAGGGACTTCAAGCATGATCGATCAAGGGAAAATACATTGATCGATCATACTTGTACAGCACAGCCAAATGGAATCTCGATTGATCGATTAGCCATTGGCAATGAGCGATCAACTTAACTTTTTTGGACCAACGATAACATCTTGATCAATCATTGTCTGATGGAAAAGTAACTATTGTGATCTATTGATCGATCAATCCAAGTACTACTTTTTTGTAAACAGACAAATAATGACTAGTTTGAGTTGGGGAAACTATAAATAACCTGACAAACCACGAGTAAAAGAGTGAATGAGCATTTATTGGCATATCTTCAAGCCACAAACTTTTATCTTGTAAATTCCCATAAAAAATGCTTTAGAGAGAAAGAGAAAGAGATATTCTTGGAAAACCTTCATTCTCTTTTAATCATCCTTGCATTCATCATTGTACAAACACCATGATCATTTCACAACATGCTACAAAGGAAGAGACAACTTGAATCTTTCAAAGAAAAGCATATCTCCAAGTAAGGGTGAGATTTTTCCCTTTCTTTTTATGTATTTGTGAAAAGCTCCATCTAAAACTTGTTAATATAGATAGATAGGTATAGCTAGAGCTAGAATCTAACAATAATCTCTTGGAAAAATTTACATTGTGTGAAACCGTGTATTGAGTTCAATGTAGCCAAAGATAACCGAGATCTCCTTTGTAATTTTCTAGCAATTAGAGTTTAATAGTGGAATTTTTTCGAGCAAGTGTTCTTGGGCAATGACTACCACTAAGGAAACATCGATAACAAAAAAATTATTTATCATTGTGGTGTGTGCATGTTATTCTTTTCTTAATGGCGATGACTACCACTAAGGAAACATCGATAACAAAAAAATTATACATGACTTTTTAATTACACGCACAATTTTTTTTTTTAATTTTAATATCTCAATTCACCTCCCTCTCGAGAAGCCACTTGGGCCAATGCCTCATTCTCCGAAGAGTCCAATTTTCAAGTTTTCCTTGACCCCACTCCAAATATGTTAATTATAGTATTTCTTTCTTTCTTTAGTGACTAAAAGGGGGGAGAAGGTGTTTCCCCTATATTATATAGAGAGGGAAAATGGGTGCAGAATTGTTTCCTTTTGCTTGCACCATTGGGGTGGTTTTTCCTCCCATGATATCTCATTCAAAAGGAGGGATGAGACCTCCGGACCTCTTCCACATAGGGAGGAAGAGGGTCTTGTTCCTTGATCTCTCATACGGAGGGGGATGAGGTCTCCAAACTCCCTTCCCTACCACCACCACTACCACCACCTCTCTTTATCATATATCAATTCACCCCCTTCTTGAGAAGCCACCTTGGCTAAAAGAATATACGGGAAGACGAACCAGCCACCCGTGCAGAAAAGGGAGAGGGAGGGGAAGATGACCCTCGCCTCTTTGTTTCTCCCTTGAGTGGGAGGAATAACATGACCCTTTTAAATAATTCTTTATATAAATAAACAATTAAAAAAATTATGATTGTGAAATTTGACTTTTTCGATTTAACACCTAATAACTATGCTACTTCAATTGTCCTTTAGATTTGAACTACAAGGCCACATTTGAAATTATGATATTTAGTAGGACACATTTGAGAATACAACATCAAAGAAAACTGCATTGAAAATTCCCTTTTTATTTTTCCCTCGCTTTGTGGGTAAACTAGAGAGAATTTTAAGTATTTCTCTTCTTTCTCCTCTATTTCCTCCTCCTACTCTTTTTTTCTCTTCTCTTTACATAGGACGGTGGCTTTGAGCCAAAAACAAGGTGGACATTGTCACCACTTTGATGGACCGGCCCCTTCCTTATGAATTGTTGGATCACTAGTTGCAGAGTTAGCAGATGAGGCTAAGGGATATTAGGATAGATGGTTAAGAAAACTATGTTATAAATTAAGCTACTCTAGAGTAGCAACTATATTACAAGTCATTCCAATTGATATGTTACTATGTTACTTACAAATTATACAATAGGTTAATGAGTGATACAAAAATATGTTATAATTTAACATATATATGTTTCACCTAGGTTACATATTCATAATTGACTATGTTATGTGTGTTATCAATTGAGTTGATACCATGTAATTACTATGTTATAAAAAATAATTCGAAAGGTATTTCCACCAATACATCAAGCGAAAGCATATTGGAGAATACAATCCTGTCGACTATTTTTCGATAACGCCTTTATCTCAGTGGCCTCCATAGAGTATGCTACTACAAAGTATACACTATTGTATTAGTTATATATAAAGTACTAAGTTAAACTATCAATAAATACACGATTGATCCAATACGAAAAACCATTTAGTGTAAATATGCAAAACAACTATCTCAATTCGGACAGTAGAGATAGTGTTTTTTATGTTTCACACTAAATAATTTTTCGTATTGGATCAGCCCATAGGTATATGTTATAAATAGTGTAGATACTATGGGGTTTCACATGGGTTCAAGCCTCAACAATAACGCCCCCAGCCAAGAAACCAAATAGGCCACGTTACAAACACAAGCGACGTCGTTTTGTGAAATTTTGCGTTCAGACGTCCGCCAGATTGCCATCTTTATCTTCTGCAAGTTTAGTGCATTCTATCGAAACGCATCCGAGGCAACTTTTGCGAGTGCGCTTTCAGTGTAGTCTTCTAGAGTTAATCACGATCTACAGAAATCCCCTTCAGACCGACGTCCTACCATCGACCATGAGAAGCCATCTGCTTCTTCTTCTGCTTCTCCTCGTTGTCTCTGCAGCCGCGGAGAACCGCCGGAAAGGGCAAGTAGGCGGATGGAAGCAGATTAAGGACGTGGGCGACGCCCACGTACAGGATGTCGCCGCTTTTGCTGTTGCGGAGTACAACAAAGCCGAGAAGGCCGACCTTGTCTTCAAAAAGGTCATTAGGGGCCAGACCCAGGTCGTCTCCGGGGTAAGGTACCGGCTGATCGTCGAAGCTGCAGAGGCTGATGTTGTGAGTAGGTATGAAGCCGTGGTGTGGGAGAAGGTATGGGAGAATTTCAGGAAGCTCACCGAATTCAAGCCCGTTTCAAACTGATCTTTTTGTACTTAATAATCGTAATGGTGTGTGATGCTGTTATCTTGGTATAATAAACTCTTGCGTTTTGTTGTGTTCTCTAAATTTATGGATGGTTTATAAAAAAAATTCTGTCGAAATTGTTCATTCTTCTTCTAATTCAGAAAATAGCTTCACAAAAGAGGTTAGTGATCGGTAGATTCAATTCAAAAAAGATGGGCAATTTGTTGTTGTGGGGAACTGGAGGCGGAAGCGCCGTCGAAGGGAGAAAATGGTGGTTGGATATCTCATGGACAATGTTTGGTACGGGCGTCTTCCCGGAGAAAAAACAATCCACGCCGCTTTCCCGGTGCCTGGAACTGTCGCTAGCGACCTATGTTGCCTTCCCAACAACATGCAATGCCATGGTTCTCCGTGCCGGGCTCTGGCCGGAGTCCGATGCGTTATTCCTATAATTATGTCCAATTTAACCCAAGGGACGGATCCGACTGACTGTGCAGTTATAGGAAAAGTATATTTTCATTTGAAATTTGAAAAAAATTGAAAAAACTTTTCTTCGATCGGTTTTCTTGTCTTTGTGTTGTCATAAAAAATAATAGAAAATAGTTAATAGTATTTTTATTTATTTTAGAAATAAATATTTTTTTATAAATAATAAAAATAAAGCTAAAGAAGAAGTTAAGTGATCATAAAATTCTGGAAGTACTCCGATTTTAGTTATTCCCACTACACATTTTCCTATAATACTCCATCTAGTGGAAATTTGATAGAGCTTCAAAAAAATGCAAATACACACTCACATGGTGCAAGACTTCCTTTCTTCCTGGTGTAGCAATGAATACAAAAAATGTTGACCTAGGTTGACTTGTGTCCTGGATTTTGATGATAATAATGCTCAAGTTAAGTAAGTTACCAAACATTTAAGATGTTTTTCCTTCGAGTGATTCAATTATAAAGTCCGTGAGAAAGATTTAGTCATGTCACATTGAATAAGATCATCCGAGAAGAAAGAAGAATTGAAAACATACAGCCTAAGTGTCACGGCTTTAGACGAGCCTAAACTCATTTAAGTTGGAGGAAATTCTAAGCCTCGTGTAGCCTACTTTCAGTTCTTTGAAAATAATACAACCTCATTCCCTAAATCGTTATCACAAAGCTTCTTCTCCCCCAAATCGAACAGCAGTATAAAAACAAAGGAAATCAAGAAAATTAGAGGGGGAGAATACCTTATATTGATGACTGAAAATACAATGTTGGCCGTCCAAGTGGGGGGACCAGAGTCTCTCTACAATTCTCTCCCTCACGTGTTATACAAGCTTTCTCTACAAGATGGTGAATGAATCTACAAGGGTCGAATGCCTTGGTATTTATAAGTTTCGACCCCCTAAAGTCTCTCCCTTCCATCCAATGAGAAGATAACCTCTCCCCATTCAAATCCCTTGATTTGATCCCTTACAACTACCTCTTGGACTCAATCTTGTATGTGGACGTCCTAAGTGTCCCCACACGTTTGGCCGCCCATACTTAAAATGAGTCCTAGTTGCCATAAGGAACGTATGGGAGTGGCCAAACAAGAATCTCCCCCGAAGTGGCAACCTCCCAAATTTCACCACTTTGCATGCGTAAGCACGCACGCATTGCGGAACCAGCATGGCAACCCCAAATGCGTTGGGTGCCCGAGTTGTTGCTTCATGCGCTTGCGCGCCGCACGCACATTGCACCTTTAACTACCCCAACTTCATCCTCCCGCGCTGGGGGCCTTCGTGCAACCCCAAATGCCAATGCGCCTTCTGCTCGGGTTGTGGCACGTGTGCGTCTGTTGCTTTTAAGGTTTCTATCTTGACCGATTGCTGGGGTCGTTGCACGTCTTGCTGCTTGGTCATCCATCTTGCAAGTTCAAGTATGTCTTCTTCATCTGCAGCTGATGTCGGGCTGACCATATGCGTGCGCCCCTCTGGATCTTGTCATTGCACTTGGCCTTGGTCGTCACTACTGTTGTTGTGCACTAGATTTGCACAGTCTTCGGCCATACCATGACTTCATCTTCTGTCTCATACTCCCACCACCATAAGGCAGACGCCCTCGTCTGCGTCCCCTGGCGATAGTCGGCCACCTCCTTCTCGAACTGCAACAACTTTGCAACGTTTTGCCATGTTGCCTCACTTTCCGATTGACCCTGCCACTTGACCAAGTAATGCATCCTCCGGGGCTTACCCCTTTGCCGCTCCTCTCAGTCTGCAATAATATACTCTACTTTGTTTATAAAAGTAATTGATACATCCATTGGAGCCCTTAGGTTAACCATTCTATTCGGGTCCAGGTCTTCAAAATAAGGTTTAAGGTTTAATACATGAAAAACATTGTGGAACTTAAACCCCTTTCGGTAGCTGCAATTTGTAGGCTAGGTTACACACACGTTCAATGATAGGAAATAGGCCTTCATATTTTTTTAAAAGACCTTTGTTCTTGCTTCTTAGGTGACGAAATTGTTCCGGTCTTAGTTTCAAAAGGACCTGGTCACCTACTTTGAAAGAAGACGCCCTCATCTTCAAATTAGTATATTTCTTCTTTTTTTTAGCTACCTTATATAGTAAGACACGTGCCAATTCCGTTTTGTCTTTCCATCTCTTCGCCAGTTGATCAACTGTTGGACTCTTTCGTTAGGTATCTGGAATGAGTCACATAGGCGCTAAGGGTTGTTGTCATGTTGCCAACTCAAAAGGACTATGCCCTATAGATTCAGATTTCTGCAAGTTGTATGAGAATTGGGCCACGTCCAACAAGTCTGGCCAATTCTTTTGATTAGCTTTAACATAGTGGCACAAATATTGCTCCAACAAAGCGTTTATATGCTCAGTTTGGCTGTCAGTCTGAGGATGAAAACTAGTGGAAAAATTAAGAATAGTTCCCAATAGTTTAAATAATTTGGTCCAGAATTTTCCTGTGAACCTAGGGTCACGATCACTTATGATCATTGTGGGCACGCCCCAATGCTTCACCACATGTGTCATGAATGATCGAGCAACTTCCTCCACTATACAATCACTTGGCGTTGCTACGAATGTTCTGTACTTCGTAAAACGGTCCGCCACTACCATGATAAGGCCTAGCCCGTCTTTCTTGCGCAAACCAGAAATGAAGTCCATTGAAATAGACTCCCCCAACCGTTTTGGAATGGGCAAAGACTGTAACAAGCCTCTGGGCTTTCTTTGTTTGATTTTATCATGTTAACAGATAAGACATGTGCGCACAAATTCCTCCAAATCGCTCTCCAAGTCTAGCCAATAATACTAGCCAAAAAGCAAGGTCAACGTCCTTCTTTGACCTGGATGTCCTGCCCAAAAAGAATCATGGCATTCCCTAAAGAGGTCACGTCGTAAATTGTCATACTTTGGCACGTAAAGTTTATTACCTTTGGTCTTGAGTAGTCCGTCCTCAAGCCAAAATCGTTAACGGCCTGCACAATGCCATAGGCTTGGGCATCTTGGTGAAGACCAGTGCAAATTCTGACAAGAATGGTGGCATTGACCTGGGTTATGGCCGAAAGACCATACAAACGAAAAACGACATCCATTTTGGTTGCAAAAACCCCACAGTAAGTGTTTTCCGCGCGTGGGCTTGCCTTCTGCTCACTGTGCATGCATGAGTCCGTGCGCGTATCCGTCTCACGCAGTAGCTATCGCATCGGGCGTGAAGGGCCTGCCGCCTGCCGCATCATAAGTTGGGGTTGTCGAGCGTTGTTCACAAAGCGCCACGCGCGCATTTGCCTCTGCTGCTCACGCGTGCATGTCGCTGTATGCACGCAATTGCTGCTTCCGTGCGTGCCTGTTGCTATGTTGCGCGATTGCATGCAAAAAATGTGATTTTACTGCTGCTTGTATTGGTGTGTTGCTGGTTTGTGTAACACAAGTTTGAATAATTTCTGGTGTCGTGCGTTGTATGTGTGCTAATACCCTTTTGTTCTTCTCTCCATCAAAAGGCGTAGCAGAACCCGTCTTTCTGCTTAAGGCATCTACTAGAGCATTGGCTTTCCCCGCCTTGTACATCATCTCAAAGTCAAACTCGGCCAAGAAGTCTTGCCACAAAGCTTGCTTCGGGCTAAACTTTTTCTGTGTCAAGAAGTAGCTAGAAGCAACATTATCAGTTTTTACAATAAACTTGGAGCCTAATAGATAGTGCCTCCAAGTACGTACACAATGTATCACAACAGTCATTTCCATTTCTTTAACAGTATATCGTTGCTCAGTTTCGTTGAATTTCCTACTCTCATAGGCGACAAGGTGTCCTTCCTGCTCCAACACTCCTCCAATGAAAAAATTTGAGGCATCTGTGTGCACCTCAAATGGCTTGCTAAAGTCAGCAAGTTGTAGCACCGGTTCAGCCATCATGGAGTCTTTGAGTTACTGAAAGGATTGGTGGCATGATTCCGTCCAATGCCAAGAATAGTCCTTCTTGAGAAGGTCAGTCAATGGGGCGGCAAGTGCTGAAAACCCCTTGAGGAATCTCCTGTAATAGTTAGCAAGACCAAGGAAACTTCTTAGTTCACGCACCTTAGTGGGAGTTGGCCAATCCCTTATGGCCTCGACCTTTTTGTTGTCCTTCCAAATTCGTCCTCCCCCTATCCAATGTCCAAGAAAGGACACTTCTTGCAACCCAAATGAACACTTATCTTTCTTTACATACAACTGGTTCTTTCTTAAAGTACGAAATACCGTGTGAAGGTGCTCTTTGCGCTCCTCCAAGTCTTTGTTGTACACCACTATATCATCCAAATATACAACTACAAAATGTTCCAAGTACTCAGAAAATACCTCGTTCATAAGAGTGCAGAAAATGCCAGGTGCATTGGTCAAGCCGAAAGGCATAACCATGAACTCATAGGCCCCATACCAGGTCACATAGGTCGTCTTCCCCTCATCTCCTTCGGCTATTCGGGCTTGATAATATCCACTACGCAAGTCTAGCTTAGAGAAGACCTTTGCCTCCCTTAATTGATCAAATAGGTCAGCAATAAGTGGAATGGGGTACTTGTTTTTAACTGTTACCTTGTTGATCGCCCTATAATCGATGCATAGCCTCATGCTTCCTTCTTTCTTTGTTTGAAACAAAACAGGAGCTCCATAGGGTGCTTTAATTCGTTTGATGAACCCAGCGTCCAGCAATTCACTGAGTTATTTGCGCAATTCGTCCAACTCCTTGGGCACTATTCTATATGGTGCTTTGGCTGGCTTCTTTGCTCCCGGTTCTAATTCAATGCAATGGTCCACCCCTCTCTTAGGTGGCAATCGGGCAGGAAGTTGTTCCGGTATGACATCCTTAAACTCATGCAAAATAGTTAGAATCTCTTTGGGGGTGAACGTGGACTCCACCTGTTCAACAGCACAAAGAGATGCTATGTAGGTAGAGCGACCCTGCTTAAGTCATTTATTAAGCTGGAGGACCAAAATCAATAAGTCCTTGTTGTTTATATCTTGGCATCAATTTCAGAAATGATATAAGAACCCTTTTTGTCCATAATCCCCACCAAACCCAAATACGGCATAATAAAAGCCTTACAAACTGAAAAGAATTTCATGTCCAATATTGCATTAAAATCGTCCATGGGGACAATAGTGAAGTTTAGAGAGCCAACCCACTTGCCTATCACAATAGGGACCTCCGAGCCGCAGAATTAACAACTTTCATTTTGCTGCCATCCTTCTCTCCTTGAAGCCTTAAGCACCTAGCTTCCTCTTCAGATAGAAAGTTGTGTGTGGCGCCAGTATCCACCATTGCCTTCACTAGGCATCCAACAAGTGTTAAGCTAATAAAGAGAAGTTCTCTAAGAGGTCTTACTGGAAGTGGAGGGTCTCGTTCTCCCCTTGAACGAATAGCATTCAACAATGTTTAAGAACTCATTCTAGGCTCGGTTCCACCATGCCCAAGATTGGTTTGGGCAGCATTGAGGAGACGCTTCTTTGGGCACCGAACCTTCTTCTTTGCTTTGTCTGTCTTCTTCTTCTCTTCCCGCTTGGCCTTGGCCTCTTTTGACCAAGGCTTCTTCTCATTTTTATCCTTCTTTTTAAAATTATTCTTAACAATACCATTGTCCTTAATATTATTCTTATTAACCAAATCATGCTTTCTTTCATATTCGGTTAATTTTTCAGCAGTAGCTAATGTTGAAGTTAGTGTTTTCACCTCTCTCCTTCTCAATTCCTGTTCAGCCCATGGATGAAGACCAACAAGAAAAGAGAATAGTAGGTCTTCATCCAACATGTTGCAGATGCAAAGCATTAGAGAAGTAAAAGACTGCACATATTCTCGAATGATACCTTTTTTAGATAGTGCCCGTAATTCATTCCTTGCTTGGTACTCTACGTCCTCCGGAAAGAACTGTCTTCGTAGTTCTCTCTTGAAGTCGTCCCAAGTTTGGACAAGCTCTTCTCCATCTTGCTCATCTCCCATACGCCTCCTCCACCAAAGAATTGCATCATCAGAAAGAAACATAACAGCAGTACTAACCTTTGTTTGTTCGTTAGTAAGCTTGCTAGCATGGAAGTATTGCTCTACTTGCCATAGAAAATTTCTATGACCTTTGCGTCTCTCTTTCTGATGAAAGACTTTGGCTCAGGCACCTTGATCTTTGTTTGTGTGTGAATAACCCCTTTATTTGCCAAGGCTTGTTCGCACAAGGAGATTCATGCCCGCATCTCCCCGGAGAGGTCTTGGATGTCCTTCCCCAATTGTTCGATCTCCACCCTTATGACGGTAATGGCTGAATGGATGTCTTCCTCAAATCCTCTCAGCCAATTCGGAGTTGGTTGATGCTCCTTAATCCTCCTTTGAACGAACTCCTCCCAATTCGTACAAAGATTTTCAACGTTGTCCAAACGATGCTCAATAGTTGTAAAACAAAAGTGAATGTCACTTACTTGTTCTTTGCCTCTTAAAGCATCTTCTCCACTTGTCGAAGCCATTGATTGCAACGTAGATTCTGATACCAGTTTGTCACGGGTTTAGACGAGCCTAAACTCCTTTAGGCTGGCAGAAATTCTAAGCCTTGTGTGGCCTGCTTTCAGTCCTTCGAAAACAGTACAACCTCCTTCCCTAAATCGTCATCACAATGCTCCTTCCCCCACCAAATCGAACAACAATATAAAAACAAAGGAAATCAAGAGGATTAGAGGGCGAGAATGCCTTGTATTGATGACTGAAAATACAATGTTGGTCGTCCAAGTGGGGGGACCAGAGTCTCTCTAAAATTCTCTCCCTCACGTGCTATACAAGCTTTCTCTACAAGATGGTAAATGAATTTACAACGGTCGAATGCCTTGGTATTTATAGGCTTCGACCCCCTGGAGTCTCTCCCTTCCATCCAATGAGAAGAGAGCCTCTCCCCATTCAAATCCCTTGATTTTCTCCCCATTCAAATCTCTTAATTCAATCCCTTACAACTACCTCTTAGACTAAATCTTGTATGTGGACGTCCTAAGTGTCACCACACGTTTGGCCCCCCAATCAGCATTCAAATCATACTTAAAATTAGTCCTAGTTGTCATAGGGAACGTATAGGAGTGGCCAAAGAAGAATCTCCCCCAAAGTGGCAACCTCCCAGATTTTGCCACTTTGCATGCGCATGCATGCGCTTGTTGCGGAACCAGCATGGCAACCCCAAATGCGTTGGGTGCCCGCGTTGTTGCTTCATGTGCTTGCACGCCCATAGCTTCCACGTCGTGCACGCATTTCACCTTCAACGACCCCAACTTCATCCTTCCGCGCGGAGCGCCTTCGTGCAACCCAAAACTCCAATGCGCCTGTTGCCCGGGCCGTGTGCGCACGTGCGTTCTACTTGTTGTGCGCCACGTGCGTGTCTGTTGTGTTTATGGTTTCTGTCTCGGCCAACTGTTGGGGTAGTTGCGCATCTTGCTGCTTGGCCATCTGTTTGGCAAGCTCAAGTATGTCTTCTTCCTTTACAGCTGATGTCGGGCCGGCCAAATGCATGCGCCCCTCTGGGTCGTGCCATTGCACTTGGCCTTGGCCGTTGTTGCTGTTGTTGTACTCTGGACTTGCACAGTCTTCGGCCTTGGTGTCTAGCCACACCATGGCTTCATCCTCCGTCTCACTAATAAGTGTCAAATAGAAAATCCTAAACACTCTAGTTTTCTCAAGAGGATCGCCATCAAGATTCTAAATTTTATGTATTTATATTATTTTAGAACATAGGGCACGCAAACTCTTTCAAAAACCATGTTTTCCAGAGTTCATTCAAATGTTTTGGAACCTTTCATTTATTTAGTTTAGGCCTTAATCATGCTTAGTACTTAATGTATACACTACAAAATAACATGATTGATTATATACTTCGTTGCATGTTCGGTCATATAGAAGACATCAATCTTTTAGCATAAAGCAAGATCTATTAACCCCTCAGCATAAGGCAAGATCTATTAACCCCTCAGCATAAGGCAAGATCTATTAACCCCTTGGGCATGATTGATCATATAATATGTTGAAAGATAGATTTAGAAAACATAAGAAAATAACCACTTGGGCATGATCGATCATATAATAGGTTGAAACATATAATCAAGAGACATTAGACCCCTTGGGAATGATCAATCATACAAAATATTATAAGCAAATATCATAAATCATGATCGATCAACCAAAATCTTGTAAAACTAGTGTATAAAGAATGATGGATAAACCTATAGTAATATTGATTGATCAATCTACTACAAAAGGATTGATCATATGGTCATAAGAACTCCAAAATATAGTTTTTTTGTACAATTGTAAAAAATGGCTAGTTTAATAAACTACATGGATAGAAAAGGGGGAACCACGAGCCCGCTTATGAAGCAACCAGTTAAAAGGATCAGGGTTATTCTAGTAATTGACAAACATACGAGGGGAGAAAGAAAGGTACTAGGGTTTTATGGCAACCAGCTGAGGACGAAAAGCAGTCTCCTCCCCCCCTTCAGCCGACGGAGGACGAAAAACAGTAGCTTGGGGTCTTCGTCTTTCACTAGGCAAAATGGGTAATTCCTGAATTCTCTCTGTCTCTTTCTTTCTGTTCTTATTTGGTCCATAATGCCGAATAACTCGGGTTTGGCGCAGGTATTTCTAGGGATTCAATGCATAAGAGGCGCGCCACCGGAGGTAAGAAGAAGGCGTGGAGAAAGAAGAGAAAGTGAGTTCGAATCTACTTTGAAAATGTCCCCGTTTCGTCGGATTTATTAAAATGTAGCTATTGTGTACTTTTTCTCACTTTCTTTGTTTGCTTGTGGTTTTCTACTGTTGTTCTTCGTTCCAGTGTGAATTTCTTTGTTCTTCGGATCTTTTCTCTCCTTTATTAGGCACCTCATCGTGATTCGCAGTTTCTTTTCGTTTTCTGGAAGTATTACGTCTTCTTGTTTCCTTTGCGCTAGCTAGTTTCTGCATATCTGTAACTTGAGTTTGAATTTTTCAAGGTACGAGCTTGGGCGTCAGCCAGCAAATACCAAGCTCTCGAGCAACAAGACCGTCCGGAGGGTTCGTGTGCGTGGAGGCAACGTGAAGTGGCGTGCCCTGCGTCTGGATACAGGCAATTATTCATGGGGAAGCGAGGCCGTCACCCGCAAGACACGTATCCTCGACGTGGTATACAATGCCTCTAATAACGAGCTTGTACGAACCCAGACCTTGGTCAAGAGTGCCATAATTCAAGTTGATGCTGCACCCTTCAAGCAATGGTACCTGCAGCACTATGGTGTTGACATTGGGAGGAAGAAGAAGCCATCAGCACAAGCAGTCAAGAAAGAAGGAGAGGTATTAGCTTATAACTTGTCATCCATTATTTGTTGATTTATCCTATTGACATGTACGGATTGCTCAGCGGCTTTAAAGGCAAAAATTTCAAGTATTTTATGTAGCATTTAACACTGTTGAAGGTGGTTTCTTTCTAATATATTCTTTTTAAAGGTAGTTTCTTTCTCATTGTTAACTATTCTTTTTTGTTTTACTACTAATGCTATTGATGCTCTCTATCTGATGGTCTCATGTTTGTTGGGCTGTATAAGCTGTGAGTGTTGAATTGTTGTTAGAGGCACAATTATTGATAAATTCAATAAATGCGTTCCCAAGTGGAGTAGTCTGTAAAATTAAGCTTGCAACTTAAGTTTACAGTTTTTGGTAACATGCTCGTGGCATAGATGCAAGCTTTATTACTATACAAGAAAGCCTTGGAGTGTGCCATGGTTTTTTCATCATAGCTATTCCTTCATCATCGAGAGAAGAGGTGTCACCAAGAGATAAGTAGGTAGTTTTTGTAGGGTAAACCGAGACAGAAGCTATGTTGAGATATGAAAGCAGTGATTGTTTCTTCTGTTTCAAATAATATAGCTTTTGTATCTTCATGTGTTAAGTTTTACACAACAAATACTTTTTTTTTATGAAGATGTATTTTTATTAAAAGAAAAGAAAAAGAAAATTACAAAAGTGGAGGGAGCAAATCCTTTACAACGAGAGATTGCAGGAAAACTCCCTCATTGGCAAGCACATCTGCTGCCGAATTTGCAGATCTCGGAATGAGAGACCAAATACAAGAAAAAGAAGATACAATATCCAAAATCTCCTGGAATACATCCTAGTGCCTCCATGGGGGAGAGGAATTGCGCTGGCACTAACCAATTACCACCTTGGAGTCCCCTTCGATGTGAATAGGCCCATGACATTTGTCTTTGAACACCCGCAGTTCATTAAGAAGGCCATGTAACTCAGCCGATGTTGAGTCGGATATGCCTAAAGGACCAGCATAAGAAGAACATTGATTCCCAGATGAGTCTGAAATGACACCCCCAAATCCTGCGATCCCGGGATTACCAAGAGAAGATCCATCAAAGTTCAGCTTTAGGTAGCTAGTTTTCGGAGGGGTCCATTCTTGCATAATTGGGATTTTGGCTCTAATGTGCATCCTCGCCAAATTGCTCCAGTTGTCTTGAATGCCGGTGCCTTTGAAAGAGGAGAGGGTTTTTTTTTTTGTCAATGGCCAGGTTGATATTTGCCCTGTCACTCTGTCAACAACTCTAGCCTCAGATTCGCTTTTAGCATCAAACCGCCTTTTATTCCGTTCGTTCCAAAGCCTCCATGGAACGAAACTAGCACAAGCTGAGATAATCAATTTGCCGAGGCCAGGAAGGGGATATCCCAAGATCGACTTGCAAAAGCTTATCAAGTCGACAACAATACAAAATTGAATCTCCAATTTTCTTAAAACAGAGGTCCACACAGTCCATGAGAACTGGCACTGAAGAAGAGTATGACTGGTGGATTCATCTTCATTGTGGTAGAAAGGGCATTGTGGATCTATAGAAGGGTGACCTCTGCTTCTGAGCACATCAGCCATGAGAATTTTACTTTGACAAGCACTCCACATGAAAATTTTTACCTTAGGGAGGGCACATAGTTTCCAGACGAAGTTGATGTCGTGCTCCCTTTGCGTCGGATCCCAACCGTTGATGTATCCATATGCCGAAGCAACTGAGAATTTCCCACTTTTGTCAGGCCACCAAATGAGCTTGTCTTCATTGGAAGGCCAAATTCTGACATAATTCAAAGCATCTAAAAGGTTGCTGGCTTCCATGGCCTCCATGTCTGATAAACCCCTTCGGGGGTCAACAAATACTTAAGAAATGCCCTGTTAAAGTATGAGCTATTGGAGGACTATAGCGAGTGCAAAAATGTAGATTTAGAGGGAACAAGCTCTATATATTTTACAATATATTTTTTGCATAGGTTTTATTATGTCCTGATATTAATGTAAACTGTTAACTAATTCACAAACTCCACTTGGACTTTTAAAAATAGTATAATTGCTTGTTTAGTTTGTGTCCATGTTCATTTCCCTTTTCCTTTTCCTATAAAATATGGACATCATCTAAGTATTTATTTTTTAATTTTTGAAAGTTGATTACACAAATACCCCTTTAACCCCTGGTGCGACATGAATCGAAGACCTCACACTCGAAACCCCCCACCCACCCAAACAGGGTATGACTATTGAGCCAAAGGCCCAAGTCACATCCAAGTAATTTTTTTCCTCTCTTATATGATTGCATTCAGCAATGTTTACAAGTATATTAACCATCTGTGTAAAAATATTTATCTTATATCATTTGTTGCACTATGATGAGGTATAATATGGGAGAACTTCAGTCTGTTGCTTTATAGCATTTTGGACTATATTAGCCTGCCTGAAATTACTACTAAGATGTGGGGATTGGTATAGCCTATGGGTCCTGAACGTGTAGTGAAGGGTTTTGTTGATGAAGGATAGTGTGTACAACATATTTTTCTTTGTTGAATGAAATACCTTCCTATTCTGAGACTGGGTCTGGTCAATTATATGAATCTTGCAAACTTCAGTACTTATCAGATCACTTGCTGCTTATATGTTCCACATTTTCTTCTATAATTTCTTCTTCTCACTATTTTTGTTATCGATGTTGTGCAATAATGTTCAGGAGGGTGAGGCTGCTCAGGAGGATGCAAAGAAAAGCAACCATGTGACAAGGAAACTGGAGAAACGTTTACAGGATCACAAACTTGACCCTCATATTGAAGAGCAGTTCAGTAGTGGGAGGCTGCTGGCTTGTATTTCTTCTCGTCCTGGCCAGTGTGGTCGTTCTGATGGGTAAGCAATTAACAATTTCTTTTCCACACTGTTGACTCACAGTCTGGTCTCTCTTACATTTCTCTTCTTATTTATACTGATAAAAGCCAGTTGTTATCTATCTCTTTATACTGTGGTGGCATCATGACATTGTTCTTGACAGATATATCTTGGAGGGGAAGGAGCTGGAGTTCTACATGAAGAAAATTCAGAGGAAGAAGGGCAAGGGCAGTGCAGGCGCTGCTTGATGAGTTTATATTTTTCAAGTTCATATTCCCATTTTTGTTTTATCTTTACATAAGAATTCGAACGTCTTTGACAAAGTTTTGCGTTAGGCCAAGTAACAGGTGACTAAGGTTATACAGTTTCCTGCTGAAATCCGATTGTTCTCGTGTGAAACACAACTATTTTGATGATTATGAGGGTACATAAAATAATAATCAGTTTATTTGTATGTTACTATATAAGGGGTTCAGTCAACAAACTTCAAATTTGGTGTAAGCATAGACGAGTTGATGTGCACTGGAAAACAGTTTCCAATGTTAATGTCCAAAAATGAGAAAATTATAAAAAATAAGAGTATAAGTAACTTGTAATAATATACTTAAATAAAATATAATACCTAAACCTCAAATTAGTTAAAACAAATATGATTATTATACTAATAATAATTTAATGTATAATTAAAATATATTAATGTACTAATTAATTATACTAGTTATTATATTATTTAATGATTGCAGTTTATTTTACATTAATATAGTAATTACGTGAGCCAATTAACTGTGCACATGATTACTTATAAAAAAATAAAATAAAGTTAAAAATAACATAAACGAATATAATAAATTAAGTTATTAATTTATTAATAACATAAGGTATATTTTAACATAAAAGGAATGTTTAAACAAAAAAAATTGATCAAATACTAACTTTAACATACTATATATTTTTTACGTATTATTAATTAATAATATTTTTTGTTAAATTTAAAATCATTGGTTTTATTAATTATAAAATGAGTTAATTAAACCAAAATAATTGATCAAATGCTTAACAATATTTTAATTACCACTATTAAATCACTAATATAAAACAGTAATTAAAAAATAAATATAATGAATAAATAACGCTAGTTTAATTTTTCCTAACTTAGAAAAATTTAAATCAACAATATCGTCTTCCTCTCGGCGCCAATAATTACAGGGAGAATGGCGATAGATGTGGCGCTCCGACGGTATACCAGAGGCTCTGCAACAGAGACGCTTCGACAGGATGCTCTGCAACGGAAGCTCTGTGATGGGGGCACTACGACGGAGGCCGAGAGGGAGAAGAGAAAGGGAGAAGCGAGCAGGAGGCTGAGAGGGAGAGTGAATGAGGGAGGTCGAGAGAATGTTCACAATAAGAGGGAGAAGGAAAAGGGAGGCCGAGAGGGAGAAGAAAACTTTCCAAGGAAGTAGAGACTAGAGAAGAAGGAGACTGAGAGAGGGAAGAGTGTGGGAGAGACAAAAAAAAATTCGATGATATGGTTTGCCCCGTCCCGCTCGCTTCATCTGGATGATTCGCAATATACTGTTGAATCTGAAATCCCAAAATTAAACCGTGGGTGTTATCTTTAGGTTCATTTCAGGAATCCGAAATCCCCCCCCCCCCCCTCGATAGTTTCACTATATATAATAAATTATTTTTCTGATTCTCTTTAAGATAATGTCAAATTAAAATCCATCATAGTTTGAACGTACCTTAAGTGCATGCATGGGTGACACTTGGGGGGGGGGGGGTTAGTGCACATGACTCAGGACATGATCTTCATGCGCATTATGCAGTTCATGTCCTGATGTCGTTAGGGGGCGCCGAAATTCATGTACATGAATATACATGAATCACGAGTTCATGTCTCAAGAGTAACGGGCGGAAAGTGCTTTCCGCCCGATTTTGAGAGTCATCTACATGACTCTCGCGCGAGCTCTCTCTCGGCGAGCGGGGCTGTCTCTCGGGGGGCTCTCTGCTGCACACCCTCTCTGCCGTTTCATTTCCACAACCCTCTCTCGGTGTTGCCGCAACCCTCTTTCGTTCCGCAACTGTCTCTCGTTCCCGCAGCCCTCTCTCGGTGTTGCCGCAGCCCTCTCTCGTTCCGTCGCTGGCCGTCGCCGTTGCCTACTAGCCCGTCCCCGTCGCCATCGTCGTTGCCTGCCGTCGTCGCTGGCCGTCGCCGTCGCCTACTAGCGCGTCCCCGTCGCCATCGTCGTTGCCCTTTGGCTCGCAGCTGAGGAAGACGACGATGGTTTAATTATTTTTATTTATAAATTAATTATTTTTATTTATAATTAATTATATTTATTTATTTAATATATTTATTTTACAGTTACTATATTAAAATAGTGATTTAATAGTCATAATTAAAATATTGTTAAAATAAATATTTGATAAATTATTTTTGGCATAATTATCCGATTGCTATAGTTAATTAAACCAATAGTTTTAAATTTTGTGATAATATATTAATAATTAATAATACATAAAATATATTATGTACAAATATATAGTGTGTTAAAGTTATGATTAGATCATTTTTTTCTCTTAAATTATTCATTTTTAGGTTAAAGTATATCATATGTTATTAATAAATTAATAACTCAACGTATTACTTTCGTTTTTGTTATTTATAATGTTATTTATTTATTATTTGTAATTAATCATGTAGTTATTTCATTGGCTCATGTAATTACCATATTAATGTACAATAAAATATCTAATTCAATTAATAAATATATTAGTATATTTAATTATACATTAAATAATTTATTCATGTAGTAATAATAGTTGTTTTACCTAATTTGGGGTTTAAGGATTATGTTGTAATTAAGTGCACTGTAAAGGTTTAGAAATTCTCTTGTTTTTTATGTTTTTCTCATGTTAGGGTACTAACACTGGGAACTGTTTTCCAGTGCACATAAAGTCGTCATCACTAACACAAATTCTTACCTGATCTTCATGTACATGACATGACATGATCTTCATGTTGGACATGACTTGATCTTCAAAAATCCACTTTGGGGCACTAACCCCCCCTTGATGAAGAATTCATAATGAATGATGTCAATTAGCATCTTTGACATATTAACCAAGTATCATGGCCCTTTTAAGTATGGAAAAAATAACTCAAAACTTAATCCAATCTCTAATTTGTTTGTTTGACCTCAACTGTGGCGTGTCCCATGTAGCTGAGTGACAAAAGAAAGGTTAGTCAAGATAGGATTCCTATGGAACAAAGCAGCCGAGTGACCAATTTGTCAAAGATAGGATTTCCAGCTGAGTAACAAAAGCAAGGTTAAACTTCCCTATCAGAGTGTCTCATTTGGGCAAACAAAGCAACAATGAAATGAGAGATGGTTTGTAAGTAATTTACTTTCATCTACATCATTCCACAACCTACCTACTCTTTTAGAATTTTGGCTTACTCTTTCAATAATCTTTGATCTTTTCTATTGTTTGTCAAAAAGCTTGGCCTAGCAAATCTGCTTTCGAATCTTACTGAACTACTTCAAGCATAGAGAGATTATGACTGTGGTGGGAACACTTGGTCAGTCAATCCAATGCATCAAGGTTTCACACTACTGAATCTGCTTTTGAAAAAAAAAATATTTCTAATCTCATCCACAAAGAGTAAAGCATTGGGCTCCCCAACTTATCTCATCAATACTGGAGATCTCTGTTTTTTTTATCAAAAGCATGGTATTTTTCTTCTTCTTTTACATCTATAATCCCTACTCCACTCCAGAGTGCTGACTGACAAGGAGCAAAAAGATCATTCTATCCACTTGATAAGGACTTTCTGTAAAACTATGCATGCTGTAGATTACCCATATCCTATCTTTGACAAATCATATCTTGACAAACTGAAGTCCTAAGATAATTACAGTTTTGTCGTCCTCATCCTTGTTTTCTAACATAGGGGTCAGGCTCTGTCCTTGAAAAACACTAATAATATAGTTGTGATCATGCTTTGGACACCTGCGATAATCGAGTTCTTTCAGACGTTAAGTCGAACAAATGCTTGAAGATCACAGGCATTGACTGTCCATCAAACTTCTTTCAAATAAGTTTTAAGGGATTCGACAGTAATCAACTGATTAATAATCCTATGAGCAATAGACTACTCGAAATTTTTGACAGCAAATGATCCTGCATATCATCATCAATCCCATCCGCGATACAGATGAAATCTTAATTCATATATTATCTCCTACAAATCCAAGCTTTTAAGCATCCACCGCCGTATAAAAGCGAAGTGCAGAAACATACCACCGACAGGAGAAATCTCAGTTCTACAGTGAAAGAAAACTCGTACTGGAATATTAACAGAACATTACAGGAGGCTGCAGTAGGAGAGCACGGAAGGTGCTACTCAAACTCCTTTGTCTTATTCATACGTATATCCACACACAGAAGCAGCTGCGGTGTTCTAATTATGGGTCTCTTCTTGAGTTTCAAGGGAGAAATCTCAGTTCTACAGTAAAAGAAAACTTGTACTGGAATCTTAACAGAACATTACAGGAGGCTGCAGTAGGAGAGCACGGAAGGTGCTACTCAAACTCGGTACTTCTTTGTCTTATTCATACATATATCCACACACATACGCAGCTGCGGTATTCTAATTATGGGTCTCTCCTTCAGATTCAACCTCTGGCACCTCTCCAGCATAAACACAGCATCGACGGCAACCATGGTGACCACTATAGCAGCAACCATGGCGGCAGCCATGTCCACCAAATGCATCTCCGCCATATCCGCCATGTTCGACGCCATTATATCCACCACGTCCTGCATCGTATCCATCTCTAACATCTTAAACTTCTGTAATATCAACTTATGGGTGACAAGTTACAGTAACAAAACCTTTTACGAAATGGTGTTTGAAAAGAGTAGTAGATATATGTTGTCTTCCCAAAAGCATAAACTCTCTCTTACCTGTTGGCTCTACCTTAGAAACCTCAGCCACATCTCTAGCGGCCACTTCAGAGGAGAGCAGCAGAACGGCGTAAAGTAGAGCAAGAACTATAAAAGCCTTCGCAGCCATTGCACCAAACACTACAAGGAGTACTCAGTTGGATGATAAGATCAAAGGACTCTCTCACCCTATTTATAGAGAGATATGCAGCGAGCAGACAGAGAAATGGATAAGTATTTGTATAAGACATGACTGACAATGGCAGTAACAAATCGATTCACTGACTTCGGACGGTAAATTTGGTTGAGAACGATGGGTGGGAAATCTTGTGAGTAATGCAGAACTGATTTTTTTGCGATCATTGACTCAGGTGCAATAACTGAGCTTTTATTGCATGTACAGCGACCACGGATCCAATCAACAAGGATCGTCGACTTGAGAGAACTGCCACAATAAAGAGTGAAAACCCCTGAAATTTCTTTATCCACTGGTTTTATCTTAGGGAAATTAAGTTTTTTATCCAATTTAAAATTTAATTAGATAAATGAGAGTTATTTATATTATTTTAAAAAATACCCAACTTTGACCAGTCAACTATATACGTGTGACACGTAGGCTTTAACCGATTACATGTCACTGTGTCATAATGCCATATCAGCACTCGGTGAACAAATTGACATGTCATCACCAAGTAAGATGTCACGTCATTAAATAAAATAAACTATAGTTTAAAATATAACATGGCAAACCACGTCATATATAATACCTTTTATCATCGATTTAAAATATTTATAAATTTAAAATTTTTGGAAAAAATATTTTAGATTTTAAAATCAAATTAATCAATACACTTTTTATTACCTAATAATTAAAATAATAAATTATAATAAATATATTAATTAATTAATTTTTTTAACTCTTACCTATTTAAAACCATTTATTATCGATTAAAATATTTATTAATGAAAAAATATGAAAATTATATATTAGAGTTTAAAAATAAAATTTATCGGTACACTATTTATTGCTTTATATTTTAAATAATAAAAAAAAGTATAGTAATTAATTAAAAATCTTACTCTTACCTATTTAAAACCTCTTATTATCGATTTAAATTTTTATAAATTGAAAAAATAATACAAAAAGGTTATTTTAGAGTTTAAAAATAAAGTTTATCAATACACATTTTATCACCTTATTTATAAAACAATAAATTATTAAAAATATATTAATTAACTAAAAATCTTACTACCTATTTAACACCTTTTATTATCGATTTAAAAAATTTATTAACTAAAAAAATATAAAAAAATTATTTTAGAGTTTTAAAATTAAATTTATCAGTACAGTTTTTATTATCTTATATTTAAAATAATAAATTATTAAAAATATTAATTAATAAAAAAATCTTACTCTCACCTATTTAACATCTTTAATTATCGATTTAAATATTTTTTAATTAAAATTTTTGAAAATTTTATTTTAGAGTTTAAAAATCAAATTTATCAGTACACTTTTTATCAAATTTATCGATACACTTTTTATTACCTTATATTTAAAATAATTTAAAATAAAATAAATATACTAATTAATTAGAAATCTTACTCTTTCCTTATATTTACAATAATAGAATATAAATTTAGTATATTAATTAATTAAAAATCTTACTCTTACCTATTTAATACTTTTTATTATCGATTCAAAATATTTATTAATAAAAAAATTATTTAAAATTTTTTATTTTAGAGTTTAAAAATCAAATTTATCGATATATATTTTATTACCTTATATTTACAATAATAAAATATAAAAGTAGTATATTAATTAATTAAAAAATCTTACCCTTGCAGTAGAGGCTAGACAAGTAGATAACTTCAACAATAATTAATTACCAACAACATTCTCATAAACAGTGTTTGGACAACAAGGGTTTATATTGAATTATTAAACATGAATATATCAATAATTTCTATCAGTTGTAATAGTTTAGAAACCTAGAGCTGAATGACTTCACTAAAAGGCAACAAGACAACCTCTCCTAAAACAGATTGTCACCAATGATAAGATAGTGAGGCTCCAGCCAAAATCCCTTCTACCTGTCACTAGGGGTATCATCGAATCGAGCCGATTTGCGAGTAGCTCGAGCTCGACTCAGGTCCGGCTTGATTTATTTGGATCTTGAACTCATTAAGGGATTCTACACTAATCAACTTATTAATAATCCTAATAGCAAAAGACTACTCGAAACTTTTGACAACAAATGGTCCGCACATCAGCATCAATCCCATCCGCGACACAGATGAAATGTTTTTTACAACAACTAATTCATATATTATCTCCTTCAAATCCAAGTTTTTAAGCATCCACCATCGTATTAAAGCGAAGTGCAGAAACATACCACAGACGGGAGACATCTGATTTCTACAGTAAAAGAAAACTAGTATTGCAACCTGGACAGAACATTATAGGAGGCTACAATAGGAGAGCACGTAAGGTGTTGGTCATACTCGGGGACTCATTTATTCTATGAGCTTTTTACCAAAATAACCGTTTCAAAAAACATATTTTGAAAAATAACGACGTCATGAATTTATTTTCAAAAATACCCAACTTTGACCAGTCAACTGTACATGTGTACAGTCAAAGGTGACACGTAAGCTTTGATGGCACATCATTATCCCGACACATCATCAATGTAATGTGAGTAGATGAAAACAAAAGCTACCACATCATTATCCCGACACATCATCAACCACGTAAGCTGCTATGTCATTATATATTACCATCTTTTTGCCCTATCATCTAGTGCCACGTAAGCACCCGCCACGTAACCCCTCACTTATGTTTTTCGTTCTAATCTCTTCCTCGATCTTTCTCCTCGCCTCTCGTCTCGGCCCCTCTCCTCTCGCCCCTCCCCTGCAGTCGCTACTGGGCCTCGCCCTCAACGCCCCCCTCTCAACCGCTCTCTATTCATCTCAACCCAGACTTCGTCTCAGCCTCATCTCTCATTCTTCTTCTTTGTTCCCCTCTGTTCATCCTCTCGCCATCCCTTTCTCAAAACCGAAAACTATCATTTCATCTCTTCGTCGCCCCCTCTCTCAAAACTGAAAACTATCATTTCATCTCTTCGTCAACCCCCACCCCTCCTACTCCTCTCTCAAAACCGAACCCTATAATTTCCTCTCAGCGCCCCCTCTCTTAATACCCTATTATTTCACTCTCTCGCCGCCCCTTCTCTCAAAACCGAAGCCCTACTCACCCTCCAAACCCAAATTTGAATTTCAGAAGCCGATTTAGCAAGGTGATTTTTTAGGGCGTTTGTTAATTGAATCTAATTACTATATTTAATTATAATGCTGATTTGAATTTAGGTGTTTAATTACTGTATTTATTTTTTTGTGATTTAAAGTTTAATTTCTGATCTTATGTTAATGAAATTTCTGTCTATTGCAAATAAATTAAAATTATTGTAAAGTTTAATTTTAGTTTATGGATTTTCTGTATAATTTGTTGTATTTTAGTTTATGGATTCCTATGCCATTGAATGTTGTATTTTCTGAAGTTGCTAGTTTAATTTTAGTTAATTTTGTTTAATTTTCTTATTTATGAAGTTGCATTTTACTCTATTGAGATAAGATTTGCAGGATTTTTAGTTGCGAGTTGTTGTTAAATAAATTTGAAGTGTCATGGAATGATCATTCCATCTGGTGAGGAACTTTGGGTGTTATAAATATCCACCATATGGGTTTTTTTTGTTTTGTTTATGTTTTCTTATGTTTGCCCTAGTTACTAGATGGGTACAAATTATGATTAAGAGTAGGTTGGGTAATGGAAAGTGGGTTGAGTCCAGTTCAAACTAGGCTGAGTCACCAGCACTGGCGTCCATTAGCCAACAAAACCTGACCCCCATCACTGATGAGGTACGGTTTGTAGTGACTGCGAAGTCATAAGGGGCTCTACCAGGGGTGTTTTTGCATTGTTAGGACTAGTCATCTGTTATAGAATTAGTTCGATTAATTTTTAAATGTTGTAGAATGTTGTTGAATAATTTTGAAGTGTTATGGAATGATTTTGCATTGTGGTGAGGAGATTCGAATGTTATACATAATCACCACATGGTATTTTTTTGTCTATGGTTTTATTGAGTTTCCATGTGTCCCTAGGGATGGGTAGAGAATCTGATTAAGAGTAGGTTGGGTCCAGTTCAAACTAGGCTGAGTCGCTTGCACAAGCGACCATTAGCCAACGAAACCCGACCCCCGACCCCCATCATTGACGAGGTACGGTTCGTAGTGACTATGAAGTTATATGGGGCTCTACCATGGGTGTTCGGTGAATTTGGACTTATGTTTTTGCATTGTTAGGACTAGTCATAAAAATTAAAACTTAGATAATTTTTTGCATTAATAAACTCTTACTAATGTATGTAATTTTTATAGATAATATGGTGTTCGTTGTTGGGTTTTTCTATCGATACAATGGAAAATTGAAGGAAAAGTCTGGATATTTTGATATTTATGATAGAGGTCAATCACGAATGAAAAGGATTGCAGTTTCGACAAAGTTTAGTGAGTTCTTAGTAATGATGTACGGACTCACTGGGTGGGATGGTAATACTCATCAAAAGTTTATTAAGGCCAAAATTCCATTTTTTGTCGGGGTTTTTGTTATCTCAAATGTGGAAAATGATAATGATTTGAATGAATTATTTGAGATGGCTTTAAGTAATCGATCTATGGTTGAGATTTTCTTTGAAAAGGTCCTAAGACAAAGAGCCCATGGAAGGGAAGGTACGAGGAATCGAAACTTTATTGGTGAAACATCCTATCCCCAAGAACAAGAATTACCACGTTTAGAGGAGTAAGTATTTATGTTCGTATATTTATAATATGAATTGTTAAGTTTACATGACTTGTTTTTAAGTACAAACTATTATCTATATAGGTTTAATACACAAAGGCGTGAAGTGGGTTTATTCAGGGTTGTTAATGATGATGATAGTGATAGTGATATTGGTTCAGAAGATAGTGAAAGGGATGAGGATGAGATATTCGTAGCCGGGGTTCATAGAAACAGAGTTGAAACAATAGATTCAATTGGGTACCCAGATATATATGAAGATGCCTGGGAGGTTAATACTAGATGTATCAAAGATGATTCTAGAATAATAAATGTTTTAGACTCAACATCAAATAATATCAGCGTGGGTCAAATATTTGAGGATAAATCCCAAATGGTATATTTTTTGAGAAAATACTCGATTGAAAGACATGTTAAGTATAAGACATTGAGGTCTAGCTGTTATGATTATAAAATTGAATGTGGTGTAGATAGATGCCCTTGGAGTGTTTTTGCATCTTGTGATCGAAGGATTCGTCAATTTAAGATAAGAAAGTATGGTGGAGATCACACATGTGTTAAAAGTATTATTCGTTAACATAATCAAGTGTGTACATCATCCTTCATTTGTAAAGTCATTATGCCAACAGTGAGGACGAAATTTACTTTGACTCCTGATGATATACAGTAGATCATGAAAGATAAGTATCATATCTCTGTCAAGTATGGGAAAGCATGGAAAGCAAAAATGCAAGGCTATAAAAGTAATTTATGGTGTTTGGGATGAATCATATAATCTTTTGTCACGGTTTTTAGATGCAATAAAAGAGGCGAATCCAGCTAATGAATTTATACTGTGTTGTGAGGAATTTGGCCATGAAAGGATGCTTAAGTGTGTATTTTGGGGCCATCCATTGCAGGATTCCAATACAGTAGACCCCTTATTAGTGTTGATGGAACACATTTATATAGGAAATATCTTGCATGTTTGTTGATTGCTACTATTCTTGATGGGAACAATGGTCTTTTTCCTCTAGCTTTTGCTATTGTTGAATCAGAAAATCAAAAAAGTTGGGAATGGTTTTTATTGTTTGTTTTGTTATTAAAGGAAGAAAACCATTTCCTCTGATTTCATATCATCAAAAGGGTTTAATAAGGGCGGTCCAGAGACAATTTCCACCTCCAGAATGTTCTCATCGTTTTTGTATGCGTCATTTAGTTGTGAATTTCAAGAAGACGTTCAAAAATGAAACATTAAATGCTCTCATATGGTCTTCAGCAAAGAAGAAATATTATTGAATTTGATCATACGATGGAGTTAACTGAGCAACAAAGTGAGAGAGCGAAAGAATTATTGACTGAACGACAATTGAGTCATGAGTTTTGGTCATTGGCACACGATGGCAATGTTCACTTTGGTGTGTTGACCATCAATATGTCTGAGAACTTTAATAATGTTATAAGAGGTGCTAGAAGTCTTCCAATTCAAGCATTGGTGGCATCAACCATTTATAGATTGAATAATTTTTGTGTGAAAATCTGCAGGAAAGATGACATTGTTCTGTACACCCTCTGTTGATGCTTCTTTAAAAAATAAGATGAATACAGTAAGAGCATGTCGTGTACATCAGTATCTGAATAATATGTATGAAATCACTATGGATGATGAAAGATTGTATCAGGTTGATTTGGAAAATATGACATGTACATGCACCCATTTTCAAATAGAAAAAATTTCTTGTACCCATACCATTGCAGTGTGTGCAAAAATCGATTATGATTTCAATCAATTGTGTGGTCTTTGGTATACAACAGAGAGGCATATAAAGGAACATATGCAATTGGATTCTATCCTCCTAAAGATAAACTCTATTGGCCTAATACGGGTGTTCGAGTTGTTCCACCAATTGCAAGGAAGCAACCAGGTCGTCCACGTTTAGTTCGTATACGTACAGAAATGGATAAAGGAGAACGTTGTACCTATGTCTGTGGTAGATGTAAACAATCGGGGCATAACTCTAGAAAATTTTGAAACCCGCCAGTAACGCCCCCTCGATAAATGCTCCAGGAAGTTGCAATCTAAGGTGAACATTTTCATTACTCGTGAAATTTAAGTATTACTATTGATAATTGCCTTTTATATTTTGGTACTCTATATGTATTAATCGGTCATTTTAAAATTTTATATTTTGTAGCCGTTCTTAGTGGAAGTTGTGATTAGTGCCCATTTGGTAAAACCCTTTTTTGAAGATGAGGGCACGTCAGTGGTTGAGTTTCTTAATGGATTCACCATTCGTGTAAAGACGGGTAATGATTTTATCGTTTCCTCTGTATTTTTTGTTTCATTTCAACATATAGAGTACTTAGTTGAATGCATTGAGGTTTATTTTTTCTCGTTTTGATGTAGGTTCAAGATTTGATCTTCCCATCTGGAAATAATCAATCAAAAGCTCAAATGGGTCTTCCGAATTCGTTTTTAGAACTTGTCCAGCAAGTAAGAGTTTGGCAGAAGACCTTTCCGATATGATTTGTGACTAATTTGTTTCATATTCCTATTTAGTTTCCTAAAATTCTTTGGAAGTTGAAATAGTGAATGTGGAATCCTGATCTCTTTTATTGGTTAACTGATTTTTTTAATTCCATGTTAGCAGAATACATTTGACAAAAAACTAAGATAGGGACATGATTATTGTTCAATTTCTTTGCTTTGTTTTTAAAAAAAATTAAATGGGTTTGTCAACTTTTGAGATAATTCATGTTTAATTGTCTTTCACTTTTAAACAGTTGCATCCAATGTCTTTTCAAATCAGGTCAAGCTGCTTCTTGAAATGCTTGTAAAGAAATGTGTTCTTGATGCTTGTAAGGTTTGTCTTGTTTTAGGAAATGTTGGCTAGTGTTTTTTGAGCGTTAAAAATGAGAACAAATCAAAGTGGATACCAGAAGGTATTGTCTTTGTATTTTCATTTAATAAATTTCAGAAGTTCCACAACTTCGTTTGTTTGGTAGGAAATTGATCATTTTCAGTCATCATGGAAGAAAACTATCTTGAGAAAATGGCTAAACATCGGAACCAAAGCCGATGAGTTTCATTGCGATAACACTGTAAAAGGTGAGTACTCTCTCTCCCTCTTGAACATTTTCTGTAATGGAAGTCGCGCTAGTTTCATGATCCTCTCACTTTCATGCCTCATTGTGTTTTTCCTTTTTCAGAACAGAGAAGGAAGAGTTGTTCCGACAAAGACTGATACGTTTATCTAAATGAATAAACTTCAGGTAAGACCCTTTGTTATAATCAGACAAAAGAGTGGAATGAGAATTTTAATATTCTTTGATATTTTGATGTAAAATTATTTATTAATATACGACTTTCCATTGATCATATTTAGAGCTTTCAAATTAAGAAAAAAAGATTGAAAACTGTGGGTAGTTTGGTAATGGGTGGATAGACTTGGAGACAGACCAGAATGGCTTTGTAGATTATGCACGGAGTCATGCAATGATATCAGATGAGAGTCACAGAGAGATTTTAATTTTTCTCTTATTGATGAAACTACTTGGCAGAAGGATGACTTTGATGATGAGGAAAAAGATCGTCGCCACGGCAAACATCACCACCATCGCAAGCATTATGATGATGAATGAGCTAGGTGTACCTTTGGCTGTTGAGACAACTTTTAAACTTGTTGAATGCATAATTTTATCTTGCTAAATAAATGAGGTTTGTTCTCTATGTTGGGTTTGCTTTACAACTTGAGTTTATTTGGTTTGCCTTGGAAGGTTGTTAGAAAAATAGGGTGTGCTATAACTTGGTTCAAGAAATGTAATTTCAATCTTTCGAACCCATGTCAAATATGTTGGGACGCCATGGCTCCCATTAACGATCTCTTTGACATCATTGTACAACATTTACTTTCCCTTGTGCCTTGACCACACCTTAACATTTTCTGCCTCAATGTTTCCATCAAGGGCTTTAAACCTACAACATGGAAGGGTTTTAAACCGCAAATTTATCGATACATTTATTTTTTAAACTCAAATAATTTTTTTATATTTTTTCAGTTAATAAATATTTTAAATTGATAATAAAAGGTGTTGTAAGATTTTTTTAATAATTTATTATTTTGTAAATAAGGTGATAAAAAATATACAAATAAATTGTATTTTTAAACTCTAAAATAACTTTTTTGTATATTTTATAATTTATAAATATTTTAAATCTATAATATATGGGTAAGACTTAAGAGTAAGATTTTTTCAATTTATAAATATTTTAAATCCATAATAAATGGGTAAAATTAAGATTTTTTCTATTTATAAATATTTTAAATTTATAAATATTTTATATATAATTAGTATACTTATTTTATTTTTTATTTTTTAAAATATAAAATAATAAAAAATGTAACGATAATTTTTTTAATTAATTAATATTTTAATTGATATTAAATAGTGTTAAATAAGTAAAAGTTAATTTTTTAATTGTTTATTATATTTTATAATAATTTATTATTTTAGATATAAGGTAATAAAAAGTGTATTTGATTTTTTTTAAATTTATTCAATTTCTTATTATTTAATTACATGGCAAATGATGTGTCAGAATAATGATGTGACAACCGGTCAAAGTTTGAGTATTTTTAAAAATTAGTTCGTGTCCTTGTTTTTCAAAATATGTTTTTTGAAACTGTTATTTTGGTAAAACAGCTCTTATCCTATTCATGCATATATCCACCCACAGAAGCAGCAGCGGTATTCTAATTATGGGTCTCTCCTTGAGTTTCAATCTCTGGCACCTCTCCAGCATAAGCACAGCATCTACTGCAACCGCTATTATAGTAAACCACTATAGCAGCAACCATAGCGGCAGCCATGCTCGCCACCATGTCCTCCACCGTATCCACCATGTCCGCCTCCCCCATATCCGCCTCCGCCGTATCCACCATGTCCGCCATGTCCACCGCCGCCGTATCCACCATGTCCACAGCCACCATATCCGCCACGTCCTCCACCGTATCCACCTCTATCATCCTTAACTCCTGTAACATCAACATATGGGTGACAAGTTACAGTAATAAAACCTTTTACGATATGGTGTTTGAAAAGAATAGTAGATATATGTTGTCTTCCCAAAAGCATAAACTCTCTTACCTATTGGCTCTTTATTAGAAACCTCAGCCAAATCTCTAGCGGCCACTTCAGAGGAGAGCAGCAGGAAAACTACGTAAAGTAGAGCAAGAACTATAGAAGCCTTGGCAGCCATTGCACCAAACACTACAAGGAGTACTCGGTTGGATCATAAGATCAATGGCTCTCTCACCCTATTTATAGAGAGAGATGCAGCGACCAGGCAGAGAAATGGATAAGCATTTGTATCACGCCTGACTGACAATGCAGTTTAGTTGTTGGCAGTAATATTTCGATTCACTGACTTCGGACGGTAAATTTGCTTAAGAACGATGGGTGGGAAATCTTGCGAGTAATGCAGAACTGATTTTTTCTCGATCATTTACTCAGGTGCAATAACTGAGCTTTTATTGCATGTAGATCCAAAGAACAGCGACCACGGATCCAGTCAACAATGAACGTCGACCTGTGAGAAGACCTTCTTTACCCACACTGATTTTATCTTACAATGCAGCACTTCCCCGCCGCCCCTACAATGTTTTAGTAATAAAAACATGAAAATGAAATTATAAAGAAAGCCATAATGATGGATGGGCCAACGAAGACCTGTAC
The DNA here is from genome assembly GCF_029961685.1 of Aristolochia californica. Lineage (NCBI taxonomy): Eukaryota > Viridiplantae > Streptophyta > Magnoliopsida > Piperales > Aristolochiaceae > Aristolochia > Aristolochia californica. The sequence continues at coordinate 2,659,087 of NW_027181771.1, forward strand.
TGGTAAGATCCAAACACAATTAATTGGAGCCTTCTATAGAACCACTGAACCGAAGTTTTGAACTCTTAAAATATTGGATAGTTGCAGGATCTAGCGTTTTGTTTTCCTCTTAAGCTATAAATGGTCTCATAATGGACGGATACCGATTATAATGTACTACACAAGCATTTTTTTTAATTTTAGGGAGTCTAATGTGTCTCTCAAATAAGTGCCTAAGTGCTTTGTTCCTTCTGATAAGGGATTAGTATAAACTTTTCAGTTATTGGATAAGATTTCATTGTTTTTATGCTATGTTGTAATTATCTTCTCATGTAAAGATTATCTTTTCTATTCTAAATTGTATAAATACTACCCTTAATCAATTGTAAAGGTGTGGTTCAATTCAATATCTAATGTAACATTAGAACAATCGATCTTCTATATCTATCATCCTTCTTTTTTCGCTTCCATTGTCATCTTTGGTCTGACTACTCTCCCATCGCCCGATGCCGCACACCTGTGTTGTGCGATGCAGGACTTTCCCTCACCCCTACCTTCACCGAGATCATCAACCTTGCTGGCTACAATGTCGCCGACATCATCCCTCTCGCCCTCTCCCACCGTTGTCCCTTGTCCAACTCAAATCCCATCTTGCCGAGTGAAACCTTTTCAGGCATCTTCCTCCTTGGTTTCTCCCCTACCTCCGCCGAGATGGCCATCACCATCATCGCCCCCGTTAGCCAGAGCATCCGCCCTGGTTGCCCTTCGCTCAATTCTCCCATCACCAATTTCCCGCCGAAATCACTCCATCTTGATGTTGCACTAGTGGGAACCTCCATCCGCCATCATCTCGCCGTATTCTAACTATTAGCCCGTCGCAAAAAAAATTTGTCGTCGTCGACCTTCACCACTACCAATTCCGCTACTCTTCCACATCTCTTCAACGAACTATGCGCTCTCTCCAATTCTGTTCGTCCCATCCCCCTACCAGTGACGTTGTTCTTCCACATCTCTTCATTGGACAATGCACTCTCTCTGATTTTGTCTGCCCCAGCCACTACTAGTGTCGTTGCTCTTCCACATCTCTTCAACAAACAATGCACACTTACCTATTCCGTCCGCCCCAACCGCTACCAGTGTCACTACTCTTCTACATCTCTTCACCAGACGATGCACTCTCTCTGATTCTGTCTACCCCAACCATTATCAGTATCGCTGTTCTTCCCCATCTCTTCACCAAACGTTGCACTCTCTCAGAGTTTGTCCTTCCAAACCACTACCAATGACATTGCTCTTCCCCATATCTTTGTCGGACGATGTGCTATCTCCGATTCCATCTGCCCCAGTCGCTACCAGTGTCGTTGCTCTTCCCAACCTTTTGCTTCCAAAAACCCTCAAAACAAATCTCCTTACATTGTGAGTGCCAAGTTCATAGTTACAGTTGCTACGAGACAATATTGGTCTCTCTAATAGTGGCATATCTTGAGGGGACATGATAAGAATTAACATAATCCCTTTAGTTATCAGATAAGATCCCATTGTATTTATCCCATGTTGTAATTATCTTCTCATGTAAAGTTTATCTTTTCTTTTCTAAATTGTATAAATACCACATTTAATCAATTATAAAGGTGTGGTTCAATTTAATATCTAACACCTTCGACTATTGTATTACACATATATGATCAAAGTCCAAACTTTCAGGAATTGAGAACCATATGACTAGAGTATTTGGGTTCAAGTAAGCCAACAATGTCCATGCAAGATTGAGGTAAGAATTAGTTGGTCAAGCACAAGCTGTCTCCAATCAAAGAAGGATTTTGTTGTCAAGAGTATTGCTTTTATATGTATTTTCTTGTTTTGATCTAAGAAATTTTCATGTCACACGTGCTTTCAAGAATTTACTTCTCATCTTTAGACATCACATTAAAGTACATAAATTTCCTTTGTTTAAACCACCAAGACATTTTTATGTTTTTGTTTTAATTTGTGACTAGTATTTTATTGATTTACCTTCAATAATGTCATCCATTGTTGATGGAAATTTCATATGTTTCCCAAGATGGCAACCCAAGAGAGACAACAAATTGGGTTCTAAGGGTTGGAGGGTTAGCATGATTAGAACTGTTATATATACATGCAAGATTGTTGACTTAGATTAACTCGAGACTTTGATTTCGATGATAATAAAACTTAAGTGTGTGTATTGATATTGTAAATCAAGCATTTCGGGAAGGAGAAATGTATGTTGCGTTAAAGTAAAAATCATAAGGTCTATAAAAAATTTTTGTCAAACCCAAACAAAAGATTTTAAGCAAAAGAAAATTGAACAAGTGATCTTGAATAATCACCCACAACAAATGAAGGATAAAGGCTTGAAGATCTAGAGCTTAAGAAAAATTAGAAGTTCTCAAGAACTCTAGCCATGTAAGATAATAACCATCTAAATTGAAAATCTTGGGTAACAATATTTTTTTAGCATTAGGACATCAATGTTTTTCTAAAACCATAAAGTTATACATAAAAATTTTAATCCCTCATGTTTTTGGCCATTCCCATACTTATGACTTACTTAAAAATCTGACAACATGTATAATAGATCAATGACTAAAACACATGATCAATCATGCATAAAGCAGCCAAGCTTCCAGCATAATGCATGATTTATCATCCTTTATAGTGCATGATCGATTATCCAGAATGCTCCAAGGCAAAGCTTATAAACCTTGATTGATCATCCTTTATAGTATATAATAGACCATAAAAAATGCAATAAGGTAAGAGTCATAAAGTGTGATTGATCATCCAATATATTGAATGTCAAATTTACAAAGTATGATCAATCATGGTGATTTGCCAGACTTTGTAAAATGTATGATCAACAGTTGATTGATCATTAGGCCTCGAGAATTCAAAATAGTATCGTTGAAGCTTGGTGATCAATTAACAAAAAAGTATAATCAATCATTCTCTTATAGTTTTTTGTATAATGATGAAAAATAACTAGTTTTGCTACCAAACTTATAAATACAAGACAAATGCACCTCCCAAGGTATTCATGAGCTATTATTGAAAAACCAAAGACTTTACAAAAAAAATTATGTTACAATGTTTTTTATATTGCCCTAGAATGAGAAAAAAAAAACCAAATTCTACACATTTTGTAAATCTTTGCATCTCATTTGGCATTCCTAGTTCCAACAAATTTCACATACTTCATTGTTTGTGCTTAAAAGTTTGGAAACTTATTCTTACTAAAAGATTTGTTAGTTGTCTTTCCAACAGAAATGTGCGAGGTTTTTATTTTCTTTAAAATAGTTTTTTTGGAACTTTGAATCTAAATAGAAAGTGTCCATTGGAGCTGAAATCTAGTTATAGAAAATATTTTGATAAAATATTTGACTAAATGTAATTGGTATCACACTTGACTTAAATAGAACTATTTTTTTTTTTTCCCTAATAGAGCTAGATAGTGAATTTTTCCAAGGGTTATTGGCCGTGATTACCACTAGAGAAACATTGAGCACAAAAATTTTGGAATTTAATTTTCTTCTCAATTCACCCCCTGCTGACCAACAAAGATATTTTTTACATGAAATCGATTCTAAAGTAAGTGTTTCTATAATATAGAATTTTAGAGTTATTGTGAGCACTCAAAACTCTTATCTATCAAATAATTGACAAAAATACTAGTTCAATATAAGTAAGTATTACAATAATTATATTAATTTTTATCATATTATTGAATCATTTTAATATTAAAAAAATATTATTATTTCCATAAACTTAAAATTAAACTATTTAGAATAGTTTAATCATTTCTATGAAGATTTGTTTGCTCCCTAGCTCTCATTTCCATCCAATTTCCAAGTACAAACTTCTACAAACTGCTTTCCTTTGAAAAGTAGTTCTAAAGACTGCTTGCCTTGTACAGCTTAAGTTTTAACCTCTCCTGCACACAGCACTGTACAAGTCAACGTGCATTACAAGAGCTGCTGCCCATGCTTGGTATTGTTCTCTTGCAATCAAGTGCTCTCAATCAGCGTCTCAACCTGGAGATTTTTTGCATCAGCTTTCCTACAGATCAGTATCAATAAGATTCAGGGATAATGGCTCTTACTTGTCTGATTCGCAGTTCCTGCTTACTGGGAGGTGCTTATTGCTTCACATTCCCTTCGCAACATTCTCATTTCTGCCAAAGCACCTACTGCTTCTTCACTGCTAACATTTTACTCATTAATAGTTCTCTTCAAATATCTAAATTCCCTGAGTGAATAAGCACCTGACTTGTCAATTGATTGCATGTTCATTCATTCTTTTTATCTGCATCAAAATTCACCCACCAAGTAAGACAGTCATCCTCTGATCAATACATAGAACCTTTCCAGACCCAACTTATAAAAGCTGCTTCAGAGGTTACAAAAGACCATCCTTTCCTGAAAGACCTGTGGAATAGCAATCAAATTAGAATTCAGTTGAATGGAAAAATAGGACCATAAAAGAGAGACTTATTGAGATAGTTTATTTTAAAAAATATAGGACCAAAAAAGATGGATTAAACTGTCATGCATAAACATAAATACCAAGGTATTTGGGCAACTATATAATGCCCCAAAAGATTATTTTTCTCTTTCTAGTATGTTTGGTGATGAGATGGATAGACACGATAACATAGGAGGAAATAGGACTTGCAGAAGAAAGAGAAGAAAAACAAAAGCTTCTGAGCCAATAAGTCAACTCACTTGACATGAAAAGCAGACTGAGTACACCAATTTCAGATGAAATTCAACAAAACCTCACTGAGTTTAGTCTTCTGATCTCCCATAGAAATTTTAAGAACTTGAATGAGCGGATTAAACAAAACATTAAACAAGGTTTACATAGTTTAACGCACAAGCCAAAAAGGAGACTCACTAGAGAATCTGATTTAGGAAATATCTTTAGGGATCCAAACTCCAATGAGAACTGTAATCACAGTACCTAACAGCCAATCAAACGCTTAATTATAGAGGATCTAGGATTGTAGACAAAGTCTGTTTGGCTGGATCACAGAACAAACCAAAGCTACAAAAGAAGCAACAAAAATGATAACAGAGAAAACTTGGATAGCTTACGAGAAGCACTAGAATGAAGAGATTACCCACTTCCTTGACTAACTGTCCACCAACAATCTTGGTATAATAGTTTTGCAGCTTCTCAGAACTCATGATGTTCAGTGTAGATCAACTGTATTCAGAAAAAAAAGTATTAAAGCAATTTCGAAACAAAGAATTTACTACATTATGGTAAATAACTTACAGATTTCTTCCGCTGGTTAAATCTTTTGCAAGTGTTTCGTGTTTGAGAGCGGAACAGCATTTACAGCTACATGACTATTACCAAGGGGGAAAGCAAAAGTATTTCTTAACTTTGCTTAATCATGCTCCAACTTCACCAATAATCTCCACAGGACACCATCACTAAAATGATGGAAGCAGTAGGCATCTCGAACTATGACAACTCATCCAAAAATCTTGGAGACAAATTTTATCCAATTGTGACAATCATTACAGACATGTAGGTTCTTAAATATCCTTATTGGTATCTCAGCTGACAAACTAATAAGCACAAAAGAGGGCCAGATTTTCACTGTGAACAAATACAGATGGATCCTTCTGCTCCTGTTCATCATCATTCAGAAGGCCATATCTATCTTGAACATATCCATCTTCAGTTATCCTCCGTTCTCAATCCAGCTCCTACCTTATCCGCCCGTCTTTCATCATGTGTCGAACTCAATCTCTATGCACCCAATTTTTTGCAACTGCATATATATTTGAGAGAAGAACATAAGAGGCTGAATATTGTGGCTCCAATTCAAGAAGATGGCTTGCAGCAAGTCCATCACCATGTTTCTGTGTACAATACAGGCACTAAGAAGTATCCTCCAGACCATAGCATCGGGATCCATTGGCATTTGTTCTATGATTCCTTTTGCGTCACCCAAAAGGCCTAATCATCCAAGAATATCTACAACACAAGCATAGTGCTCAGCTCTTGAAAGCTCTTCACTCATTGACTTAAAGTAGTTCAGTCCTTCCTCAACCAAACACGCACATGGCAACAAGCAGAAAGAACCCCAACAAAAGTAACATGGTTTGGTTTGAAGTTGCCTTCCTTCATCATTTCAAAGAACCTAAGAGCTTCTTTCCCACAACCATGTTGAGAACAGCCAGTGATAATAGCATTCCAGGAGATCTCATTTCTCTCTGACAAGTCAAAAAATCCTCTTTGTGCATCATGAAGAACTCCACACTTGGCATAAAGTGTATTTAATGCACTACCAGCCTCTATCTCTAGATTCGTGACCAGTTCTAATAATTCTTGCATCAATTTGCTTGCCTTACTTCATATCTGTTATGTTAGCTGCCGCACTTACAGTGGGACCATAAGTGAATATGTTCTGCTTCGTTCATCAAAGCAAATACGCTCAAAGCTTCACCATAATGCCGACTTTGTGCAAATCCTGATACTAATACATTCCAAGTTATTACCTAAGGCCGTTTGGCCTAGTGGTATTCTCTTTACATCAGGTGCATCAGGTCGCAAGTTCGAATCGTGCCACACCCCTCTCAAAAAAAAAAAAAAATACATTCCAAGTTATTTGGTCCTTCTCCACTACTTTAAATGCACACTTCCCTTCCTTTGTTCTATCACATCTGGCATAAAGACTAACTACCAATAGAAAGATCCTTAGAATATCCCAGAACAAAAGCTTGACAATGGATTGTGACCCTTGTTTAAGAGCTTGAATTCCAGCACAAGCACTGAGAGCACTAGAAAGCCCAATGTTATCCTGAATGCCTCGTTTTTGCATTTCTTCAAAGAGTTCTAAAATACTCAAGTTGAGCATAGCCAGCAATCATAGTTGTCCATGAGACCATGTCCTCTGTAACCTTTTCAAATATTCCCCTGGCAGCGTTTAGTTTCCCACATTTTGCGTACGTATCTATTAAAACACATGATACATAAACATTTTGTTCAAAGCCAGTTTTTTTATAAAGTCTATGGATCTGTTCCCCAAGATCAAGAGCCCCTAGGGGACGTATATGTCCTCAAAATACTTGGGTATGTTTACTGATTACTGTTCACACCTACAAGTGGAGCCATCTGTATACACCTACTCCACTAAACAATGAAGAGGAGCCATCTACAAATGTAACTTGTTTACATGGTGAAGATTGACTACGATAAAAAACGACATACCTGACATATGAAATGATGCACCAAAGTCTAACCCATGTAGACACTGGGCGCACATGCAAAGCAGACTCACCTGACTTAGCTTGAGTAGCTGTAGCAGTAGGAGTGGGATGAGGTACAGACATAGAAGCAAAAGTCAACTGGGTCATCCTGTGAATTAATTGTTGCATCTCATTTGAATTAATTGTTGCATCTCATTTGAATCCCCAGGCACAATATCACCTATAGGAGTTGCAGAGGTCTCACCACTCCAAAAAAACACTAGAATTCGCCTATGTTGGTTTACCAAACTTCTCCCAGCTTTTCTAAAACAGGGTTAGTATGTAATAATGGACACACCTACGATCACCTCTGCCTCTGCCACAACCTGAGCCATCTTGGCCTCGGCCTCTGTTGTTACTACCACGGCCAGGAGTGTCCTCTTACTGACTAGACCGATGCTGAATATAAAGGGCAGCAGCATCAAAGAGTAGGTTATTCTTCTGCATGCAGCACCCTATTGAATGCACTAGAGAGCAAAGGAACCAAGTAACTGGGTTTGTACTACATGATACTAGGGCCTGAGGCCCACTAAAAACTTCGGAACATAGATCTGCCCTTGTTGCTTCCTCAGTTGTTGCTCATCTGTAGTAAAAGAGTGATAACACTAATCTCCGATAGGATACTTTGCAAGTCACTATAGTAATCAGTAACCTTCCTATAACACCTCATCAAACTGAATAATCTAGCATATAACTCATAGATCCTTGAAAATTTTCTTGTGCATATATGGGCTCGACATATATCCAAATTTCTTTGCCCGTCTCACAATTCATAACTTGATTCATGTGCCTGGAATCCATATTATTAAGCAACCAAGTTATGACTTGGTTATCCTCAGCTTTCCAATCAACATTCATGGGAATAGGAGGACCATCTCTCAAATATTTAATCTTCCTCTTGGCTTTTACGTAGATCGAAACTGATTTTGACCAGCTTAGGTAATTCTGGATATTTAATTTCTTTATGGTTATCATAATCGTGTCTTTTCCATCAGAATAACTTGTCTCCTTAGTCAGTGTAAACACTTCACTGGAATCAGCTATATCAAAAATTCACAAAAGTCAACAATTTAGACATAAGCAGGCTATGTGGGCCCCACACAAGTAATTAGGGTAGGAAAAATTGCAAAGACCTATATCTCAAACCAAATCAACCATCAATAGTTCAAAAACTAAGAATGTCACCTATCTAAAAGGTGACGCAAACAATGCAGAGCCTCCACATGCAAAAATTGGAGATTTTCAACAGTAGGACCCTTTAAGGGCAGAATTTTTTTATAGAACTGATCTAATCAGCAGTAGGACCTATTAACACTTGAGTTATGGTAGACGGAAACAAAAAATATCTGACCTTTAACACCAATCAGATGAAAATCTGGAAATTCCGCTTTCCTAGAATATGCAAACTTCAAGAAGAGGGAAGACGAACACCAATGAAACGTCTGGAACAGGACCTTACTGCTCTGATACAACGAAAAATGTGAGAAATTGAGGAAGAAAGAGAGAAAGAAAGAGAAAATAAAGAGAAGAGATGAAAAGAGTGTTTGAGGCTGCACTTGTTGGAGGCAAAAAATTGAGCCTCCTTTTGTCTTTTATTTAACTTAAGGGGTTACATAGGTAAGATGACAATAATGCCTCTCATAAACTTTACTTAATTTCATGAATACAGCTCAGAATTAATCAAACTGGAACTATAGATTCCTAACATGACATATAGCCTATAGCTAACTCCAGAAGTATACACTAGTAATTGAAATGACCAAAATACCCTTTCACATATTTTAACACTTTTCATGCTTGCTTTGCTTTCTGTTCATGCACTCATTACCATATTATTAGTTCAGATGCATAGTAACACATTTAAGAGAACATACAAACAAAATATTAGGCATGCAATATCTCCAATATTAGAACTTCATAGTAGATCAACCTTCAAAATAATAATCATATTTTCTCAATTTACTGAAAGGTGGCATGAACACCTGCACATAGTGCTAGCAAAGTGTAAATAAATTGAAAAAAGAAAGAATTCAATGTGTTCACCTTGTCAACATATTCCAGTATGTCCGTTCCATAAGCAATACCCACAATATTGTCAATACACTGCTCGAAAAGTGGGACCTTGGACAAATCCATATCTCTTAACTACTGTATGGAAAAGGTAAACACTACTAGACATAATGGTATAAAGCCAGCAGTATGTAGCCTGAGAGTGAGATTGACAAAGTTTCGCATCCATGAAAAGCTAGGCCACATGTGAACCTAAGTAAACTGATCAAAAACCTAAATATGGCTGATACTAATCCCTAATGCTCAAAGCCTAATGGGAGTTTATTCTTTCTCCAAAAGCTTGATTTTATTGATATAAGTACAATACAATACAAAGAGAATCAAGAAAACAAAAAGGAAAAGGCCCCAAGAAAGGCACAGTTTTTCTCATAACAAGGAAATCAGCAACATAAATACTGGCTATGAGTCCAAGTTATCACAAAGCCATCAGAAATATCTGGAATCTTGCCATTATGACTAAAAAAAGCACAAGCAAGGTGAGCACTGTCATTTGACCAACAGTGACCATCCTAAAAAATCAAGGTACCGTCAAGGAGGGCAGAAAGTATCATGAAGAAAAACACCAATGTCGGCTTCAATGAAGAGGACCAGAGTACGGTTTCAAGCATCTACCATAATGAGAATGAAAGGCACCAGAAAACCCAACCCAAATACTATTTCACATTATTATTGCAATCTAATTTACAGAGAGCAAAATCCTAGACATACCCTTTCTTCAGAGGCATATTCAAAATGCAAACCAAACTAAACTGGCACTTTGACATACCTGGAATATTGATGAGTTACCAACAACTCATAGAAATCAATCAGATCTGCACTGGCATCGATTGCAATCACATCAACTAAAGGTGTCACCACCTCCTTCACATCAGTATCCTTTATCTCTAACACATTTTCAATCATATCAAGAACATAACTCAGTCTTCTATAAATTAGAGGCCAAGCAATCATTCATAAATTAGAGAGAAAACCACAACAAACTATGAAGTATCTACAATTGTTCAGGTATTTTGAGGGATTTGTTCATTTTGTGTACTCTGCTCCTATTGGTTCCCATAATTGTGAGGATGCAGAGTTTAAGGCCCACCTTCACATAATTAAATTGTTTGTTGGCTCCTGAAATCTTTGATAAGATTGATGATCACAGTACTCCCTTGCACGTACCATGGCATCAGCCACAAGAGGTGCTAATCATATATTCCACTATTTGGCTAGGAGCAGAGTCGTTCTTCAACACCATGTTGAGATATCAATCAAATGCTGTAGTAATCTTCTTTTGCTATTGATCATTGCTGTGAGAATCAGAGCAGCCATCAACCACAAAAGGTGGCCGAAAAATCTTGGGTATAATAGTTTTGCAGCTTCTCAGAAGTCATGATGTTCAGTGTAGACCAACTGTACTCAGAAAAAAGAGAAATAAATCAATTCTGAAATGAAGAATTCACTAAAATATGGAAAAAAACTTTCAGACTTCTTCTGCTGATTAAATCTTTTGCAAGTATTTCATGTTTGAGAGGAGAGGAGCATTTATAGCTACATGATTGTTACTAAGGGAAAAAGCAAAGAGTATTTCCTTACTAGTTTAATCACATGCTCCAACGTCACCAATAATCTCCACAGGAACAAGCACCATCACTAAAATGATGGAAACGGTAGGCATCTCGCACTATGACAACTCGTCCAGAAATTTTGGAGACAAATTTTATCCAATTGTGACAATCATTACAGACACGCAGATTCTTAAATACTCTTATTGGTAACTCAGTTGACAAACTAATAAGCGCAAAAGAGATTGCCAGCTTTTCACTGTGAACAAATATAGATGGATCCTTCTGCTCCTGTTCATCGTCATTCAGAAGGCTATATCTATCTTGAACATACCCATTTTCAGCTATCTTTAGTGTCACATCTTCTAGTTTTTCATAGATCTTATCAGTTAATGGGTGCAGTTTATCACCCACAAAGAATGCATGAACAGAGTTCTTAACCTCAATCCAGCTCCTTCCTGGCTCCTTCTTCACCCCTCTGTCTTTCATCATCTGTCGAACTTTATCTCTAAGAACCCATTTTTTTGCAACTGCATATATATTTGACAGAAGAACATAAGAGGCTGAATCTTTTGGTTCCAATTCAAGCAGATGACTAGCAGCAAGTTCCCCAATCTCCATGTTTCTATGGACAGTACAAGCACTAAGAAGTGTCCTCCAGACCATAGCATCGGGATCCATTGGCATTTGTTTTATGATCCCTTTTGCATGATCCACAAGGCCTGCTCGTCCAAGAATATCCACAACACAGGCGTAGTGCTCAGCTCTTGGAATTATGTCATGCTCTTCACTCATTGACTTGAAATAATTCAGTCCTTCCTCGACCAAACCCACATGGCTGCAAGCAGAAAGGACCCCAACAAAAGTAACATGGTTTGGTTTAAAGCCACCTTCCTTCATCATTTCGAAGAATCTAAGAGCTTCTTTCCCACAACCATGTTGAGAATAGCCAGTGATAATAGCATTCCAGGAGATCTCATTTCTCTCTGACATGTCAAAAAATCCTCTTTGTGCCTCTTGAAGAACTCCACACTTGGCATAAAGTGTAATTAATGCATTACCAGCCTCTATCTCTGATTCATGACCAGTTTTAATAATTCTTGCATGAATTTGCTTGCCTAACTTCATATCTGTTATGTTAGCTGCAGCACTTACAGTGGGACCATAAGTGAATACATTAGCTTCAACCTCTGCTTCATTCATCAGAGAAAAAACACTCAAAGCTTCCTCATAATGCCCACTTTGTGCAAATCCTGATATTAATGCATTCCAAGTTATTTGGTCCTTCTTCTCCACTGCTTCAAATGCACACTTCGCTTCCTTCACTCTACCACATCTGGCATAAAGACTAACTAACGAGTTACCAATTGAAAGATCCTTAAAATATCCCAAAACAAAAGCTTGACAATGGATTTGTGACCCTTGTTTAAGCGCTTGAATTCCAGCACAAGCACTGAGAGCACTTGAAAGTCCAATGTTATCTGCCAGAATGCCTCGTTTTTGCATTTCTTCAAAGAGTTTCAAAGCTTCAACACACAACTCATGTTGAGCATAGCCAGCTATCATAGCTGTCCATGAGACCACATCGTCCTCTGTAACCCTTTCAAGTATTCCCCTGGCAATGTTTAGTTTCCCACATTTTGCGTACATATCTATTAAAACACTTGATAGATAAACATTTTGTTCAAAGCCTGTTTTTATAACATGTGTATGGATCTGCTCCCCAAGATCAAGAGCCCCAAGGGACGTACAAGTCCTCAAAATACTCGGGTATGTGTACTGATTAGGGTTTACACCTGCATATTGCATTTGGTAGAAAAGATTGAAAGATTCTGTTAGATTACCAAGCTGCCCATAAGCCACAAGCATCACATTCCATAGGACCACATTTTCTTTGTTAGCCGTATTAAAAAACTCATGGGCTGTATCAACATCAGAACATTTTACATAAAGGTCAAGCACAGAACCTTCAATAATTATATCAGAAGAAATTCCAGACTTAAATACATAAGCATGGAGCTGTTTCCCTTTATCAAGTGCTCCAAGAGTCGCACAAGCACTCAAAAGACTTGCAATGGTCACTGCATCAGGTTTGAGGCCCAAAGATTGCATCTTTTGGAAGAAATGAAGGGCCTTGTCGCTTTTCCCACCTTGAGAGTGACCAGAGATCAAAGAATTATATGTTACTGCATCATGATGAAGCATGTCGAGGAAAATCTGTTCAGCAGAATTCCACTCCCCACTACGGGAATACAAATTGATTAGAGCATTTCCAACAAACGTTTCTGACAAAAATCCCCATTTCAAAACATCAGCATGGAGCTGTTTTCCGAGATCAGTATATTCAGTTTTTGTACAAGCACTTAGGACACTAGAGAAGACATAAGGAGTGGGTTTAACTCCTGTCATTTTCAACTGGGAGAAGAGAAAAAGAGCTTCAACTCCATATCCATTCTGTGAAAAGCCAGATATCATAGCGACCCATGACACACTATCTCTTGAACACAAACCTTCAAAGAGCAGATGAGCCAAACCTATTCTTCCATTCTTTGCATACAAATCGATTAAAGGATTACAAACAATTGCATCAGAAGAAAATCCATACCGAAAAACTTTTGCATGAATCTGCTGGACAAGACTGAAATGAACATTAGAACCACTACAAGCCCTAAGAGCAGTACAAAAAGCTACCCGATCAGGGCAGAGGCCATCCTTTAAATTTCTCAGAAAGAAATGTATAGCCTGCCAATTCATCGCTTTTGCTAGTAATGCGGTCAAGATACCATTCCAGCAAGATACACTTTTTTGTGAAATCTTGTCAAACAAGTGGATTGTATCCCTTACATCACCAAAATTTGCATACATTTCAATAAGCCGACTCCCCAAGACAGGCTCTTCATCGAGCCCCAATTTCAGAATTTTACAGTGTACTCTTTTTGCATCAACCAGTGCCCCGGTTGTTAAACATCCCTCCAACAACCATTTGTAGGTGTTAAGGTCAGCAGAGATGCCATGTTCCTCCATTAAATAAAGAAAATCAAATCCACCTTTCTGTGTTCTTCCTGCGGTTGGATTTTCGGCCTTCTCCCCGTCGGAGAAGTCATCATATGCGGGACAAATAGCAGAATTACTAAAACGAGCATAACTCAGGCCACCAGAATTCCAGTCAAGTAGCTGCAGCAAAAACAAAATATTAGATTCAATTCTACTCTAAGACGTACTAAAGTATTACCTTTTTCTCTTCTTTGACTAATGAGATGAAAAAGATGGAATCGAGGGAAGAGACTCACCTCTCGGAGCTTCCTTTGAGAATTTGGGCGACAGTGTACCAATTTCTGTCGCGAGAGACGTGGCAGGACTGAGACTGAGAAGGACCCAAGAAGAGAAAATGATTTGGAGACCATGGAATTAGACAGCGCATGGGTATAATGGATCATGCGGATGCTGGAGCAACTATTTTCGAGTTCCTATTTTGTTTTCATGGCGGATAAGGCATGGCGGGAATCCTCCATGCCCCCGCAGTTCATCTTTCTTCCATCTTGATAGAAAATATTTGATGATGAAAAGTTTTGCTATAAAATAATTTTTTATGTATATGAAAATATTTTATGCCAACTTTTTTTTATAAATATTTTACAACATAAATTTCTATCAAAAACTAATTTTTTATTTTATAAAATATTTCACAAAATAAAATTATGCCAAAATAGTTTTTCTTTAAATTATGTTGGAAATTCCTCCAAAAACATTTTTATTTTATCAATTAGTGTAAATGTATATCATGCATATTATTATAATTAATATAATTAATATCCTTATCTCAATCCAAAATGCATGTCACACATAAAGAAAAAATCCATACGGTCCCATTTGGGTGCAGATCTTTGTAGGTAGTGGGTGTATAGTGATTTGAAAAGCACAAATTGAAGCAAATACTTAAATTCAGATTTTTGCATACAACAGATTACCGACATGACTTTTGATGATTCAAATGTAGATTTCTCTCTCTACAAAGATCAATTTCATAAATGGTTTAATCTGTTAGAAATGAGCTTTCTTTTGACATGCATATCTCTATATAAATTCTTGGTCTTGTTGGCACAAAATGAACCAAAAATTAAAGTTTTAGCCTTTGCTCGAAAAGTTTATACTACTTGACCTTTATTGCTTACAATATAGATATCTCCAAAAAATATCGCTTAGAAGCATAAACGACATATTACTCAAGAAATCAGACTCAAAAAGCTTTAATTTGGTACTTAAATTAACATTGAAAGTTTCGTTCTTGAATATGTTATGACCACTTGATTTGCTTCATCTTATAGCATGACCTTGTCGACTCTAATGAGAAAAACTCCTTACATATAGATCGGATTAACATGAAAGTTGTTCCTTCTAAGACTGGACTTTTTGATTTCTTTCATTCAATTATAATATTTTTTTCATGAAATATACTTATTTTGAGAGAAAAAACATGTGATAAATTTTGGAGTATGTAATATTTTTTAATTGAGTAGTCTTTTCTTCTCTGGCCAGCATGACCATTGACTCTTCTGAAATTGATATTTCTTTGTAGAAAACTCCAAATTTAAAAAAAAAAATTGCTTTGGAAATAGACTTAAAAATATTTCCAATGCAAAAAAAGTGTGGTATGATTGTGCAAAATCCATCAATAAAAGGAACTTAGAGAGAAGAAGAAGACCGAAGGGAAAAATGAAAAAAAAAAATCATTTTTTTCTTCTTCTTCTTCATTCCTTTCTTCTCCATTGTTTTCTCCTTTTCTATGTATTTCATACACTGGCTCGTATTATTACCGCTATGTTTTATTTTTACTAAAGTTCTATTTATTTACTATCTATGCCATCTTGTGTCTTATTTACCATCCATGCCACCCCTACGCGTGGGTGACCCTTTTAACACAAAGTACACTAATTTACCCCTACATTATTTGAAACCTAACAATTCACACCATGCAACTTGGATTACTTTATTTTTTTTATTTTTATGATTTTTAATAATCATAATTTTTTAAATGAATTTTATTTTTAAGTTGCTTCTATTGAAAAATAATATCAGCACACAATTATATATAAATATAAATAAAATAAAATAAATATATTATTTTAAAGTTCCTTACATGCTTTACAGTTAGTAAACCACTTGCTACGTATTATTCCGCAATTCCTGGTCCCACACTAACCGGTTCTTTTCTCATTGCCACGTGTAGGCCCTGTTGGAGAGGATCCGAATAAGAATCAATGCAGAGGAATATTCCATCAATGTGCTTCGGAATCTGGATTCTGGCACGTATTCCACGCCACTGCGGAGGCGGACCTCGTAGACTCCTGGACCCGCCTGCGGGTCACCATTGCCATGAAGCTTCTAGGAAGGCTCATCGCTCACGGGTGCTAACTCGAGACAACGTGGACACTTCGGTACCAACCACTGACCATAGCCCGCGGTACCAACCCAGATTGCAGCACCTACCTTAACTGCTTGATTCCCGGTCAGCCATTTGCCTCTTTCAATACATATTCGAGTTCGACCAGGAGTTTTGGCGAGCGGCGAAAAGGTTTTACTCGTGGGAAAAGAGGACGATAAGCTACAAAGTGTACATATTCCGCTAATCTTTCCTATAAATTTGTGAAATTTGTCCATTGTCACACTTGCTATCCTGTTTTCAGGACCTGTAGTAATCCGAGCTGTTGAAGCGCACGTCTGAATCTCTGGACTCTGCTCTCTCTCCGTTCTGTTTTTAAGTCATGGGTGGAAACGGTGCTGTATCTGTTCTTTTCATTCTCTCTACTCTGCTTTTCTAGATTACTGTTCTGTTGAGTTTTTAATTTTTTAATTGAAAATATAATTTCTGTTTTGCTCTGGAATGTGTTTGAACAGATTCACTCGCTGAATTCCTTGATACGGCCCTTGAAGCTGCGAAGGCTGCTGGAGAGGTGACGGAAAATCAAATCTTCGTTACATAATTTTGATTTTTTTCTTCTAAAGAACTGGTTCAGATTTTGATCTGTTTTTGTAAGTTTAGATAATTCGTAGAGGATTTTACGAGAAGAAGAATGTTGAACATAAAGGACAGGTAATTGTCTTGTTCATGTTTAAATATTCTATCTTGTAAATGATTTTGATGTTTATATATGATATTTTTTTATTGTTACGTTTTTCAGCTTTTCTAGACGATGTCTAATCGCTTTATGGATGCATTGTATATCGAACTGTGTCAGAAATTGAATTCTGTGGTTTTCTTTAGATTTTAAGCTCTTGCATTGTATTGTACTCATTATTTTGAGATATGTATTACATGTGATGTGATTTCTCTAGTACGATCTGTGTTCGTTGCTTCTGGGCTCAGATGATTGAATAAAAGGTACTTTGACTACAGGAAGAATAACTGGTTTTGTGTTTGTTCAAATTCTTGCATCATTTTGTCTTATTTTCAATTTGTCATAGTGATTGTTTTAGTATAGAGAAATCAGGCTAATGGATAATCTGCTGTTGGTCTTTCAAGTTTTCTAATTGAAGATTTTCTGCTGCAAAGTTTGAATGGCAGAAAATCGAGATAATTTATGGTTATACTTTTGATCTTTCTCACAAAAGGATTATGCTTTTAGTTTTGTGTACTACGCTAGAAAATACTTAGTAATGAGTTTCCACACTTTAAAATGGTGTCAATTTATTGGCTTTCTTGTCACATGAAGGTGGATCTGGTCACAGAAACCGATAAGGCATGTGAAGATCTCATTTTTAGTCATCTTAAACAGAAATACCCAGACCACAAGGTGAAGTATGATCTTTCTAATTAGTTTTAACAGTGAGATAATTCGTGCTTTTATTTTTCTCCTAAAGACTTAGTAATTTCAAATCTTCAGTTTATAGGTGAGGAAACTTCTGCCGCAATCGGTACTGCAGAGCTGACTGATGACCCTACGTGGATGGTGGACCCTCTTGATGGCACAACAAATTTTGTTCATGGGTGAGGCTGAGAGTATTCTCCTCCATAAATGAAGTGCCTTGATCATTGTTGTGAAGTAACTTTCTTAATCTGCAGGTACCCATTTGTCTGTGTCTCAATTGGTCTTACAATTGAAAAGGTGCCAACTATCGGGGTTGTGTACAATCCTATAATGAATGAGGTAAGATATGAAGTGTTTGTTTCAACAAAACGTAGCTGCTGTTTCTTCCTTGTTTTGAGGCATGAATCCTTAGGCCTGACTTCAAGTACTGGCATCATTCTAGAACCTATTATTCTTCCTACAGTTTTGGTTGTTTGCTTGGATTTGGAAAAGTTACAGCCATTTAAAGCAAGGGATTAGGAAGTTAGATCCTAGATGGGACTGAATTCAAGTTTAACTCTTAATGCGTGATTGAAAAGACCAACAAGTAAAGAGGGATGGAGAAAAGTCTAGCAAGTAATGCTGAAAAAATGAATCTCTTGTTATAATGCCCCAAATTTCATCTCTCTTTCTCTCTCTCCCTCTCTCTCTTGCTATGAAGCGTGCATTATTATCTGCCAATTGTCTTGATCCAAGATTGCCTTATTCACAGTACTTATAATAATGTGTCTAGAACATTTACTAGAACATTTATTCATCACCGCACTGCAAATTATAGTCAGATAATTAGATACGCTTTTTAGGGGAATACTTTAGAATTTGTAGTACTGTTTTACAAACCAATGAAAACTCACAGCCTTGAAGTGGATCGTTCCATGTTCTGTTCTTGTGTTGTCATACAATATCATTTGAAATTGCTAACACGAGGTCTACTTTTGTAAATAGTTGCTTCATGTATTAAACTTCTGCCTTCTACCAACTTATGTTTCCACTTTTTGTTTTACATAGCTATTTACTGGTGTTCGCGGGCAAGGGGCATTCCTCAATGGACACCCTATAAAAGGTGAGAGTAATAAATATTATCTCGAAAGTTCAAACCACTGATTTTAAACTCATTTATCCTTTATGGTCTACTTCCCTTTTAAGCAACAAATTGATGACCTTTCAAACTCTTGCAGCATCTTCTCAGACTGAACTAGTGACAGCTCTTCTTGCTTCTGAGGTTTGCTGATATCTCTTTAAAGTAAAAGTTGTGAGAGAACATAGTAGAAACAAAAATGTATATATGAATTTGGGGAATTTCTTGTGGATTGGAACTTGGACACAATGGCCTCTCTTTTTAAAATTATTTCCAGGTTCACTGCTTTGAAAGCATCAGAGCTTTTAGTATCTGTGGTCTTTCTAATAATAAGAAAAATATAATAGCAAATAAAGCACTACAGATCTGTTCCTAATGTGGGCAATCGAAACACAGGTAACCAAATTTGAGATAAATCAAAAGAAAATTATGATATATTGTTCATGCAGTGCACTAAGGAGACAATTCTATAGAAAGGCATGTTCAAGGGGAACCTCTGAAATCCTCTATTTGCTATTTATCTCTTTTAGTGGTGAAGTTAGTCCATGACTTCCTATTTTCTGTATTGTACGAGTTGTTAATTTCAAGACAATGTGTTGTTAGTAATTCTATAATTAGCAAGATCTTTTCTGAACTAGCTGTTGGCATCTTTATATTGCTAGTTGCCTCAGTTTAGAAAGTTGAAATGTATTGTAATTAGATGCATAGGAAAATTCTCATAGGATAAAGCTATTTAATTTGGTTAATCTGGAGCTGAGTTTTGTAGAAAACTCTGCTCTAGGAGGTTATAAATACGGGGTTGAACACAGATTTTGTAACTTTGATTCAGATTGAAATTAATGAAATTTTAGGGAACATTTGGCTCTAGTTTTTATCTTCTTCTTTAGTCTCTTCCTAGATTTGTTTAAAAACCTAATTCTAACTTCTACACTGCGTCTACTGTAAAATAAGAAGCTAAAGACTGCTGTCTTTGCACTAATGGATGTTCTTTCGTTCATCAATGGTTTTGGAGTTCTGCTTGATAAATCAATCTTGTGCAAAGAGAACTAAGTATTTTGCAGGTTATAACTAGATAAGGAGGCAACCTAGTAATTTTTTCTTTCTCCAGAATAAGCTTATTGCCAACATCAAGCGAATGTTCAGTTCCACTGGTCAAAATTCACTAACCAGTCTAGCAAATCTGGTTTAGCTTTTGGTGGGTTTGCTGCTCATGGAGAGGCTGAATTACTTATGCCTTTGAAACAGAGGACCGTATTTGGTCCTCTTAATTGGGGAGAAGTGGCTTCTACCTTCTTGTGTCTGAAATTAAATTTAAAATTTAAAAAGAAAAGATGAAAAAAAATGGAATCAAAGCCAATAAACAATAACGAATAAGATGCACAGCTATTTACTCAGATTATTTACCGTATGTTTTAGAGACAATTTTCCTGATGTTTTGAAGTGTGAAACTGTGCTAACCAGTTGCATTACTTGTAAAGGAGGTCCACCTACTGTTCTTGCAAATTGGGGCTGTCAATTTTACTCGAGCCCATTTTGCTGACTGACCTAACATTTTGTAAAAGGGTGTGGAAGAAAAAAATCTTACTTGTATTAGGAACAGTATTACCTGATTAATCAACTAATCTGTGGAGTAATTCTTACCTGATTTCAGCCCTCTTGTCAATGTGGATTCTGCTTGTTGCACATTTATGTTGGATTGGACACACCTGCAGGACCAAGGCAGCTAATATAGTCATTTACTGTAACTTGCACGCAGGTTGGAACAAAACGTGATAAAGTTACTGTGGATGCTACTACAAATAGAATCAACAGTCTACTTTTCAAGGTACATCTTTGAAGCAGATTATAAGATCTGCCAACTCCCCTCCGGATACCCTTGCTAAGGAGGCTGCTTTCAGTCAATCGCTTATTGTTAGATACTCACCCTCTTTAGTTTTACTGTGTATTTGGGGATGTTCTGATTTGGTCCCCCTTGGTTTATCTTTTCTTTGCTGCTGGTCAGTCTTTTCTGTTGCTGATTTCTTTTTAAAATCACCTTTTACCTCATGTCACTGAACTATTCTCTCCTGTCTTACCAGGTGAGGTCACTTAGGATGTCTGGCTCGTGTGCTCTGAACCTCTGTGGAGTTGCATGTGGGCGGCTTGATCTGATGTATGAGCTTGGATTTGGGGGGCCCTGGTACTTGTTTTTAGACTTCGAGTGTTTTTTTTTTTTTTGCTTTAAGAAAGGAAAAAAATTTGATCTCCTCGTTCCTGTTCAGGGATGTCGCAGCTGGAGCAGTGATTGTACAAGAAGCCGGTGGCCTGGTGTTTGATCCGTAAGCATATTAGTTTACAGCTTACATATAGCTTTCACCATTTGATTTGGTTACGTTAATTTCCTTTTTCTGGCTTGTTTTGATTTTGTTATTTAAATTCATTTTCTTCTTATGTGCTTTCAGCTCGGGAGCTGATTTTGATGTCATGGCTCAGAGGGTAGCAGCGACGAATGGCCATCTCAAGGGCCTTTTCGTTCATGCAATAAAGGAAGCAGAGAACAGCACTGCACATTCGTAAAGCTGGATCACCCATTCATTTAATTTCTCTATTACATGAGTGTACGTACTATTTAACTGCTCCTCCTGATCGTGTAGAAAACAGTGAGGATTTTTTTTTTTGGTCCAAGTATTTTTCCCTTTTAGGAAATTATAAATCATCTATTCGTAGAGTACACTGGCCGTGTAATCCTTGAGAAATGAATAAAATTAGCGGAATCCGGTTTTAGAAATCAAAAAAGGATTTTAGTCTGTGATTTTAAAGAGAGACAAGAAAAGATTTTTACATGGTCAGTAATCTGTTTACTCCACGGACCATATCAGTTTCCTTATTGATTACATAATACATTAGTTATGATGGAATGGTTAGGGGCATTCCCATTTAGTAGCTTAAGAGTTACACTTAGTGTGGGATACATAAATAGAAGACTTTCCTGTATAGGACTCTTTCATAATTTGAATTTTCCCCCAAATTGGGACTTCTTCCTAGATTAGGATCTTGCTCTTAATAGATAGGGATGATACTAGGGGTGACTTCGAGCCAAGTCAAGTTCAAACCTGCATATGTTCGAACTCGAACTGAGCTTAAAATTGGAATCGAGCTCGAACCCAAAATTTTTAACCGAGTTTGAGTCTAAGCTTGAGCCGAGTTTGAGCTCTAACCTACATTTAAAACTATAAAAATAAATAAATAGAATATTGTGATGACCTTGGTACCATTGAATTGCAATGTATCACGGAGGAGTCCAAGACTTTGCAATTGAGCAAACTAATGTACAATTACCAGCTTAATAAACCTAAAAGTAAGAGCAAACACCTTCATCAATAGTGTTTATTCTATTGACAAACAACAACATTAGATGTTGAGAGACCCAATAGGGTTGAACGATCAATCGTCTTTAAGGTTTGAGGTAAATAAGAGCAGTTATCAACCATTTAAAGAGGGAATCAATGAGAGTAGTTAGAGTAAAGGGTATGTTCGTAAAAAATATGCTAAAGAGGCAACTCACGAACTAACAAGCCGAGTTTGGAAAATCTTAAGTTTGACTTGTTATACATAACAAACCTTATTTCAAGTTTGAGCTCGGCCTGAAATAAGGCTCAAACTTGAAATAAGGAAAAATCTTGTTAAATATGAGGACAATTCTATAAATATGACACTTAATTGTAACTCTTAATAAGCTAAGCTATGGAGATAGGTGAAGCATACAAAAACTTGAGCCGATTTCTTATCTCTTTGGTGTTTTATTTTCTTCGTTGTTGGGACATTCTTCTCACTCACACGTTTATCTCTCTTTTCAGACCTTAAACTCCTCTTAATCTGCTTAAACATATCAAATTAGTATCAAAGTAGGACTTTGTCTATGCACAATGGAGAAAGGACAAAGTAATATCATCGAGTAAGAAGTTTCATTGTTGTTCATAAAGACGGCAGCGAATTCTGCCCTTTTAACCCTTATTTCTATTGTTCACACTTCAATTACTAGAGATGAACAAAGAGAAGGTTGATGCTTTGGCTACTCAGGTTGATTCCATCACCCAACAATTGAGTACAACAACATGTGGAAACAAGGTAGATGAGAATATGACAAGGATTCAAAGTCAATTGTAGGTGATGATACAAATGCTCCAACTATTTGTAGCAAGGAGGGACCAAGAAACTAAGGGTAGTGCGCTCCCCCAAGGGCTGGCTAGATGTTTATCACAACCAAGGCCAAACATCTCAAAGTGATTCTTCACCTTCTTGATCATCTAGTACTCAATCAAGGACAACCTACATCTATTTTCTCTATCACAAGTTCGAAGATGACTCTACAAAGTAGGCTTAAGAAATTGAACATTTTTTACATTTCACCAAACACCTAGAGAGCTAAAGGTATTATTCACTTCTTTCCATTTAGAAGGAGAAGCCTCGTCATGGTTTATATTCATTGTTCATGAAGTATTATGATGATTTTGACTGGCCAAGTTTTATTGAAGCACTTTGAGTGTGATTTGGTCCTTCAGAATATGAAGATTTCATTGTCACTCTAATTAAGTTGCCCCAAACTTCTACAATGAAAGCGTACTAGGAAAAGTTTTAAAAAATTAGCCAACAAGGTGCATGGGTGATATGTGGGCACGCGGCCCAAAGTGGCTCATGCACGTGGGCCTATCTAGATGGTTGGCCGATGGGTTCAAAATTTGAAATTTTAAGTTGGGGGCCTATCTAGACGGATTTGTATATGATTTTTTGAGGGGTTTTAGGTCTATGAGATAATGTCTTATTTGAATTTGAATAAATTTGAGATTTGCCTAGCTTAGGTGTTTTTCATTGGTTAGAGTTTGAATCAAGGATAAAGGGGCTTATCCCTCTTTTGCCTATAAATAAGGCATTGTAAATCACTTGTAAACATCTTCAAATTCATGCTTAGAGTTCCCCATTTATGTGAAAGATCATTTCTCTTTCTTTTTGGTTTAGTTTCTTCTTAAAAGAGAGGCTGAATAACTTACTTTTCACCCGAAGTAAGTTAGGCCGCAAGCTAAGGGACTAGGAGCTTTTCTTCCTCGATCTAGTGGTGTGACAGTTGGTATTAGAGCAGAGACTTCAACCATGGCTTCCTTGGAACCAATGTTGGAAATTGCTCCAAACAAAGGTAAGAAGAAAGTCTCTAAAATCGACTCTCGTTTAACTTCTTTTGAATCTAGGCTCGAGAAGGTGGAGTGTGAATGCTCGAGTTGGGAGGAGAAGATTCAAATGTGGTGGATGTCTGAGAATGTAGCCTTTCAAGGGCTCAAGGACGACGTGAATGCCATTGTCACAGTTCTAAAGGCGGGTACTTGAAACATCTTTGACGAGATATAAATGGAGTTAGAAGAGGTGCGAATAAGAATGACGATTCCTGAGCAAACCATTTTAAATGAGGAAAGGGTTCATACGCACATGAAGGTCATGGTTCCTGAGCCTAAACCGTACGGGGCATATGAGATCCTAAGGCGATCAAGAAATTTTTATGGCAAGTCGAGTAATACTTCAAAGCTTCAAATCTCGTAGATGAGGAAGCACATGTTAGTACGACATCTATGTTTCTCATTGATGATTCTGCCTTGTGGTGGATAAGAAGGTTTGGCAATACTGAGAATGGAGAAAAGTTGGTTGACACTTAGGGAGGATTTGAAGCGCCATTTCTTTCCCAAAGATGTTGATTACCTAGCTTTAAAGGAATTGCACACATTGAAGTAAAAAGGGACAATTCATCAGTATATTCAGTTCTTCACTTCTTTAATGTTAAGCATTTATAACATGACTGATGAAGATTGGTTGTTTTTTTCCTTGCGGGACTTCATCCTTGGGCTGAACAAGAGTTAAGGCGTCGGGAGGTGAAGATGATTGCAATCGCTTTAGCCATCACAAAGAAGTTGACAGATTTTAAGAGAAAATTCATTGATAATGCTGCCATATCCATGGATAGAAACATGAACAATGAGAAACATGAACAATGAGAAACATAAGAAGAAGTCTTCTTGGAGACGGACTTCTGAGAAAGACGAAGGGAACCAAAAAAATAGAGAAAAGAAGAAGAACTACACGAAAAAAAGTAATCCTAAAAATTAAAAGATTACTTATTTTCTTTGTGAAGGAGATCACTTGGTGAAGGATTGTGCAAGTAAAAGGAAGTTACTAAATGCTATCAAAGTGGACGATGGAATCTGGTAATAAGGTGATGTTCAACATGTTGAAGAACGTTGCTAAATGATGGCAATGCTAAAGCTCTTATTGATTCGGGAGTTACCCACAACTTTATCTCGGAGGAGGAAGAAAAACGATTACGCTTAAGGTGGGAAGTGGTAGATAGCCGAATAAATGCGGTCAATTCTAAAGCCAAAGTTGTGTTTGGGGTGGCCAAGCATGTTTATGTCATAGTTGGAAAGTGGGTTGAATTTTTAAATTTTGTTGCAACTCTTTTGAACAATTTTAATGTAATTTTTGGGGTGACTTTCCTTTGTAAAAACAAGACCTTTTGTAATGCCCTATATGAGGATGATAGGGATTATGGATAAAGAAGAACTTTGTGTAATTTTTGGTGTAGGGGACTATGTAAAGGGGAAAATGCAATGCCCAACTTAAGAGGGGTCTTAAGGGTGGAGAGTCCAATTTTCTTGTTTCTTTGGAGGTGACGAACAATATGTTGACGATTGATCCATTCCAATTGAAGAGGAGGAAGTCCTAAAGAAGGATTTCATGCCGAAAGATTTGCCAAAAAGTTTGCCTCCATGGAGGGAGGTTGCAAACATGATCGAGGCCAATAAAAGTACCAAAACATCTACTTTGGCACAAATCCGCTTTGATCCGAAGGTGCATCAAAAGCAACTCGAGGAGGAGTCAACAAACTTGTTTTCTGACTTTGACACATTCTTGTTTGTGCCGAACAAGTATGTTTTGGAGGAGTTATTTGCGACAGGATTGTAGACTCTTGTATCATTTGACACATTTTCGAGCAAGTTTGGAAGGAGCCCAATTAACTTGCATTTTGGCAAATGATCGAGGGAGTGCATATGTTTGGTAGGTATTTATTTCTCAGCTATCAAGGAAGGTAATGCGACGAGGACATCTGCATTATTGTGGTAGGAGAATGATACACGGGCGTGCGGTCCAGAGTGGCCCATGCACGTGGGCCTATCCAGATGGTTGGCTGATGGGTTCAAGATTCAAAATTTGAAGTTAGGGATTTATCCAAATGGGTTTGGATAAGATTTTTGAAGGATTTTAGGCATGTGAGATAATACCTGATTTGAATTTGAATAAATTTGAAATTTGCCTTGCTTAAATGGCAGTTTTTCATTGGTTAGAGTTTGAATAAGGGATAAGGGGGTTTATCTTCTTTAGCCTATAAATAGGGCCATATAAATCACTTGTAACATCTTCAAATTTGTGCTTAGAGTTTCCCATTTTTTTGAAAGGTCATTTTTCTTCATTTTTTTGCTTTGTTTATCGTTAAAAGAGAGGTTGACTAACTTACTTTTTACCCGAAGTAAGTTAGACCGCATATTGAGGGACTAGGAGGTTTTCTTGCTCGATCTAGTGGCATGACAATGGGTCTGTTATGGCTCTAATGGGTTACTGTTTCATTAGTGAGTTTAAGGTTGACTTTATCGTTGAAGTACAATTATTTGATTCGACTACATCAGTAGACACCATTATTTTGCCCAAACTTTGGAAGATACACTCAACCTTATAAAAGGGGAGTAGATGACCTCTCAATGAGCTCCCCATGCACACTCCTTTTGCCAACCAACCTCTAGTCAACCAAAAAAAATCAAATGCAAGTTCTATGACACAAGGAGGACATTCAAGAACCTCAATATCGAAGAGATGGAATTTAGGAGTGCCAAAGGTCTTTACTTACATTTTGATGGATGATCCATTTGTTTGAGGCACACATGCAAAGAATTTCAACAATATTTGGTTGATGAGGAATATTCATGGGTCCATCTCCCCCTATCATCATACTTGGTTGATTGTCATCACTAACTAGTTTTATATCTCTCCCTCAAGCAAAGAGAAATAAATGACTTGTGACCAACTTCCAGTCAATTTGTTAACATCAACCCATCAATGAAAACTTGTGAAAATAAATTGTAAATGAAAAAAAAAAAAAAACTAAAGCTACATTTGTCTTGAAACCTAGAGAGAGAGGGAGAGAATCACCTTTTCTTGTTTCCAAATCACACCTAACCAGTATTCTATGAGTGAGATGGGATCGGAACCAACCTGTCTTGTGGTCTCCTACTATCCAAAGGATGATTTGTTCAAATGTGTGGTTGATGTGAACTTGGCAGAGATGATGTGATTATTCATGGGACCTAACACTTTAAAGGTCCAACTTTTGCTTGTTTTTATTGTAAAGTGAAATGGTCTGCCCCTTCTCCATCTATATTTTCATAAAAAAACTCCAAGTGAACAGATATTGTTAGATGGTAGAGAGGCTTTAAATTCCAATGAAATAAAGAGACTAATCTATTTGCCTTAAATGATCAGAAGAAGCTTAATTATATGTAACCAATACAGTGCCAAATGTCCCATCCTTATCGTTCTGGCGGAAAGGAATTGGATATTTTTAATTTTTAAGGTACAGGTTGCAGAATAGTGAAGACGAATCACAAACGCTTCAATTTTCTTTTTCAGCCTCAGAATAAAAAAAGAATTTTGCCCTTTTTATTTGAGTTTCTAAGATTTGGACCTCTTTTTGAACCATCGTCTCTTGATTGCCTCGGCTACTCTTTCGTGAATGGCCATGCAAACCCTTTTAAGCCTGGCCTGAATATCATAACGAGAGAGGGGGAAGGTGCTGGAGGAAAAACCTAGACGGGAAGCCGGACCCCCAAAAAGGGCTTGACTCCAGTCGGCGGTAGGCCCAGATTCTGGTCGGCGCCAACATGAAGGGCCTTTTCAAGTCCAAGCCGAAGACGCCGGCGGAGGTGGTTCGGCAGACACGGGATCTGCTGGCGGTCATTGACCTGAATTTGTATCCTCGCGAAGGGAAGAAGGAAGAGAAGGTAGTCGAGATTGTTTGGCTGTTTGATTTTTTCTAGCTTTTCTCTGTTAGGTTGAGGATTTAGAATAGTGAAATTGAGAACCCCTTTTGGATGGAAATTGATAGGTTTATCAATTTCATTGCTGTTGATGATCTTCTAACAAATTGAGCACTTTCTTTAGTAATCGAACTTTTTATTTGTCACGTGGCCGGTTTGATTCCAAATCTCGATCAGGTGCTGGCATTTGAATTCTGGGTGGGTTGAATTTGAATTACTAGTAAAAATTGAATTTTTTTAATAGTCAAGCTTATTTGGTAATACGTCGTTGCATAAAGAATTGCTTGCCATGGTTTTGTTTCTCACCAGTGGTTTTGTTAAAAATGGAGCGTTATAAAACTTTTTTTTTTTTGGAAGAAGAATAAAATTTCCATATTGAAGGCCTAACACCCTGTATTTCACACGTCTTTGGGAGCATGTTATATGTCACCATATCTCCATTATACTAGTTTCGCTCTGCTTGATTGTGCTTATTTTCTTTTCCTCTCATTTGATGTCATTTGTGAGAGTTTATTTCTGTTTCCAGCGGTTCCCTTAACTTTTATTTCTTGGTATTTGTCAAATTTGAAG
The DNA here is from genome assembly GCF_029961685.1 of Aristolochia californica. Classification (NCBI taxonomy): domain Eukaryota; kingdom Viridiplantae; phylum Streptophyta; class Magnoliopsida; order Piperales; family Aristolochiaceae; genus Aristolochia; species Aristolochia californica. Next base: position 2,687,566 of record NW_027181771.1, read on the forward strand.
CCACTTCACTTTAAAATTTTCACTTGCTTGCAGATGGCAGAATTAAGCAAACTCATCCGTGAGTTAAAATCCATTCTATATGGAAACAGTGAGTCTGAGCCAGTCTCAGAGGCCTGTTGTCAGCTGACCCAGGAGTTCTTTAAGGGAAACACTCTCCGCCTCTTAATTGTTTGTCTTCCAAAACTTAATCTTGAGGTAATCAAGGACTGCTTTTTCTGGGAGACATCCAAGTTTGCATTTCCTTTTTGTTGTTAAATCATGTGATATTCAGATGAAATTTTTGCCTTGCTAGATGCGTAGTAGACAGTGATGTAAATTCACAAGTAGTGGATATGTAAGAAGAGAGGACTATACTGACTTTCTTACGACTCTTAAATTTTATTCCGGAGTTGAAACTGGAGAGATATCTTTCACTTTGGTGCTTAAGGATTGACTCTAGTTGGATGACATTAGGTACTGTTAAATTAACAAATAACGAATGCACACTGTGCTCACAGAATAAGATTTGCTTTATCATAGGTTACCAGTAAGTAGTATGAAACTCAGAAGATTGAGGAGAAAAAAAAGAAGAAAAAGTACCTTTTGAGGGGATCACATAAACAGCTCCTTCACTTTATCAAATTAAGTGTAGCGCTCTTCATAAAAAATCTTGAAGGCTTAATACACATAGTTGTCTTCTCATATTGTATCTCTAAATGACATGAAAGACATTCTTTTATTGATTACAAGAAATATTTCACTCAACTGTTACTGGCTGACTGAGATGACTCAAAGAACATTACGAAATGGTATTGAAATTATCTATCCACCTGATTTCTGGACATTACCAATTTAAACTTTGAAGTCTTCTCCTATAAGAACCTAACTATTTGAATGGTCTCATAGCTTAGGACTTTACAAGCATGGAATAGCTAATCATTGTAAAAAGGTTGGGTAGGCGTCTCAAAAGCTACTTACTTGAATGAAGAGAACAGAGAGTTGGGCAAACCAAGTGATGGGACTGCTGTTTGTAGATTTTCTCTAGTCATCTTTCCATTTGTGAAAAATCTGTAAAGGCCTAGAGGAGCTCCTGGGTGATGTGATTAGACAAAATTAGAGACCTACTGCATCTCTTGTCCACCAAAAGCCTCAGAAAATGGTTTCTTGGATTCCTCCCACAGAGGGCCACCACAATCTCAACTTTGATGGGAGCTCATTGTAGAGTCCTGGCTTGGCTGGTATTGGAGGTGTTGTTAGTGACCTTGATGATCATATTTCATTAGCTTACTCTGGTCCCTTGCGAAACAAAGATTCACTTGAAGCTGAGGTCCAATTGATGCTTTAGGGATTAAGACTCTACAATGAACATTTGACTGACCTCTAATTGTTGAAGGTGACCCGAAAATTGCTATTAGCTTGACGAAACACTTTCTTGAAGCCCCCATGGAGGCTTCTTCATTTTCTGGATGAAGTTCAGGATATTGTGCAGTCCCTCACAGCTACACGGAATAACACTCTTTGTAGCTAATTCATTACTGATTCTTTTGCCAAAGAAGGGAGCCAGTTGTGAACACCTAACACCTTGATTTTAGATGTAGCTTGCTCATTTGATTACATTTTATTTTTTTAAATCTTTGGGAGTTGGCCGTTTCCCTCCCACTTTATATGTTGCTATGTTTTCACATTAATTCATTCACCATTCCAAAAAAACAAAACCTTCCATTTGTGATACTTCGTAGAGTAGCAAACTGTCAACTTTTTCAAGCCCTGGTCCTTCCGTTGTTGTTGGTGCTTCTGCTTATGTATATTGGGTTTTTCTTATTGTAGGCTCGTAAGGATGCGACTCAAGTTGTTGCCAACTTGCAAAGGCAACAAGTCCATTCTCGGTTGATTGCTTCTGATTATCTCGAAGCAAACAAGGACCTGTTGGATATTTTGATAGCTGGGTGAGTTGTTCTTCCTCTTAACTTCATGAATCATTATGAGCATATCTTTTTCTTTTATTTTTTATTTTTTTAGTTTTATGGATTATGGTTCTACTTGATATCTTGCTACAAAGAACATTTGATTCTGTTTTCTAGTCCATTCTAAGATGTCAAGTTCTTAGTCTCGTCTAAAAGCTAATGAATATAGTTCACTATTATAATCAGAATATGTCGATTTATTTTTCCCCTCTTTATGTTGTATACCCTTTTGCTGGTGATGTCTACATCTTCATACTTCTTTTTTTAGGTATGAAGACATGGATATTGCACTACATTATGGTGCAATGTTGAGGGAATGCATTCGTCATCAGAGTATAGCAAGGTAAAATCTAGTTAAGCACAAAAATTGTTTCTTTTCTTTTTTATTGTGAGAAATCGGAAAGGCTTAGTCATTTCATTTTGTCTTTTGCTCTGCGCATTTTTCCAAATTACATGAAATAGAGAGAAGAAAAGAGACAAAGGAGAATGCAAGGGAGAGAGTGTGCACAGCCTCCAACACTCGTTGAGGGGTTTGGAAGTCGGTCCTTTCTTTTTAACTCTCACTTAAGTCATAATATGTCAAAAGTACATAAATACCCCTTTGTACTCAACTCATTATAACTCCCTAATTGCAACTTGAAATTAACTAAAAAATGAAACCATAAAACACATACACCAAGACAAACCTACTACTAACATAGAGGGACAATGTGACAAATGTGAAATGACCAAAGGACCTTTTTTCATATAATTCAAAAGTTCTCCTCAAGTTGGATCATATATATCTAGAAGTACTAGCTTATTACAAAAATTCTCAAATTCACTTTTTCCCTAGACCTTAGTAAACACATCACTAAGCTGATCCGCAGATTTAACATTTGGAGTGACCACCCCACCATTCATTATAGCATCGTGAATGAAATGAAATTCTAACACAACATGGTTAGTCCATTCATGAAAGACTGGATTACTAGTAATGAAATTGGCAATTTGATTGCCATAATGCATCACTATCATACCCTTGGTTGAGAAGCTTAACTCTTGCAAAACTAATCAAACCCATAGGAATTCACTAATAGTGTGAGCCATTACCTGGTATTTTGCTTCCAAACTAGATCAGCCCACAACATTTTGTTTCTTGCTCTTCAAGTTAGTTGAATTCCTTCCAAAAAATATGCAATACCTAGTGGAAGACTTGTTTTTTAGCTTGGAGCTTGCATAGTTAGCATTAGAGTGTCCTTCAATTTGTAAATGACCATGTGGCGCATACAATAATCCTTTACCCGATGCCCCATTTAGATATCTCAATACTTTATGCGCTACCTCTAAATGAATATTTCTTGGATGCTCTATGAACTAATTGATTACACTTACAACAAACGAGATGTTAGGTCATGTAACTGTGGCATAAATCAGTTTGCCCACTAGCCTTCTATACATAGTTGTATCTTTGATTTAACACTATCATTTGCATGAAGATTATGATTCACTTCTATAGGTGTCTTGACAGGCTTTGCTCCCTGTAGGTCATACTTTTGTAGCATATTTATAATGTACTTTCTTTGTGTCAAAACAATCCTTGCCTTACCTTGCTATTTCAATCCCAAGAAAATAAATCTTTAGTTTGAAAATGTTTTTCTAGATGTACTTTGACCTCTTCAATACCTTTTTCATTGCTTCCTGACAACACGATGTCATCCACATACACAACAAGCACCAAAACTCTAGAAGACCTCTTCAAAATAAACAATGAGTGGTCATAGTGACTTCTAGTTAAACCCCAAGGACATAATCACTTTGTTGAACTTGTCAAATCATGCTTTGTGGCTCTACTTGATGCCATAATAGTCATGTTCAACCTACACACTTTTTCAGTCTCCCCCTAAGCAACATATCTAAGAGATTGCTCCATGTGTACCTCTTTTTCCAAATCCTATATTTTGTTGTCTAATTGAAACAAATGCCAGCCCTTAGTAACAACCACAAAAATTAGAATGTGAACAACTGCCAATTGAGTCACAGGCGAGAAAGTTTCAAAAACATTCACACCATATGTTTGGGTATGCCGCTTAACTACAAGTCTGGCTTTATAACTATTCTATGGACCCATCAGCCTTGTATTTCAAAGTGTAGACTAACGGGAAGCCATGAGAGCAACGTCTTGGAAGTGGATCACACAAAGTCCAAGTACCCATATCAAGCAAAGCCTCCATTTTCACATCCATAGTATACTTCTATTGAGGAGAATAGACTATCCTGCACTAAAGGACCAGTGCAAGAAGACAAACAAGGTAAACATTTTGAATGAACCAGAAAACAAGTTGAAGGTTACAAATTTGGATATGAGATGGTGAATACAAGCACAAGCATCCTTACGAAAAGCAACAGGAAGATCCAAATTACTTACTTTAGGAGTCGCCAATGAGGAAATTGGCAAAGATAGGAGGGAGCCTTTGATGGTGTTGTGGGAGGTTTTTATCATTGGTAAACTTGTAGTGGCTTTGGCTGGGCAGCACTCTATGGTGTTGGGAACTTCCTCCACCAGAACATGAACAACTATATCAACATCAAAAGGTATTGGAGTAGTAGAGTCATCAGACTTTAAAAATGGGGAACATTTTCAAAGAATGTGACATTAATAGACACATGAGTCTGTCTGGTGAAAGGGCAATAACACTTGTACCCTTTTTGAGTACAAGAATACCCAAGGAAAACATGCTTAACTGATCTTCGAGACAACTTGTCATATGATGGACTAAAAACAAATTCATTGTTAGGTTTAAGAACTTGTGGTGGAATTTTTCCTCCAGATACAGAAGAGGGCATTTTGTTGAAGAGAAACAAGCAGTAAGGATATCATCACTCCAATAGGATTTTGGAATCTACATATGAAATAACATGGTTTGTGCAACCTCAAGTGGCGATTCTTCTTTTTTGCTATCCCATTTTGCTTTGTGATATACACACAAGAAAGTTGATGAATAATACCATTAGTTTGACGAAAGGAGTGAAACTTGTGGTTCATAAACTCAAGCCCATTATTAGAATGAAATATACGAAGAGAGCACCAAGTTGATTTTTTATTTCACTATAAAAATTAAGGAACACATCAAATACATTTCTCCATTAGGAGATACTCTAATGTGGATTGACTAGGAAACAAAATACTGGTAACCAAAGACACTATGTATTTGACAAGGTCCCAATATACCTGAATGAACTTCAAACGAACTAATACTATGACTTTGATTGGACAGAGAACAATACCTAGTGGTGCTTCCTGAGCTAACATAAATGACCCTATATCGAACATAACTCTCTAATTACAACTCAGAATTAACAAAAAAACCATAAAACACATGCGCTAAGACAACTTACTCTTAACATAAGAGGGACAATCTGACTAATGTGACATGACCAAACTACCCTTTTTCATATAATTTGACATGTATAGTTTGGAGAAATGGAAGTTAACAGGGATCTATTTGTGAACTTTGTTTATTTTTCCATTTCAAAAACAGAAAATGTTTGTTTGTCTTTATAATGTGATTAATTTTCATTTGTAATGTTTGATATCCATTTCATTAAGCTAGACAAAGTTCTGTTGATGGCAATTTGTTTTTTCACAGGTATGTTTTGGAGTCTGAGCACATGAAGAAGTTTTTTGACTACATTCAGCTACCGAATTTTGACATTGCATCAGATGCATCTGCAACTTTTAAGGTTATCAATCTTAAAAATGTTCTGAGGATTGATTTTTAGAAATAATTTTTTGTATCTACTTTTGTAAATCCATCTATGATTCATAGTCCTAACAATTAAACCTAATCAATGTGCTTCTTCGAGTTTTTTTTTTTATATTCAATTAACTTTAACCCGTTTCAACTTGGACTTTGGAAAGTTATTTGCTTGTCTATTAAGATCTATATGCCTGATATATCTACAGTGTGCCTCTTAACATGTCTAGGCTAATCATGTGTACCTCCTATCTTAATAGGGCAGTCTAAAATGTCTGCACAATTCGTTTGGCAGATTATCTTTATGTTTTGCTATAGTATCTATATTTTGTGCTGACATGTATTTTGATCTATTTTTTTCATCTTATTGCAGGAGCTTTTGACAAGGCATAAATCAACAGTTGCTGAGTTCCTTGCCAAAAATTATGACTGGGTAAGTTTTTATTTTTATTTATTATTTTATTGTTCTTATTTTGGAATTTTAGATGATCTTATTTAGTGTACTGCTTAAGGGTGCTTACTTAGGTTCAAGGAAAGCTGAAACACTTCAGTCTATGTTATAGGGTGATCAGGAGTGAGACTTTTGGTGGCTGTTTCAGGTTGTTTGTTCTATTTCATGTATAGAATTAGGCTTTCACAGAGAGAGGTTAACAGATATTAACTATGCAAACAAACTGTATGAGCAGAGAGGAAGTCATATGTGATTAATCAGGGCCATTTTCTTGTGAAGGGAACCTTTTTGGATGAGTAAAGCTTTTTCACCCTTTTTTATTATTTCGGTCATGTTGTCAATTACTTGTTTGCTATAAGGTATTAATAGAAATCGAGTCTGTAAGATGTACATATTCTTTGTTATCTTGCTTCTGTTTAGATGTTTTTAAACTGGAAATGTATTATAAAATGTAGCATATGTAATAGAATCTAACCAGCAGATGCAGTAAGGCCAAAATAAAAAATCCAATAAGGTATATGTTACAGTTTTTAATTTGTGAACTTCGTTTATTTTTCCATTTCAGATTTGTGTCATACTGTATCCTATAAAACATATCTGAAAGATGTTGTTTTTAATCTTTCTTCAACCTACTTTTGGTTTCAGTTTTTTGCAGAATATAACTCAAGGTTGCTAGAGTCTCCCAATTATATCACCAGACGACAAGCTATAAAGGTACATGTGTTTTTTCACCATCAATAGCATAGACTGTAGGCTCTAATAAAAGGAAAAACTGCAAAGTTTGCAGTGTACTTGAATTATATCATAACGGTATCTTGTAAGGCAACTAGAATCTTTCCTCTCCAGCCTGGAAATTGAACCCTTTGGTCCGTGATGTAGTACATGGCTTATTTGTTGAAGAAGAAAGTCATCCAAAACAATTGAAGATATAAAAAAGAAGGAAAGAAGAAGAGTGAAAGCACACCAGCTTTTTCTGGGAAGTCACTTTTTAGGAAAGTACTATGGCCTAAAAGAAAGTCAGCAAGTTCATACTTTTATTAGTTTCCTAGTGTGTTAATAAGTCAAAATTAGGAGAGTTTTAATTAGGGAAGCGTTTATTTGTAGTTTCCTTTAGTAGTAGTCAATTTTAGAAACAAGAAGGCTGCTTGTTCTTCCTACTTTTATGTATCTTCAATTGAACTTGAAAACCAGGAATTTTTCATAGTTGAGAGGCTAATGGTTGGGTTACTCATACTCCGTGTTGTCTCTCAACTTTATTTCAGTCAGTTACCAGTCCAGCCAGACATTTGCAACTCTATTTGGTAATATTGCCTTCATAGGTGGAGAAGAGATGATTCATGGAGGCGTCTCTGTGCATCTTGATGAATTGAGAAATTAATTGCCTCAACATTTTTTTTTTTGAAAGGTTGAATACACATAATTGCCTCAACTATATATATTTTTTTTGAAAGTTGAATACACATAACTGCCTTAAAAACATAATTACCTCAAAAATATATTTTCTTGAATGTTGAATACACATTGGCGCACGCGCTATACCCAATACCCTGGTGAGACTTGAACCCAAGATCTCACGCTAAAATCTAATTGCCTCAACACAACTACATACCCTGTTAGCAAAATTACCAAATTTGTGCATTTGTCTTGGACAAACTTACTAACAAAGGAAACAGACATCAACTTCTGGTAGATGGGCTTTGTTGGCAGGTATTTTTTCATTTTCTCTGTACAAATAGTGGAGGCTGACCTTAATTTTAGAGCACCAAAGTTGTTTTGGAAATGGGAGGATTTGAACATGATCAAGGCTCTGAAGCTGTGCTCATTCAATAGCTTGCTAGGTCTCAGGCCCATGTATGCCACATATCTGACCTGTCACTTGCTAAGCATCTGTATTTTCTACTTCTGGTTATCAGGTCTGTATCTGGGTATAGATTCATGAATGGATCAAATAAATCCAGATCCAGATATTGAGTAAGCCCCCAGAGGAGGCAAGTTTACCTGGCTACTTTAACACCTAAGATAACTGGGTTAATGGGTTTGATTACTTGCTTGGAGCAAAACTCACTCAGTTGGGGTTAACTCTGAACTGATTTTTTTTTTCTGTTTTCTACATTTCATTTGAAGTTTTAATTCATGTAAAGACAGCAGTGTTTTCAACAGGAGAAAGATGAGCACCTATAAAGTAGCAATTTGACGAAGTTTTTACACAAACTCCGACTCCATAGTGAACTAGTTAAATTGAATTGAACCATGCAGGCCTACTTTTTGCACCTGTCTCAAATCTTTAAATTTGAATAGAAGATTGATGTTATCTTGGAAAACACATTTCTCTTTGATCTTGATGAATTACTTCTCAGGGATCTGTTTTTCTTGCTATTTCTACTTCTGTCTTCAATAAAAAAATGCATTATTCAGAAAAATAAGAAGAATTACTTGCATGGTTCCTTTATTTTAGCTCATGAATTATTCTGTTTCAGCTTCTGGGAGATATGTTATTGGATCGTTCAAATTCTGCTGTGATGACACGATATGTGAGCTCAAAGGATAACTTACGGATCTTAATGAATCTTCTTAGGGTATGGATTAGTTTGCCTTCATGCACAATGTGTTGGCTCTTTACTCACTTGATTCTCCTATGCTATATATATTATGATTTCTCAAATTTTAGTTTCTTCTACTACCCTTGGTACTGGTAATTGTTATTTTATGTAGAGAAGGAATTTAGGGTTCCATAATAATTGTCCAATCTGAGCGCAGCAAGTGATGATACGGCAAAAGAAGGAAGTAGACATGGTAGTCCCCTTTTTCTGAGAGATCTTAATTAGGGGAAATAGATCCCGGATCTCTTTTATTTAAGACCAAGGAACTAGTTCCATAAAAAGTATATTAATCATCTTCGTAAAAGAAAATAAACTACTTATAAATGGTACACAACTTTGGTACCCTTAAGCTAGGGCATATATGTCAAACAACCTCATCCTACAAACAGAAAAAAATCTCCTTCTCAAGTAATGGCTTTCAATTATTTGATCTCCTGATCTGACATTTAGTAATAAAGTCTTTTCCATTCATAACAAACTCTTGAGTTGAGTGAGTGTGTTTGGTTCTCATGAAAAATTGGGCTGCTATAAGCAAAGATAAAAGCATGATTGTTACGTCCCATAACCACGGGTGTGTGCATAGAAACCCAAATTAATTATCCACATGTTTGAATGAACCTTTTGCTCCGTATTCTGGTTCAGCACATGCCTAAGCCACTATAACCTGTTTCGAATCCTTCCAAGTTGGAAGGTTACCCCCAATAAATGTACAGAAAATTGTTGTAGATATTCTATTAATTTTAGGCCCAAAATAATCTGCTTTAGGATCCTAATAGTTATCCAAGCTGTGACCATATCTATACAACTGTTTTCTGCTGGTTGGATTCTTGTGGTACTTGTGAATTCTGTTTGTAACGTCTAGGTGAAGTATTGTCTAGGAGACTTCGTAAACTGGTTCACAGCTTGTATTGCTAATGAGGTATCAGGCTTCTTAACTTTCAAATACGTAAGTTTGCTAACTGGTCTTTCTACCAAATTATATCATCCAACAGGGGGCTGCCCTAATATGAATAAGCTTTCACATCAAAAGGAGTAGCACTATATATATCTTTCTTGGTCTTGGCTATTTAAATTCCAAGAAATGTTTCTTCAAGAACATTTTGATCTGCCGAAGGCGCATCTTTACTTTAAAAACAAAAGTTTCTACATATAGACGAACTTATCATCAAACACAGGATAGAAAAGAGTGGGGCATTCTGGTGGCACTTCTACCATTCATATATATGACTGTACTCTCCTTATGTCACAGTGAATATCTGGAACTATATTTTCTGTATCTGGAATGTAGGATTTTCCAGTAGTTAATGTCTTTTTTTAAAGGTCATTGAACTTGGAGATTGATTGGTGGAAAATCATGTTGTAAGCGAGCATAATCATGAAGTTAAAACTTGAGAAAAGTAGAAGAGAAAGAGAAGAAAAGAAAGAGAGGAAGACAAAAACTGCCATAGAGAGAGGCAATCATGTTGGGGGTTCAGGCTTGACCCCCAATATCTTTTATTGATAATTTTAAGTGAATAGTAAATCAAAAGACCATAATGCCCCTTTGGCTTACATGAGATATACAGCCAAAAAGGGTAAATAAAGGAAAAAATTACAATTTATACCTTCCTAAAACTCAACCTAAAAGTAATATCATACCATAAATACATTTGTGTAAGAAATGACCATAGTACCCCTACCTTCTTAACATGTGTTAAATCTTCTTTGGAAAAAAAATGCTGATAGAAATTCTTAACCGCATTCCTAGCAAAAGCAGGTTACTTGCTCTTTTCTCTGGGAAACAGAACTCCATGTCACTTGTTCATGAAAGAGGTTGGGCAAGTCAACTGTCATTATGTTTTCCAAGGGAGATGGGACTGAAAGCCCTCTTTTTCATATAAATTGAGTTTTCTGCTTCAAAAACTTTTCAACCCTACTTCGTCTTAAAGTCAACCTGACCTGAAATTTTGGTTTAATGGCTTCCGATTTTTGCATCCTCCCCCCCCCCCCCCCCCCCCCCCCCCCCCCATGGCGCCATTGGGATTCCTTAGCGGGAGATCTTTGAAATTTCTTCTCAATTTTCTTGTATCTGGTCTCACATTCCGAGATCTGCTAACTCGGTGGCAGATGTGCTTGCCAAGTCAGGAGCTTCCTTACAATCTCTTGTTGTTAGGGAATTGCTCCCCGTTTTGTTAATATATACATCCTTTTTCAAAAAAATGGCATCCGATTTGGAAAAAGTTCAAGCATAGCGATTCTCGGCCTAGTTACCTGCCATGAGGATATTATATTGGAGTTTAGCCTTTCTTAGACTTGGTAACGAAATATTTTCCTATGTGATCCTCTGACTGTCTGCCCTTATTATGCTACTTCTAACAGTTGATTGCTGCTTTTGAAAAATTCATCTGTCTCATTTACAGGAATCCAGTAAGAACATCCAGATAGAAGCATTTCATGTGTTTAAGGTAAGTTTGTCTTGCTGCTCTTTCATGTGTTTAAGGTATGTGTATCTTGCTAATGGGGTTTATATGTCAACCCTTCTGGCAGCTATTTGCAGCTAATAGCAAAAAGCCGCCAGAAATTGTAAGCATCTTCATTGCCAACAGGAGCAAGCTTCTTCGCTTCTTCAGTGACTTTAAGATGGACAAAGGTAGAAAAATAATGAAACATCTTTTTTCAGATAACAGCCCAAATCTACATTTATTACATTTCTGTCATTTAGTTTTCTGGCAGTGCTCTTTGTTTTTATAATTCTTTGAAAGGCTTTGATTTCGCATGCCTTTGAATATGAGGGTCAGGATTCAAAGTTCTTGAACTCTACTTTTGCCCTGAAATAAACTATTTTGATACATGGACAATAATAGATTTGTATCAGCCTCTGAGATCAACATCAGTAGACACGGCCATATGTCCATAACATCAAGCATTGCGCGCACAACAGTGATCATCTTTCTCAGCACATTTTTTTGTTGCTGTAGAATGTTCCACTATCCTGTGTTACACTTATACACTTGTAGCAGCATCATTCCTAGTGGTGAGCTAGTGAATATTTCGTCTTGAGTAGAAAATTTCTGTTGTTATTTGCTATCCAGATATGGTGAAAGAGATTCACTCACTCATTCTAATTTATAAACTGAATTAGGTTATTGAATGAAAGCTTTAACTTGTGCTTCTTTAATTTGGTGTTTGGTTTTGCCCATCCAGAGGATGAACAGTTTGAAGCTGATAAAACTCAGGTTGTAAGAGAAATCGCGGCATTGGAACCAAAAGAGTAAATGTAAGGACTTGTGGGAGTGTGTTATATAGTCTTCTAATTAATTTTATTGTTATTGTAACATTAGAGGTGATGTGCAAATTTTAGGATTTGGCGATTGCATCGGTTTGTCGTAGTCAACCAACCAATCAGTCTTATCATACAAGTTACAGCGTCTGATCGATTTCATTGTCTCACTTTGATTATGTAATGTATGTAAATTAAGTCTTTTTATTAGTTGAGATGAATGGACAATTATCAGACAAAAAATGCATCCGAAGATGGAACCTGGTGTTTTTTTCACCCTTGTGACCTTAAGAGAGGACTTTTTCATTAAATCAGTTTCAAGTGCAAGAGTCTGTCATGATTTGGCACAATTTCTTCTTAGTTTTGGGTCATGATTTGGCTTGGATATATTTGAAAGGAAAAGCAAATGATATGTGTGGCTTGAATGAACAGAGCATAGAATAACTTGATGAAACTGATGGGTGAGAACGTCTAATTGTGTTTCCACCTTGGAAGGAAGTGTTGTTGATGAAGTCTACAGGAGGCTTATCAAGATGGTGGCTAGGCTCTGCAACTGTCCCTCTTCAGAAAATGTGAAAAACCTATTTTTTAAACAAGGTAGAAACTGATTTCTAGGGAGTATTAGTGCCCTTTATTTTTCTAAAAAAAATGACCATGGAAATTGAGGCTATTTTTCATGAAGAAAATATTAAGTAGGATGGAAAACACTCCCTTCTCCCTTCCCTCATCTCTCTTACCAACAATTGGTGGGATACATAGTTCTCTCCACCACTAAGAAATATATTTTATTATTTGATGTAAATTTGCATTACATTATAATTTTAATGCATTTGCTATAAATATAATAATAATATTATATTTACTTGTTCTCACTTGAACCTAAGGATAGAGATGGTGGGGTTCCACCTTCATTTTCATTTTTTCGTAGGCTAAGAAAGGCCCTAACCATATGGATGTAGGGGGGGTGGATACCCTTCCAATTAAGCCGGCAACACCTACTTGTGTTGGTTTCAAGATCCTCATGTTGATAGTTTTGATGATAACAAAAAATTTAGAGATTAATGATATATTTTAAGAAAAAAATTTGATGTAGCCAAATTGAAGAAACTCCCACAATAAAAAAAGCGGGGCTCATAAAGAAAATAAATAAATAAATAAAGGATGACAAAGCTTCTTTGGATAGAGGCATCATTTGAATAGAGAGTTATGTTAAGAAAGTTGTTGTTCAATCAAAGGCAATATTCAGATGAAGAACTTGAGATGGTTGGAGCTAAAAATCAAACCTTTGTAGTCTTTTGTTTTAGATGCCATTCGATCCGATGAACATAGTAAATTAACTATGAGGTGTAAATACCTTGAGAATATATTAACAACTTGAGTTTAGATTGTGACCCACTATAGATTTTTTGGGATTTATGATTGACACTTTTTACATTGAATTCCAGCATTCGTTATGTAACAAGTGCATTTGACCAGAGCTATAACAAGTTTTGATAAGCTTACTTACACCTCCTAGGTTTTTCCCTTTGGGACATTAGAGCTTGGATTTCTTGTTTTAAATAGGTGACTAGAGGTTGGTTTAGCTTCAAAAACTGGTAGAATAATTATTTTTGAATAAAAAATTTGGTTCTTGATCCAAATATGATTTTATTTTATATTAATAATCTATAGTAATTAGATGAATTCACACTAAAATGGGTTTGAACAAAATAACTCAAATCTCTTATAGACTAGTTTTACAAAAACAAATGGCTTCTTTGCTCCAGAAGAAAAGTTATTTTTTATTTCCAAATTGTGGGTCATGGTTAAAATATTAATTATTTGTAATAGTAACTGAATTCAGACCAAACCAAAAATGTTTTGTCAATAAAAAAAATCGTCAATAGAAAGCTTTAGAATAAACTGCAAACTAGAAATAAACAAATACTGTAGATTCAATTGATAAACTCTATTGTCAACCACCCAAGATCAACATGCAAATGCATAAGAAAAGAGTAGCCCTACCATTTCTTATCTAATACAAAACTCTATCCAACTGTTTGGCTCAGAAAACATATATCTTGCACTAAGACAATTTAAACATGTCTCATTTAAGCAGCACCAGCACTACCCTTGCCCTTCTTCCTCTGGATTTTCTTCGTGTAGAATTCCAGCTCCTTACCCTCCAAGATATACCTGTCAAAGAAACGACATGTTGTGTCAACACTTAAATTGGGCTCTGCAGTTCAAAAAGAAAAAAAAGAGACAAAAAAAGAACGAGGGGAAAAATTCATTCAGTGGTTGACACAGTATTTTAGGTAATTTTTCAGCTAAGGTACAAGTAAAGTTTCCATCCTCCTAATGGTGGAAAGAGCAGAGTATTTAATGCTGGAGTTTGCTTACCCATCAGAACGGCCACACTGGCCAGGGCGAGATGAGATGCAAGCCAAAAGCCTGCCACTACCAAACTGTTCTTCAATATGAGAGTCCAGTTTGTGGTCCTGTTGGCGTTTCTCTAACTTCCTGACCACATGGTTACTTTTCTTTGCCTCCTCTTGAGGCGCAGATTCACCTTCCTAAAAGCATCAGATAATGTTAACTACAAATCAAGAAAAACAGAGATGATAGTTGAATAGCATGTAATCTTGTTATCATCACAGTAATTTCGACCAGTAGCAACAAGATATCCAGTTCTTTAGTTCAAGACATCCAGTCCACCCAGTTGATAAATCGAATGAAAATTTGAGAATTCATATAATTGGCCAAGTCCTCAGTAGCAGCCAAGAATGCTTCATTATACCAAGAGAAATATGCTGCGTGACTGCTCCTAATTATAACATTCCCAAGCAGTCAAAACCAAGCTTCCCCCAATTCAAGAATAAGTAGAGGCTACATCCCTAAAGTCCCAAATTGACTGACCGGGACATTATGCATGGATATAACTTAAAAAGCCTAAACAATGATATGTAAACGTAGACAAGAGCAGGAGAACTATAATTAGACCCCCCCCCCCCCCCCCGGGCACTATCTTCCCAGAGGACAAAAGTTTATGACAGAAGTTGAGCATCTCCTCAGCTATAAATCTTTATACTATTTTAGGGATCAAATATGACTACTCCAATACTAACCTTCAATTGCATTCTCAAACATGCCACTTTTGTTCAGAAAATAGTAAGAACCAATGGATTTCAAAATGATTACTCAAACGTACAAGAGTATTCAATTATAGAGAACAAATCTTTTTTTTTTGAAAAAGATGTATTAATAAAACAGGAGAAAATTACAAAGTTTGAGGGAGCATTTCCCTTACAACCAGCGATTGTAGGGTAGCTCCCTGCCTGGCAAGTACATCTGCCGCCGAATTTGCGGATCTCGGAATAAAGAACAAATCAATCATCAGGAAATACCATTTCTGTGCATTTTTTAAATTAATTTTTGGAGAACTAATACATTTGTTGTCTTGGACAACTGGTATATTGGAACAGTCAATAAATTATTCTTAAATTTTAATTTTACTTAGACATAGTTATGTAAGTGTTTCACCCCACCAGCACAGACAACTAGATTTGTTATGAAGCTAAACCATATGATTGCAGAAGAAAAAGAATATAGAATTTTTTTTATTAAATGATAGAAAACAACATTCAATCTCATGTAATTACATCATCAAAAGTAAGACAAACTACAATTTCAAGTACAAGTGACGTTCACAAATACTAGAACAACTTTTTTTAAGTGATAGAAAACAACATTCAATCCCATGAAATACATCATCAAAGTAAGATAAACTACAAGTGAAGTTCATGGATACTAGTTATCCTATGCGCCATACCAATATGTAATATGTGTTATCTGTCTTTGCAATCTGTAAAGTATATTAACTTTCATGGATACTAGTTCAATCCCACTGCTCATATCTCAACTGGGTAATTTTCAATTATGTAGATTTTTCCAATGGCAATTGATTCTAATAAAAAACTTGACACTCCGATATATTGCAAAAATTACAAAATTTATAACACATAATAAAGATAAGATCACATACAACTGACCATATCATGATAGAACTATAAATATGTTCATAACAGGTAGTGTTTCATTCAAGAATTTGCTTTAATATACATCACAAAAATTGGGACAAGGACAAGTCTACAAGATTAAGATCAGTCTGCATTTAAAAAATTTATTCAGTCTAACAATAAAAAAAAAACCACAACATTAAAAACTAGAACATGGAGAAGTTTGTCATCTGCAAGGATGCTGATCTTAATGCCTACTTCTGATGTCATAACTTTAACTCAGCATTCAACAATATAGTATAAACAGTCAAGACAAATAACAGCAGCCTTGATGCACTTAGGCACCTGATGAGAATAGGGAAAATCTAACAAGACAGACTACTAAAACTTATGGCTAAGTAAACTAAAACTAACAGCTTATAGCTAAGTAAACTAAAACGAACTGCACACCCGCTTTTCACAATGCGTCAAAAACTCCGTAGAGTATATGGGCTTATCCAACCATTGATCATTTTTCTGACATCAACAAAATAGAGCTCAACTACAATACCATCGTTTATCACAGCATAGTCCAAACTATGTCAGGATCAGCAGCATGAATTTTCCTCCATCTAGACTTTTTTTCACTACTATGAATGTTCATATAACCCTTCCCATGTTTCTTCTTGAGCAATCAATCGATGACAGAATTATATGCCAACGGTAAAATAATTTGCAGTTCAAACTAGCTCAGAAAGTTAATTCATCCAGGGAACATCCATAAAAAGTCAAAAGGATTCTTTATTATCATATGAACCTCAAAAAATAGAAGGCTTCCACATGAGTACAGAGCCTGAGCAACCAGATAATTTTATCTCCAAAAGATACATCCAGGCACAATATTCTATCAACCGATAAACCTATCAATCAGTTAGGACCATTCAGGGGATAACTCATCGTATGGAATGGCTTACATATAAGTGGCATTGAGCTTCTCAACAACAGTACAGAAATATGACACCACTCCTACAAACAACTCTATTGAACTAAAACCATGAAATCATGCATCCACAATTCTAGATAATAAAGAAAAAGAAAAAGGAAAACCTAACAACGAAATAGTATAAAATGTTCAACAGAAGCAATCTTTTAATTTCTGTAAACATACAACTACCCGTATGTGAAAACCAATTGGAAGCATTTGTTCTGTTGGAGTTACCTAGTTAATTTAGATAACGCCTGTGATGAAAGGAGAAAAAAGGACTGATAAATGCACACATGCGAAATGTACATACTCAAAGTAAAAGCCGCTGGGCAATCTATATATACTGCAAGAGTAATGATAAAAAGTTAAACTAAACAGTTGATAAGATGCATGCTGATACCTCTCCTTCCTTCTTCACAGCTTGTGATGGCTTCTTCTTCCTTCCGATGTCAACACCATAGTGCTGCAAGTACCACTGCTTGAAGGGTGCAGCATCAACTTGAACTATGGCGCTCTTGACCAAGGTTTGAGTTCGCACAAGCTCGTTGTTTGAGGCATTATACACCACATCAAGGATACGGGTCTTGCGAGTGACTGCCTCGCTGCCCCATGAGTAATTACCAGTGTCCAGACGCAGAGCCCGCCACTTGACATTGCCTCCACGCACACGTACCCTTCGGACGGTCTTATTGCTTGAGAGCTTGGTATTTGCTGGCTGACGCCCAAGCTCGTACCTTTAAAGTTTATAAGTTTAAGTAAATTGAAAATAAATAAGATATTCAAAAGAGGAACCGGAAGAAATAAACTACATCCCACAAGACAGCATTAAAAAGAATCCAAAGGGAAAGTACCAAATAAAGAGGAGAAACTAACGATCCAAACAGGCTAAAAAAAGTTACGATCTGGATAACTAATTTTGTGATTAACAAGATCACTTACAAATACACAGAAAAACTGATGAAATTAGAGATTATATCATCTTGAAATAAAACCACTCAGAGAGCAAAAATACTTACTTTCGCTTCTTTCTCCATGCTTTCTTCTTGCCTCCGGTGGCGCGCCTCTTATGCATCGAGTCCCTGGAAATACCTGCGACGAACGAAAGTCATTCGGCATGAAGAGAAGCATAATAACACACTGAGAGAGCATGTGAGCTTGAAAAGTACCCATTTTGCCTAGCTAAAGAGAAAGGCCGAGGGCGTTTGCTTTTCGACCTCCGGCGTCTCAAGTGAAGGGAGTAAGAGAAGCGGAGAAGAAAGGGTTTGGCTGCTATAAAACCCTAATCTCTTACTTCCGCTTACTAAAGCATTTTACCAAAATAGCCCTAAACCGTGTATCTGTCGAAAGCGAGGCACCGTAGTTCCCCTCGCTGCACGGACGACTTACGCGAGTCGACCTGAGAGGTAACTTGACACGCCTTGTTGGATACTCTTATTTGGAATCCTTATAATAGAAAAGAAAAATAAATAAGAATTTATCATTATTATTTCTAAAAATAGTTAATAAAAATAAGAATTTAATTATTATTATTTTTTAAAATAATTAGTAAAAATAAGATAATGATCATTTTCACTAACTATTTTTTGAAATAATAATGTTCAAATTCTTATTTTATTTTCACGACGTTCTAAACAAACCCTTATTGCTGATAACTACTCTAAATCTTTTACTTTTTATGTTCTTGTTGGCATATGTGTTTGTCAAAATTCCTCTTTAAAAAGTGTTTTTGTCCGGGGTGTTTGGGGTTTAGGTCTGCAATCTCGCTTTTGGGTTATAATGTTTGGTGTGTGGAAGTCGTCTTGCTTAAGGTGGTAATAATAAGAAAAAAATCTTGGTGGAGATGAATAAACCTTATTACAACTTTAATGCTCTGATACCACATAATACAATCTACATGAACCTAATTTGTGAATCTCTATGACCAAGTGAATTGAGTTGAGAGATGCCTAATTGCAAGTGGAGGCCAAAATTATAGGCTTGTTTGTGGATCTCTTAAGAGTTTATTTTCTTCTATCCATCTTTTGTTTATTGAAGCATTGAGATCGTAGTTAAATTAAGGCAGTTAATGAACGTTTTTTGTGACATTTGAAACATCAGAGGCCACATTATACTTTATTGGGTTATATTGTTTAGTGAACCATAATATCTAAGCTTGTTATAGACTTTGACATAATTGAATTGTCTTATCAGTATCATTTGTATCATTTCTTGTTTGGCTTTTGATCAATTTCTTTGTATCCACTAACTCAAAAAGGATTGCTTGACTTCACTAATTCTATAAATAATTGTAATTGTACTCATGCAACTTACATTGGTTTGATCTTTAATGGGAATCTTGATCAAGCAACAAGATAACGTAGAAACTATAGTGATTGTGCTATGGAAACTTGTCTATGATACGGAAAACTTATTGAAAGAACAATAGTGAGCTTGTTAACATAGGGATGAGTAAGATTCTAGGGTTTCATATCTTGTAAAGGGCTGGTTGAAGTAAAGAAGGTGAGAAGAGAAGAGAAGAAGGAGAAGAGTTCACAAGAAAAAGAAGAAAGATGAAGTAGAAGTAGTAGGTTTAGAGAGGGGATGTGTAGAGAGAGAAGAATAAGCACCAAAAGAAGAGAGTGCTCACTTGCATACTCGAACACTCTCTCTTACTTGGGTCAAATATACCCTTATACATTTAAGTGCGTAAATATGTGAAAATTACACTTGTGACTTGCATAGCTACATAGGGTAGAATTCATTCTTCTTTAACTCTATTCCTAAAATGTGCATAAGCATCAAATATACCAAGTTTGAAACATGTGGATTAAAGTAGACTTGCTATAACGGTTGTGGTAAATATATCTACAAGTTGATTCTTGGAAGGAATATAATGCATGGATATCACACCAGCTTGTAACTTTTCCTGAATAAAGTGATAATCAATCTCGACGTGCTTTGTTCGTTCATTAAAGACCGAATTAGTTGTTATATGTATAGATGTTTGGATTGTCACAATAAAGTTGCATGTGCCCATTCATAGAAAAATCGAGCTCGGTTAACAAATATTTAAGCTATAACATTTCACTTAATGCATGAGCCATAACTCATTATTTTGCTTCAGCATTAGACCTTACGACTGTACTGAGTTTTTTACTCCTCCATGTAACCAATTCTCCACCTACTATTATGCACCATCGAGAGGTGGATTTACGATCATCAGGTGAATCGGTCAAGTTCGTATTTGCAAAACCTTCAATGTTAGTATAACTATTTCAGTTCGAGAGTAGTCTTTGCCCCAAGTTTTTTTTTTTAGATAGCGAATAACCCTTTTCAATGCAAGCTAATGAGATTGTTGAGGTTGATGTATAAACTGGCTAATAACACTAACAACAAATCACATATTAGGCCCTATAATTGCAAGATAGATAAGTTTGCAAACAAAGCGTTGAAATCTATTAACATCTACCTCTTGACCTATTTTTTAACTTAATTCGATACTTGGATCCATAGGAGTATCAATTTGCCTACACCCAAGTATATCGGTCTCTTCTAAAGATCTATTACATACTTTCTTGGAGACAAAATTATGCCATGTGTAACAAAATACTTTAGCAAACCCGTCTTTGGTTTGGAATGCCTTACTTAAATTCTCTTTTATTTGTTGAATGCATTGATGTTATCCCTTGTTATCATAATATCATCTACATAATCAGCCATAAGAATAATTATTTAGTTAGGTTTCTTGCTGAATGCAGAATGTTCAACTTCACACCTTTTAAAATTGAATATGAGTACCACTTGACTACACTTTTCAAACCAAGCACATGGTAACTATTTCACCCCATAAATAGATTTTTTAAGTTTACATAACTTCTCCCCCCTCAACCACAAACCCAGTTGGTTACAACATATAAACTTCTTTACATAAATCACCATTAATATATGCATTTTTTTTACATCTAATTGATAAATTGACCATCAGAAGATAGTACCAAGGGAGATAAAGACACATACTCAGTTGTGTTTGGCAGTAGGTGAAAAGGTTTCCTCATAATTAATGTTGTAAGATTGAGTGTAACCTTTAGCAACTAGTCAACCTTTATATGGAGCAGTGCTACCATCAGGATTATGCTTTAAGGTAAATACCCATTTGTTGCCTGTCAGTTTTTTTGTAGGAAGAAAGAAAGTCAACTCCAAGCCTTGTTCCCACACATGGCAGGTCCCCATTTAGGATCTTTATAAGCTCTTCCCACTAGGAATCAAGGTAGAAGAAAGGGTTTCTAGAAAATAACAACAACTCATAGACAACTAATGAGTCGAAATAAAATTGGAAATGGGATGGCACATAGATGGATGTTTGTGAACACATGGTCTTTTACAAAATAGTAATAGGCCATGTATCATATGGAGATCCCAACACAAGGTTACGGACATTATGTACTTATCTCGGGTCATCATTGAACACCAAGGGTAATGGGTCATACAAAGGAGGAGGCTCTGAAAGTGCATGTGAAGATGTCTCATCCGGTGATATATGTTGATCTGGTGGAATAACAGGTCGTGACATCCTTATAGAAGAAGGAAAACCTGGAGGAGAGATGTATCAGAATAATATAGTTTGTCCTCAAAGAATGTGACATTAATTGAGATGAATGTTTTATGAAGGGTAAGGGCATAATGAGCCTAACCTTTTTGGTCTTTTGAATACCCAAAAAAGATACACTTAATCGCTCAAGGATCAAATTTATTGCAATGGGTGAAAAGAGGGATGACCAACTTTATTGTTCTATGGTGTTTACCCAACTTACAAAATTCATATGGTAGAGTTGTGAGAGATTTTAAAGAAGGATCAAGAGATTGTAGTTTTGGCAAAGAGGGATGACCAAGCTGATTTTACCACTTTATTGTTTGTTAATTAGATGAGATTGCTATTGAAATTATATGATTGTCTAGGAAATAAATGACTCTTTTCTCATGGCCTTCACCCATCACCAACTTCGTCTAAATATCTTGAAAAATGTAATGAGATGGAAAAGTCATAAAATAATTATGTTTCTTTTGTTAATTGACTAATGAAGGAGTTAAGGTGGATGTACCCACACCTTGTATTTTGGTTTGAGATCCATCAATAGTGGAAACAAACTCGCTCATTGCACAAGGAGAGAGAAGACAAATTTCTAATTTTACTAGTAAAATGCTCAGAGCTCCAAAATCAATGATCCAGATGAAAAAAAATTCTAACTACACTATTCACAAAAAGGTTTCTCCCAAAAAAATGTCTACTATTTTTCAGTTATTTCTCATATCCACTATACACTTTACAAGTTTCCATTTACATCAAATTATGGAAATACTTGGGCTTGAATTTCTTTCTTTTCCCCATAAATCAGATGAAGAATTGTGACTCATTGACACGTCTGGTACGTATGTAAAGAGAAGTCAATGTAATACACAATGGATGTAGGTAATACAACAAAATATAAAGTGGATAGTAAGAGTTCTTCATAGCCAACCTTGAATTACTTGACAAACAACAAACTGCGATATTAAAGTATTCTTGCATGTACAAATTTCCAACTCCGTTGAATACGCTTCTTACAACGCTTACTGGCTTGCCTTCTACATCAAGGGGGGAACACTTTGGTTACTTGTTATGTAAGTGGGGCTCATTATATTGGATATATGATATGGGAATAAGTTTACTTTTATCTCTGAATAAAGTAAACTATTCTATAGTAGCCTATGGATTCATCTCTCTTTTATTAATAGTGTTGATAACATCTATATAGATAGGACAACTTGTATGAACAGAACAACAACATGCACCATTTTCAAGGTCAATATTGTATTTGTGTTATAATTATCTTACTACAAAGATATGTGTAGACATTACATAAACTTATAGAGAGCTTGAATGGTCATGTGCTTGCTTAACATGCTTCTCTACATAGAGGTTGAGGGACGGCGTCCACCAAGCACTCTAACTAGATTGACATATCTCAAATGTTGTAGTGGCTTTCTCCCTTGTCTGTTCAACCAACAAAAAATTGGTAAAACCCAGGTTTTTTTTTCAAGATTGCGTGGCAACACTCTTATATATTGGTTCTTAGCACACCACATATAGGAAGAAAGAACGACATATTTGCCTAATGCTCCTTTAGGATTTATTTAATCCATCCACATGCCTTATCATTTTTACATTTCATTTCGTCAAATAGTTAGTTAAACTTGACCAATTGCTAGCACATGTAGGCTGCCAAAACATTTATTGTAATTCCTTGTCCTTGAATTTGCCATAAAACTTGGGCATAGATGTCTCATACAATATCCAAAAAATGTTGTCGAGAACTCTATACCCACCCCCTTTAACAAACTCTTCTAATGGTTTCTTATAATGACAATATCTAAAATGTCTCTCAACAACACCCACTAATATCATAGACGAATGAACCACATCTACATGTCCTCATACTCAATCTCAACTAGGCAGATACAAATGAAATCATGTATCCTTGTCCATCAATACTCATACTCAATCTCAACTAGGGATATACAAGGGAAATCACATCTCCTTGCCCATCAATACTACAAGTAATGAGCAAGATCTACAAATACTTTTGAAGAAAATGAACCGAGTTTATGTAATGGCATAACTTATAATTTCTAAGTATTTTTGAGTATTTTAAACTCTATCATATATAAGGGTAATTTAGTCCTTTTTTTACAATTTTTTTATTATAAATAAGATGATTAGAGAAGACTTAGTACACAAGTCCAAGCTCATCTTTTGTTGCCCTAACTTTCTCTCCTTTTCTACTCAAGTTCACTTTTCTCCTTATGAAATCTCCTTCTTCTTTTTTTTCTTCTTCCCTTCAAGCCTAAACCTTTTCAAGCACAAAATCCTAGAATCTAACATTGTATCAGAGTAGGGATTCTAAGGTTTCTAACAAGCTACTCTAAAATCTAGCAATGTAGACTAGTAAGAGGACTCCTCCATGTTGTTTCTTTAAGAGTGTTGAATTTCTGGAAAAGAGAAAAACTTTATTGACTTAATGTAATTTGTGTGGATGAGCTATTTATAATAAAGGAAACAAGTAGAATCCAATTAAAGAAAGCCTAAAATCTCTTTGTATTTCCTAACTAACAGAGCAATTAGTGAAATTTTTCCGAGCAAGGGTTCTTGGGCAATGACTACCAATAGGGGATCATTGAGAAGAAAAAAATAATTGTTTCCTATGGTTATGTGCATATGCTTTTATTTTCCTTATCATTTATTTTAATTGTACCTTGTTTGAAAATTTAAATCTCAATTCACCTCCCTTTTGAGAAGCCACCTGAGACAACAACTTGGTCACTTGGCGAAGAAAAACAAAGTGTGGTAGCTAGATCCAGCGTTGAAGCAAAATATAAGGTCATAGCACATGTGGTTAGTGAATTGTTGTGGCTTAGGTCCCTAATGGCAGAACTTGGTTTTCCAATAACCGAGTTCATGCAACACCATTGTGATAACCAAATGGCTACTTATATTGTGGCCAACCATTTTTTTTCATGAAAGAACAAAACACATCAAAATGGATTGCCATTTTGTTCCCTAGAAGTAGGGGTGGCATCAAGTCGAGCTGAGCTCGAACCTTCATATGTTCGAGTTAGGCTTTATTTAAATATTTTAAACTTGAGCTAGAGCCAAGCCCAACCTCGAGCCTAAAATTGTAATTGAGCTCAAGCTCGAGTCGGGTTCGAGCTCCAACCTACTAAAATTGGGCATGATCTCTTATACATAAACCCTATATAAAATTGTCTACGTACTCTACATAAAATTATTCATAAACACAACATAATAGTATGCATAAACTTTATTCAATAATCAAACACAAAAATTTTAATGTAATATCGATATCAAATTTATAATCACCCAAAAAAATATAAATCTAGTATACATCTATGTCTTAAACACCTTCTTGCATTGGATGGGATGAAGCTAGTTTACTGCTAGCATGAAAAACCCATCAAGTCTTATTTTCCTATATGACTTAAATTTTGACTATCCAGGTTTGTACTCAATTGCAATATTTAGAGAGAGGTAACTTCATCATAACAAAACCAAGGTCAGAATTTTCTTCCCATGATTCATATAGCTTCTTCAACTGACTACCCTAAATCATTTCCCCAAATAATCAATTCCCAATAGGAGGAAATAGTAAAGAAACATAAGAAATGAAAATAGGAAGAAGTGATAAAAGTATGCAAAAAGACTTGGAGCACGAACTCGAGACATGTATTTTTTGAAAAGTTTTAAATGAATGTTGAAGCTCGTGCTCGGCTCAAACTCGATTAAAATTATTAAGTTCAAGCTCAATAACAATTTTAGGCTCGAGCCTAGGCTCGACTCGAACATAGGCAGGTTTGGGCTCGGCTCCGCTCGATGCCAACCCTAGTAGTGAGAACATTTAGAGCATAAGGCCTATTGAGAATTGCAGTTCTTGAAGTAGCTTTACCTTCCACTAACACCTGAAATGAGAAAAATACGATCAAGAGACATATATTCTTGCTAAAGGTCAATTAAGAACACTGAAAAGGTTGGCATTTTAGTAACTTACTTGATTTTTTAGATCATCGTGTATGGTGTTGTTTGGAACGGCATAAAGATTTCTCAAATGTGGAAGTGGAAAAGGACAAGAAGACTATCTTGTCAACAAACGTCTAAAACTCAGCATTACTTCTCACTTTTCTTTGTATCTCCTTGGCCAGGTTTGGAACAATACACTCCTACAGTGAAAAAGACATTTGTATCATAGTTAAAGAAATTATGATATTTTAGCCACTATAACATATACATATTTCATGATGCAATCAACAAGGATTGCTCGTTTATTTGAGAAAAAATCAGTGTAAGGCATAACTTACAGAAATAACAAAGCCTAATAAAAAAAGAACAGAAAAATCTGAGAAAATGTAAAAGGGAACAAGATTTTTATTTCTGTAAAAGGGAACATGATATTCACCACTTGAAAAACAAGATGAAAATCAAAGTAATCTGAGAGAAGGTTGTAGCCCGAGGGCAAATAAGAGATCAGAAAAATGAAGGTCAGTCAGTGATGCTTTCTCGGGTTGGAAAAACTGGAACAAAAGCGAATATGCTTTCTCAGGATGGAAAGATAGGAACAAAAGTGAATATAGGGTTTCCTTCTTACCGTCCCAGATTTAGTTTGAGGGAGCTGGAACAAGCTCCCAAGTAGAACTTCATACATCATTTTAAAAAAAAAAAAAGATGAGGCTCCAGTAGGCGATTATAGGAAAAAAGAAAAAGAGACACAACAAGGGAGGGGGGAGAGTACCTATAACCAGAGAAGGCAGGCACGATCGTCCCACTGGGTCTAGCCTATCAACCCCTGTTTGGGAGTTCTCGAGCTAGAGAAGGGGGAGCATTAGCAAGTTGAAGAAGGGCGAGCGTTCGCGAGCTGGAGAAGGGGGAGTGTTCGTCTTTCCTCCTTCGGTTCTTACTGGAGAGGTTTCCTCTTTTGGTCCCATCCCATATCTTCACCCTGGGTTTACGTAAACAAGTCGGTTTGCGAGCTTGCGAACCGAACCGAGCCTCATTTGGGTTCGGCTCATTTACTTAAACGAGTGAAAAACCGATCTCGAATTTGATTCGAGATCGGGTTTAGTTGAGCTGGAATTGAGCCAAGCTCGAGCAACTCACGAACCGGCTCGGTTTGATGCCACCCCTACCTAAAAGCTACCAGTTGGTATCATATTTACGCAGTACTTCCCTTTAGAAAATATTTTCACAAAGGCCATTGCAACCTGACCAATTGTTACTACTTGCTCAAAGCTTGGATTATTTGATGTCTTTGCACCAACTTGAGTGAGAGTATTGAAGAAGTATTAATGTCATATCTTATAATAAAAGGGCTAAGGGCTAAGTGGCATACTTTGTAATTACTAGATGTTGTTTGTTTCTTTTGCTCTTTATTATGTATTAGAGTTTCTACCCTATATTATAATTAAGAAGTCTAGAGGGGGAAGCTCAGGTCGAGCTCTTCTTCCTTTTACCCTAAATCATCTTCTCTCTTCACACATCTAGACCACTCTCTTAAACTACTATTCTCCTCTTTTATCTTCTACTTCTTTTCTCTGTTTTCTTCTTCTCAACCTTAAATTTTTTTAATATAAAACCCTAGAATTTAATAATCGTCTTCTTTCTTCCTCTCCATTTTATAATTAAAAATTACACACTATTTATGATTAATTTTTTTACTTTAACAAATATAATATTTTAATGTACTATAGTACTTTTTATTTTTAATATTAATATTAAAACAAAATTTCTATCGTATAATAATATTTATAATATATTAAAAAATAAAAATTGTTTAATTTTAAAATAAATAGTAAATTTTAATTTATATATATATTATATGTGTGATTTTTTTTATATGTTCAAATATTATTTAATACATAGATTTTATCATATTAATATATTACAATACATTTTTGTATAATAATTATTTACTATTATTTTAGGAAAAATTTAAAAATGATTAAGATTTTTACTAATAAAAAGAGACAAAACTAGCATCTCAACATACTCATGTGAACAAGTAGAGATAACCCAAAAGAAAAGTCTCAACATTAATGGACAGCCCTAGTTTGATCTTATACTGAAACATAGTTCAAGAAGTCTCAGAAGACGATAAACTACAAGGAAGACTAATGTTCCTGGCTCGTAAAATCATTTTTTCCCTTCCGTCCATTACTTGTGGTTGGATTTGACTGATTAGATTAATCAGTTTTCAGATGCCGTGTCCTGCAAATAAAGAAGACGAAGATGTCGTTGAAAAGCTTCAACAAATCTGCGACAACCAGAGTCTTCTGGTAATGGTCACTGCATTGTCGCTGAATCTAGGGTAACCAACGCGAAGAAGAAAGTGACGGATACTTGACTTTTGATGGAACTACAGATTACAACTCTCCGTCTCTTTTAACCAGCAGATGCAGTGTCAATTTCTTGAAGCTCTCTGCATGTAACTATCAAGAAAAATGAAAAATCTAAGTTAAAAAGACTTGGGTCATGTTTCCTAAATTGGGTAACATATTTTATTTAATTATATTTAATATGAGCTAAAATTTGAATTATGATTTAAGATAACGATTTTCTAACAATATTGTGATGTTGTGGTCCAGCTTGAGTCCGACTGGTGGCAACGATTTCGAAAAAAAAAATGGAAGAAAAACATATGCAAAGAGTGAGTTACACGTGCAACGATGGGAAAGAGTAAATGTTGACGGAATCGAGAGGGCACCGTCCAGGTGGTTTAGTTTGGGAGGGGGTGTGGTGGAGAAGGAGTTATAGGTGGAGAAGCAGAGAAAGAATTTGGAGGATGGCAGATGCATACCTTGTTAGATATTGAACTTAACCATATTAAAGGATGAACTGAACTATACCTTTATAATTGATTAAGGGTAGTATTTATATAATTTAGAATACAAAATATAAGTTTTACATGAGAAGATAATACAACGTGACATAAATCCAATGTGATTTTATCTGATAACTGAAGGGATTATGTTCATTCTTTTTGTCACATTATACTTTGTTGTGTACCGATATGTATCACATTCAAATTTTCAGAGTTTTGGACAACCATGTTTAGAGAAGTTAGAGTACCTCCTTTAACTTGGAAAACCAGTTGCAAGTTGTTCTTGGTTGGATTAATCTAAAGAAAGCTGAAAGAGTCTTGTTGAGAGAGGCACAAGTAAAAGTAAAACTTTCTTGCCCACAAAAATTTAACCTAACTTTGGAACCAGGGAATGAATCATTGATTCATCTCTAAGCTTGGCAAGTGATGAGCACACTTGGGCATTACTTGCTTCTTGAAATACCAAATAATTGGAGTGATGCATGATTATGTAACAACTACACTCTTCTATTCCTGAGGTGAGATAACTCACTCCCCTTTGAAAGCTAAAGGTGCCTGCTTGGTGTCTTGGGTGTTAGGTCACAAATAATTACAACTTCTCCCAATTTTAAAATAATGGTGATTGATAATGGCTTGGAGTAGGTATTTTGGTTTAGATGATGCCTCAAAACTTTAAAATTATATTAGATGATTAGATTTGTCATATTCTTCGGAAAACTGGGAAGTCAAACATAAGAGTGACTACTACGAGTGTGATATGTATGTGTGCATGTGCGTGTGTGTTTATATCGAAATATATATTGTATTTTTTAGTATGTATGTGTGCATGTGTTATTCTTACTTAGGTCAAGTTGCTTACTTGTGATAGTTTAATAAGGTGGCAAGGTCTTCAATAATTGAGAAATCTCGGAGCATAACATGGCACATGAAAGAAGGAGAAGTTTATGATAAAATATGAGAAACTAAAAAAAAAATCAATTTACGTAAAAAAGGCGAAAAAAACTAGGGAAGAAAAGCCAAAAGAGTTAGTGGCATGGCCACTAAACCCATTTTCAAATGCATATCGATGTCATCGATTTTATATTTCCCGTCTTTGTTACTTAGTTTAATCAAAAGGATTAGTGAAAAAGAAGATATAAAAACTAAAAAATAGACTAACCCATCCTTTATAATCTTATAATAAGTTAAGAGGCACATGTGATGAGAATTTTAAATGTCATGTGTGTGGCTAGTGTACATAAAAGTCTAGGTCCATGAGATTTGAGTCCAAAGTGTTCACTTAATGGAAGTCCATTCACATATAGTGACAATCAAGTTCATGTGGCATGGTTTTATTAATTTTTAATGAAACCAATGTCAATGTATTACTCAAATGGCACTAAATATTAGTTTGAGGTGTCTATTTTCATATTTAAAAAACCTCCAATCTCACAATCAATCTAAAAGCGTTTTCATCTGATATGGGTGATGTATTGGTGATGAAGTTGTGATGTAATAAGAACATTTTCATATTACTCTGCCCATTCGTTTTCTAGTCACCCACCAAAGATCCAGGCTTGCTAGCTACAAAGGGCTATAGAAAATGGCTAATGTGGATTAAAAAAAGAATAACATACATGTAAAAACATGTAGGTACAGTGTGTCTTACATACAAAAACCCTGTAGGGCATCCACCCTAGAGAAACTACTCACTGAAACAAAAACAAAAAAGATAACACTAACAATCCTATCTCCCTCCCTCTAAGGCAAAGATGAGTAGGGGAGTTGTGATAAATATGAGATATGTATATAAACAAGAGGATAGGGCTGGCAGATGGTCCTAAACTCCCTGAGAATTCCTCCCTCCATAGCCATTAACTCCGTTTGCTCCGTTGGCGCCGTGGTGCGACTTGTCGGAACCCCCCCGTTTCCTCTTTATAACAATTGGCCATGTGACAGCTTCTAGGATGAGAGCAATGGCGCCGAGGGCGATGATGATGCCGATGTAGGCCCTCTTCCAGCTCTTGGAGGGGTCAAGAATGTCCAGACCTTTGAAGACGTTAATGACGCTAAGGACGATCACCATGTACCCCACAGAGTGGTGGTAGATGTTCCAGTAGAAGCGGTACTTGTGATCCTTCTTGGGTCTGAGGAGTAAGGCGAAAACCTAGAGAGCAAAGCAGAATTCCCTTCAGCATTCTCAATCCACAGAGATTTTTGGAACTGATGAAACTGAATCGACTTTGACTAGTTAACAAATGTTTGCTTGATTTTCTACTTCCTTCTAGAAAATCTAACATAGGATTCCCTTGAAAGAAACTTGTGTAAATCTTGTTGTTTAAGCATCCAGATGCATCTCCATTAACAGTAGAATAGACTTAGATTGGTAGCTCAGACATGTATGGACAAGCAAATGTATCACCAAACCCATTGACAAAGAACCCTCAAGAGTGGTAAGGATTAAGCAGGTTTACCATGGTCTATGCATTTGGAAAGGACTCGTGATAAAACAAATCTTCAAATCTAGAGTAAAGATGGAGGAACAGAGTAAAAGATTACCTGTAGTGTGCCCAGAACAAAGAGGGTGATTCCGATGTTCCGGTGGGTAGTCTGGGTGACTCCGGCAGAATCACTGCCGAGTTTCAGGCCAGTTCCCCACCCGGCAACACCGACAATGTAGGCAGATGATTGGCAAGCTACATGGAGGTAAAACCAAGCTGGATCAGCTGACTTGAACACCTTCACATACCTCGCCATAATGGCACCAAGAGGCATGAGGGTGCCCCAGCTCACAGCACTCAATACTCCATGGACCTGAACCCAGTTGAATCACAGTTAGAAATTGGCTAAATATGTGATAAAAACCAACCAAACTTGGAGGGATATGAATTTCTAAAGAG
The DNA here is from genome assembly GCF_029961685.1 of Aristolochia californica. Lineage (NCBI taxonomy): Eukaryota > Viridiplantae > Streptophyta > Magnoliopsida > Piperales > Aristolochiaceae > Aristolochia > Aristolochia californica. The sequence continues at coordinate 2,718,799 of NW_027181771.1, forward strand.
ATTTCATTGAGTGGAGAAAAAAATACTTCAGCATACATAAGGAAACACATATTAATTAGAATTCGATCATGGTTTATTTCATGATATTTCAGTAGATTCTTATGCTTTAAAACAAGAACTGCTACGAGTATGAAAACAAGCCTTTATATGTGAGGAATAGTTATACTCTTTAAGGCCAATCACCCTGTAGCAAATCTAAAGAAATGAAAAGCTTCGCAAAGAAGAATGGAATTTAGAACCTCATTAACCAAACCCACAAATTGTTCATGGAGATCACTGATTAGGAGGAAACCAAAATAAGGAAAAAAAAAACAAAATTTTAAACCAAAAAATAATATTTTTAACAGCAAAACCCATTTCAGGATGCAATTACACTTACATTCTTCCGCCGGATTCGAGTATCTCCAGAAGCAGCTACCTGCCCAGAGAGGAAATCCAGAGTGCCTGCGGACAGTTTATTGTCGCCTCTGAGTGGATGACTATCAAGCGTTTCACCCGAAATCGGCCCTTCCTGCCACACTTGATTGACATTAGTGCGGCCGTTGGGGAGCTCCACATCTGCGTAAATGGTCATACTTCCACCATCTGTCTCCGACCTAATATTATTGACCTGAAATGAGAGATTCTGCCTTTGCATCGTGGGACTATACGTGGTAATTCGTGTTGTGTAAGCATCCGTGGATCCATTAGCATGTCGGACCCCAATGATAGCCTCTGCTCCTACCATACCTCTAGCAGTCGGATTGATTGCCCACGCAATCCACCCCGCTGAAGATAGAGGTGCTCTGTAGGCGATGGAAACGCTTCCATTGCCTGCTGAGTAAGTCCAGTGAAGAAAAGAACCCAACCGCGGTAAATCATTGCAGGCAGTATACAGCCTGTTCGAAAATCTTTGGCTACCGCAGGTTTGTGCCGAGGCGGAAGAAAGAAACAGAGGAAGGAGAAGACAGATGACGAAGATGGGTTTGAAGATGTCACCCATCGTGTCTGATAAATAAAACTTCAAACACTTGATTCACCCCCTGACTACTCTCAAAGCTGATCTTCCAGTGCCTGATCTGCCCACATGAAACAGGAAACCAAAAATTTATGGTCTTGAATCAGCTGGTTTGTAAGCGAAACAAGATTTTTTCCTATCTGGGTACGAGTCTTTCGGATCAAAGCCGGTTTTAAGCGACAAAACAGCGAAACCCAAAACACCCACGAGAGAAAAAGGATACAAGAAGATGATTAAACGAAGAGAAACAACAATTGCCTACACAGGGATCGATTATCCGTGGGATCACAGGCCAGATACTGGGTGTGAGGCAAAGAAGGAGAATGGCATGGATGTCTTTAAAAGAGGGAGGAAGGTGGGGTTGTTGACTGGTCTAATGTGGAAGCTTCTCTTGCAGTGCCTGCGATTCCAAATTCTAATATCCGAAAAATGGACAGAAAAGAGTTCCACGCCGGACCGAAGCAGTCACAGGAAAATCTCTCCCCAATTTCTTAAAAGCTTTTGTCATCATATAATTGTCACAGAGTCCCATCTGTTTCTCCTTCCAAACCTCTTCTCCTTTTCCCACCTAAAGAAAATTCCTCTGTTTTCTGGTCCAACTACAAACCCCCAAAGTTGTCTGAAATCTGTCGACTTTGTCAAGCCTATCTTCGCCATTGTTTAAGATGGCTGAGGCGCTGAGCTTTGAGATGGACACCACATGGACAGCAAACAGATGAGATCGATTAAACAATCATAGCTATCTCAATCTATTAAATAATTCTATAAAAAACTACACAAACTCAAACTTCAGAAAGACTGAATTTCCATTCTGGACAAACTGTTGAAGTTTCTTCATTAAATACACAATAAATGATACCCTTTTTCGATTAGTTCTTCTGTACCGTCTTAGTTTGATGCTTTTTCTTGCTTTTCACTCACCAAATTCGAAGAGGTAAAAGCGAGAGTCGGCTGAGGAAGCTGCCCGACGAAGCGGCGTGGCGATATTCTATAGAAGCCGTCTTGAGAAAAACAGGCCGCAAAAGGCGACGGCGTTTACAAGTCAAAGAAACTAAACCTACCGGCCACGACGCGTTCCCCGAGTTCCAACTCACCCACTTCACTTTTTCTCTACGCGTTCGGCTGAATTCACCTGCTCCAAATCCATGTCAGCTTCATCCGAGTCAAGAGTTAATTCAACAGAAAGAATCCCCCGAGTCATCCTAGACTCGGTATACTTGGATTCAAACTCCCAATGTTTCCAACTCAGTTTGAGTCTCAACTCTTTCTTTGTTCATTACTTCTACTAAGCGTGAAGCAAGCCCTAATTAATGAATAACTTTGACTAATGGCTTAACATTTCAACTTTGTAATCTGAACTCACCAAGAAATTTGATCGACTTAACTTGGATTAAGACTGTATTTACCGTTTTTTCCAAGTTTTCGATATCGAATGACTTCGTAGATGATGCCACTTCAACTTTCTTTTGTTGACATGAACAACATGATTTATTCAACACGCTATAAATTATGAATTCTGGGAAAATGAGAGTAAACCTAAGACCATGTTAGTGCGTTGGAAGTGTATTTCTAGTAAAATATGTTTCTAATGACCATTAGTGTCTTATGTTTCTTCGAAATATTAGAAATTCTTACTAGGAAAGATATTTAATTTTCTCAGGTAAGATTTTTCAATAGCCAAGATGGTCGGAAAACCAGATAAAAAAATTTTGAATAAATATTTGAAAATTGGTGTAGGTAATTTTATATTTGATATTTTATTTGACTAAAAATTTATCGAATAAGTATAGTAACATATGAGATTGATTATTAATTTTTATTTATTTCCCAGGAAAAAAAAAACACTAACAAGTACAGTAACATATCTGTATCCTAAATCCGGAGATATAAATTTTCAACCAGGGGCACTTATTATCGCCTAAGTTGAGTCTCCTTTATCCATGCATAATGAAGGATAAAGCAAAATTAAGCTAATTTTTTTTTTTTTATATTGAAGTTGAATCAATAGGGGCCCGAGTCCTCCATTACAGGTCTTCCAAGCTTAAAAACTCCACGCCGTGGTATGCAAGCTAAGTGCTGGTTCTCTTTCCCTGGGTCAAGATAACTAATACGAAGCTCTGAGAGCTCTTGACACGACAATAATTGTTCACTGACGACGCTGCTCTTCAAAGCAATCTGTGGCTGTGAACCCATGCTGTTGGCAAGAAAGCCGTAATGTCTCCTTCTTCACTGCTTACGATTTCTCCCCAGAAACAAAAGAAAGTCAATCACGTCTCCCATTTTTTCCTTTCAGGTAGGTGAGGCTGCTGCCATCCCCAAGCTCGGTCGTTGCTCCCTGCAACTTACTCTTCAATGACGTTCCAAGTGAGCCGGGTCGAGTTAACTGAGTTGTAACAAACTTTCTCATCTTCTTCTTCCTTCTGTTCTTCCTCTTCTAACGGGTCACCTTCAGCTTGAAACTTTACTTTAACGTGTTGATTCGGAGTCCATCTTTGCTGAAAGGCTCATCTATCTTACTGGGAAGTAGACGAGCCTACTCGTTCCCTGTCTGGTGTCAACCCTGCGAGGATGGTTTTTTTTATTTGGGCTCTCTAGTTATGGAATCTAGGTTCGGGTATGTTTAGAACACTATGGAAAAGAAAAGAAGATAAGAATTTAACCATTATTATTCTAAAAAATAGTTAATAAAAATAAGAATTTGATCATTATTTTATTTTCGTTAACTATATTTGGGAATAATAATGGTCAAATTACTATTTTTTTTTCTTTTCTAGGGGTTCCAAACAAACCCTAAGACGAAACTAGGTTCGTTTATTCGTATGGATTCTATTAGAATAGATGACTCTAATTTTACCTCTTACCGAAACAAAGTTCATAAAATCACAAGAGAGTCATGGTAATTCGTAATTGTTATGGTCTTCAGATGGAATGGATAGTACTAATTTCAAGACATAACTTGAAAAAACCCTGAAGGGTATTCAAAAGGAACTCATTTTTTGAATTTTAGGTGGGTTGGTGAATGATAAGGTGTTTGCCATAAATTAAACTTGGTTTTGCCTATCTAATGTTCACTTGGTAGCCCAAGTGGATGATACTTAGATATTAATATTTTATTTTATTTTGTTGTTAGTAAGATATCCATATTTTTCTTTTGACTAGGACCATGTGACACTAAAGCATTAATTATGCTTATGGTAGTGAGGAACCACAAGATCTTTTAAGCTCAAATCAATTTTTATATTTGACCCACTTTAAGCTCTAAGTAATGAGCATGAGTTATGTGAACATATCGGTCTTTGTCTTTGTGACTCGATCTTTCTTCTCTAACCGATTAACTAGGATAAGTTTTAATTTTTTGTTTAAGTTTATAGAGGGGTCAATGCACGACAAATTACTCAATAAATACAACAAATTTATAGATCAGGTTACTATATTTACTCCCAAGGTGTTTGCACATCAAAGTTAAATCCACTCATTCGCAATCTAATGATATCTAGAACAACAAACCCAAAAAAGTCCAAATTACAGTAGTTGCCCAACACTTGGGAAATTGATTTGTTAATAACAACTATCAATTAGTTTATTCAAGTCTCGATTCATTTATAACACAACAAGGGTTGCTTGCTTTACAATTAAGTTCAAAGCTTTTGGTTCATGTAAATATTATAATAACCAAACACAATAACAGTATACCCAATTCTTGGCAACTACAACAATAAGGAGCTCAATGATTTCCAAGTATGTGCTCAATGAGATTACATTCAACTGGTGAAACCCTGTGTGATGCATAGGAGAGAAAAAAGAATGTAATTAAAAAAGAGATAAATAATTTTTAATAATATATGCATGTTATTTGAGTAATTACACAATAAAATTAATTTGGGTTTGTAAAAATCAAATCCTAATTTTTTATATTATTTTTTGCCACTTAGACTATAATATAAAGTAAGACAAAAGCCAAAATTTTAAAATAAAATAATACTTATTTTCTACTTAGAATAGAGTCAACCTTTTATGACTAACCCCTTATCTTGCATGGTTTTTCCAAGGATATCATTCTCTTTCAATGGAGTAAATGGAAAACCTATTCTTGCTTTAAGCAAGGATGGGTCTATGGGATCTGCCCCTTTGTCATCTTGATATGGGAATGTCCTCTCCTTCATTGTTGATACATGCAAATAAGGTAACATGCTCCAAATCCATTTTTATCATTAATTTTTTAATTAAATTAAATTAGTTTTAAAATTTTAATAATTAGATTTCAGTTTCTTGCATCTATTTCTTCTATCTTTGTTCCAAAGTTGTATTAAGAGGTTCTGAGACATCCAAGATAGAAGGCGGCAATGAAAAAAGAGATGCATGCACTATATGAAAATCATACTAGGGTTCTAGTTCCTCTTCCTCCCAGCAAAAAACTAGTGAATTGTACATGAGTTTTCACTATCAAGCACAATTTGGATAGTTATGTTGTTCGCCTCAAGGTTCGACTCGCTATAAAGGGGTATACTCAGTGTTATGGAGGGGATTACGAGGAAACACTCTCCCTAATGACTAAATTAAACTCAATATGCATCTTATTATCTCTTACACTAATTCCCCTTGGCCGGTTTATCAATTGGATGTAAAGAATGCTTTTTTGAATGAATATATTAAATAAGAGATATATATGCATTAATTACCTAGTTTTATGGTTGAGGGGGAATCAGTATGCAAATTAAGGAAATCTTTATATGGGTTTAAATAGTCTCCTCGAGCTTGGTTTGACAAATTTAGTCAAGCAATATCGCGTTGTGGACTCAGACAGTGCTCAGTTGATCATTTCGTCTTTATCATGAATACCTTAAAAAGAAGAGTATTAGTGACAGTTTATGTAGATGATATCGTCTTAACTAGCAGTGATGTAGACAGTATAAAAGAAGTCATAGAGAAGATATGCAAAGAATTTTGGACTTCTAAAATATTTTTTGGATATTGAGGTCTTCCAATCAAAGTATGAGATTGTATTATCTCAAAGGAAGTATGTTTTGAATCTACTTGTGGACATAAGGATGATGGGGTGTCAACCATCGGACACTCCTATGGATGTCAATATAAACCTTTGTGCAAACTCTGGAGAAGATGTTGATATAGGTAAATATCATAGGCTTGTGGAAAAACTTATTTACCTTACAATGACTAGATCAGATATATCATATGCAATAAGTATGGTGAGCCAATATATGCACAAAGCACAACTGACCCAGTGGCAAGCTTTGGAGAGGATATTGAGATATTTAAAATGAGCTCTGGGGAAAGGGCTTCTCTGTAAGAATCATAGTCACTTTAACAAGCACAAATGGTGTCTCATGGTCATAAACTAATTTACAAGTCAAACACAAATAAAATACACCCGTCCTATGTACCATCCAATTTTTATAGCAACTTAATTATAATCCCAAATAATTTTATTTGAAAGTGAAAGGACTCTTTTAGGAAACTCAAATCGAGGTTGAAAATGTGGTCTTTGTAAAAACTTCAAGTGAATCTTGTTAACCGAGTGTTGACTCCCATCCATATTTTGATAATAATAAAAAGTTAATTAATCTAAAAATTACAAATTTAATGCTTTTAGTTTTTGTGATCCCAAATGTTAGTGCATCATTCCCAAATGTTAAATTAATCAACGCCCCTATACCTTATTCATTAAATTACTTAATTGACTTAATCACACTTTCAATTAGTCAAATTACATACACATTAGTCAATTGCTTAATTTGATACATAATCAATTTTAAGAAAATAAAATTTTATATATATAATTTTTTTGTTGTTTTCAGCATTCCATGGTGATTAGGTTTAGTTGTGAGGTAATGAGAAGAAGGAAGGAAACAAAAGAAGAGATGAAGGTGAAAGAAGAAGGAGAAGAATAAGAGAGAGAGAGAGAGAGAGAGAGAGAGAGAGAGAGAGAGAGAGAGAGAGAGAAGGGACGCCTGGTTAAGGAGAAGAGGAGAAGAAGAGAGGATGTTGGGGAAACAAAGGATTAGGGTTGTGATAGTTAATCCCTAATCCTCCTCCTTAAGTTTTATATATATATTTAAAAAAGTAAAAATTATATTTATACCCTTCACCCTAATAATTGAGCAAAAAGACAAAAAGCTTAGAATTTTTACATTGATGCCACTAGTGATTGCTCGTAACTTCTAACACCCCCCTCAAGTCGATAGAGAGAAGACATCATAGATTCCCAGTTTTGTACATATAATGGTAAGAATCTTTGAAGTAATCGGCTTTGTGAGTATATCAGCAACTTGACTTTAAGATGAAATATGTTCGATTTTAAATAGATGCATTTGGTTTCCTTACTTTACAAATCTACACACCCCTATCACCTTCTTAGTCCAGTTTTTTTTCTTCGTAGTGGTAGAAGTCTAAAGTGAATAGAAATGGTGATGAAGACTTGAAAAAAGTGATAAATGGGACTGTGTAAAGTTCTTTGCTAAGGATCGTTCTTACTGGTGAGGCTTGTAGGAGTCATTTTCTTCCTAGTTTGCTAATGCAATCTTAAGGGAAATCTTGAGCTTGGACATACCTCGCATCAAGGAAGCTTCATAAGAAACTGATCCACACTTGTGATGAAGCGAATCAAATTCATAAAGAGAAAGTGGGAGCTGCATGAACCGGAAGTCATCTTTTTTGTTAGAAAAGTCACTAGTAGAAGCAACTGTAGTGCAGTGGTGGTAGAAAGACTGAAGAAGATGATTACAAAATTTGAAAGTGAGCCCACAAATAATGAAGTGAAGCAATTTCGTCTCTTCAGCTCCGGAATCTGAATCTGGATTCCCACAATGCGGCCAAGGTGGTGATTTTCAGAAGTGACTGAAAATCATGCATTTCTCAAATGAACTGCAAATCTGTGACTTCTGTTCTTCAACGTTCTTGGAAACGAACTGCCACATAGTAACAATTTCCTGCCTGAACCAAAGCTTCTCTTGTCTCAGCTTTGTTCAATATACTGGTGGAACTAAACCAGGATGTTTGAAGTCAGTGTTCTCTTGGACCTGTTGATCGCAGCTGCTCGAGCAAAGACAAGACAAACACAAATAGCCATATAGAGTATACGACTCCAGCATTTAACCAACTAGAAGAAACGCTCGTTCAATCTCACTTTCATTACCTTCCGAATCCCTTCAATTTACACAAAGCTAATGTTCAACAAGGAAGAACTAAAGAGGGTTGTTTCCTATAGAGAGAAGACTGAGCGTCCCTTGGACTCTTTTAAGGTCTGACAATAGGAAGAGAAACCCTCTATGATATTTTTGGGCACAGGGAGCGTGAAAGGCGAGAGAACAACTGGGTGGCTGGCGAAGCTATTGCTCACTGAGGAATTAGTGAGGGCCAATGCAGGCTGCTGCCTGTTCAGGCCTTCAATAATACAAGAGAAAGCTCCAAAGGTGAGGCAGCTTTGGAGAAGAGCTTGTGGTGCACCTGCAAGTTAAAGCCTGATGAATCATATACACAAAACAAACATGCATGACATGCATAATACACATCCAACGTGTTTCTTTAGAAAAAGAGCTTTCGCTCGTAGTAAATGCCTTTCCGCTAAATATCATGGACATCTAAACCTAAGGGTGGGTGACAGGAGACTGTAAGAGATACGGATGATTGCATCAAGTAATAAAGACCCATTAAAATCACAGCTGCAGGATAATCCATTTTATGACCTCTCCAGAACAAAATTATGGTATAAATTTTGAATGACAAACAAAACAACTAAACAGTCATTTTTTTAACAAGTATCTAGCCAACAGCCTACTAGAATGACTCTAGATTATTAACTTAGAGTGGGCCTCTTATCAGTGAATTCATGAAAAGAGACATAAAAATCAATATTGTAGTGTTAAATTTGATATCAAATAAAGGTTGACCTTCAGAAATAATCTGACATGTTTTAAGTCTGAAAAACAAGTACTCAGACCTGAAGAATTTAATCTGCTTCTGTTCATCTCATAAATTAGTGGGCCTTTTTTTGTCTTCATTTAGTAGATGAATGCCGGTGAATATAGTGGTGAAGTTTCCTAAAGTCACAGGATTGTAATCGAGGCCAGATCCACAAAAAAATGAAAAAATAGAGAACGGCATTATTTGATAATTGTGCATCACAACGGTAACAAAGTGCCTTTTTTCCCTTAAAACCAGAGTTTGGGATAAGTTAAAAAAATTCAAAAATAGATAAATTTTTTATTTCAGGATAAAATTTCTTCAAAAAATAGTAAAGGATGAGGCCTCCAATGGTCCAGGGATGTAGCTAGACTTGCCATCTAAAATCTGAGTGTGTCTTTCCTCAAAGACTCCAAATGATTGCAACAATGAAAACATGTGAAAGAACTCTTCATGATCTAGGCATCTACTAGTTAAACCATTGAGATGTAAGATCTGTGGGAGAGGCCAACACACAAAGGAGTCCAATTTTTTTTAAATTGGCCCACAGATCTTCAAGCAACATGAGTAATATATGAAGAAATGGTGAAATTTTTCCTATCTTTCATTGTAACTTGCCATCTAAAATCTGATTGCATCTTTCCTCAAAGACTCCAGAGGATTGCAACAATGAAGATGTATGAAAGAATTCTTCATGATCTAGGCATCAACTAGTTAAACCACTGAGATGCAAGAATAGTGGGAGAGGCCAACACATAAAGGGAGTCCAAATTTTTAAAAATTGGCCCCATAGATCTTCAAGCAACATGACTAATATATGAAGAAATGGTCAATTTTTTCCTAGCCTTCATTGTGAATCTTATTCTTCCAACTGTGAAGTTGCATCCACAACTATTTTAATTAGTCTAAGGTAAAAAAATTGTCGTTTGATATGCACCTTAGAAGATAGGAGATTTTCCTGGGGTAGAATCTTCCATGAAGTGTAAATGGGGGTAGGATAACATAGGATATATAAATCACCAGAGGCGCTCCATTCCTAGATAAGGTGATCATTAGCTCGGTCCTTAATATAGGAGGAAATCAAAGACAAAGTAGAGCATTGTCCCCAAGAACCTCAACATCCATAAGGTGAATCCAATTTCAGCTATGGTTAGTGCAGCCCAAGCAAGGACAAAAGAAATCAAATCTGATCGATTTATTTGGGATACAGTAGAGTAATGGTAAGGAAACAGCAAGAGCATCCTCACTCATCTGCTTTCATCCCATAACAAATGTTGGCGGGAATGGTCCCACATGGTAAGTGTTAAGAAAAGGTTGTTAGTTTATAAGGTTAAGCAAAGGTTAAGCAATAGGCCTCCTAAATGGCTAGTTATTTTGGGGAACTAAGTTCAATTTTAATATGGTATCAAAAAATGACGCCTACTAGTTAGCCCCAATTTACCCCCCAATGAATTTGTATATTCTGTTTTGTGCACATTTATGCTCGTTATCTGTATGTGTAAGCCTGGACATAAGGGGGAATGTTAATGAGAATAGTCCTACGGAGATAATTGTTAAGAAAAAGTTGTTGGTTTAAGGTTGAGCATTGAACCAGGCTTAATCTCAACAACAAACATGAATATTGATTAGGGTGAACACTTGGTTTTGGACTTGCATATGGCTTTCCAAAGCCTAGAGGCCTGAGAGAAGATAGGATCCATTAGAAGCCAATCATTTTCCCATAATCTATACTAAATTACAAACATCCTTCCCAATAATTTGGCTTTTTAAGATCAAAATATCCTTCCCAACAATTTTTCCAAATGCACGCTTCATACAAACTGACCAAATTATATCAAAATATGCTTTTGACATCTCGCTCTCTCTATAAGTTCAATCTCGGATATGGTACAGATAAGAAGGAAGAAAGACAAGTGATAGTAGGGATGGCTGGTGAGACGGAATTTGTTAAAGAATAGTCCTACATGGATAATTGAGTAAAAAGATTTTGGGTTTAATGGTTGAGAAAGAGACATCCTAACTTGACTTTATTTTGGGATAGGTCTTGGACCCAACTTTGACATAGCAGGTGTTCATACATGGACCTCCCCCCAAAGTATCCACATGAAGGAGCCACAAAGACGGTCTACATGTGAGGGGTAGTACTAAAAATGGTCCTACATGGATAATTGAGTAGAAAGATCTTGGGTTTAATAGCAAGGGAAGAAACATCGTAGCTTCATCAATCATTTAGGATAAGTCTTATACCCAACGCTCACAGATTTCTATTAGTGGTTTGGTCCAAAGTAAGGAGATTGCTGTAACAAGAGATGGTCAAGATAGGATGAAGAAAAGGAACCACTCTACACCCAAGAGTGAGAGAATCTAGGAAATTATATTTCTGGGAAGCATAAAATTGAAGATGGACTGTTTGAATCGCTTTACTTTCTTACTAGCAATCAACTCATTTATAGAATGAAGTGCTTTTACATTGATTACCTAGCTGAAAGTAGCCTCACAGAAGCAACCAGAAGTCATTATGATTTTTATGTGTGAGCAAGCAGCCGCCATGCTGCTCAGACACCAAGAAAAGGGAATTATGAGCTTACCCAACAACGTTATAAGAGGGTAAAGAAGAGGTTTTCATGTCTTAGAACGTTTAAGATTTTCAAATTTCTATGGGTCCAACCAAACATTAAAAAAAGAGAAGGTAGCAGAGGAGAGAAAACTTTGCATCCATTTTTTCACTAAGCATAGAAGCCCATATTGGACATAAATGTGATCTAAGAAAAACAAACTAACCCAATCAGAAGTTTTCTCCATGTCAAGTTTGACCACCAAAGTTCATTATCGATGGTAAAAAGTGTCATAATAAGAAACCAATTATCAACTAGGCCATTTAGAGCATCATCAGTTTTAAGAACTAATCCAAAGGGTTGGGGGCATCTAAAAATGCTATTGAAAGTGGTCACTTCCCACGCTACCAATACAATGTTTACTCCAAGCAAGAGTCTGACTCTACATAAATCTCTAGTATCGAAGCTCATGCTGGACATTGGCACTTAAATAAGCTTTCAAAAAAACTGATGCTTAACCATCCATTTTCGAAAAGTAGAAATGCTACATTTTGTTGATAGGAAAAAATACATACTTTAGGGGAAAAAAGGTCTGAGACACAATTGGTAGTTCGTCTTTAAGTTCATAACAAAAAAAAATATGACCAGCTTAATCATGAATAGCAGGGTAAAACAGATACGAGAGAGGTTTGTGTACCAGGAAAGCTCAAAGCAAGACCAGTACAGCAACCAGCTACACCAGCATTAATAACTGCAAGAAACCAAATCAAATAAGACACCATAAAATAAAAATAAATGAATAAATAAAAGGAATAGGAAAAAGAAATGTCATTGAATTGAAGGCAGACCATCATCTTTTCCTCTCAGTCTCTTCAAAAAACAGACGACAAGACTGTGCACTCCTGATAGAACTGCAAAAGTCTAATAGGAGCAAAAGGAGATGTAATTAGTTTAGAGGACACTGACTCCCAATCAAGATTAAAAAGGGCAGAATAGTACAAGATGATGTAGAACCTTCAGTTTTCCTGAACAATAAAACTACAACTTCGGCAAGCATGTTGTCAAAAATGTAACTGGAGAAAAATGTAGACCATATACCTTGGCAGAGGACCCTGCTTCAGCAAAGGAGCCTTTGAATCCTTTCTTCTTCAGCAATCCCGTTCCTGAAGGCATATCCATGCAAGAAATTTGGAATTATCATACATCTTACTAAGTAGACAATGACTGATTTACGTTCAGAGCACAAGGACAAGAGAAAAATATTTAGTACGGGACCGTAAAATGTAGTCAAACGAATCGCAGAAGCCCCACTCACAATAGTTTAATCCGGTAACTGGCTTCACTTCTTAAATAAAATTATATTGCAAGCAAAGACATTTACACTGGAATCCGGTAACACAAGCTTGAGAAACGCAATATACACATTTCACAAAAAGATTACACCCAAATCCTAAAACTAAAACCTACAAAACAGTTATCAAAAACGTCTCACTGATCTTCCAAACAAAGAAGGAATAGAGGTTTCTTATCGAGAATTTGAATAAAAAAATTAACATCCAAAATATTAGCCATATAAGAAACTCGAAGAAGAAGAGAATAAAAACAAACCCCAACAAGTTACCGAAACTATTCACGAACGAAAAAAAAAAAAAAACTTTAGCAATAATTTAAATACATAGATAAGCATACGAGAAAACGAACCGTAGCCGAAGATGGAACCCATGACGGCCCCAGCGGCGGAATCGCCGGCAAATCTAACAAGACAAACACCGGGAGAAGCATTTGGGTTCCCGATATCCGAAGAATTATTAAGGGGCTCTTTGTTCTCTGCCTCAGAATCGGAGTCGGTGTTTGGGGACGCCATTTCTCTCTGTACCTTCGTCTCCCTTGCTCCTGTTGTCTGCCGAGTGCTGACACTATAGGATTAGCTCTGGAATTTTATCTTCTTCAACTAGAAGAGTTTTGGGCATTTCTCTCCAGCTTCGAAAAGTCGGACCTTCACGTCCGGACCCGGCCTAGTCTAAGAACCCGACCAGGCAGCCGACCGGTTTGGGCATTAACTAGACCATAAGAAAATAAAAAATGTAATAACTAAATATTATTCATTGAATAAACTAAAACTATGAAATAAAATTGGAAATTTATAAAACAATTCTTCTAAGTGGTAAAGTATTTTTTAGTAAAAAATATGACTTTTGAAAAAAATTTACTACTTGAGATTAGTGTGTCTATGATTATTATAATGGGAACAAGTCAAATTTTTACTACTCATATATAATTTTTTGGACTAAAAATTTCTAGAATATAGAAATTCTATAACTAGTGTGACTACTGGAATCTGATGACCAAGAGGTAATTCAGTAGGGGTGGCTTCGAACTGAGTTGGTTCGCGAGCAGCTCTAGCTCGGCTTAGTTCTGGCTCGGTTCGAGATCCAGATAAAGCTCATTTGTGTTAACGAGCCGAGCTCGACCGAGTCATGATTCAGTTCAAAAACTCGCGAGCCAGCTTGTTAACGGGCTTGAGAGTCGGGGACTCAGGAGCGGGAGCAGGAGATGGAGAGTGAGGGGCCCCTCCATCCGTTGCACACGGGCCGCCTTCGCCACTTGGTTCTATTTTTTTCCTTCAATTTCTTCCTCCCCTCATCAGCCTTCGCCTCTATCATCCCTGACGACAGGTCTTGTGCCGCTAGACCCCTTCCCTCGACGTTGTCTCGGCAGAGAAAACCAAAAACAAGAGACCTTCCCCCCTCACTCCCCCCACCCCCCTTTGCGCGTGCGTAGACATTTTGGCATGTGCGAGATCATAGGCAAGTTAAAAAAAAAACTCTTTCTTAAACTCTGGTTGTCCCTTCCTCGTGGCTCATGAAGAAATTGAAAAGACATTTTAGTAGAAATACATTTCTAGGGACTATTAGTGGATTTTTCAAAAAATATTGAAAATTCATTTTTAGTAGAAATACATTTCTAGGGACTATTAGTGCATCATGTTTTTTGGAAACATTTTTCTAATTAAAAATTCTTATTAAAAAATCATATAATTTTCTAAGTAAGATTTTCTTGCCAAAATGGGCTAGAAAACCGTATAGAAAATTTTTGAATAAGTATTTAATAGTTGATGTTGTAATACTTTTAGCACGAGGCAATTTTCATAGCAATTTTTTGTTTGACATTTTATTTTATTAAAAATTTATCAATTAGTATAGTAATATATTACATTGATTATTAATTTTTATTTATTTTCCTAAAAAAGGCATTAAGAGGTCTATTTAACTTTCCTAAGAAAATTTTAAAATATTTCTTGTAATTTTCTATTAATTCACTAATAGTAATAGGATTTTATTTAAATGACTTTTTGGAAATATGTAACATAGGAAAACATTTTTAGTTTTTCCTATAATATAAAATTTCAACCAGGGGCACTAAGGAGGTCATAGTAAATTTATGGCTAGATTCAAAAATTACAAAATAAGTTAAACAACATTTGGGGTAAAAAAAATTAATATTGGTGCGTTCTAATCTATTATTGAGATTCAATCCTGAACCTCCCTATCATTCTCTTTTTTTAAATGTATACATAATTTTATATATAATGTATTTGACATATATTTTATAAAGAGTATTAAATGTAGGTTAAGATCGAACTTAGCTAGAGCTCAAGCTCGAACTCAGTTAAAATTATTAGGCTCGGGCTCGATTACAATTTTAGATTTGAGGTTAGGGTCCGCTCGAGCTCGAGTTCGAAATATTTAAATCAAGCTCGGTTCGGACTCAACTGGATTTGATGCCACCTTTATGTCCAATTTTAAGTAAAGGTCATGCCCAATTTCATGTAGAGGTCATGCCTAATTTTATGTAGAGGTCATGCCTAATTTTATGTAAAATATATGCCCAATTTTATGTAAAATGTATGCATAATTTTATATACAATTTATTTTACATGTATTTTTTGAAAAGTTTTAAATGTATGTTGGAGTTCGAACTCGAGACATGTATTTTTTGAAACGTTTTAAATGAATGTTGGAGTTCGAGCTCGGCTCGAACTCGGTTAAAACTATTAGGCTCGAGC
This sequence comes from Aristolochia californica, assembly GCF_029961685.1. Taxonomy (NCBI): domain Eukaryota; kingdom Viridiplantae; phylum Streptophyta; class Magnoliopsida; order Piperales; family Aristolochiaceae; genus Aristolochia; species Aristolochia californica. Next base: position 2,734,337 of record NW_027181771.1, read on the forward strand.
TCAAGTTCGAAATATTTAAATCAAGTTCGGCTTGAACATAGGCAGGTTCAGGCTCGGCTCGGCTCAATGTCACCCCTAGTATTGAGGGATATGGCCAAATCAAAAAAAAAAAATTCTACAAAATGTCAGAGGCACAAAGAGGAGAGTTTATGTTTTTACACTGATCAATGACAATAAGGGAGTTTCCTTCATCAATAAGAGGAGAATGAGAGAATGAATATGGCTAGTGGCAAACGGGGGGCCCTAAGGGTCTATTTGGAACCCCATGAAAAAGAAAAGAAAAGATAACGAAAATTCTCTAAATATTTGAGTGTCTTGAAATGTGTTTTGCTTGGATATGCTAAAAATAAAAAAGATAATATATGTTATCATCCACAACTATGTTATACCTTTGTATATGCAAATGTCACTCTTTTTTTAAACTACTCTATCTTCTCGCTAGTTTCTTTCCTCCAAGACCCATTAGATTAGTAATCAATGCATCCACTTGAAGACAATCTTGAGCCCTCTTCCCTCATCTAAGTCTGTTAATTCTGAGGTAAGTTCATTTTCCCATGCTCCTCTGCAACTCTTTCTACCTTGAAAGATGAAACATGTTTGTCAAGTGTTGTACTTGTCCTTCCAAACTAGCGATTGTTTCTCTCCAACTTTCTTGGCTGGATTCTTGGACAGCCACCACCTCTCATTGTAATTGTTGCTCCATGCTCCTTGTGTTGACCATAATGAAAGTAGAGGTTCCAAAATAAATAAATAAAACCCGCTCTAATACCAATTGATAGAACCTCCTTAAGGTCCTATCTCCTTTAGCAATCAACATGGAAAAGCTATGGGAAAAAACCCCCTCAAATTCCTTATTTTATTTTTCCCCTAAATCTATGATAGATGATGATTATAAAATTTTGGTGCTTATTGAGCATATTACTACTTGGTATTAAATAAATTAATTTTATTTAATGTGAGACTAACATCAAGTTTAGGGCTTAATGTTGGTATGTAGACTATGGTTTTGTTAAAATTAGTTAATTTCTAAGTTGATATTACAGTAGGATAATTAAATATGTGAATTGGTTAAGATAAAAATAAAACTACTTATAGATTAATATTAAAAACAAAAATTAAGTTTTAATAAGATTAAAATTTTCATTTGAAAAAAATCAGAGGAACTTCACCCCTCCCCTCCCCTCTCCTCTTTTCTATAAATGGTATACACATCAAGGATTGATCAAGATTCCCCTTGTAGATGCAGGAAAAGACTAGAAACAAAACATGGACTGAGTACATCAAGGTCCCCTCAAACACAATCATTTAGAATAAGGGAAAGGGTGCAGGGGAGACCTCCACCTTTCTTTCCATGTAAAAATCAGGGAGATGGGAAGGGAGAGGGAGCCCTTGTATTTCTCCTTCCCCTTTTATATGTCAACAAGGGAAGAGAGGCGGGAAGGGCAGGGCACTCCCTCACGAATGCCTCCGCTGCCAAAATGAGAAAGAAGGGCAAGGTCACTTACTAGTTCTACTAGTGGGTTTTTTACCCGTTTCCAAGTCTCATCTCAGATTAACCTGGACAAGAGGTTGAGTCCAATTGAACCAGGTTTAGCCTAGGGAGTAGCAGCATTAGCAAGTAAAGTTTTCCCACAGTCATGGGTTCCACCTCCAATGTCATCTTCAGGATCAACTTGCTATTAGTTGCATTTAAAGGCTTCGTGTAGAAAACATCAAATGTGTAACAACCATCTATACATACATAAGTAGTAAAAGCCTTCATCCTTGGAACCAGAGGCTGCCAACAATTTGGCATTTACAGGATAACTTTAAAGTCGTTGGTATAATATTTGGCATTTCACTTGAGCCTCTCCTTTCTCAGCCTCTCCAATTCCTTGACCATTTGCCAGTGCTCCAATGACAGATTAGTCTCACCAAAACTCGCAGTCATCAATCGTGCCATTGTCATCCACCTGAAGCAATAAACACCATATTGGTAAGGGGAAACACAAACCACAAAGATTATCCCTTCTTTTTCCTTTTGGCTTGCATGAATGGAAAGAGGAAAAGATTGATCAACCTGCTGAAATCTGCTGCGCCCAAGGTCCGGTCTCCTTGCCTAGCAGCAACCATATCATCTTCTAATACCTGAGAAAAAGCCAGCATCTTTCAATTCAAAGATTCTTCTCAGAAGGATGATATTTTCTGGAAGCAAATACCAGTGTTTTCAGTATTATCTATTAACGTATCAATATGCTCTCTATAGACCAGATTATTCCTGTACATCATAGTAATCATCTATTACTTTGAATCATGTATCTCCAATAAACTTGTACTGCTTATCTCAACAAATCATGTGGTTTTGAGAGATGAAAGACTACAGGTGTGTGGATTCCAAGCCCATTACTTGAAGAATGCACACTTTCAGCTTCAAGTCAAGCAATATAAGCACATTCCTCCCTGCCTACACCCACATGTGATAGAATAGAAACATGAAGCCCATCAGAGTGCAACCTTTTGTCTATACAATCCCTACTCCAAACTATCATAGAGAATACTGCCCTTCACATGAAGCAGTGTAAACATGGAGTCCGGATACTGCTATTGAGAACATTATGGATACTTCTCTTAATTTACATGGGTCATCTTGTTCAGGAAGACCATTGAGAGGTGTTTCAGCGCATGAAGGCATCAAAAGTTGGTCAATACCATCCTTCATTTAGTTGTGATCAGCTATACTGTAAATCTGACATATGGTTGTTTTGTCCATTCCACTTCTCCTTATTCTGTAATTATGGAGTATATATGTGAAAGAAGAGTCCAATTCAATAGCAACTTGATCATGTAATTTCTTTTTAGTTTTCTTATGAGTTGCCTACTCAAACTAGGGAACCTTATAATTTATTATTATGAATAAAGTAAAAGGATTCAAACAAACTATCATTAACACCTGTTTTATTCACGTACTCTCTGATTCAGTTTCACAATAAATAAACTAGAATTTGGAAAATGTACCACCAAGTTTATACTGTTTATGTATCAGATGTTAATTTCTATTTCACATCCTCAATTTACCACCAAACATGTTTGCATTCAAAATGCTACTATCCATTCAAGATGGGCCACTACAAGTTAGATAATAGAAAAACAAAGCAATGGTTCATTCACAGAGAAAGCAAACCTTTTGCATTTCGGGCTCGATCACATGAGATAATGATCTTAGTGTAACCAGATACCACCTCCAAGCTTGCAAGTCTTCTTCAGTGGGGCTTTTGACATAAGTGACACCAACTGGACGGAATGGCAGTACCAAATCAGCAGGTAAGATGCTAGATTTACCTTCTGACAGGATTAGTAACTGAACATCTGCAGGCATCTCCATCTTATAGTAATCAAACTCATATTCAACCTGTAAGCAACAAAGAGAAAAACTTAGTAGTTTCCCTTTTTCTCATATTTATACATGAACTAGTTGATGAGATTAACCTGTTGACATTCCATAAGATTCTTGAGCAGTCTCACATTAGCAACTCCAACAGAGTTGAGTGTTCCTGAAATTAACCTTGTCTCATCAAATGTTAAGTGGGACCCTCTCACCAGCTGCAAAGCTCCAGTTATCAGCCTGCCACACATCCAACCAAGCAAAACACATTAGGAAAGATGAACAGGCAAAGCAAGGGTTTTTTTTAGCTCATAGAAATTCCTATCTTTTCCATGATAAAACAGTAAGTGAAAAGGGGGCTTGATATTTTGCTACCTGTTACTTTGATAATCTTTTCTGGGTGCAAGGGTGGTTGTGTTTAGGTACTCCACAGTGAGGGGTATACATTGTGAGAATGGCAGAATACTCTGGATCACAAGATTAAGTCGGCTAACAAAAATTGCAACACTCTCAGCATTAAGACCACAGAGGTTCAGCGACAACTTCCCCACAGCAACAGAATCAACTCTAGCATGGACCTATTCAACCAAACCCAATATAATGATATCAGTGATGAAAAAGTCTAGATAAATGCTAGTTTACAGACTTAGATCATTTCATGAGAGGGAAAAGTTTTGCTTTGTCTCAATGATCATGGAAACCAACCAATTGAATATAATTACTCATTTGGTTGGGTCTTAGAAAATTTCTCAGCTAATGAAGTGCCACAACTACTGTGTAGCACACAAATACACAACAATGCAACAGAAACAATATCATAGATGTTTTCATTCATAAGATAACAAAGCCAGATGATAAAAAGAGAAAATAAGCAGTCAATGTGCAGGCCAACTTTTACAAGAAGTGGACATCTATAAAGAGATACTTATTGAAATTCAACCACAATCATAGATTATAACGGATGGATCCACAATGCAGTTTGTTTGAAACAAAAAATTTATATTGCTGCTCAGGTTAAGAGATATTTCTCTTTCTACATAAAAGGTTTTAAAGGTTCATTTATCTGTCGATATAGATGGAAGATGTGCATGTGTATTGCCTTCAAGGATACAGGTAGACATCCATGATTAGTTCTGAACATAAAATAGAAAAGGAAACACTATCTAAACATCAGTGGAAAAAAGGCACATACCCTGGACAGAAGATGCAACACCATGCATTGAGCTGCTACACCATCATTGCCAAGAATAGAAGTAAGATGTCTAAGCAATGTTTCTCGAATCCCTCTTATCAAACTGGGTTTTGGCTGCACGTATAAAGAAAACATTCAGGTAGAGAAGGCAGTAACCTCTAGTTAAAATAAAAAGAGCTTATGTTTTATTCATAAGGACCATTAGGCTTGAGCACGAAACCTAACAACTGCATCCTGCTGACACTGCAACTTCATGATGTTTGTAATATGAAGTTCAAGCCAATGAAGACCTTAGATCATCAATGTTTATTGTGTTCTGGAATGATTCAGAAAATCAAAAATAGAAATTAAACGAGAAAAGGAACCTCAGTGACATGTGAACCAATAAGGAAATCCTGAAGAGCAAGCTTTCGATGTATTAAACAATGGAGCCGTGGAACCTGAATTATATAATCAACACATTCAATATCAACCACCAAGCCCACTTAAGGTTATAAAATCATAGCAGAGAAACTAAAAAATACTTAATCCAACTATTCAGGTTATGACTTGATATGTGAAGGCACAGCAGCAGATTTCAAAGCTTATGTGTCAAGGGTAAATATCCTGAGCCACCAACAACAGCTCGATCATGGCCCAAAAAATCCATGATATTTGCAATCCAGTCAGTGGCCCTATATGATCCCAACCAGCCTACAAGACACCATTTTACTTGGGAGTAAGAAATGCAAATGACAAGATTTTTTCAGCCTCTTCCACTCTACAGATGAGAGTAGACAGTGATTGTAGACAGCAAGAGTAATATTACTCATGTATATCCAAAGACTGGAAGAAGCATGCACCTCTACTATTCCTCTTTAGAAATTGGTTTATCAGGTTTAATGCACATGAATGCTTGTAAACAAAGTTACTGCAACTGAAGACACTTGTAATAGGTAAATAATACTACAGACCTTACTAGGAGGCAAATGAGCCAAAGCATCATCACAAAGGCCATCCATGAGCTCATCTGAATCAGTCTTATGAACAACAAGCTCTGGATCAAAAGTGAATACTCCAATGAACTCAACAACATCATTCAGCTTTAGATCACTTTCCAAAGAATCATATATCTACAGTACAAAAAGGCCCAAAACTGAAGTTTTCAGAATAGCATAGAAACAGAGAGAAGCAGGAAAGTAGACAAAGACGGGAAAATACAAATTTGGCTTCCTCTCACAGTTAGAACTATTTAAACAGAAAAAGAAGAGGGAATAATTCCTAGTGTTTTACAAGTCAATGGTAACAAAAGTTTTTACCTTAACAAGACATGAAAGAGACTTTGTATTAAAATCAGGTACCATGGAGATGTCTGCCACATGACCATGAGAACCATGGGATGCCTGAAGTACCAGGGAAGGAAGTTCCTCTTCCCGCTAAAAGAAGAAACAAGAAAATAATTATTCCAGCCTTAGTCGAGAACTAGCAATTTACATGCATAATGTGAAAGCAAAAACAATACATGAAGAAAGAAAGAAAGAGAAAATATTCCTCAATTTCAGGACTTTGTGTTCCAATAACAGATTTTCTGTTTTAAGACATGCCTTTTTAAACCCCGGCTGGGGATACTTACAAATCAGTTACATTCCCAGCCTAAACATGGCAATGATCAGTTTGAATTTTAGGGTCATACAGAGGTTTTCAGGGGCAGGGTAAATGAATTTGCAAAAACTGTCACCTATGGGAGTTTATTCACACTTTAACTATTTAAATTCCACTTTTTACATTGTGCAGCTCATATACTTTCATTATTAAAGAGAATTTTTATTCTAAATGTTCTGAAAAAATATTTTCATTTGTATTAAGCAAGAAAATAAAAAATAGAGATTTAAGACAGGTTGTTGAAGTGGAACAAGTGGGGTGCTGTTATTTGTGTCACAGGAGTAGTTCATGAGAAGAAACTAATATAAACTGTATCTGTACCATCCCTAGCTGAAGATCTCATCTGTCCAAAAAGACACCCATAAATCCAAATTGAGGCCCTTGACTTTCTGGAAGAAGGTAGAAATCTCACCCCATCTGAATACTCACACAAAAATGCAGCATGATCCTTGCTCCGGAACTTAATTAATTAGGAGAGGATCCTTTGAAAACAACACACTCGATACAAATGGCTGAAAGAAGGGATGCCAACACTCGTTTCTTTCAGTCAATTGCCTCGATCCAAGGTCAATCTAACAGAATCATCTCCCTCCACATTGACAATGCCCTGACTTCTGATAGATCTGATATTACTAACAAAATCCTGAGTTTCTACACAAGTCTATACACAAAGGAAACTGTCGACAAGACTTTCCTTGATCACATTCCCATGAAACATCTTTCCTCTCAACAAAAAGATGGCCTCAAGAGACCTTTATCTAGCAAAGAGGAGGAGACACACATGCTTATGCCCCTTAATAAAGCCCCCAAACCTGAGTGATTCAATGGAGAATTCTTCAGAGCTCATGGGCTATTTTTGCCAAAGACATCAAAACAATGATGGAAAACTTTCACAAAGAATCTCCTTCCAAAATTTGGATGCCACATTCATCACCTCCATCCCAAAAAACAAAGATGTTGAGTCAATCACAAACTTTAGACCAATTAGTTTGATCTCAGTCTAAAAAATCATTGTTAGAATCCTTTAAAACAGACTAAATTCAGTTCTACCCTACATCATCAATAAGGAGCAAAGCTCATTTATTAAAGGGAGGGTCATTCTTGATGCAGCTATGGTTGTTCACAAGACCATCGATTGCTTCAAACCTGACTTTTGACCTATGATCATGTTGAAGCTAGACTTCAAGAAACCATTTGATATATCCCTAAACCCCAACATCATGGGATTTGGAGAACAATGGAGGTTCTAGATATCCAAATATTTATCTTCACCCAATACTCAATCCTAATCAATGGAGGAACCTGCAATTAATTAAGAAGTTCAAGAGGTCTTCACCAGGAGATCCGATGTCCCCACGACTCTTCAATATTATTGTTGAAGCCCTTCCAAGCCTCTTTAAACTTGCTATTGAGATTGGATAGCAAAATCCTCTCTTTGCTGATGGTCGTTTAGATATCCCCCTAATGCAGTTTATTAATGACACTATCATATTTGGTGAAGGGAATCCTGATCAGGTTTTGAACATTAAAGCCCTCCACGTCTTTGAGATGATGTCTGATTAAAGAATAAACTGAACTCTATTCAAATTCAACATTAGCCAAACCCATACATAAAGCTTTTGGCCACCAAAATTGGATGCCACACTGGTTCCCTGCCCCATACCTATATATGGCTTCCCATTATTCATTGGTCGTAATGACAAATCCCTTTGGAATCTAGTTATTAAGAAGTTTCATATTAGATTATCCACTTGGTGAGAAGGGCAGCATTTTTGTTGTTCTGATGTGTCAAGTGCCAAGGCCACCTCGACTCTTTAATTTGCAAACGTCCCCGCATTTAATCAAGTGGTGTTTGAAACCATCTAAAGCTCCCCCCCAAAGAAAATCTCTCATCAGTTTTTCAATGTGATTTGCGATACTAGCTAGGCAATGGAAGAAGCATTGGGGTGCCCACCAGCAAAACCCTCTCTCGCTTATGTTCGTTTAGGTATCCCCTTGATGCAATTCCTTGATGACACTATCATATTAGGTGAAGGGAATCCCAATCAGCTTCTAAACATTAAGGCCTTCCACATCTTCAAGATGATGTCTGGTCGAAGAATCATCAAGAAGAAAAGTATTCTATTGGGATTCAACATTTGCCAAACCCAAACATAAAGCTTTTGACTGCCAAAACTAGATGCCACACTAGTTCCTTCCCTGACACATACATTGGCCTCCTATTATTCACTAATTACAATGACAAATCCCTCTAGAATCCAATCATTAAGAAGCCTCACACTAGACTATCTACTTGAAAGGGAAAGCACCTCTCAAAGGTAGGGAGAGTCACTTTGATCCAATCTTGTTTAGTGGGCTCCTAGCATATTTTTTTCCTTCCTCTATTGCCCAACTAGTATCGCAAGCCACATTGAAAAAACTCATGAGAGAGTTTTGATGAATTTATAAAAAAGAGAAATAATTTGTTGACTTAATTATAACCAAGTACAATGAGCTTCTAATTATGATAGAGAAAACGAGTAGAATCATATTACAATTAAACTATCCTTATCCTAAATACACCTAAAGTCAAACACTAAAAAATAAGTCCTAACACAATTAAACAACTGAACATAAATACAAAAATAACACCTTTAAACTGAACCCCTTCCATAAGACCTTCCCTTGAGACTCTTATTAAACTCCACCATATTAATTCTAGTTTTGTGAGACTTTCTGCTGTGAGAGTAATGTAAGACTCTTTCGCACTTGTTTTTCGACAATTTTTTTTGGAGGGAAGCTTCAGATGGTTTTGAACATCACTTAATTAAATGGTGGGACATTTGCAAACTGAAGGGTCTAGGCAGCCTTGGCTTTTGGCACATCAAGACTACAAAATGTTGCCCTTTTCACCAAGTGGTGTTGGAGATTGAATCTCCATCCCTTGCTCCCTTGGTGCGACTTTGTGATTAGAAAAATGGGTGGAACCAATGACACATTGTGGTTGGGCATTGGATCAACACACTGGCTCTCTCCTATTTGGCGATATATTTCCCATACATTCCACCATTTCAAGGACACTATTCATACTATTGCTGGGAATGGACTCAAAACCCACTTCTAGAATGACCTTAGGGCAACCAACACCCCTCTCTAGCTCATCTTTCGGTTAGCAAACAACCAAGGAATCACCTTAGCCAAGGAAATTGGGAAAGGCGATCTCCAAAGCATTGTCTGGACTGATCTTTTTTGGAGACCTCTCAACGACCTTGAAGCCATTGAGGTTAGTGCCTTTCTAAAGGAGTTAGATCAGCTATACTTAATGCCTTCCCTAGGGGACAAGCTCATTTGGTGCCTTGCATCTGACGGTATTTTCTCTATCTTGCCTTACTATAATATGCTCTCAACAATTGCTTTTATCCATGTTCTGGCCCCCACACCAAAAGTTGAGAAAGCTTGGCATATTTATATGGGCCATACAGGATGACGTTTTTTGTCTAGAGTGCATTCCCCAACAAAATCATTTCCAAAGACAATCCTTCCAAGAGGGGTTCCTTGCAATCCTCCCTAGCATGTGATCTATGTGGAGTTATCAAACAAAAATATTGATTACATCCTTGTTCATTGCCCATACTCCTTGTGAATTTGGGCCTTTTTCTTCAACGAGTTTGAGCAATCGATTTGCACTCTAGCTTCATTGATCTCTACCTAGATACCTCTTCCCTTCCTCAGTAAATGCATGACAAAGGCTTGCTTGACTATCATCCCTTGGGGCCTAGGGCTTGAGCAAAGCCAAAGGATCTTCAACCAAGCCTCCACTGATTGGTCCACCACAACAGATAAGAATCTCACTCGCATCATCTCCTAACTACTCAAGTTTGATGTCTTCTTTGATATCAGTGGTAGTTTGGTCTTTTGTCGCTGGTGTTTCCTTCCCCAAGACTGCTGCCACTACTAAGTGGCTTCCCCACAATGAGAGTATCATTAAACTCAATTTTGATGGCTCCTCTCTTGGGAACCCCAAACATGCTGGCTTTGGAGGAGTCTTTTGGGATTCCTTTGGTGCTTTTCTCACCTCATATGCAGGACCTCAAGGCTCATCTTATTCCATCTCTGTTGAGCTACATGCCTTAATACATGGATTAAAGATTTTTAGAGATCGCTTCTAGGGCATGCTATATGTTGAAGGAGATTTTGCAATTGACATCAGCTGGTCCTCAAGAGGAAAGGACCCTCCCTAGCTAGTTTGGCCTTGTTTTTCTAAAATTCAAGAACTTCGATTCCCTACTTCTAATTGGTCCCATGATCCAAGATCAGCTAATTGTTTTGCAGACTCCATGGCTAAAGAGGGGGTCACCTCCAATCCTTCATCGTAAGAGGACTTCCCTCTTAACTTTTTGCCTTCTTTGTTTTTGTGCCTTCGAGCCTTAATTACAAACACACCGAAATAATTACAATATGTCGCTCCAATACTAATAAGGTAGATTCTAGAAAGAAATCAAGGGAGAGATTAACTTCTAAAATAAATGCTACATGTTTCTCGCAATCCTCGTTTGCTAACGAATGAAACAAAACCTAGCTGACACTTTGGCAGCTAGTCACTTAAAAAGGTGCCCTCTTCATTTATAAGTTCAATGTCCATCCACAATTCAATATGTAGACACTAATGTTTAAGGCTAAAGTGACTTTTCAAATCTAATTTTGAGCTATCTACAATGCGTGGAATGCAACATACATTTTTCTAGATCACCAACCTTACCAAGAAAGCAAGACAACACACACACACATACACACACACACACACACAGCCATAAAAAAACATATATACCTTCTTCTTGGAGCATGATGATGTACCACCAAGTTCTGAATTAGAACCCTGAGAATGCAACCCAATTAATTAAAAGAAAAGACAAGGCATGATGACAAAACAGATCTGAATTGCTAAAAGACTGTATGTTACATTTGATTCCATGTCCTCGACATTTGGATGCCTAGGTCTCTTTTCACCATGTTGAGTAGAGGACATGGCTTTGTATCTGTCTAATAGAGGTGAAGAAGAGTATGACTGCACACTCCAAGAGTTCTGACCTGGAACCTGAGAAAGAAAAAATATGAAAAAGGAAACGAGTCTCACAAAGTTCTAAGCTCCAGAATTTTATATGAATGTTCATGCACTCCTCCTTCATAGAAAAGAACCCGAGAACCTAATTTGGAAGAATTACCTGAACGCAGTATAGGAGGCTTCGCTCCCAGATTTGCATTTCTGGCCCCGGACCCATGTCAACAGATGAGACATCAGCAAATTTGTTAGTCCTCCAAGTTGGGCCATCCTGTAAAGAGAAAAACGGCATCTGAGTAAAATTGGATGAAGTGGACTTTTCAAATATTTGAAATTCACAAATTAGCACTGTAAATTTTACTGAAAAGAAATTTTGATGAAGAATAGAAATCAGCAAACGAAAACAACCTTGAAGGCGCCAACGTAGAACTCACTACCGAGCATGTCCTGAACCATTCCCCGGAACCGCACCAGAGAATTTGGCTGAATCCATCGCTGGTTTTCCGTGTCTAGGAAAGGGACCTGAGGCAGAATGGGATGAATCCATTCGTTTCAGTAAAAATAAATGGCGAAGTCAACCTTTTTCAACACAACAGGGAGGATCACCATTAAACACAGCATCTAAAGGGGGCAGACTATCTTACAGAGATCTTGGTTTAAGTGTCGGTGGTTTGAGGTACATCGAGCATTTGAAACCAACATTAAAAAAGATAAAGAAAGAAAAAGGCTTCCTATCTCAGATAGAACGTCAAGGTGATGATGATGAACAGGGATACTACAGAAAAGAGAATGAGAATTTTAACGAAAATAGGCGGAAACAAGAAATAGATCACCCAAAGTAAAACTTGAAGTAGTGCATGGCAAACTTTGTCGGGAGAAGTTAACCCTCAATAAGTTCTAAATGAAAATAGATGAATTCAACAAACAAGAGAGAGAACAAGGAAAACAAAATTGTACCTGAGAAAGGCCACCTTCGTCAAACAAAAACTTCTGAAAGACGTCTACAGCTCCCCAATCTTTGTTGCTGAGACTTGCTGGATCGAATCGGTCCGACGCACTCACTGCCCTCTCGAATGACAATCGTACTGCTCCGAGAGGATTCAGCAAGCAATCGAAAGCGGGGCCCACCATTTCCTCTTCTTCCTCTGTCTCTGCTCGGTAGTAGCGACCGCGTGCGCAGGGGGGAAGAGACTGTTCTGTCAATAGAAACATCGGGGAAAAGTTAAGGCCTTTTTCCCGCCAAATGTGAGTCTCCCTCACGGCTTTCCCGCCAAATGTGAGCCTCTCGCCTGGCTTTCCCGCTGATTTTCCTATATCGTTCCCGTCATTTCGTACCGTTAGCGGTGTCATGATCTAGCACTCACTAATCCTCAAGCTGGTGGGCCCATAATCTAGCCTTTAAATTATTAGTTGTGCAATCTATCATACTTATTTTATTATAAAAATTTACATACATATAAGGGTATTTTAGTAGTTTATCTTTAAACTATTTCTTGATCTATTATTTTTATTTTTTATAAAAATAAGTACTAAGGGTATTTTAGTAATTTACCTTTAAAGATATCTTATATTGTTATAACTAAATATAAAAATTATTTTTTTAATTAATACACACAATAAAAATAGTAGTAGGGTTTAGGGCCACGTCTAGGGTTTATGGTGTTAGGGCATTAGGGTTAAATTTACCTTTTTATTAAGCTCTTATAAGATTATAACAAGGGTGTTAGGGCCGCATCTCGAATCTAACATGGAAAAAAAAAAATTAGTAGACATAGATACTAGATTTATACAAACATCTCTTTTGCATCATTTTCGATTCTTATAAATAAAGCAAAAAGAGTGGTGAATTTATAGAAAAAGATAATTCGTTTACTTAATAATAAGTGATTACAATGAGTTTCTATTTATAATAGAGGAAAATTATAAAATAAGATTATAAATTAACTACCCATATCTCAGTTACACTCAAAATCAAATACTTAAAGATAAGTCTTAGAGTAATTAAACAACTGAACAAGAATAGAAGACTAACATAACTCAAACTCCTCTAACTGAAATATTTTTGTGAGACTTCTTCCTATGATACTCCTATAAGATTTTATCATATTATTTGTTGTTCTATGAGACTTCTTTCTGTGAGAGTTGTGTAAGACTCTTTCGTATATTCCCCCTCGAGCAGGAGTTTATAACTCTAACTTGTAAGGAAAAAGATTTTTGGTCTTCAATTTTTCTTTAGCTAAAAAATCTTCTTCATAGATACAAATTTTTCATCTTTTGTTCTCCCCTTATTTGATTATTTTGGTCATATAAAATAAAATACTTTTTAATTTATACTTCCTCTTCTACTTCTCCCCTCGGTTATGGATAAAAATGACACAGAAACCTAGCTAGGACAAAAAAAATATGGGAGAAAAAAATTTCTCCTAGTTGTATGACAATATTCTATACACTAGTAAAAAATGTTCAGTCTATAAAAAACTTCACTCAATTTCGAAGGCAATAAAAATACCTAATTTTAGGACACGAAAAAAAAATTATTCACTATTCAGGGTAGCTCAAACAAAAATCATCTCTTTGGTGAAGAATGAAAAACTTGATTTAACTTGGATATTGGGCACACTCCTATATTTTGTAGGTAATGGATCTAGGCATTGCTCCAAAGCGATAAAAATGATAAATTGAAGAAATACTAGAGGAACACAAGGATAGTTGCACATCATAATTCAAATGGAAGGAGGCGACAATGCAATAATCTACTGCCAAAATTTAACTCTAGAAACTTTGGATAGAAGGAGATGGAAATGCAACACTCTGCTTGAGACCGTTTTTAAAGAAAATAATAAGGACATTCTTATCAAATTAATAATAAGTGTGACCCTTTTTTTGAAAAAAAAAAAAACAAGGGAGATTGTAATGGTAGATCTGTAAAAATAACAAACATCAAGTTGGTCCAAGTATGGCCTCGAATAATATTTTTGGGTGGTGAGCATAATTTTGTAAGATGATGGTACAACAGATACACAATCGATGTAGACAAGTAAGCCAACTTTAGAAATCAAACTGTAGGCAAAGGATCCCTACAATTACCTCCAAGAGGGGGAGAAAAGAATGAGAAATATGAAGGATGAGGTAGGTGACAAAACCTACCACGAAGGATTCTACAAGCTGAATTAAGCTTGGTCACTTTAATTACTCTATTGGTATGATTTACGTCTTGTTCTTAGTTTTTTTACAGGTAAGAACTTAGCTTGGAAGTTGAGTGCTACATTGTTCGCCTCCTTTCGACTCATCTATTGTTCCACTAAGTGGCTTATTCTTAATTGAAATTTAAGTGTTGCATTGTACGCCTCTTATTGATTTGAAGTATGGGTGTTGCTATCATTTGAGAAGAAGTACGAGGTACAAAAAAGAATTCCACTTGTTTTAGTAATCATATTTTATATGATCACAATATCTAAGTCGAGGCGAATACAATATGGAGAACTTTTTTAGCAGAAAGATTAAAGACTAAATTTTTTTTTCCATACAAGTTGAAGTTATATACTCTAGCTTGAGGGGGAGTGTTGAGGAGCAACTATGGAAGAGTTTTACATGACTATCACAAAAAAAAGTCTCATATAACAATAATTAATATGACGGAATCTTATAGAAGTCTCATGGGAGAAAGTCTCATAAGTGTATCTTAGCTAAAAGGAGTTTTAGTTATTTTAGCCTTTTATTTATGTTTAGTTTTTTAATTATTCTATGACTTATTTTTTAGAGTCATACTTTGGGTGTGACTGAGACGTGAGTAGTTTAACAGAAATCCAAGTTTACTTGTTTCCTTTGTTATAAATAGAGGCACATTGTACTCCATTACAATCAAGTTAATGTATTATTTCTTTGTTTAAAAAATTCAACAATGTATTTATGGGTTTAACTTGGATTTTTACAAGAGAAATATAAGGCTTCTTTCACTAGATTTTGAGGTTCATGCTTCAACCTTTGCCTGTTATTTGGATTTCACCCTTTGGAGTGCTTTAGGGACAACTTAACCTTTTTGTATTTATCACTTCTAGATGTCTGGTTTTTATGTATTTTATATTTTGGCTTTAAATTTATTTGAACATCCTTTTTCTTTTGCACATTGACAAGTATCTTGAACAAACGTGCTTTAAAAATAGTGATCTAAACATGTGAAATTTATTAAGATATAATGAAGCAAACCATTGTTGGCTTAGGTTGACTCAAGTCTCGTATATTGATGATAACAAAATTAAAACTGCTTGAGCTAATAATTATAATTCGAGTATTTCAGATACATTTTATTCAAGAAACACAAAATCAAGGTCTATGAGGAAGAATCAGCAAAGTCATTACAAAGTCTTCATGCCAGAATGAAATGCTGAGTCATCTTGAAGAAACACCTACAAAGAAGTTCGAAGACTTGAAGACCTAAAATCAAGAAATTTTTTAAATCTTAAGAACACTAATTTTTAAGAGGATCACCAACTAAATTGCAAACCTAAGGTATATATATGTGTGCATTAGAGCTTTAGGACATGCAATTTTTCTCTAAAATCGTGTTTTATCAATGCATACAAATGTTTTAGAAACTTTAATTCCCTTGGAAATAGCCTAAATCATGCTTATAAATCATTTTTTCACATTGGTAGTAGGCATGATAAATCATCCTGTATAGGCTTGATTGATCATTTAGAATGCAGTCATATAGATTTTGTAAAGCATGATTGATCATACAGAATGGTGTTAGGCAAGATTCATAAAGCATGATCTGTCATCTTATACAAGCATAAATGATCATCCCAAAGGCATGATTGACCATACAAAACATTGCCAAGCCAATTTTTTTAAAATACGATTGAAATCGATGAGGCATGATTGATAAACCTATTTTGTAAAGGGTTTCAAATTGGTTGATTGGTGCCTTGATCAATCATTAGACTTAGGGAACACGGAATATAACCATTATGCATGATTGATTAGTCATACATTTTCATTAATCGATCAATTTTTGTAAATTTTTATTTTAAAAAAAAATTGTTTTAGCTAGGGATCTTATAAGTATGCTCCCAAACTCATTCGAGAGCATTCATTGAGCATCTAATGGCAAACCAAACTTTTCATAAAAAAATTTGAATCTTGAAATTCTGATTTTACCCTTTTCGAAAGAAAAGGATACATTTGCCTAAATTCTTAAAAAAAAATCAAATTTCTTGGCATTCTTTATTCAATCAAAGGTCCACATAATCCCTTGACGTGCTTGAAGGATTGGAAGCTTGGGCCTCACAGTTATCTCTCCAAAAAGGTATAAGTTTTTCATTTTTCTTTTGTATTTTCACTTTTTTTTAAAGAGAAATAGAATCTAGTTGCAAGAAGATCTTTTGGGAGAGATTGGATAAGTGTAATTGGATATTAAACTTGCCTTAAAAAGAGCGGGTCAATCTCTTAGTAATTTTTGGCTACTAAAGCAAAATTAGTAAATTTTTCCTAAGCAAGGTTTTTGGGCAGTGATAACCACTAACGAAACATCGATAACAAAAAACTTTGGCCTCCTTGTGGTTATGTGCATTTGATCACATTTTTACATAATTGTTACTTTGAATTGCACCACAAACACTTGAATTTTCATTTTATACTCAATTCACTCCTCTCTTGAGATGCCACCTAGACCAACAAAAAATAATTTACTTCACTTGTGTAATGATAACACAAGTGTTTTTTTTCATGTAATAAATAAAGTCGATCATCATTAATGCAATTTTATATAATTTTCTTTGATAGGAGAAGTATTTTACCTTCAATATTTCAATGTGGAGAATTTAGTTTGTGTTCAAGAACAGTATGAACGAGTCTTACATGACTCTCACATCAAGAAGTGTCACAGAGCAATAATTCCTATAGAAGAGTCTTAAAATAGTCTCGTGGGAAGAAGTCTCATAGAAGAAGCCTAATTAAAAGGTATTTTATTTATATTAGTCTTTTATTTTTGTTCAATTGTTTAATTACTCTAGGATTTGTCTTTTAAGTGTTTTACTTTGGGTGTAACTGAGATATGAATAGTTTAATTATAATTTGATTCTACTTATTCCTCTATAATAAATAGAAGTTCATTGTACTAAGTTATAATCAAGTCAATGAAATATTTTTCTTCTTAAAAAATTCAACATGGTATTAGAGCAGATTTTATTAGTTGACTTGATCAACCAACAAAGATAAAGTGATTTTTTTCAACCGACAGAGATAAGGTGATCGTTTTCTTATATGTCATCTCTATTAGTTTAGGTTTGTGTTATTTTTTTTCTTCCTCATTGATGTTTTCTAGTATCCATTTTTCTCTCGATGTTCGTACCTCCATAATACTATTTTTGTATTGAAAATTTTATACTTTAAGGGAATTATTTTGAGTCTATTTTTTTACGGATTTTTTTTTGTTATTCAATGTTTTCTATAAAGAAAAATTGACAATTGAAGTAATAAAGATTAAACAATAAGAGGTTTTTTTCCCATTATGTTATGTTAAATCTAGAAGATGATGAGTTCTAATGAAAGAATTTATCTTGGTCAGAGTGAATATAATAAAAGTAGTTTCCTAAATAGCCTAGGTTAAACTTTATTAGATAACTCTAACTTTATAAATAGATTAAACTACCATTAAAGTGATTTAATGACTTGTGACCCTTCATATAATTCATTCCATGTAAAAGCATAAAGATAGCATAAAATAATAACACATAAATTTAAACATAGGTCCCCATTTAGGTTGACATTGACATTATGTGTATGAACCCCTATGTATAGGTGATGGAATAGCCATTAAGTTAGAACAAGACTGGGTTAAGGGTGTCTTTCTTTTTTCTATTTACTAACTAAAAACTATTCTCATAGATACAAAATTAGATATGTAGGTGGAGGGCTAATCCAATACGAAAAACCATTTCGTGCGAAACATGCAAAACGTTATCTCAACCATCCGATCATGATCATGATCAACGACTATCTCAGTCGTTCGATAATCGAACAACTGCGATAACTGTTTCGCACCAAATGACCTTTCATATTAGATATATTTAGGGATACCCCTCCTTTCTCAAAACTTGAGCTTCAATCTTGTACAATCAAAACACCCAAAGACATTTGATGCGAAACATGTAAAATATTATCTCAACCATCCGATCATGATCAACGACTATCTCAACCGTCCGATTAGTCGTTCGATAATCGAACAATTGCGATAACCATTTCGCACCAAATGACTTTTCATATTAGATATATCTAGGGATACCCCTCCTTTATCAAAACTGTTTTGAGCTTCAATCTTGTGCAATCAAAACACTCCAGGACATTTTTTTTTTTAATTTGCGGGAGAGAAAGACTTGTGGATCATTTTGTGGGAAGTATTTTCTGGTTTTTCTCCTTAGAAGTCTTACTCCGACGTCATATAAAGCCAAAAAGATGTTCCCTATGATGATCCCAAGCTTAAAGTAATCACCATTAATGCCGGTAAAATTTTCTTCTGTGGAGCTTCTCCGTGGCTGTCAATTCACGAGTTGAAAGTTGTAAATCAAACCCATCTCATCCGATTGAAAATTGCGATTGTCTCTTTTGTCGTTCATTGTCCAAAGACCGAAAGGAATCCCACAATAGAGCCCCCAAAGCACTCACCAGATTAGAAAAATTGAAACAATTCCAGACGTGGGTTTGGAAGAGAAAGATCTCATCTGTCATGACGTGACAGAAAAAAGGACACCTCAACCAAACAAAATAAGAGGCAAAATTCCATCCTCTCATCTCCTGGGTCATGGCTTGGAGAGTAGGGATCCGACCGTTCGTTTTTCTCCAAATTCATAATTTCCCTGAGACAGTTTGTCTTCTCCCTCGCCTGCTTTTGTTTGTCTGGTTTACACCATGAACCAAGCTTTTTTAGAAAAGGAGGTTGGCAAAGTCAACAATGGCGTTATATTCAATTCCAATCCTGGCCAAGTTGAACTCTCTTGGGCGCAATGCAAGCCGTATATCTTTGAAACAATCGCATTGAAAATTATGGCACTTTGCACGATTTGCAGAACAAGATGGTATTTCGTATTTTTACATCATATAAGCTTCCTTATGTTTAATACATGCCGACAGGGATTAAAGACAACTGAAGTGAGAAATAGAATAATCAGGGAAGCTTTTCATTCAATCTCGATTCTCAAGTAGTTATAGGAAATGCAGTAACAGAAACAATGCATGGTCTTAATCCGAGCATATTTCTGTGTAGAAGCTGTACTTCTTCCATTAAAATCAAAATGCTGTCGAGCAGAAGCAACAGAGTTAAAGAGAAACCCGGAAAACCAGGCGAATCTTATCATATAAATCTAGTAATCTGCCCTGCGTTTATAGAAAGACAGTTCATATATATTCGTCTGATACTTTCCTGACGAGAATTCTAACAAGTTTATAGAAAGTAAATGGGGGAGATTGAGATAAAGAAAAAGCAAGCAAGAAGAAGAAGATCAAAAGACCCTTCTCCCCCTCCTCCCCAAAAAAAAAGAAAAAAAAAAAGAGAGAGAAAATGCCTGGCTTTCCCTTGTACGCCATCAACCCTTTAAGAGATCATCATCGATTTCATTGCCGAAACATCGAGAAACATGGGCAGGAGAGAGGTGCCGCCGGTGACCGGAAACTCCGATGCATGACCCAGATTTCGAACAGAAATCTCCACCAGAGAAGGCTCTCTTCTTCTCTCATTTTATAGACAGAAATATAAGAAGACAGAAGACAGCCGAAGAGAAGTGAAAAAAAAAAAAAAAAAAAAAAGCCAGAGATATTAAAGGTTTTCAAAGGATTCGGATTGTCAGCACCCAGAGAGAAGCGAGACTGCTGGAGTGTTTTTCCTTTTCTGAAACGAATTTTTCGAGAGGAGAGACAGAGAGAAGGGGTGGAGGATTTAAAGCTTTTAGAGAGAGAGTAAAAAATAGAAGACAAGACAAGAGGCGTTTTAGTGAGGGAGATGAGGAAGAGTGTTCCCAAGAAGACGACGAGCGTTTTGCTCTCGTAATAGTGGGGGCCACTGTTGCTGCCCTTTTTGTTTCTCACTTCCTTCCTTCTCTTTGTCTTCCTCTTTTTGCAACAGTCAAACCATATGAACCCCTCGTTTCTTCCCCAAACGGCCATTAACGTCTCTCATATTCTCTCTCCTGTCCGAACAATAAAAAAAACTCCTCACTGTAATTTCTTCCCATTTGTCTCAGAGTCTTTTAATGGGTAGTTTGGCTTCTTCAAACAACAATGGCCGCTGGGGTTGGACTATTTAAGGTTTTCTGTACGTTTCAAAATGAGAAGAAGTTGCCATACGTACAGTTGTCGGTACGAGCAAGAGAGTTGGTGAAGAAGTCCGACATTATTCCAGCAACAAAAGAAAAATTGAAGAGTTCCGGGCAACATAGGCTGGCCTACCCAGAATAGAAACGGCTATCGTGGGACCCTTTTTCCTCCCTTTTGACTATGATATGAAATGAATTTGAAAAAAGAGATAAAGATTAACTTTAAATTTTAAGTTTGTTGACTAACCCCTCCTTACTAAGTCTGCCACTTCTTCGCGGCCCGAACCATGATAATCCGATATGAATTGGTATCGGTTATGCGAATAGGCATGGCAAAAATCCGATAAAATACAAATGGTATGTGTTATGTGATGTGCTACAAGGAAAAAAGACATTTGGTAGCAGTTTTTTTGTTTGTTTTGCCAATAGAAAATATTTTCACTTGCAAAGAGATTAATTTCCCATAAAAAATTAATTTCCCCTCACATTCCAAGGAAATTAGTTTCTACAACAAACAACATTTTAGTTTAAGTTTTTTTATCAAAGACATTTTTTATGTAGTTTAAATCCATCAAATAACTCATGTTCAATTTTTTGTTTCTTTTGAATTAATTTATATCACCAAAAAGGATTTTAATTATTTTTTCCTCTAAGGAAATTTCCCTCACCTTTTTTTTTTTTTTACAAATTCAATTTTTTTCTTTGTCTTTTAAGATTTCCTGCATACAGTTAAAAGTATGATCGATCAATGGGTCAGAGTGTTCGATCGATCTGTAAGCTACAATGCTTATGAGAAAAATAGGTTTTGTTCAGACTTTCATTTTGTTATAAGGGAAAAAATATTAATTTTTTTTTTATCTTGAAAGTAAGTAGAATCAAACCAAATTTCTCTATTTCTTAGAGTTAGGAGATTGATGTCTTCTTGAATTAGTACCAACTATCCCTCTTATTCCATTTTCTACTCTATTCAGCCCTTTCATCTTGCAATGATTTTTTTTTTTTTTTTGTCATCACTTGAATAATAGAAAATATTAAATCATTTATTTAATTTAATGATGTTGTTATAGCATCCAATAGGGTTTTAGTGGGTAATAACTAGTTGCCAATTGGAAGCATACATCCATCCCTCTTTTTCTTTTTGGGCAACTAGAAATACATTGTTCATACAAAAGCAACTTTATTTATGTGAAACAAAATAGGAAGGGAACTAAACTAATGTTTAGGTTGGAAAAGTATTAATTTAAAAGAGAATTGAATGCAAGTCATAACCCAAATTTTATGTAGCCAAATTTCATAAGAACTTGAAGCCTTTTTCCACCTGATTAGAGCCAAATTGGTAGTCATGAGTTTCACTTATGCTCACTCCCAATTTTCATGTAAATTTGAATCTAAAGCCCTTGCTTTCAATATATCCATATCTACAACTGATAGAGAGTCCTACAAAGGAGATGGAGATAGAAGTAATGCTTCAGGCTGATCCCCCACCATCACAAGATCCTTTGGATGAAAATCCTAAATTCTCTTGTCACTAGGAATTGATTCCACCCACATGAATACTTATCAAAGGAGAATCAAGAAGCTAGATTCCCCTACTCATATTTGTACACCTACGATACCTAGTTGATACCTTGAAAAAATAGACAAAATTGTTAGAGATATCTCCAAGGACCCATGATTGTTCTATGTATTACTTGATTGTTTTGTCTTGAAAGCCATGCATACAATGTTTTTAATGAAATACAAAGTTCTTTTTCCATCAATACTCGTATGCATTATGTAATTTTTGTGATTTCGAAAGGGGAGAAAATCCCACGAAGTAACAAAAATCTCAACTCAAAGCAATTAAAAGTTTTTAAAAAGTTCATACTAAGGGGCCAACTGAATCAAGTACAAAGCATATAACCAATATTATACTTGGGAGAGAAAATTCAGGGAGAGTTTGCACATTCATGCATCCATCATATATTCATTACCAAGAACATTTTTTATTGCTCAATGCGTGTTTGTCATCCTTAAACGGGGAGATTGTTGGTCAAAAGATTACAATGAAGTTAATTTCAATGATAATAAATACTTAATAACTAAATGGGTAATTGGATAGAAAAAGTTTTGGAAAGTGAATTGGTAGCACAACTATCTGATTGGGGCAAGCACGATTGAATGATACATGCAAAAAGTCTAAGTTGCTGCCAAATAATTATGAAGACCGCTCGATCACTTGTCAGCCAACTAGGAGAGAGAAAAGATTCCATTAGGAACCATCTTGGGCGATCCACACTATGAAGGCTTGAAGGAAAGAAGTAATGTCATTTATTTGTCATAAATTATACTTCTTTTGAGATAAATAATCTGATAGGTTTCAATCACCGTAATTTGGCTAAACTATGTATTTTTTTTCTCCTTTTGCCAACATGATCATTGACTCTTCTAAGATCAACATCTCCTTATAAAAAAACTCAGATCGAGAATTAGTTGAATAGTTAAAAAAATAGACTTACAAATATTTTTTTGATATTTAATTATCTATATAAAGTCTCGTTCTTGATAGCATAAAGTACCTCAAAAGTTGAAGTATTTTGCTGCTGCTTGAACCTCTTTTGCAATATGACCTTCACTGCTTTAAATATCAATTTCTCTTTATAGATAACTCAAATCAAGAATTGGTTGAATAAGTAAGAAAATAGACTTATTTATATTTATTTTGATATATAATTATCCATATAAAATCTTGTTCTTGATAGCATAAAATACCTTGGAAGTTGAAGCTTTTTGTTGTTGCTAGAACATTTTTTGCAGTCTGACCTTTGCTGATTCAAATATCTATTTCTCTTTGTAGATAACTCCGATTGGAAAAAATCATTTCTCCTTGAAAGTTAGACTTGAATATCTTTCCATAAATATATAATTTATAATATGAAAAGCTCAGTATAGAGGTAAAAAAACATAAAATAACTAATGGGTGAAGGGACTGAAAAAAAGATAAATACGAAACATAAACTGCTTGAAATAATAGATAAGAAAAGATCACATTACCTCTGTGGGTTGACCTAGTCAACTAACAAAACATTCTCTGATAACATATTGAATTTATGGAAATGAAAAATACTTCATTGACTTATTATAATCAGAGTACATGAACCTCTTTTTATAATAGAGGAAGGTAGTAGACTCCAATTACAATAAAACTACCTTTGTCCTAATTACACCCAAACTCTAACACTTACAGATAAATCCTAGCATAATTAAACAACTCAATATAAATAAAAGACAACATAACTCAAACTAGAACTCTTCCATGAGGACGTGACCATAAGATAAAGATGTCAGCTCATGGCTATCTTTGTGGGTCCCACTTGTTCTTCTAACCAACTGGTGGCTATCTTTGTGAGTTCTTCTTGATCTTCTGACCAGCTCTGGCTATCTTTGTGAGTCCCACTTGATCGTCTAACTTATGTGATAAGGATGCCAGCTCGTGGTAATCATGGTGGGTCCTATCTCTTATGGGCTTGAGCCAATCTTACAACACTCTTAGATATGTAGGCTTTCCTTGGTCATGTGACCCATATTACAATACTCTTAGATATGTAGACCCTCCTTTGTCGTGTGGGCCATGGCCCATCTTCCAACAACGAGAACCAATTGACTAAATAAACTTTATCTGAATGACATTAGAGAGAAAAGGGATTGTAGGTGCCCACTTGGCCTACCATTTGGATCCCTTTGAAGGTATGAGAACGAAGCAAGTTATAAAGATCGTTTGACTGGACCATAGGTGACTAAATAGTTTGCATGAAGATAAAATGTAGGAAATACTTCTCAAATTTGATTTGACCAACATAGATCAACATAATTTGTAAGCGATGTACCATTGCAATTTGTAGCTCAAATCATGAGATTATGTTATATTTTCAAAGATTTTATAATCGATTTATTCTACTTCGGTAAAGTGAAAAAGTGTCATTTTTTTGGAGAAATGGCTAGTTGCTAGACAATTTGATTGTGTCTATTTAAACGATCTTGCATATCCCGCTGTTTACCAAGCTTGCTATAGAGAAAAATGAATCTCTCTCTGCATCCTTAGTGCTATATAATTTTCACATCATTTTAGGAAATATTTTTGAAAGAGCTAAGTACTCAAATCCATGATTTTAAAACTTAGTATGTATTTGGTATGTTTCGTGTTAAATTATTGATTTTTAGGGCCAACACATAAACACAAAAGATCTCAAGGGGAGAGAAGAAAAGAACTCTAGCTCTTTAGAGAGAGGAGAGAGAATGGAAAGAAAGAACAGGAAAAGAAAGAGAGGTGTAATGACAAATTTTAGCCAAGAAGAAGTTTGAATGTTTTACTCCAGGCCTTGAGGCTGTATTTATAGTTGTAAGAGGGTGTTTACAATGACTACAATACCACTATGGCTACATGCTTCAAAAAAAAAAAAAAAAAAAACACACGAGGACATACACCAACTCACATAATTACAATTATATGTCATCTCTATGGAAACTCTACTTATTTACTAGTCATGCCACCCCTAGACACGTGGGTGTTACTTTTAACAACTTGATTGAGTTTATTTTCAAATCCATTAATATGAGTTTAATAATGTTCTCGTTGTTAGTATATTAGATTAGGCCTTCTTTTAGAGAAATTCTACAACTTTTCAAAATCTAAATAGTGAGTTTTTTTTCAGATCTCATTGAGAATATACTTTGAAATTATTTATTATGGTTAGTTATTTTAATATTTTTACCTAATTAAAGAGGATACAAGCTTAATAAAAAAGAAAGTAATCTTCATTATACTGTAAACCAATCAAGACTTGGGTAAGTTGATTGGTACCTTCTAATGAAAATTCTTTTTTTGGGTTTAAGTGCCTATACTTGTTGGGTAGGTGTTGTAATTTGGACCCTTTTGGTCTACTATTGTAGATGTCATTAGGTTATTGATTAGTGAATTCAACTTTGAGGTGCAAACATCTTGGGAGTGGATGTGATTTTGGGTTATTAGCAACTATAAGTTCGTTGTAATTATTTTGGTAATTTGTCCATTGCATTATTTTATTTTTTTAGTAAGTTTTAATTTGAATGTAGCCATTAAAATTTGATAAACATGTTCACCCCTCTCCCCATCTTGGTTTATCCTTCTAGGTCCTAATAAGGGATATTACAAAAAGTACACTTCAATTTTCTTGGTCTCTGATAGAGTATTAAGGATTCATCAAAATGGCAAGTTGTGACTTAAAAACCTTTGCTACTAGCATGTTTGCCACCAAACCTCCACTATTTGATGGAAGTAAGGGTTGGCATCGAACCAAGCTGGTTCGCGAGTGACTCGAGCTTAGCTCAGTTCTGGCTCAGCTCGATTAAGTTTATCTAGATCTCAAATCGAGGTCAAGATCTAGATTAAGCTTGTTTAAGTTAACGAGTTGAGCTCGATCCAAGCATGGCTCGGTTCGAAAGCTCATGATCCGGCTTGTTAACTTAATGAGGGCCCGTGCACAGAAGGGTCTTCGACTCTTCCTCTTCATTCTTCAAAATCGGGAGGGGGGGGGGGGGGGGGATAGAGAAAGTTGGGATTCAGCAGGTGACGATTAATCGAAAATGAGGATTTGGGGGGAAGATTGGAAGGAAATCACGTGCAATATGCTCCTTTAGGTAAGTTTTTGTTTTTTATTCGATTTCATCTTCTTATTCTTCATTCTTCCTCTTCAATTTCTTCCTCTCTGATCTTCTTCCTCATCGATTTCTTCATCCGAACTTCTTCCTCGTCGATGGAAGTGATGAAACAAAGGTAAGTTCTTTTATTCTTTATCTTCTATTTTTTTTTTGTCGCCTATAACAATGATTTTTTTTATTTTTTATCTGCTCACGCCTCGTGCTGTTTCAGGATCTTCTTCCTACTCTCGAAGGTAATGCTCTCACCATACTGTTGACAAATCAGGAAGTGATTCCATCAAGTAGTAGGTAAAAGAGAATTAAGAGAAGGAAATAGGGGTGAACTTAGGTAGAAAATTTTTCTCTCTCAAACAAGGTATGAAACTCAATTTTATTTTCGGTTGCCTTTTGTTGTTGACATTTGAAGCTTCTTCCGAGGGATTGAATTATTGTTTTTTTTCACCATAACACATTTTCATTACCAAACAAAAGCTCCTATGTTCATAGTGAGATTTTTGCTACGAATTCCAATATTCTTTTTCCAGTTTTTGTACTTGCTTCATTCTTTTTCTAACCACTGCATCTTGCTTCAATCAGGTAAGTGAAAATTTTCGTTTGCAGGCTTTATTGATGTTGTATTCTTTTTGTTCCTCCTTGCACTCTTAAATTTTCTTTTTCTCAATCGTTCTCAAAATTTTATTTTTTTACGCCTTATGCTATGCATTTTGTTTTTTACTATAGCTGTACCGCTAT
Organism: Aristolochia californica; assembly: GCF_029961685.1. Lineage (NCBI taxonomy): Eukaryota > Viridiplantae > Streptophyta > Magnoliopsida > Piperales > Aristolochiaceae > Aristolochia > Aristolochia californica. The sequence continues at coordinate 2,761,285 of NW_027181771.1, forward strand.
GTTTTCCAAAGGATTGAATTATTGTTGTCTTCACCAAAACACATTTTTACTACCGAACAAAAGCTCCTCTGATCATAGTGAGGTATTTGTTATGAATTTCCTTTTTTTTTTTTAGTTTCTAATCTTGAGTTGTCAAAGGCTGGTTTGATGTCTTGTGAAGCTTGGGCAATGTATTGTGGAGATAATGCTACCAAACAATAATAAGTTTTACGCATAATTATGCAGCTTTTATGAATAATTTTATGTAGAGTGTATAGATAATTTTATGCAAGGTTATTCAGAGGTTATGCGCAATGTTAGGTAGAGGCCATGCCCAAGTTTATTTAAAACCATGCCCAATTTTATGTAAAATGTATGCATAATTTTATATACAGTTTATTGTACATGTATTTTACTCAAATTTTTAAATGTAGGTTAAAGCTCTAACTCAGTTAAAATTATTGGGCTCAAGTTCGAGTTCGAAATATCTAAATCAGGCCCGACTCGAACATAGGCAGGTATGGGCTTGACTCGAGCCGATGCCAACGCTAGATGGAAACAATTACACACTCTAGAAGTATAAGATAATATATTTTCTACTAGGGTAACATTTTTATCTATGACAAATTATCTCCAAAGACCATACATTCCATAAAAACAATGAAGAAAAGGAAATAGGAAAGGATATCAATGAATACATTGACCACAAGAAGAAAATTTTATTAAACCATATAGCATGGAATAAACTCTGGAGTGATAAGTATGGAATAAACTTGCATAAACTCATGAGGGTACCTCACAAGTTAAGGAAACTAAACTGAACATTCTCATTAGGGAATATGAGAACTTCAAAATGAAACCAGATGAGGGCATGATTAAAAGATTCAATGAAATCTTGTATAACTTGGTCCTTCTAGACACCATCTACATTGAAAAACAAAAGGTTGATTGAAGTCCTTAATAGCTTACCCAAATAATGGAAGCCCAAAGTAATAGACACAAATGAGATTAGAGGAGTTGAGAACATCATCTTAGAAGAACCAATAGATAATTTTCTTACCCATGAAATCAGTCTAAAATAATACGAGAAAGAGAAATCTAGGTCTAAGAATACAAATAATTTGGTAGGTGATTATAGTGATTGTTGCTCTTGTGATTCTAATTCGAATGATAATGATATTGTTTTCTTTATTGGAAAATTTTAAAACTTTTCTAGGTTTAGAAAAGGAGTTCAAGCCCCAAGAAGAGGCCAAAATAGTCAAAGAGTTGAAAAGGAGAGCAACCAGTTTGAATCACTTCATTGCTGATTGTCCTCTGAAGAAGAGAGAAGAAATGAAATACCTAAAGACAGGAACAAAGAAACCAAGCTAGAAGGTTTTGAGAATGAAAGCTTGAGATGTAGTTCTTATGCTCATGAAGTGAACAAGAAGAATAAAAAAAGTAGTTGCCAACATGGAAGTCATGGAGTTCGAGAGTGAGGTATGTTCTAAACTTGAAAATGATAAATTTGATTGAGAAAATTAATTGAATAATGTGCACATTTTCTTGTTAAGAATGAGAAGTTGACCAAGATGCTTAATCAATAGAAGATTGAGAAAAAAATTTTAAATGCCATTGTGAATAAGGTAGTCTCAAAGTTGGATGCCTGAAGTGATGTGCATGAAAGCTGGCTTAAAGTGCATGAGAGTTGCACTAAGAGTAATGAGCATATGGATTTTGAAATGTTGCATGATGGTTGAATTAGCATTGTGGAGCGTGAGGCCTCAAATGATATCTCCTCAAATATAGATCAAATTGACATGAAATTTTATCCTTTTGAAACTAGACTTAAATACCTTTCATTTAAGTATAACTTTTATTCATAATATATATTTCTTTTGAGATAAATAATTTGATATATTTTGGACTTTGTAATCAGATCGAACCGAGTACTCTTTCTTCTTTGACCAGCATGACCATTGACTCTTCCGAGATTGATATCTCCATTTAAAAAACTCAGATTGAGAATTGGTTAAATAGGTAAGAAAATAAAATTACAGATATTTCTTTTGATATATTTATACATATAAAATCTCGTTTTGATGGCATAAAATGGCTCTAAAATGGAAGCTTTCTACTGCTATATGAAACTTTGTGCTTGACCTTTGCTGCTTCAGATGTCGATTTCTCTTTCTAGAAAAATATGATTTCAACGATTCTTTTTGAGTTGGAAATTAGACTCAAAAATATTTCCAAAAGTTTATAATTTTCTATATGAAACATATGGTAAGATATTTAAAAATCCAATAAAAACATGAACTGGGAAAGAAGACTAAAGAAAAAACGAGAAACACCTTTTGTTTCTTTTTCTTTTTCTTTTTCTTCTTCTTCCTCACCTTCTTCTCCATCTTCTTGTCCTTTCCATCTCATATCTTTCCCACTCTAACATATTGTTGAAACTTAGGATTCTATGTTGTATAATAATGGCAAAAGAGGATTATGGGGTGAGAAGAAGAAGAAGAGTTGTGGAGCGAAGGTTTAGGAGGAGAAGAGGAAGAGTGACTAATTTGGAGAAAAGATGAGGAAGAATAGGGTTATGGACTTAGTCCAAACCCTCCCCCTTGAGTTGTATTTGTAGATATAAAAAATATTAATATTGTAAGAATACCCTTCACCCTAGTAAGAGTGAATAAGAGACAAAAAAAGTAAACTAATTATATCAGTGCGATCTTGATTACATCATTTCTTCCAACATCCATCTAATAAAAGGAGTGGAGTTGGTGCTAGGAATGAATTGTTTTCACACCTTAGAGGAAGTTATATGGGATTTAGAAAATATGACTATGGAATTCTCTATTTAAGATGATTGAATTAAGTAGAAGTGCATAATGGATGGTGAGCATGACTTGTGCAACTAGAAACCCTGTAAAAGCTAGCATCTTTCAAGGATCAAGCTATCCTATTCCAAATACTTGGGTCGACAACATCATAAGGTAAGCATAAACTTCCTCCTTGATTACAATATCTGCTCACTATCTTTCAAGATGTTTTATTTGAATTGAAAGGTCTATTACTAAGGTGGCTCTATGACCACCTTATCCCCATTCAACCAAGTGCTCCTCTTAAGAGCACATGACCTACTGCTACCCACATGTTCAAAAGGGTAAAATTGAAACTTAGAAGTCATCATCGGACCAAGTAACAATCCTCACTCTGAATTGTTGGTGAAAAATAAAGATGGATCATGAAGGTTTTGTGTGGAGGTTCTTAACAACATCATTGTAAAAGATAAGTACCTAATTCTTGTCATTGATGAGTTAATGAATTGAGTAGTGCACAATTTTTTCAAAACTAGATTCTTGTTCAGGTTATCATCAAATCCAAGTAGCAAACAGTGACATTGAGAAAATCACCTTTTGGACCCATGATGGACACTATGGAGTTTTTGGTAAGCCCCTTTGGCCTAATCAATGCACCGGCTCATTTCATAACTTCCTTTTAGAAGAAGAAACTCCTTCATAAATTCCTTTTTAGAATTTAAAGAGGTGTTTTTGAAATTTAAAAGGTGAATTTATGGCATCAATAAAACTAAATTTTGAAGCCAAATAGCCGCCAAACAAAAAAAAAAAACTCACTTTCGACCCTCTTATATGTATCAAAAACGATTTTTTTAGAAAATTCAAAACTTGATTTGGAAGATCAACAAGAGGACTTTGATTGATGATATTGAGAATAAAAATATATATAAAAGGAGTACCTTAACAATCAAATTGAATAACAAGGTGTTGCTGAAACTTTTCAGTATATGGCTGCTTCAAACTTCGATGGTCCTTCTTTCATGCTCTTTTACTTAACTTTAGAGCAACTTAACAAAACTCTAGAATCTCTTCTCTAATACTATGTTATATTCTAGGATTTCATACTTGAAAGTGCTGGAGTTGAGGTGGATAAGAGGTAAGAAAAAAGGAGAAAAGAAAAGAGAAAAGAATTGGAGAACGCAAAAGCACGAGGACGAGCTAGGGTTGAAAACAAGGTGAGCTCAAGATGAGACTCCCTTCTCCAAGATGACTTATTTATAATTAAGGGTAAAAGCCCTAATATATGGTAAATATGAAAAAAGAACTTAAAAACACTTTGTAATTATAATGTATGCCACTTATCTTTTAATTACAAGGTGTATCATTGGAGTTTCTTCAACACTTTTTAAGGGTATCTTAGAAAAATCATTAGTTGGTTGAAGAAAAATACTTGATTTATGTTCGACGTTAGGCCAACTTCTATTATATGTAGATAGTGGGTTTATAGACATTACTTTGAAGTGATAAAAAATAAATCAAAGAAATACTAGAGATTTAACAACCTACAAAACAATTTCTAGGATTTCTGGAGGAATAAAAGAGGACAAGTTTTTTTGGAAAATTCTAGGGAGACTGTAACAATTGAACCATTAAAAAATAAATTGGACTAAACAAGACCTTAATCAGGTGTGCAAGGGAATGAGAAACCATGGAAGGAGAGACTGAATCTCCAAGCCGTAATGAACTGTGAATTGGCTCTCAGGTTTCTGCCTCACTGTTTCATCAATCTCTATCAAGCATTCTGGTTGTGCGCCTCAAGGTTACCATGAAAGAGAACGACAAGGCCAGCATCTTCCTTTAGTTGAAAATTGCAGAAACCATAACTCATTGTGATGTGCTTCAAACGGCTGGTTTCTGGGCATCCCAAAAATCGTCTCTTCCCTGTCAGATTCATCTGTCATTGCCCAATCCTAAATATTAAGGTACACAACTGCACTTGGAAGGAGAAGAAATTTTGGGTTCACCAATACAAGCTGAATTCGTCGGTGGGGCTTCCACTCAACTTCGTGGGAAAATTAGTTTATGGGAGACGATGAGTGATTTCAGTAGACTCACTGCAATCAGAATATTGAGGAGGTATGCCGACGCATGAATCAAAGGAAAACATATCCTCAAGATGAATGCTATTGTTATTAGAAGAAAAACAGCAGCTTGAGATTCTATAATCGTTCAATAATTCTGGTCGAGGATGTTCTTGTCGAGGAATCAACTGCTGATGGGGCTGTTGTCGGATGGCCTGGTATTGAAGACGGACAGATTGTTGGAGGACCTAAGCAATGGTGGTTCACTTCATTCCAATGAAGCCAAAGGATTCCGGTGTTGCTGTGAATCAGAAGACAAATCCAACAATTTCAGCGAGAGGATACATAGACGAAAGGAAAACATAGGAAGACGATGAGATTAAATATAAACAAGGGATAAGGAGAAAAAATTAGCAATTATCAGAAACAATTATATAAAATACTACATTCTAAGAATCAAATTAGAGAAAAATAATTCATCGATGGTCTATAAATTGAGTATATCGGGCATCTATTTAGAATAGAGAAAAAGCCTAGAATCAGAGTTAATACAAAACTGTCAATAAGAACTAAAGAGTTATAACACTTTTAAACTTGAAATACTTCTATGAGACTTCCTTCCATGAGACTCCGATAAGATTCCACCGTATTAATTATTCCATTGTGAGGTTTTTTCTGCAAGAGTCATGTAAGACTCCTCCATGTCTCCTCTTCCACAGTGTAGTAAACCCTCATAATCCTTGCCTATCCATTTAGTCATCAACAAGTCTCATTCTAAGTGTCCTTGTTCATCACTAATTATGGAGTTTAAGTCTAAATAACATAAGTAACTCTTAAGTAGGAAATTTGGCAACTTTCTTAATCTAGTGCTTTCCTCTTTTAAACATAAACTCAGCTCCATATTGTACCCAAGAGTCCTTTCCTAAGACAAAAATAGTTTACAAGTCCTTACTTAAATGTTCTAGTCCTTGCTAGAGTCTATTTTGTGACAATGATCGATATTAGGAAAGTTCATTTAGTTGAAAGATTGGAACCTCTTCTCTTAGTTAAGTCTTTCTCATATATAACTACCCATTCTACTCAAGAGCCACCATGTCCTCAATAGAGTCTTTTCCCCCCTCCAAAACTGCAAATCTTGTTCCCTAAGACTTTCCAAGTCATGACAACAAGCAAGTTTCTATTCTGAGTCTTATTTGTTGTCTCATTACCCTCGTTGTTGTATATTGGGTCCTTTTAATCGAGACATTTGTGTTGAAGAAGAAAAATCTTGGATTGATTACCTTGGATTATTATTCATTGATTGTTGTCAACTTGCACTACAATGACTCTTAAGAATACTAGAGGATAGAAGATTGTCTGTACTAAAGAATTTGCACTACTTCAAAAGATAATGCGTCTGATGGCTTATACACATAATGAAGCCACCTCCAACAAGTTTCTCCTATTGCTGCTATTTCTATAATAGGTATGATCTCTACTACTTCTCCATCCTTGATCATTGACTCAAACGCGTCTGAGCACTTGATAGGTAATGGTACCCCCCTGAGTTCTATATCTCCTTCTTTACTTGACAAATTTCTTTCCATACTTATGGATCCCAAACCAAGGTACACATTTGCTACACATACTCTTCATTTAAAAGATGGCTTATTTGTTCCCGCATTTCCATTAAACCTTTTATCTGTTAGTCAACTATTAAAAAAAAACTTTTCTTTTACTTCATGTGTTCTTAAAGATTTGAAGACAAAACAGGTTATAGCTGGAGGCCGTGACAGAGGGGGCCTCTACTATCTCTATTCACCAGCACTAACAACCACCACCAATGCTCATTATTTGACTCTTCAGTGGCACAATAGGTTAGGAGACTCAAATACATTATTCCCACATTATAGTCCATTTCCAGTCTCAACTATGAAGACTGTCAAGTGAGTAAACACTAGTGGAGTACTTATTCTTGTCATGGTGAAACAAAATTTTTTGCCCCATATTCTTTAGTTCACACTGATATATGGGGCCCTATGAACATCTCAAATGTTTCCTAGTCAAAGTATTTTGTTACCTTTGTGGATGATTTCTCTTGGGCTACATGGTTGTTCTTATTAAAAGAGAGATCAGAAGTCTTACCTCTTTTTAAGTCTTTTTGTGTCATGGTGTCTACCTAGTTCAACACTAGCTTAAAGATTCTTCGCTCCAATAATGTCAAGGAATATTTGTCTGTAGACTTCCAATCTTTTTGCCAAAACAAAAACATCATTCACCAAACCTCTTGCGTATACACACCACAAAAAAATCATGTTGCTGAAAGAAAAAATAGATACCTTCTTGAGGTTTTCCGTGCTCTACTCCATCATATGCATGTGTTTCATTTCTATTGGCCCTATGACATCCTCACAACCCGTTATCTTATTAATAAGTTACCTTCTTTAGTGCTTGGCAACCTGACACCATATTTTTTTCTTTTTCCTGGTGATAAGTTGTTCTCTCTTCCTTTGAGAGTTTTGGGTGTATCTGTTTTATTCATAATACTTCCCCCCATATTACTAAATTGGATCCCAGGTAATTAAAATGTATTTTTTTGGGGGTACTCTTGTACTCAGAAATGATATGTAAGTTACAATTCGTCTCTTCAAAAACTGTTTGTTTCTAGCAATGTCACATTCTTTGAGGACCAACCCTTTTATCTAGGGGTGGCATCGAGCCGAGCCGAGCCGAGCCGAGCCAAGCCCGAACCCGCCTATGTTCGAGCAAGTTTGATATAAACATTTTGAATTGAGCTTTGAGCCGAACCTTGTCTCAAGCCTAAAATTGTTATCAAGCTCGAGCCCAAAAATTTTAACCGAATTCGAGCCGAGCTCGAGCTTCAAGATACATTTAAAACTTTTCAAAAAATATATATAAAACTATGCATATATTTTACATAAAATTGGGTGTGACATCTACATAAAATTGGGCATAACCTATATATATAATACATGTATAAGATCGGACATGACCTCTACTTAAAAATTAAGCATAATCTATGTATATAATACTTATATAAAATTCGGCATGACCTCTACTTAAAATTGGGCATAATCTCTATACATAATACTTGCATAAACACTTCATAAACACTCCATAAAATTGTCTATACATTCTATAAACACTCCATGAAATTGTTTAGACACTCCATAAAGTAGCCTAAACACTCCATATACTGCATAACATTATGAATAAACTCCATACAATAATCAAACACAACAAAATTAAATGAAATATCACTATCAATTTACAATCACCCAAATAAAAACTATAAATTCTTTAAATAAAATCCTATTACTATTAGAGACTTACTAGAAAATTAAAAAATATTTTAAATTTTTCTTAGGAAGTTAAATTGACCTCTTATTACCTTTTCTAAGGAAATAAATAAAAAGTTAATAATAAATCTAATATATTATTATACTTATCGATAAAATTTTAATCAAATAAAATGTCAAATACAAAATTGCTATGAAAATTGCCTCATGCTAAAAGGATTATATCATCAACTGTCTAATACTTATTCAAAATTTTTCTATACGGTTTTCTAGCCCATCTTGGCAAGAAAATCTTACTCAGAAGATTATATGATTTTTTAACAAAAAATTATAATTAGAAAAATATTTTCAAAAAACATGAGACACTAATTGTCCCTATATTTCTACTAAAAATGTCTTTTCAACATTTATTGAAAAAATCACTAATAGTCTCTAGAACGTATTTCTACTAAAATATCTTTTCAATTTCTTAAAGAGCCATGAAGAAGGGACAAAGAGTTTTTTTTTCCTTGTTTATGATCTCGCACGTAGGGGTGGCTTCGAATAAATTATATATAAAATTATGCATACATTTAATTTTTTCAAGAGCTACGAGGAAAAGGAGTTTAAGGAAAAAGTTTTTTTTTTTTTACTTTACGATCATCTTCGCGCAGGGGAGGGGGGGGGGGGGGGAGATTATTTCTCCCCTAATTTCTCCTCCGAACTTACTGGTTCAGGTTTTCCACCGAGACGACGTGGAGGGAAGGGGGTTATGACGCTGGGGAGGATCTATCGTCGGGGATGACGGCTGTGACGGCGGTGTCGGAAGCGGCGATGACAGAAACAGAGGCTACGGCGAGGAGAGGAAGATATCGAACGGACGGCCACAGAGGCGGTCGACAAGCAACTGTTGACGGGGGTAGAGGTGGTGACAACAGCCGACGGGAGGGTCTCAGGGGTGACGAGGGGAGGAAAATATCCCCCTCCCCCCCCCCCCCCCCCCCCTCCTCGCTCCCGCTCTCCCGTTCCCGACCCGATACCGATCCCGACTCACTTTGAGCCGGCTCTCGAGCCGACGAACTGAACTTGACTTCGGTTGAGCTCGGCTTGTTAAGGTAAACGAGCTGATTTCAGAGCTCGAGCTTGATAGATAATGAATTGAACCGAGCCGAACTCGAGCCGCTCGGGAGCCGACTCGGTTCGAAGCCACCCCTAATTTTATCCATTCACCAATGCCCCCACCTGGTTTTTCTGCAACCAATGAGTTTCCTAAACCTATTGTGTCAATTGATGACTCCCCATTGCTCATTTTTTAACCACCCATCAGTTATCACTATCTTCCTATCAGTTTCTTACCTCTATTTCTTTTGTTGCTATTCCTCAGTCTTATTAGGAGGCCCTACAGAATCTAGGATGGAAATCAGCCATGGATGAAGAGAGTATATCCCTATACGAGAATCAAACATGGTGCCTTATTTCCCTACCATCTAGAAAAAAGTCGGTGAGCTATAAATGGCTCTTCACTATTAAACATAATCCGGATGACACAACGGCCAACTTTGTGGCTAAAGGCTACACCCAATGTTATGGGATTTATTATGAGGAAACCATTTCTCCAGTCTTCAAGCTCAACTCGGTGTGTCTCTAATAATTTCTTTCTACTAATTCTTGATAGCCTGTCTTTTAGCTAAATGTAACGAATGCCTTCCTCAATGGCGATATTAAGGAGAAAATTTATATGCAGCAAACACCTGGATATGTGGTTAAGGAGGAGTTAGTGTGCCACCTTAAAAAATCATTATATGGTTTGAAGCACACTCCGTGGGCCTGGTTTGACAAGTTTAGTCAAACAATGATTCGATTTTGGGTTCACGAGGTGCTCTATGAACCATTCTATATTTGTCAAGCATACCGAAAAAGGAGTTGTACTACTTGCTATATACATGGATGATATTATTTTGACGGGTAGTGATATTTTTGTATTAGTCAAGTAAAAAATAAGATATGCAATGAATTCAAGATGAAAGACTTGGGAGTCCTTAAGTACTTTCTCAATATTGAGGTTCTTCACTCCAAACATAGTATTATCCTGTCACATAGAAATATGTTCTTAACTTGCTCGAAGAAACCAAAAATGATGGGATGTCATCTGGTTGACACCCTATGGAGACAAATACAAAACTATGTGCTGCTTCACGAGATTAAGTTGATGTGAGCAAGTACCAAAGCCTAGTTAGCAAACTTATCTATCTCACTGTGACTAGACCAAATATTTATTTTGCAGTCAGTGTGGTCAGTCAATTTTTGCATAAACTCAGATGTCATGCATTGGAGAGAATTCTCAGGTACTTGGAAAAGGCACCAGGTCAAGGGGTCCTAAATAAGTGTCATGGTCATCTCAATATTGAAAGTTTTGTTGATGCGGATTGGGTTGAATCACTGGATGATAAAAAGTTTACTTCAAGATATTGTACTCTAGTTGGAGGCAGCCTTGTTACATGGAGGAGTAAAAAACTAAATGTGGTTGAAAGGTCCAATGCAAAATCAGAATACATAACCATAACACATGCGGTAAGTGAACTTCTACAAATTAAATCTCTTCTAGCAGAATTGGGATTCCACAAAGAAGGCCTTATGAAACTATATTGTGATAATCAAACAGTGATCCACATTGCCTCCAACCCAGGTTTTTTGCTCTTCTTGATACGATAAAATACTGCTAGATTAAAATTATCTTTAATTGATGTAATTTTTCAATTCCTACAATTTCTCCTAGATTAATGTAAATCCTTTCAATTTCCTAGAATCTCTCATTGAGTCCTATAATCTTAATAGATTAAGGAGTTTCCAAAATAATGTTATAAATAGGAGTTATGGCTGAAGGAAAAATCAGTCAAGTTTTTTCAAATCTCTAATTTCCCCTGTCAAATTCGTGTCTAGCACCTCTTCTCTCTTCTTCTCTCTTTTCTTCTCTCTTCTTTCCTTCTTTCTTATTCTAACCTTCTTAACCTCTCTCTTTTAACTCTTCCTTTGGCTTTTAGAAAAGATAAGGACCTTTCAAAATTAGGGTTTTTATTAATTTATAATATAGGAAACAAGTAAAATCATATTACACTTAAGCATGTTCTTTAAAAATGAGTAAAATCTTACAAGGATGTAGGTTTAAATCCAAATTAGAAAAATAGCACAAGCTCCAAATGAACTAAGTTTTAGAACTATACCTTGAAAGGGCCTCGAGGTATCCTTGTGGCACCTTGAGGTGTTCTAAAGGGCACCTCGAGCTATTGGAAAATTCTTTGCTCTAGGGGATTTATGTTTCTATTTTTGTCAAGGGATTTACAAGGACACCTAAAAAAGCCTTGAGCTCCAATAACCAAAAAAAAGTAGATATCCCTTTTATATTACAAATTCACCCATTATGCAGATTGTTCAAAAACCTTTCACAAAAAAATAAAATAAAAAAATTTAGAGTTAAAATTCCTCAATCCTTGTATGCTACAATTTGTGAATCACCCAATAGAACTTCAACACGAAAATCAACATGATCTCACTCGAACTTACTTTTAATTTTTTCTTGCTTCTAAAATCTATAAGTCTAAATTGTATTTTTTTCCACATCCAATAGTATTCAAGTGGGTGGCGATTTGTTTTGTGAAAATGTACAAAGTTCTTTTGGTAAAATAATCATTCGAAGTATGATTTTTTTGGTGAAAATTTACGCTTGGTGCATTTTGTAAATATTTGTTGAAGCACAAGCCAAAATACCACATTAGTCATTTTTTTAGTGAACCTCAAATAAGTTGTCTAATTTAAAACTAATCTACATTTCCAAAAACCTCATTAAAATCTTTTTATGTACTTGTAGTCCAAGCAAAATCTACATGAAAGTTGGTCAATACCGTCCTCGTTCCTCTAGAAGGTTCAATACCAAAGATGGGGGTAGAGGAAGAACTTTATCCTTTAAACTATAGTTGTATGCACGATTCAGGTCCAATATTCAGGCCATAATCATGATTAAAATTGAGTTATATTTGTTAATTTGTGTATGCTAAACTTTATTTTTGTTTGTTATGAGCTTGGTTTCTTAGCCCTTTTTTGTCGTTTGATATATTTATTGTAGATTATTTAATATAAACATTATAACTAAATGACTTATAGATGTATAAACTTATAATATACCATATAAGCTATGGTTTTCAATTTAATATTTCTACTTCTTAGGAGCCTAAGACCTAGAATACTCTTCATTTATCTTTAACTAAACAATCTTTCAAAATAAAGTTATCTAACACATGAACAACCTGCACTCAGACCTGGTCCAGCTGGTTAGTTTCCTTTGACTTTGCAATCCTCAAACTAAATACAGAGATAGATAGATAGATAGATAGAGAGAGAGAGAGAGAGAGAGAGAGAGAGAGAGAGAGAGAGAGAGAGAAAAAGAGAGAGAGAGATAGAGAGAGAGAGAGAGAGAGAGAGAGAGAGAGAGAGAGAGAGAAAAAGAGAGAGAGAGATAGAGAGAGAGAGAGAGAGAGAGAGAGAGAGAGAGAGAGGTGAACTTGTGTGATAAAATGGATGACATGTGAAGACTTTGAAAAGTTCCCAGCTCATAGATATGTATAAATATATATGGTGTAGAACTTAAGGTACCCATGTTTGATCCATGACTCACCTACTCCCTCTCTTTTATTATAGCCACAATAATAAACATATCAAAGGTATTATATGATTTCTTCCTTTTCATCGGCACAAGCAATGGTGTATGCACTCAAATACCATTATTGATCTCACCTGTATTTGTTGTTCCCTACTCTTTCATGATTTTCTTTCATTTAAGATGCCCAACTTGGAGAGAGAAGATGAAGCAGACATAAAGAGATCACATAGTCTTATTTTACCCTGAAAAATAGACAATACCCCCTTATTTGACTAAGTAAGCTTTATCTTTCAACCAATGAACTTGTTGATTTCTTACAAAAGTCCAATGGGGAAGGCACGATTGATCGAATACGAAAAATTATTTGGTGTGAAACATGCAAAACGACTATCTCAGCTATCTGATCATGATCCAACGATTCAGATAGGGGAAGGACCCCTACAACCTCGACGGTTACTATGTCTATTTTGGTTCAATACTCCATCAATTCAATCACTTAAAGCCCACTTACCTTCTCGTCCTACTAACGACCGTTATAAAAGGCAAAATAAATTAGGTTAAAGCAATAAAAAATTTAGTTTGGACACTGGGTCCATCTGAGATCCGACCGGTCTATCCAAATTTGACTTTTCGTCCGTCGGATCGTCGCCGGCATTCAAACTACGACTTTTCCGACCGGTTCGCGGATTTTTGTCTCTTTTGCCTTCCTAAACAGATGACACGTGTGGAGACCCCACTTGGTTCTGTGTCCGTCGCCTTCGCTCCTTGTCCGAGAGAGCATCTCCCTACCGTTGCGATTTAACGGTACAAAATTGCCACTCGTGTTTTTTTTAATTACAGTAGTGCACCTGAGCGTTTACAAGCTCTAACGGGTGAAAATGCGATCACGAAAAACAATTGTTTGAAGGGTAGCGAATGTAAATTACGTGGAATATGAAGGGCTTTATCGGACTTTAAATATGTCTGAGCTTCTCCTTCATCATGGCTGTCACTCATCTACCATCATGCGTTCATGACGATCATCATCAAACGGCAAATACACCCAAAAATAATCTCAGCTCTCCGTAACCCCTTCTGCTTCCTCTTCATGAAAAATCCGTCGCGAAAATCCCATTTTTTTTCCAAGTCTCCTCATTTAAAGTGCTCTAACTGGGTGAAGAGGTTGGTTTTCGTTCTCTTTCTTTCGTTTTTTTCTGTTTCCGACGGTGTGGGTTTTTTCTAGTTCGATAATCTCTTGAGAAGAAAAACCTGCATCGGGAGTCCAGAAATCTCGTTTTTTTTCGGAGTGCTTTCCTAGTCTTCAGAAATGTCGGTGTTGTAATGAGGAAAACAGCTCAGACAATGATTGACATCAACTCCGATATTTTTTAGTTTTAAGGGTAGGAAAAAAAGAGTTTCGTTTGGATAAATGGTGTTTTCTTGTTCTGAGGTGCCATACGCGCTAGTTTTTTTCGGTTTTGAATAGATTACGGGCGTGTTTTATTTATTTATGTTTTTTTTTAAGCTGTTTTTTAGTTTCCTTTTGCATCTGATGGGCCTTTCATGGTTTCGTTTTGAGTCTATCAGAAGGTTTGTGTAGAAAAGCCATTTCGATCTTTAATGCCTCTGAGTGAACTTCGATGGATCGATAAATTACTTGGGCATTTTGAATTCTCCTCCTTCGTCTATTGGGAAATCAATCTCCTTCATCCCATTTGTCAAAATCACTTAGGCGGGAGATGTTCGGCACCCAGATGAGAGAAATCTCTCATGACCTCCAAAGTCAGAGGCAATGTTGGAAGAGCAGCAACCAATCCAGAAGAGCAAGTTTTGTTGTGAAATTCCAAGACCTCTATGGGTTCACCGTGGAAGGGAACGTGGATGATGTGAATGTGATGAATGAGGTTAGGGAAAGGGTGAGACAACAAGGAAGAATATGGTGGGCAATGGAAGCAAACAAAGGGGCGAACTGGTATCTGCAGCCAGAGATATCTTCCATTTCAGAAGGCATTGCTGTTTCGTCCCTGAAGTTTTCTGCTCTGGCAAACACGATTACAAATACGATTGCTTTGAAGAAACTTATCAGGAAGGGAATTCCACCTCTTTTACGGCCAAAGGTGTGGCTTTCTGTTTCTGGGGCAGCAAAGAAGAGATCTACTGTTCCGGATAGTTATTACCATGATCTGATTAGTGCCGTCCAAGGGAAGGTCACACCTGCAACTAGACAGATTGATCATGTATGTAAGTTTGTCTTTGATCTTGTTTTTGATTGTGTCATTTCTCGTATTATTATTCAATGTTTATATTTTTATTTATTATTTAATTCACCCTTGTTTATAATCTGGTCTTTGCTTCACAATGTGATGGCCATTGAGGGTATTAGAGGAATCAATTTTTGATAATGTAATGATTTATGTTTTTTGCTTGCTTCTTATGATTTATAGTGGTTGTTTTCTATCTGATATGGTGTGTCAATTGAATATATACTGATTGTCTTATGCAATCTTATCTACAATTTTGGTCCAAATTAACATTGTTTGGGCAATGATTGGTGCCACATCCAGGCGTTTCATCCTTTCTGTAATTGAGGAATTTCTGGTTGGTAGAGAAGAAAAACAGGTTCATTGTGTATTTAATCCTTTAGAAGTACTGGCAGCTTTTTCATAATCTAATTGTGTATAACATTGTAATAGGAAAAGTAACATGACTTTATAAATTTTTCTTTTTATTTTTTAATTGTGTATAACTTAGAAAAGGAAACAGTAACACAAGTTTATAATTTTTCCTTTTCTGTCTTTTATTTTGGAATGAGCTTGACTGAAGAATTTTGTAGAGGATTGATTTGAGATTGTGAGTAATTGTCATATTGGAGTCACACAAAGCTAAGGTAGCTTCTGCTTTTTCTATTTTATTTATTTGTAATCTGATCAATAACTTTATTACTTAAACCAAAAAAAAAAAAATGACTGAGAAGATTTTTGAGGCGCAGAACCTCCATGTCAGCAGGGGATGAGATAAAACGTGATTTTTTCTGTTAGTTGAATTGATAAAGCTGATTGTGGCTTTTGTGACCATTGCTAAATTTCTAGGTGATGTTTCTCTATGTTTCATTTGAGGCTTTTGTTAAAACATGCAGGATTTGCCTCGCACATTCCCAGGTCATCCATGGTTGGACACCGAAGAAGGTCATGCATCTTTACGGCGTGTTCTTGTTGGTTACTCATTTCGAGATTCTGATGTTGGGTACTGTCAGGTAAGCCAACCTTGTTTGCTTTTTTCTTTGGATTAAGCACTTCTTACAATTGAATCTGGTGACGATTTTTACAGCTATTTTATTTCTTTAGGGTTTAAATTATGTAGCAGCATTGCTTTTACTTGTAATGAAAACTGAGGAAGACGCATTTTGGATACTTGCGGTCCTTTTGGAAAATGTATTAGTAAGTGATTGTTACACTGACAACTTGTCGGGATGCCATGTTGAACAAAGGGTATTCAAAGACCTGCTTGCTAAAAAGTGTCCAAGGTATGTTCATTAATTATGTACTTTATTGGATTACTGAATGACTAACTGATGAAATTGACTTTCTCTTCCATGTATACTTATTCTCTGGTAAACAAATTGTAGGATAGCTGCTCACCTGGATGCTATGGGATTTGATGTCTCGCTTGTGGCCACAGAGTGGTTTTTGTGCCTCTTCTCTAAGAGCTTCCCTTCTGAGGTAGATTATAAGCATTGATGCTACTTTATTGTTTTGTGCAACTCAATTTAGGTAAAAAATTTTAGAAAGAAAAAAAATGAATATAAAAATAAGTGAAGCGAAAAAGGAATTGGTTATAACTGTTGAAACCCTTGCAGACATGGCATTTACAATTTCACCACACTAACTTAATCAATTGTAAACACCAACCATATACCCCATCACTACCTAAATAATGCCACAACAACCCAAACCTTCTCCACACACCAAAACACTTACTCCCACTTTTGCTCTCAATTTGCCTTTCTCTAAAATAATCCCCAAATCTAATCATTCACGCTACATCTCACGAAAACAACCCTCACCATTTTCTTGCTCACTCCAACCCATACAGATTACTCCCTCATATTCTCTATTCGTCTCAGTCGCTTCCTCTCTTCCCCAAACAAATCCTCTCCTCCAAATTACTTGTCCAGTTACCCTCCTTCATGATGATCCCCATCCTATTCTTTCCATAAACCACACCACACATTACGCCCCTATTTCTCAACTCAACCCCAACTCCAATCACTTTCCAAAACAAAACCCTAATCCGTCCCACCAAGAAAATTCTCACTCATACAAACAACCCACCCTCATGCACCACCTATGTATCACCCACCTTCCCATTCGACACAACCGCCCACCATTGTCCAAGACCAAAATGTTGTTGCTCTAAAAGAAGTTTGGTTGCTCCGAGATTTGGCTCTTACGTGCAACAAGTACCAACAACATAACACAAGAGCAGAAGAAAAGCGAGCTTAACAAAAAGTACACGACTTGGTTGATTGAAGAAATTTTTTACAACACTTTCTTAGTGCCTCAACCTTGAGGGCAAGGTTGATTTTTGAAGAGGGCTGAAATGATAAAACCCAAATTTATGTAAATGCACACATGTACCAAGCTAGGTGAGGGGTACAAATTGTAATTTGGGGGGCATTTATTTTGAAAAAGTCTAAAGGGTAAAAATGGCATTTTGATTTTTTTTTTCAAGAAAATCTAACATTGCACTACTTCTGACATGTGAGGATGGTTTCCTTATTCCTCGACTTTCAACCTTGAGGACAAGGTTGGTATTTAAGAACGGCAAAATGAAATAACCCACAATTAACCATAAAGAAACAAGAGAAGAAGAAAAGTAGAAGAGAAGAAGAGAAGAAGAAGAAAAATAGAAAGAGAAGCCACCTTCAAGAAGGCAAAAAGGGAAAATGCCCAAGGGGCATGGGTGGGGCATGAGGGCAAAAATGGAAAAATGTCATCTTCTCGATAAGATAAGATCTTACTAGATTAGATTTTTCTTTAATTGATGTAGTCTTTCAATTCCTTGAATCTCTCCTAGATTGATGTAATCTTTTCAATTCCCTAGAATCTCTCCTTGAGTTATATAATCCTAGTTGATTAAGGAGTTTTCCAAATAATGCTATAAATAGGGGTGTTGGCTGAAGGAAAAATGAGTCAAGTCTATTCTCAAATCTCTCTTACCTCTTTGTTCCCTCTCATATCCATGCCCTTGCACCTCTCCTCTCTTCTTCTCTTGTTTCCTTCTAGATCTCTCTCTATCTCCTTCTCTTCCTTTACTTATTTCTTCTTCTCTTCTTTCAACCTTCTTAATTTTTCTCTTTCAAATCTTCCTTGCAATTTTATGAAAAGATAAGGACCTCAATTATTATTTCTCAGTTTACTGATATTGTTCAAACAAATGCAATATATCATCTCTAGGAAGATTGTTAGTTGTTTCTTAGTAATATTTTTCAAATGAATACAAGATATCATCTATGCTGTTGACCATTTTCTAAGATTTTTAGAAAACCTCGAATCTTGAATGTATTTATCACCAAATAGTTTATAATTGCTCCCAAATTTCAAACCCTGGAATTTCAGAGAATTTAATACTATATTTGGGGTGCACATCCAGGTTATGCCTGGTTTGACCCACTTAATTGACTTCTTACCCCCAATAAAATGAAAATTAGTTGGATCACATTACTGCTTTTAATTTCACTGTTTTCTCTAAACCGTAGCCTAGAATGGTACATAAGATAACTTTCAAACAGCTACCTGTGCTTAAAAATTAGGAGACCTTCATGTGACTCTCATGTGACTTGCTGGCTTCTAAGTAACTTCTCCTTCTGGGTGCATCTGCAGACAACCATGCGGGTTTGGGATGTCCTTTTCAATGAAGGGGCACAAGTTTTATTTCGAATAGCGTTGGCGATATTCAAGGTATACAATATTTGCCTTCTTCTAGTAGTTCTATTTTATGACTAAATATGTAGATTTTGTCAGAGCGAAATCTTGAATTGTTTCTCAATGTTTTCAGCTGACTGTTAATCAAATATGCAGATAAAGGAAGAGGAATTGGTATGTGCCCATCAGATAGGAGACGTCATCAGTATCCTGCAAAATGCCTCGCACCATCTGTTTGATCCTGACGAACTGTTGACAGTAAGTCAACTTCATAAAGTTCTTTTGATGAATGGATGTTTATATTTGCCAAATGATTGTTGCCTTTGATTAATCACTTGATAATGTTAGATGAATGTGAGCTCATTTTCAACTTTCCTGTTTATCTGACTTAGAACGTGCTGTTAATACTTACTGGAAAAGTCATTGTTCTTATCTTGAGCCATGTACAGAACTTAGGAACCTCGTTATTGATGGTTGTCTCAGCACCTTTCTGTTGTTGTACAACAGATAATTCCAAGAAAGGAATCTTATGCCAATTAACAAAGAGTCCCATTTTATATGTAATTCCAAGAGACCGATTTGATTTGACATATAAATGTTAATAAAAAAATTTCATTTTTAGTTGAACAATATCCAGTTATCAATTGCTGTGATTAGTTTGCTAGCATCCAATCACTGGAGTTACTGTGTAATGCAACTTGGATCTCTGTTTTTGGAGGGTGAGATTTATTGGTTTTGTTTGATTCTATTCAAGTGTTATGGTTTACTGTCCACAGAGATATAACTTCTTCTGGTATCCAAGATTGTGTTAGTGAGCTATCAAGGTGGTTGAGGTTGTCTAAACTGCTAAGATAGACTTGGATAGGCGGTCTCTTATCGGTCACTTCTTTGTCACTTGCAGGTGGCTTTTGATAAAATCGGTTCAATGACTACAAATGCTATTGCAAAGCAAAGGAAAAAGCAGGAACCTGCTGTCATGGCAGAGTTAGATCAAAGATTTCGACGCCTCACCTCCCTGAAATTAGAGGAGAAATGACCAGTTTCAGAGATCAAGTTTCTCCTTGGTATATTGGTAATTAGTTATTTGTAGTCATCCCAGGTGCATATAAATTTTGATTGTAATACATCAACAGACTGTTTTTTTCTTTTTTGTTGCAGGCCACTTCATTTATACTGAAAGTCACGTTTCTGCTGTAATGGATTTGGCTGAAGTTCACTATAAATGTACATTATATTCAAAAGAGCTTCGACATTGTGACTCGGATTAAAAAACTCAAGGCTGCAGTCTGAGCAATGCAAGTCTGGAGTGATCAGACAACACAGTGAGTGTAGGAAAGAAAAGTAGGACATGAAACAGAAACTTAGAAGTGGATAATGGGAAAAAATAGATTGACAAAGAAGTACAAGATGTAGAATTTGATATGGAATTTTAGGGAATCTTAGCAGGGGTGGTCACGGATTGGGTCAGGGTCAGGTTTTTTTAAACCCGACCTAAACCCTAACCTTGATCCTGAAACCTGAACAAACAACCCTGACCTCATCACTATCCCACAATCCCATTTCTATTGTGTCCCATAAAGTTGATTTAAACCTATCCCATCTCCTATTTGCCTCGTAAACCCGACTTAAATCCTACCTTCAAATTCCTTAGCAAAATGGTGTTGTTGAGAAAAGAAACTGAACCTTAATTGAAATGGTTAGAGCTATGTTTCATGCATACAACATGCCACATAAGTTTTGGGCTGAAGTTATGAATACCACATGTTATATCATTAATCGAGTAAGCATAAGGCATTCTAAACAAAAACTCCGTATGAGTAGTATACGGGCACCTTTCCCAATATTACATATTTTAGAATATTTGGATGCAAAGTATTCATATTGAAAAAACCAAAGGAAAAATTATAGAAATTTGACTCTAGAGATGATATAAAAATTTTCTTGGGTTATTTTATTCGTAACAACACTTACAGAGTTTATAATAAGACATCTATGAGAGTAGAGGAGTCGGTTCATGTTGGGTTTGACAAATCCAATCCGCCAAATCCAAGTCCAACTCTAAATTCTGATGATGAAGAAGGAAACCCCTTCGAATCATCCTTGGGATGTCAACCTCGAATTGACCCGAATAACCAAGAAGAGCCACTTATGGAGCCAAAGAATTATATGGTCATGACCGATCATCCTCTTAAGAAAATCATTGGTGACCCTCAAGGCAGAATTACAACTAGAAGAGCAACTCATAAGATTATGGCAAATAGTGCATTTGTTTCTCAAATAGAGTCCAAATGCTTTGCCGAAGCTGAAAAAATGACTTTAGGATTGTGTCAATCAATGCAAGAAGAATTGAATCAATTTGAAAGAAACAAGGTTTGGACTCTAGTACCTAGACCCGAAAATCAACAAGTCATTGGAACAAAATGAGTCTTTAAGAAGAAAATGAATGAAGAAAATAAAATAATGAGAAACAAAGAAAGGTTAGTTGCCAAAGGATATAACCAAGAAGAAGGTATAGATTTGAAGAAACCTATGCACCCATGGCAAGACTAGAGGCAATTCGAACTTCCTAGCCTATGCTTGTCACATGAAATTCAAGTTGTACCAAATAGATGTAAAAAGTGCATTTTTAAATGGGTACATACAAGAAGAAGTATATGTTGAAAAACCCAAAGGATTTGAAGATGTGAGTAATCTTGACCATGTATATAAATTGCATAAAGCATTATTATACGGGTTAAAGCAAGTGCCAAGAGCGTGATATGAAAGATTAAGTGAACTCTTAGAAAAGAATGGTTATAAGAGAGGAAGTGTAGATAAAACTCTATTTACTAGAACCATGATCAAGATTTGATTATCGTTCAAATTTATGTAGATGATATCATATTTGGTTCTACAAATCCCTTTCATTGTGAATAATTTGTAAGTGTAATGAAGAATGAGTTTGAAATGAGTTTAATGGGTGAACTCACATTCTTCCTTGGATTTCAAGTAATCGAAACTGAAAATGACACATTCATAAATCAATGAAAATACACTAAGGGATTGCTTAAGGTATTCAACATTGAAAATTTTACGTCAATTAGTACACCCATGAGTTTGTCCTTGAAACTTGACCCTTAACAACTTCGATAGGGCCACATATAAAAAATTGTATAGAAGCATGATATGATTCCTACTTTACCTTTCAGCCAATAGACCAGATATAATGTTCTCGGTATGCCTATGTGCTAGATAGCAATTTGATCCTAGAAAATCTCACTTAGTAGTAGTAAAAAGAATTTCCCGTTATCTACTTGGGACACCCAATTTAGGTTTTTGGTACTCAAACTCTTCAGCCATTGATCTAGTCGGTTACGAAAATGTTGATTTTATCAGTTGCAAAATTGACAGAAAGAGTATATGTGCCAGTTTCCAATTATTTGGAAATATGCTTGTCTCTTGGTTTTCCAAGAAATTGTTAGGAATTAGATGTCCTAATTCCAAACTAGCTAGAGCAATAATAATAAACAAAGAAGAAGGAAAAAACAACCAGGAGAACAAACAAGATTTATATAGGTTCACCTCAAGGTGAGACTACGTCCTGTTTTTCGTCGCTGCAGTAATCCACTATGAAGATGAAATAGTTACCAGAGAAATCTCACACACTCACATGTATTTTTCTCTAACCTCTCTCGGGCTACAACTCAAGATCCTTCTCCATGATGATAAAACTCTAATAGTAGTGCCCCCAAATATAAAGGAAAAAATTAGGGCAACTGTAATACAAAAGTTAAATTCCCAAACTGCCATCTGCTAATTAGGCAATTTCATCCAAATATTTGCTAATTTAGATATTCCACATGCCAAAAAGTACTACCTAACTTATCTTTAGATATCACTTATTTGCTAAAAAAAATAATTGATTTTTCAGAAAAAGGTCATTTTAAAAAAAAGTAGAGATTGAAAATAGCAGTCACTTGAGAAGCAAAACAATGATTTTTGTTGAAGAGTAAATATGAAAGAGTCTTTATGACTCTCATATTAAGAAGTTTCACAGAACCATAATTAATATGATGAAGTCTAAAGTCTCATGGAAGGAGGTTTCACAAAAGAGTCTCAGTTAAAAGTGTTTTAGTTATGTTAGTTTTTTATTTATGTTTTGTTTAATTATTATAGGATTTTAGTATTTAACTTTGGGTGCAATGGGACAATGGTAGTTTAATTGTAGTTGGATTATACTAGTTTTATTTATTGTAAATAAAAGCTTATTGTACTCAAATTACATCAAGTAAGTAAAGTATTTATCTTTTCCTAAAATTCAACAATTTTTTAATAGAAAACAGTGATTTTCAAATAAAAATACTACCTACCTTGCTTACAGAAATAAACGACTTGGCTAGAAAATCATTGTTTTCAACATAAAATTACTGATTTAACAAAAAAATTAGTAATTTTATCGAAGAATTATTAATTCTCTCACAAAAAAAATAGTGATTTTAGTGGATAATTTGCCTTAGAAAAATGGTATAATTTATTTAGCTAGAAAATCATGGAATTTCATAAAAATCCTTCATAGAAAAAGAAAATCACTAATTTGGAAATACTAAACACATTTTCGTTTCTTTTCATTAAAAATGCCAAACACAAAATGACCCCTAATCTCTTTGGTTTTATTAATTTTTTTATCTTAGATATATAAAATACGAAAATACAATGTCCAATTTATCTCTATTTGTTTCTTTGTACCCGGTATGGTCAACCGTACAATCATAGTTGGACAATAAATAAACATGTGATGCATAGACACTTTTCCCAAAGATAGAAAGTAATGAAAAATATCATCCTTTTCTGTTTCTTTCAAATGATTGTCACATTAAAAATGAACATCATAACTTCCACGTGCCAAAAAGTACCACCTAACTTATCTTTAGATATCACTGATTTGCTCAAACAAATAATGGATTTTTTTCTTTAGAAAAAGGTCATTTTAAAAAAAGTAGAGATTGAAAATAGCAGTGATTTGATAAGCAAAACAACGATTTTTGTTGAAGAGCGGATATGGAAGAGTCTTCATGACTCTCATAGTAAGAAGTCTCACACAACCATAATTAACATGATGGAGTCTAAAAGAGTCTCATGGAAGGAGGTCCCACAAAAGAGTTTCAATTAAAGGTGTTTCAGTTAAAAGTTAGTCTTCTATTTATGTTTTGTTTAATTGTTCTAGGATTTTAGTGTTTAACTTTGGGTGCAATGGGACAAGGGTAGTTGGATTCTACTAGTTTCCTCTATTATAAATAGATGCTTATTGCATTCAAATTACATCGAGTCAGTGAGGTATTTATCTTTTCTGTTGAATTTAGAATCCCTTTTCCAATATTCCGAGCAAGAGAAGAGAGAAAGAAGAAGAAAAGGGGAAGAAAACTCTTGGGTAGAGAGAAGAGAAGTAGAGAAGAAAGGTGTGCGCCAAGTAAAGAGAGAGATTTACTCAAGAAAGAATTGTAGAACTTGATTAATCCGAATTACAATACTTCTATTTATAGTAGAGGAAGTGATAGAGTCGTTATACAATTAACTTTTAAGTCTCCTAATTACATTCCAACTCTAACTCTCTAAGATAAGTCTATCAAGAAAAGATAACACAATCTACTAGAGGTTTAATATAACTTGAACTCTTAACTCTTGTTCAATCACGTGGACATGAGAGAGGAGGCTGGCTCATGGTCTTCTCTTTGTGGTCCCACATGATCTTCCAGCTCATATTGATAAGATTACCAGCTCGTAGTATCTTTGTGGGTCCCACTTGATCGTCAAGTCTTCTAACGTATTCTAGCTTGTGTTTCTTATCTTTTAACTCATGCTAGCTTTAGTGAAGACTCTCCCACTAGCTCATGCACCATGGTGGGTCCCATATTATAACATTTTCCAAAAATTTAACAATTTTTTAATAAAAACAATAATTTTCAAATAAAAATAGTGCCTAACTTGCTTAGAGAAATGAAAGATTTGGTTAGAAAATCATTGTTTTTCACATAAAATCACTGATTTAACAAAAAAATAGTAATTTTATCGAAGAATCAATGATTCTCTCACAAAAAGTGATTTCAATGGATAATTTGCCTTAGAAACACGGTATAATTGATTTAGCTAGAATATCATGGATTTTCATAAAAAATCTTCATATAAATAGAAAATCACTGATCTAGAAATACTAAAAGCATTTCCATTTCTTTTCATTAAAAATGGCAAACACAGAATGACCCCTAATCTCATTGGTTTTATTATTATTATTAGTTGTCTTAGATCTATAAAATATGAAAATAAGAGGTCCAATTTATCTCAGTTTTTTTCTTTGTACCTGGTATGGTCAACCGTACAACGTGGACGTGAAACTCGGAAAATTTATGACAACCAAAAAACTATTCATTTTAACAACAAGGCCATTGTTCTCTAGTTCCGTTTCTGCCGAGCGTAACGGATGCATGCAACGACCGCACATATAAATCTCGAAGTCGTTCCGCAAGCCTTCTCACGGAATAGGCCCTCCATCTTTCATTACTTTCTCCCTTTAGATGTTTTGTAAAATCATTAGGACTTGATTGTTTCTCTGAGCTTTGAGGAGAGCAAGACATGAACAACCCACCTTGATTCACTTCGGCTGAAAAAATTGAACTTCATGTGCACATTTCATGGTTATAGTATGAAAAGAGAGAAATGGAATCAAAAGATCACATTTTAGTCACTTTGCTCAGGTCATTGAATCGATCAACTTGAGCGATTGATTGATCAATCAAAACAAAATGTTCGATCATTCATGGTACAAATAGAGAAGATGAAGAGCCACATTTGAATTTTTAACCCATCTTTTCATCCCAAATCATTTCAAAACCTAATCCAACAATTTTCTAGAGCTCCAATGACCCCAAATCTCCATTCCTATATCGCTTTTGAGAGATTTCACATCAAATATGAGGCTAATATTTTGTGTTCATATATGGAGACAATTGTAGCTAAACAATAAATAAACATGTGATGCGTAGTCACACTTTTCCCAAAGACAAAAAGTAATGAAAAATATCATCCTTTTTCGTTTCTTTCAAATGACTGTGACATTAGAAATAAACATAACTTCCACATGCCAAAAAGTACTACCTAACTTATCTTTAGATATCACTGATTTGCTCAAACAAATAATGGATTTTTTTAGAAAAAAAGGTCATTTTAAAAAAAGTTGAGATTGAAAATAGCAATGACTTAATAAGCAAAACAATGATTCTTGTTGAAGAGCAGATATGGAAGAGTCTTCATGACTCTCATAGTAAGAAGTCTCACAAAACCATAATTAATATGATGGAGTCTAAAAGAGTCTCATGGAAGGAGGTCTCACAAAAGAGTTTCAATTAAAAGTGTTTTAGTTAAGTTAGTCTTCTATTTATGTTTTTTCAAATAAAAATAGTGCCTAACTTGCTTAGAGAAATGAACGATTTGGCTAGAAAATCATTGGTTTTAACATAAAATCACTGATTTAACAAAAAATAGTAATTTTATCGAAGAATCAGTGATTCTCTCTACAAAAAAAGTGATTTCAATGGATAATTTACCTTAGAAAAATGGTATAATTGATTTAGCTAGAATATCACGGATTTTCATAAAAATCTTTCATAGAAATAGAAAATCACTGATTTGGAAATACTAAAAGCATTTCCGTTTCTTTTCATTAAAAATGGCAAACATAGAATGACCCCTAATCTCTTTGGTTTTTTTATTATTATTTGTCTTAGATATATAAAATATGAAAATAAGAGGTCCAATTTATCTCGGGTTTTTCTTTGTACTGGTATGGTCAACCGTACAATGTGGACGTGAAACTCTAAAAATTTATGACAACCAAAAAACTACTCAATTTAACAACAAGGCCATTGTTTTCTTGTTCCGTTTCTACCGAATGTAACGACCGCATGTATAAATCTCGAAGTCACTCCGCAAGCCTTCTCACTGAATAGGCCCTCCATCTTTCATCACTTTCTCCCTTCAAATATTTTGTAAAATCATTAGGACTTAACCGTTTCTCTAAGCTTTGAGGAGAGCTAGCCCACCTTGATTCACTTCGGCTGAAAAAATTGAGCTTCACGTACACATTTCATGGTTATAGTGCGAAAAGAGTGAAATGGAAATCAAAAGATCACATTTTAGTCACTTTGCTAAGGTCATTGATCGATCAATCAAAACAAAATGTTTGATCATTCATGGTGCGAACAGAGAAGATGAAGAACCATATTTGAATTTTTAACCCATCTCTTCATCCCAAATCATTTCAAAACCTAATCCAACAATTTTCTAGAGCTCCAGTGACCCCAAATCTCCATTCTTATATCGTTTTTGAGAGATATCAGTTCAAATATGAGGCTAATATTCTGTGTTCATATATGGAGACAGTTGTAGCTAAACAATAAATAAACATGTGATGCATAGTCACACTTCCCAAAGATAGAAAGTAACGAAAAATATCATCCTTTTCTGTTTCTTTCAAATGACTGTGACATTAAAAATGAACATAACTTCCACGTACCAAAAAGTACTACCTAACTTATCTTTAGATATCACTGATTTGCTCAAACAAATACTGGATTTTTTTCCCTCAAAAAGGTCATTTTAAAAAAAGTAGAGATTGAAAATAACAATCACTTTATAAGCAAAACAACGATTTTTGTTGAAAAGCAGATATGGAAGAGTCTTTATGACTCTCATAGTAAGAAATTTCACAAAACCATAATTAATATAATGAAGTCTAATAGAGTCTCATGGAAGGAGGTCTTGCAAAAGAGTTTCAGTTAAAAGCGTTTTAGTTAAGTTAGTCTTCTATTTATGTTTTGTTTAATTGTTATAGGATTTTAATGTTTAACTTTGGGTGCAATGGGTAGTTCGATTCTACTAGTTTTCTCTATTATAAATAAAAACTCATTGTACTCAAATTACATCGAGTCAGCAAAGTATTTATCTTTTCCAAAAATTCAATAATTTTTTAATAAAAAATAATTATTTTCAAATAAAAATAGTGCCTAACTTCCTTAGAGAAATGAACCATTTGGCTAGAAAATCATTGTTTTTAACATAAAATCACTAATTTTACAAAAAAAAATAGTAATTTTATTGAAGAATCAGTGATTCTCTTACAAAAAAAAAGTGATTTCAATGGATAATTTGCCTTAGAAAAACAATATAATTGACTTAGCTAAAATATCCCGGATTTTCATAAAAAAATCCTTCATAGAAATAGGAAATCAGTGACCTGGATATACTAAAAGCATTTCCGTTTCTTTTCATTAAAAATGACAAACACAAAATGACCCCTAATCTCTTTGGTTTTATTATTATTATTATTATTATTATTATTATTATTATTTCTTAGATATATAAAATATGAAAATAAAAGGTCCAATTTATCTCGGTTTTTTTCTTGGTATCGTACAACCTGGACGTGTAACTCTGAAAACTTATAACAACCAAAAAACTCCTCGTTTTAACAACTATGCCATCCTTCTCTTCTTCCGTATCTGCCGGACGTAACGGCCGCAAGGAACAACCTGTCGTATAAATCTAGAAGCCGCTCAGCAGGCCTTCTCATTGAATGGGCGTTCCGTGTTTCATCACTTTCTCCCTTGAGATGCAGCATGCATTCTGATCGCGGATCGGTTTAATCCGCTAACGCCGAGGAGCTCTTCACTTTTCGCTCTTTCTCCACCGTCGCCGATCGACCGAAAACGAATCTATCTTCTCTAGCATAGGTGCGTTTCTTAATTGCTCTCCGTCTGATCGTAATTTTATCAATCTATACCTTGCTTTTATCAATCTATACCTTGCTTTGTGTGATACAAACAGAAATGCGTATAGTTTTCTGTTCTGTTTGATTGATTTCAGCTGTCTGCTCTCATCTGCAATCTCGAGTTTCTCTCTGTGTTGCACATAGTTAATTTCTTTCGTAATCGGATTACTTTGCACAGAACGACTGTTCCGTCCGAGCTTCTTTGGTATTTCTCGTTGAGTAGCTGATGAATCCTCTCTCGCGCATCACTTTTTCCTTATTTTTCGTTAAATCTGTTTCACTTGCTTAGCAAGAGCCGGGCGGTTTGTAAAGGAAGAAGACGGGATACGTCCGTCATTTTGAAAATAGAGATTCTCTTATTTTCAATTTGTTAGTTGCTTTTCCGTTTAAACAAACTGGTGACATAACACCCAACCAGACTGACAAATCGACGTTAACTGGAATCCTATTTCTGTATGGGACTCTAGTGCGTCGATAGCCGCACGAAAATAGAAATAAAGGAGGGCACCTGATTTCCGCGCCTCCGCTCGCTGTTCAATGGGCGCGTCTGTTGCAACCAATTCGTTAAGACTCCTGAAATAGATTCTTAATGAGGCTGAAGATCAATGTGGTTATTAATGAAGGTTGGCAATTTCTCTGGAAAATATCGTGCCCTTTGGCACGTGCTGATTTCCTGATTGAGAAGGTTTTTTATTGATAGCTTGGGTGGGGAAGACGCTCTCCGCTGGAGAGTCTCCACGAGTTTCGCCTTCCCTCTCCACCCGAGTCTCTATATAGCAGCTGCATGAGTAGGCATTTCCTGGGTTACGCAGTTTCCGATTATAGATTCTGGTGAGTCCTTTCTCTCTCTGTTTACCTCTTTCTTCGTTTCTTTCTCTTCTACGTCTGAGAGACGCCGACTCGTCAGCTTCCTTGAGAATCGCTTCTTGGTTATATTATCTCCACTAGATCGTGCTAGATTTGACTGGGGAAAGGGAAATTGAGAACCGAATCTGTTAAAAAAAAAAGACTTCTAAAATGGAAAAGTAGGTAGTGAAGGTCATTCTTAATCGATGCGTTTCTTTTGCCTTTTCACTGCAGGGATTTTCTGCGTCTTGTAGTGTTTTCTTATTTGTTTCTTGGCTTCACTTCGTAATGTTGAATTTAAGGCAAATAACTTGTCTGTAATGTGCATTTTGATCATTATCTAGTGTATTCAGAGCAGTATGAGGAAGCCATGGATTGAAGAGAACTAGAAGATTTTAGTTTTCTCTCTTTTCATTTCTGTGAATTTTGAGTTTGCATTAAACTGGCTTTTATTCTTTCTGTTGTCCAGAAAAGTAAGTTGGGAAAAGAAGAATCCAAAGAGAAGGAGATAGGCTGTGTTCATGGCAGCCGCATCTAATGGAAGTGAATTTTTCGAAATACACATGGAGAGCCAAAGCGATCACTTCGGACGGCCTTCAAATGCTGAATCAGTAAAAGAAGATGAGGAAGAGTTGGTGAGGGCAGCAGTACAGAAGTTGCCATCTCGGAAGCAATGTTCAGAACCAATAAAAGAAGAAGAAGAAGGGGAACAGTCTCTCTGGGAAGCATTAGAGAGATTGCCGACTCAGAAGCGCAAAAACTATGCAATTCTGAAGGAGACTATCGACGTCAGGAAGCTCGATAAGACCGGCCGGGAGCTTCTTGTTAACAAGGCCTTCGCAACAACCGAGCAAGATAATTACAATTTATTGGCCGGTGTCAAAGAACGACTTGATAGGTAAGGAAAATAGAATACAGTTAGATCTTCCTTTCCTTAGTGTCCCGCTTTACACTAAACCAAAGCATTGGTTGCTTATCTGTGTGCAGTGTAGGTTTGCCAATTCCGAAGGTGGAAGTGAGATTCGAGGGTTTGAATGTCTCTGCAAATGTGCATGTGGGGAACAGAGCATTGCCCACTCTTGTCAATTACATACTTGATGTCTTTGAGGTAGGGCACCATCGATGCTCTTAGAGATCATGTCTAGCAGATCGGTCTTGCTGTGTAACAGTAACTTGATGTATAATTTAAATGTTCATCTCTTCTTCAGGGTTGTCGTTCTCTATTTCTGACTCCTCAGAAACATTCTCTCACCATATTAAATAATATCAGCGGATATGTCAAACCGGGAAGGTACGAACGTCCTTTTTTTAAAAAAAAATCTTTTCTTTTTCTTGTGTTCAACTTGCAAGCCTTTACAAACTCAGTGAAGAAAAACATTATAAAGTCCTGTTCATGGTGTTTGTGATACAGGATGACATTGCTTTTGGGACCTCCGGCTTCTGGGAAATCAACCTTGCTTCGTGTCTTAGCAGGGAATCTCGACAGCAGCTTAAATGTGAAAACATTTCTCATTTTATCATTTCTCTATTACTGCATAGAACAAAGACAAGAAAAACTCCATTATAATTTTGTTTCTCTATCATTATCAAGTGATTAAACCACTCAAGAGTGCTTATGGCACATGATAACAAAAATCATCTCCATTAACAGTCCCAGCTTCTTTACTAATTTTTTTCAAAAAGAAGTTATTTACAAATAATTTTCTTCCAAGCCGTATCGCGCCTCTCTCACAGAGAAAGCTGTCAAAGTTTCCCTACTCTTGACTAAAAAAAATCCATAAATGCATTTGATGAATAAAATTAGCATTAGAGGCTGTGTGTTTACAGTTTATGTTTACTGATCGCTCTTTTCAGAAAACCGGGAAAGTTTCATATAACGGGCATCTGTTGGATGAGTTTTTTCTACCAAGGACTTCGGCATACGTTAGCCAGACAGACAATCATATTGGCGAGCTTACTGTTCGCGAAACATTTGATTATGCAGCAAGATTTCAGGGCACAAGTGATAGCTATGCAGGTTTGATTTCTCTTTTATAATCATGTTCTCTAAAACGCTTCATTGATCAACTTATCTTCGTTTTTCGTTTTCGCTTCTCGTGATTGCTAAATAATGGATTTCTTAACTGATATTATTGCAGGGTTTCTGAAAGATCTGGCGAATCTGGAGAAGGAAAAGAAGATACGACCGAGTTCAACAATTGATGCATATATGAAGGTTGTTGTCTAGTTCTCTTCTATACTGCTTGCTTCTCATTAGATCTATGGAGATAATGTTTTTTTTTTCTTTTCCTTCTTCCGATTATTATTATTGTTTGCACAGGCATCCTCAGTGGGTGGCAGAAAGCATAGTCTTGCAACGGACTATACCTTGAGAGTTCTTGGTCTTGACATTTGCGCCGATACAATTGTTGGCAATGAGATGATGAGAGGCATCTCAGGCGGTCAGAGAAAGCGAGTCACAACGGGTGAAATGATTGTTGGACCCAGAAAAACTCTCTTCATGGATGAAATTTCCACTGGACTCGATAGCTCCACGACATATCAAGTGGTCAAGTGCATCAAAAATTTTGTGCACCAAATGGAGGCTACTGTCTTAATGTCTCTTTTGCAGCCTGCACCTGAGACTTTTGATCTTTTTGATGATCTAATACTGTTATCCGAAGGGCATATTATATATCAGGGCCCTCGGGAGCATGTGGTAGAGTTCTTCGAGTCCTTGGGCTTCTTCCTCCCTCCGCGTAAGGGCGTTGCAGATTTCCTCCAAGAGGTAAATGTTTACTACTGACGACCCAACTGATTACTTTTTTGGTGGTTGCTTTTACTGTTCTGACATGAAATATATTTTCAGGTTACATCAAAAAAGGATCAAGCTCAATATTGGTCTGATCGATCAAAAGAACATGCATATCTTACGGTTCCAGAAATTGCAGAAGCATATAAGAAGTCCATATATGGACAAGATATAAAGTCCAATCTTTCTGTCCCCTTCGACAAAGAAAGTTCTCACCCGTATGCTCTTGCTAATACGAAGTACGCTGTGCGAAAGTGGGAGCTATTTAAAACGTGCTTTTGGCGGGAGTGGTTATTAATGACCCGGCACAGCTTCCTCTATATTTTCAGAACATTCCAAGTCTGGACAAACTAGATTCTTGTCTGGTTTCATTATTTTTTGTTTTATGAATAACTGATTTTACTGGAATTTTGTCTGTTTTGGAATCATTGTAGGTTGCATTCGTTGGAATCGTGACCAGCACAATGTTTCTGAAGACAAAGAATCACCCAATGGATGAGGAGAATGGCAACCTTTATCTGTCCTGTTTGTTTTTCGGGCTCATCCACATGATGTTTAATGGATTTTCTGAGTTACCCATTTTGATATCTCGACTTCCGGTTTTTTATAAGCAGAGAGATAACTCATTCCATCCAGCTTGGGCATATTGTATTCCCAGTTGGATTTTGCGGATACCTTTCTCCTTCACTGAAGCTGTTGTTTGGTCCTGTGTTGTATACTACACAGTTGGATTTGCCCCTCATCCTGGAAGGTCTCTCTCTCTCTCTCTCTTTCTCTGTTTGTGTGTATGAGTGTGGATACCTTATCAAAATTGGTTCTTCAATGTAGGTTTTTCCGCTTCATGTTTGCACTATTTGTATTACACCAAATGGCAATAGGTCTCTTTCGGGCATTGGCAGCTCTTGCACGAGACACGACTATAGCCAATACATTTGCCTCTTCTTCGTTACTAATTGTCTTTCTCTTGGGTGGATTTATCCTACCTAAAGGTTAGTTAGTCAACTAGTATATTAATGATCGTCACGTTATGAATCCGTGATGATTCTCTTGTTCTGTTTTTTGAAATGGCTCTATTGGCATCTCAGATACGATAAAGCCTGGTTGGGTTTGGGCGTTTTGGATATCGCCGTTGCAGTATGGCCAACGTGCAATTTCAGTCAACGAGTTTAGTGCCACGAGATGGTCACAGGTGAGCAAGTGATTCAACTTTTCGTGTTATGTACTATTTCTGTCCATATATGACTCAGTTTACGATTCCCTCCACCTTTAAACAAAAATTTAATTCTCTTTACTCTTCACAGAAATCTGCCTATGGACCCCAGACGGTGGGACAGAATGTCCTTCACTCGCACAGCCTTCCTACCAATGACAACTGGTATTGGATTGGTGTAGGTGTTTTGTCAGGGTATTGCCTTCTTTTCAACGTCCTGGTGATGCTTGCGTTGAGCTACCTTAAACGTATGATCCAGTGTGTCCTTTTTTCTAAACCAATACAATATCCACAGTCAATTTTCTAACGAATGTCTTGTATATGATTTTACAGCTCTTGGAAAGGCTCAAGCTGTGCTAACTGAAGAGACTTCCAATGATGATGAAAATCAAGCCACTTCAGCAAGCAGAGGTACTGTTACTGTGATGGCTATATATTTTTATTAAGTTTGTGGTTTTCACAGGCATTTCCTCAAAATCGCGCTGGAAAAAATTAAGACTGCTAACAGTTCTGTGACAACTGCAGCAACAAGTCGGACATCAGGATTAGAGAAGAACACTTCACGGGGAATGATTCTTCCTTTTCAACCATTGTCTATGACATTCCATAATGTCAATTATTTTGTTGACATGCCAAAGGTACAT
Organism: Aristolochia californica; assembly: GCF_029961685.1. Lineage (NCBI taxonomy): Eukaryota > Viridiplantae > Streptophyta > Magnoliopsida > Piperales > Aristolochiaceae > Aristolochia > Aristolochia californica. Next base: position 2,795,247 of record NW_027181771.1, read on the forward strand.
ATCCAAATTTCATATTTCAAACAGTGGAAGTCTGTTTGTTAAACATTATGGCATCCTCTATTTAACTGACTAACGCCTTTGATCTCACTCCTTAGGAAATGAAGCTGAGTGGTGTCTCAGAAAAGAGGCTGCAGCTGCTATCAAACGTGAGTGGTGTTTTCAGACCTGGTGTCCTTACTGCGTTGGTTGGTTCAAGTGGAGCAGGAAAAACCACTCTGATGGATGTGCTGGCTGGTCGGAAAACTGGTGGTTATATAGAAGGTGACATTAGGATATCTGGATATCCAAAAGTGCAAGAGACGTTCGCCCGAATTTCGGGATATGTTGAACAAAATGATATCCATTCTCCTCAAGTGACAGTTGGAGAGTCTCTCTTGTTCTCGTCATCTTTACGTCTTCCCAAAGAAGTCTCAAAGGAGCAGCGACTTGTTAGTGCCAAATTCTCTCTCTTTCCCTTTTCCTTTTAATCTTAGATGTTATGGGAATGCTAATTATGCAAGTTTACTACAGGCATTTGTTGAAGAAGTGATGACTCTTGTTGAACTTGACTCTTTGAGAAATGCTTTGGTTGGTTTGCCTGGGCAAACAGGCTTATCAACAGAACAGAGGAAACGCCTCACTATTGCAGTGGAGCTTGTTGCAAATCCTTCAATAATTTTCATGGATGAACCAACATCTGGTCTAGATGCTCGTGCTGCTGCAATTGTAATGAGAACTGTAAGGAATACTGTTGACACAGGGAGAACCGTTGTCTGTACAATACATCAGCCAAGCATTGAAATCTTTGAAGCCTTTGATGAGGTTTGTAGCATAATTCTCTTCTTTAGACCTCCTTGGCACGCCAAATTAGATACATTTGAGAACGTTTTCAGTTTGCATCTTGTATGATTTTTGGCCGTTATTGTAGCTTCTTCTGATGAAAAGAGGGGGCAGAGTAGTTTATGGAGGTTCCCTTGGCATGCACTCACAAACTATGATTAACTATTTCCAGGTATTCTCTTATCTTTCTTTATAGAGATTATCTCTTATGAATCATATCTATAGTTAGTGGAGTAGCAGATTTCATTTTCAAGAAAATCCAAAGGAAAATGTTTGATTTAGGATCTCCCGACAAGTCCTCCATCAAGGTGATGAGAGAGGAGAGGAAGAAGAAGAGTAAGAAGAAGAGAAGAAAGAAGAGGAAGGAGAACAGAGAAGAAAAGAGAGGGACGACATGGAGACATAGAGCTTGGGAGAAAAGAAAAGTCTAGGGACAAATTTGAGAGAGAAGAGGGGAGACTTGATGCTCTAACCCATGCCTTGAGCTTCAATTTATAGTTGTAGAAGGAAGTTCATAATGAGTACAATGCCCTTAGTTACAAGCTATGTAAAAGAAAAAACATAAGTAGACATACATCTTCTTCCTTACTTACACCCTTGTGCCATCCTTATGAAAAAGGTCACTTAATTACCTCCTTTGCCATCTCTTGATGTGGGAGACGTATTTACATGTGTGCCACTTCGGGATGTCTTCCAACAAAAAATATTCTTTAGATATCGGAAGTTAAAAAAAATCTGTTTAATATTGTTATAAGATTAAAAATGTATTTAACATTATTAAAAAAGATATAGAAATGTTTTTGAAGTCATTGTTATATTCTATATTTGTTTACTTCACAGTGCATTTGATTGCTGTAGTCCTGAACCTATAAGATAGGCAGACATAGATGCAGTTGCCAAGATTTTATTATAGAACTTCAGCTAATCAATTTAACTCAGGACTCCCCAATAGTTTGTTATTCTAGTAGTGAGCATCAGCATTTACTAAAAATCCAATGTACTTTCACAGGGAATTGAAGGAGTTCCTCCTATTCGTGAGGGCTACAATCCAGCAACTTGGATGCTTGAGGTGACAACTCAAGCAGCTGAAGAGAAGATTGGTGAAGACTTTTCAAGCATATACAGAAATTCAAATGCATTCAGGTGATGGGCAAATAGCATAAGTATAATGGCTCTTTATCATAATCTAATGCCTTAGTGTTCAGCATACTCACTCAATATCCTTTTTATTTGTTTAGAGAGGTAGAAAAACTTATTCAAGAGTTAAGTGTCCCTCTTCCTGGTTCAGAGCCCCTGAAGTTCGCTACCAAGTATTCACAAAGCAGTTTAACCCAATTTAAAGTTTGCCTTTGGAAACAAAATCTAGTTTATTGGAGAAGTCCTCTCTACAATGTTGTCCGCCTATTCTTCACTACACTCAGCGCCTTAATACTGGGCTCTATATTTTGGGGTATCGGTCTAAAAAGGTAAGTTGATCTTTCATTTTTGTGGTTTCATTGGCACGCTCCGTGTTTGAGAAGCAAAACACCAGGGTTGAGATAGCATGTTCTGATGTTTTGCAGGAAAACTACCCAAGATTTGTTTAATGTGATGGGTGCTCTTTATGCTGCCTGCCTGTTTCTTGGTGTAAACAATTCCACTTCAATACAACCAGTAATTTCAATTGAGAGGACAGTTTTCTACAGAGAGAAGGCAACAGGAATGTACTCTCCTTTTCCATATGCTGCAGCTCAGGTTAGAGCATTTGACATTCTGTACTTTTTTAGTGTAGTTGCTACATAAGAGAAAGATATTTATTCTTCTCTTCAACAGGGACTTGTGGAGATTCCATACATTGCTACACAAACAATTATATATGGTATCATCACATACTCCATGATCCATTTTGAATGGACGGCAGGTAAACTTTAAAACCTCAATATGTCGTGCTTTGCTTTATCTAGATTGACCTTCTTTTTTCTCATAACTATGAGAATTAGGATTCCATTAAGAAACTCCTGGGACGAAATGATACAAGAACAAAACAAACAGACGAAACAAAAACCAAAGCAGGTCCCAGAAGGAAGATCAAGGCCCAAGTGGAAGAGGCAAAAATGAGAATTAGGATTACACCTTTATTAAAGATAAATCATATAGCTGGTCTTATTTTATAACCCACTATAAAAGTTGCTCATAAGTAATACAAATATTTCTGTCATGCTGATCTTATCTGCTTATTTGCTTTTGCAGGAAAGTTTCTTCTGTACCTTCTGTTCATGTTCCTGACATTCACTTACTTTGCATTCTATGGGATGATGGCTGTGGGTCTAACACCTTCTCAGCAATTGGCTGCTGTTGTTTCTTCCGCCTTCTACTCCTTGTGGAATCTTCTCTCAGGCTTTCTTATACCGAAACCTGTAAGCAAATCAGATATGCACCCCTTTACATCGATTGATTGTAATTTAACTAGATTATCTAACTCCAACCTCTGCTTGTGGGGGGGTACTTGCCTGTAAGAATTTTCTGACTTGGTTTATATGCACTATTCTCAGAAAATTCCTGGATGGTGGATCTGGTTTTACTATATTTGCCCAGTGTCTTGGACTCTTCAAGGCATTATAGGCTCACAACTGGGAGATGTAGAATCACAAATACAGGGATTAGGCTTTACAGGATCCGTCAGGGAATTTATTGACAAGAATCTTGGTATCAACTCAGATATGACAGGGATTGCTGTTGCAGTACTCTTTTTCTTCTGCTTTCTCTTCTTTGGTGTCTACGCGGCCTCAATCAAACTTCTAAACTTCCAAAAGAGATGAGAGCAGAATGGCATTTTATCTTCCTAATAGGTTAGCCGTTCCTCAACTCAGCCACTTTCTGAAGCTTTCATTAATTTTTCTTCTCTTGTAGATGTTGAAGTAATTTTTCCAAGTCCTTGCATTGAGGATCCCAAATTTCTTACTCCTGTTCTCCTATTGTCAGGATTGGCGCTAAATGTTGGAAAGCTGGGCGTGCATTAGGCCTTATCAAATCTGGAGGAACTGTCACTCACTCGAGATGAGCACGAATTCTCTTCATCATTTCTGTTCTTCCTCGCTTATATGCTCTCATGTGTGCAGGATTAGCTCCTGTTAAGAAAGTGTTACTCTCCAAGTAAAGAGGCTTTTATAAACATCTGTATCATTCTTCCAATCCGTAGGGAAATATATACCAGTATCAGTTGTGGAAAAACCCATCATAGGTTTAAATCTTATTTGTCTGGAAGATTTGGCCCTTTTACCAAATTTCTTTTCCTTGAATATACAACTGTCGTCTAAAGCAATCTCCTGCACTACCAACATCCTAGATATAAAAAATAAAACAACAAAAAGTCACATCCAAAATAAGAACTGTTTGCATTGGGTCCATATCATCAATGTCATACACAAATAGATTATGCTCCATATCGTCTTCCATACCACTGTATTCATTAATATTTTCCAGACAAATTTGGTAAAAAGGAAAGGATAATATTATCAACAACCACACGTTTATAAGAAAAAATAAGGTTGTATGAAGCATAGAGACAAGGCTGTAAAACACCTCAAACCAATAGCTTTCATAGGGTAGGAAAAACTCTAAAAACTTTTCCTCATAAATTTCATGAAAGAATCATAATTTCTGGAAGCAGAACGTCGGACATATATCTAGCATAGATGAAAACTCAAGAATCAAACCTGGAAGAAATGCTTAGTCTTCCCAAGTAATTCCAAGACAAACGGAAGAGGTAGAATTCAGCTCTTCTAACTGAAACTTGTTTCATAGAAGAACACATTCTTTTAGCGCCAATCGGATACAGAATTTGTTTTGTCCAAGGTCCAAATCTACTTCTGCTCGGACGCAATTAGAGATCTGCACAGCATGGACCTCGACATAGCAAAGTGACTTCTCATGTAACAATTTAAACCTATTTTTTTTTTCTTATTTGAATAGTAATTATTGAAAAAGGATGTGTAAAATGGGGAAAAAGCTTATCGAGAATCAAGAATATTAGGAAATGTTGCTTCGATTTTTTTTTTTTTTTGGACAATGTTATCTTAAACTAATGAGTATATTGTCCAGTCAAACCCATTAGAAACATTGTTACATTAGTTTAAACTAAAATGCAGATCAAACTATGACCATTCCGATACATATTCTTCAAATTTTTTTAGATTCAAAAGATGACATTCCACAGACCCCTTCGAGAATGCGAGCTAGTATCAGTCATTGATCCAACCAGGAGAGCCATGGTGTGGGGGGAAAGGATGCCTTGGACCTGGGACAAAATGCAACTCATCAGCCAGATATCCAACCTGAGCACCATGGGCGTTAAAGATGTTGTTTCTGCTAAACCGTGGCCTTTGCTCCCGCATGATAGAGTCAGGGGCCGGCAAGTAGTTCTCAGCTAGATGCATGGGATAGCTCTGAAGGCCTGAAGGACCCAATCTTGAAAACTCGGCTGGCAAATTTGAGTGACCATAGGGTAGAGGCAGAGGAGTGGCATTCTCCAAACCAGCTTCCTGACCCAACATATGGTGTCTCCTCTGGGACAAATCGTCAAAGCTCTGCTGCCCATACATCCGCAGCTGCATTCGTATATCATGCTCCCTCCTCTGCCTCTCTTCAATCTCCATATAAGACATCCGATTGAGAGTACCAATGTTTTGGGTCCCAACATTTGAAAGGGGATCACCATGTTTATCTAAATGGACGCTACCAATACCAGGCCATCGATATGACTGAGAGGCCACACTCCCTCCAGTAAATGCACCTTCCTGAGGCTCAGAATACCTCCTTGTGATCTCATCAAGATTATCATGATCAGTTTGGTGACCCAACTCTGAAACAGAAGCTGGAAGACCATGAGACTGACCTGAGCGCTCATCACCAACTGTCCTTTCCTCCCACACATCAGGGTGGCCACCACCATCAGATAAGCTTGCAGAATCTGATCTGTTGGACTGGGAACCAGTCATTAGCGGTACTCCGCTGGCACTTACCATACCTGCTACCTTCAGTTTCTTCTCATCTCTCTTTTCTTGATGTTTGAGGTTTTCTAGAGACCTCTTTTCACCTCTCTGCTTCCTCTCCTTCAGGCTTTCAAGGTATCCACTCTTCTCATCTCTCTTTTCCATCTCCTTCAGGTTTTCTTTGTTTCTGCTCTCCTCAATCCTCTGCTCCTCTTTCGGACTTCCATGGTATCTGTGCCTCTCATCCCTTTGTTCCATTTCTTTCGTCCTTTCCCAATGTCTCTTCATTGAATCCTTACTGTACTCAGGACTAGCAGATTTGTACTTTTTATGTAAATTCATTTCAGTTATCAGTTTGGACAGAGGATCTTTATTTTCAGGGTTCACATCAATTGCTTCTACAAGCTGGTCAGCTTGATCATCACTTGGGTTAGCAAGATCACAAACCATGGGATTAAGAAGGCCATTTTCAAAACATCGCTGTTCCACAACCTTAGATGTGTGGCCCTGCTGCCCCGCAATGATACGATGCTTAGCGGTCCAGTCAGGACGGCTCCAGAGGTAAAGTAGTGGAGGCTTTTCATTCCACTGCTCCATTTGCTTGTCATACACATCAACAGATCCAGGCAAATAGAAAGACTGCAAACAAATTGTATCTACCATGTATAAGACCACTTAGTAGTAAAATGAATAGAAAAATACTGACAAGATTAAAATTCTGTCTTACCTTTCCCGAGAGTGTACAGTCGTCCTCCCAAATGAGATCATATGCCGCTTCCTTCTTATCTAACCTGGTAAAAGGTCGTTAATTTAGTCATTATATAAGTGGGTAGTTGTGTCATTAAGGTTATCTTAGTATAAAGATGGAGCAAGTAAAGGACAAGAAATTGCTAAAAGCAAGGTAAAAATAAAGGAAGAGAAAAATCAAGTAAGAGAAAGTCCAGTCAGATGCCCCTCTCCTTACATCCTTCTACTCGTGTCAAGAGAAGTGTGGTTGTTATAATTTCTGGTTTAAGCGTGGTTATTTTTCTATTTTCGTCAATTAGGAGCAACTTTGTCTCTTTACTTAACAGTGGCTTCTTTCTCTTGGAAGGGCATTGGTGACCTTTTGCTAGGTTGTAAGTTGCACTAATGCCTATTAGGGAATTTCAGCTCTATTACAGTTGATTAATGAAATTATGTGCAGCTGCTCTCTCCTTGAGTTGCTGCAGTTTCTCAAAATCTCCGTTTTTCAATTCTACATGGTAATAGAGCTCCAGGCGAGCAATTAAGCTTGCATTATAGGGCTCTTCTCTCTTATTTTTTCTTCCTTTTTCCTTCATATAGCTCTACAGCCAAGGAATCCTCAATAAATCTCTTACTGCAACGTCACAGGTTTGTCATGTGTCCATTCCATTGCCTCAGGGCGATGGTTTAGGTGCCTACCTATCTCAAACATGAATGTTAATCATTGCCTGCCAGCCCTCCATGTAAAGACGCACCTGAGATGGTTATTTCCATTGCCTGCCTGCTTATCTGTTTTTGTACCTGCGCAGAATTCATATAAAGTTAACTCGTCTGATTTGAGTTATTGGTTTTTCTTGGTACCCATCAGACGTTTATTGTCCTTGGTTTCTGACTCATTTGGTGTTAGAAGGCTTTTTTGACACCTGAGCAGACTAGTTCTCTGGTTTTATTTGCTGAGTTGTGGAACAGTGTCTGGTGTTAGTGGGCATTTTTAACACCTGTGCAGACTAGTTCTCTGGCTTTATTTGCTGAGTTGCCGAATTGTGCATGGTAAAGTAAATGTGATTTGTTTCTTCCAAGTAAATGAGTTTTCTTTTTCAGAACTTGGCATAGTTTGTCTCTCGAATGGTATACCATGGCCATCAAAGCTGGAGTTAAAACAGCAGAGGTAGATCAGAAGGATTCAATAACCCAAATTACCTTGGACAAATTGAACAGGAAAAACCATGTCCTGCTGTCCCATGCTGTTAAGATTTTCTTTGGGTGCATAAAGAAATTAAAATTTCTCACTGAGAAGCCTCCTCATCCCATCACTGGGGAATGGTAAACAGACAATTATACAGTCATAGAATCCCAAGTTTCAAGTGGTTTTTAACAAAACTGTCAAAGGGATTCTGAATTCCTTAGACAAAAGGATTCACAAGATGCAAATATGTCAAGGATCTATGATTTATGTAATAAATTCTTTTACCATGCGGAGGGGTACAATTTCATTTATTGTGTTCATTACAGGATATGGAGTGTCTTGGACAGGAGATCATACTCTATCATCCTTTAGTTGTGGATGAAGTCATTACGCAACAGCAGCATGAGGCCTTGAGGGATGTTTGACTGCTACATGCTAGTGGTCCTAAATATGATAATTTTTACGACACAATTGTTGGCCAGCACAGTTGATGGCCATTGAAAAAATATGTGCAAGTTTGTTGCAGATAGAATCTATTGTTCCTCCTTCTAACCCTACCTCCAAAAGAGATACTTTCTGCCCTTGATACCAATACTACAAATTTTCTCAAAAAAAAAAAAAAAAAAAATACCAATACTACAAATCAGAGAGGTAGAGACCGTGGCAGAAATCAAAGAGAAAGGGATCAGAACCAAGGAGTAAGACATGGTAGAGGAAAGAAAATTTTCAGCTCAATGTATCATAGAATCACATGTCAGAGAGGTGCTGGGATTGATTAAGAAAACCAGAGTGGGTGAATCAAGTGGTTCAAGAAGTTGATCTGCTACTCAAAGTAGAACTCATTATGATGTTATCTCAGGGAATAAAGATGGCTAGCATAAGTTTTTCCAGTAGTTTGCTAAGTCAGCTGACTACAATCTGTCACGTTTTCCTCTGTTAGTACTACTTTAGCACATAAAGGTCTGTCTGCTATCTCTCTTTTATTTTCCTCGTCTTAGCCCAATGTAATTGAGTCAGGTGCATCAATCCATATGACAAGTAATTGTAAATCTTTCTTCCTTGTCTACTGATAAATGTTTTTGGGTTTGTGCCATTGGCTGATGGGTCTAGTCCAAGGCATGTGGACCTCATATCATTCAAGTCAATCCATGTTAATCTTTGCTTTTTGTGTCTATATGTATTTTTTAGGACTTTCAGACGAGAATGACAATTGGTGGAGGTAAGAAGAATGGCCTATACTAAGATGGTGTGGACTGTAATCATCAAAGAGCCTTGAAACTACCCTTTTCGTCTGGCATTTGTGATTGGTTCATCCATTAATAACTAAGATGCGTCCACTTATACCTTCTATCCAATACAGTTTTTCCTTGTGAAGCTCGTGAATTGGGGAACACTCGAGAAGTATATTTCCCTCCACAACACTAAAAAGATGTTCCTTTTCTTTTGAAGTTGTTCATTCTGAAATACATTGTTTAGTAGATGTCAAGAGTTTGTTTGGTCATCAATATTTTGTCACATTTACAGATGAATACAGTATGGTTACTTGGTTATTTTCATTGAAAGAGAAGTTTAAATTTTTGGATGTACCCAAACCATTGATGGTAAATTTGAGAGGAAATGTAATTACTGTGGTAGATCAAACCACTTTTCAGACATCAAATTTGGTAAGTCAATGTGAGTAAAATTGACCATGAATGAGAGTAGTGAAACTCCAACTGAGGTGGTAAGCAATATTATACCAAGATCATCTAAGGAAATGCACCAACTACTTCAACAACAACAACAACAACAACTAGTATAGCGTATGGCTCAGCTGTCATCTGCTTCTTCCTCGGCATCTATGGCTCAAACTTCCTAAAGCCACTCTGGCTAGTTCAGGTACATTTGTTCTTTATGTGCATCCTCATCCACCTAAGTTCTTGACTCAGGAGCTACTACCCATATGTTGGGTATGTCATCTTTATTTTCAGATTTATTGATATTAAGCACGGTACCTTAGCTGATGGTTTTGTCTCATGACACAAGGGGTCGATACAGTATCGCCAACATCATTCATGTCTCCACAATCTCTATTATTTGTTCTCAAAATTTCCTCTTTAAGTCTATTGTCAATTAATTAGTTGACAACTATGAATTGTTCGTTAACTTTTACCCTACCCTCTATGTTTTTTAGGATTTCATGACGAAGAGGATAATTGATTCCACGCTTGAGAGGTGAAGATAGTATTATTTGGAGAGCCACACACTACATAATACACTGCATGCTTTACACTTCATAGTCTCACCTCTACAGTGGCATCTACGATTAGGACATCCCTCTCTAGGAAAATGGTTTAGTTTTTTCCTGCATTTCCTTCCAGTCTTTCGTTTCAGTGTGAATCGTGTCAATTGGCCAAGCATCATAAACAACATTTCCTATACCTCATAACAAGAGCAATCATTTGTTTGACATTGATCATTAAATGTTTAGAGCCCTTGTCCTGAAACTAGTTTGTTTGGTTAGAAGCATTTTCTTTCATTCATTGATGATTTCAATAGGATGTATTTGGGTGTATCTCCCATGGGAGAAATCTGAGGTATTTCATTTAATTCAAAACTTCTACAATAAAATAAAAAATCAGTTTAATTCTTCTATTCGTGCACTTCACATTGGTAGTAGGTTGAAATTCATGAATGGGAAATTTGATACCTTTTGCTAGAATCAAGGGATTATTCATCAATCATCTTGATTCTCCACAGCATAATGGAGTAACTAAACGTAAAAATCATCATTTTTTAGAAGTGATATGTACCATGTTATTTCATATACATGTCCCGAAATATTAGGGTGATACACCTATTTTCTCGAGAAGATGCTTTATTCCGCTCTTGGGGATAAAATACCCATACAACTTTTAATGCCTTCACTCCATTATTCCCATTGTCTTTGTGTTCCGATGCGTATGTTTTGTATGTGTTTGTTTCATCTAGAGAAACTATCTCCTCGTGCAATAATGTGTATTTTCCTAGGATATTCTTATACAACAAATGTTTTTATCCTTCTACAAAGAAAACATTTATACATGCAAATGTAATATTTTTTGAGGATACTCCCTTCTTTGCATCCTCCACTATAGATGTATTTCCTTCTACTACAGGTGTAGAGTTGGTTGTTCTTGCACTTGTAGAGGATATTCCAGAACCTTCACCTGTTGTTACTATTGAAAAACCACTACAAGTATAGCATAGAAGATGACCGCCTCCACCACAAACTATAGTTTCCTCTCTAACACCGGATCAAGAAACCACTTCGTCTAGTGATCCTAAGGTAAGTGATCTACATCTTCACATTGCTCTTCGAAAAGCGTATTCAAGACAGTACTCATTATTCGTTGTCAAATTTTGTTTCTTTTAATTCGTTGTCCGAACATCTTCTTGCACTATTCCTTCTTCAGTGCAGGCTCTCCTCTTCACATTGGAAGCAAGCTATGGATGAGATGGAATTATTGTTAGATAGATGGACCAGGCAGTTGTGTGACTTGCACCCAGGTGCAACAATTGTTGGATTAGATGGGTGTATACAATGAAATATAAGGCCAATAGATCTATCGAGAGATACAAGCGAGATAGTAGTAAAAGGTTCCCCACAGACCAATGGAGTTGATGTTTTTGAGATATTTTCTCCAATTGCCAGATTGTCATATGTACGGATATTGATTTCTATAGCTGTGAACTAGGAGTGGTCACTGTGTCAACTTGACATTAAAGCTTTCTTGTATGGTCACCTAGAAGATTCTATACCTCTCGGATATGTTGCTCAAGGGGAGATTAATAGTTTGCAGGCTCAAGAAAGTTATATATAGCCTCAAACAAAGCCTACATGCATGGTCTAAAAAATTCAACCAAGTTGTCTTTTCCATTGGATTCTCCAGTAGTCATTATGATCATTTACTTTTTGTTCTAAAGCGGTCATCCGGTATCGTAGTGTTGTTAGTATATGTAGTTGACATCATATTGTCTTGTTTAGCAATTATGTGACAAGTATTGAGGAAGAAAAAACAAACCTGCCAAAGCATTCTCAAACTAAAGACCTTGATTCATTGAAATATTTTCTAGGGATTGAAGTAGTTAGAAGCAAGGCAGGTCTTGTGCTGACACAGAGGAAGTATGTCAGTGTAGTTAGTCAATTCATGGAATACCTATGCAAAATTCATGTAAAGGTCGCACAGAGAATCTTGAGATATTTAAAAGAGTCACCTACAAAGGATCTCTTCTTAATAATCATCTGAGGATAGAAACTTTTTCAAATGCAGACTACACAAGGTTCGAAACTAGACAAAAAGTCGACAAGTTAGTGTGTTTCTAGGAGGCAATTTTATAAGCTGAAAAAGCAAGAAACAAAATATTGTAATTCGATCCAGTGCTAAGGCTGAATATAGAGCAATGGCTCATATTGTTAATGAACTGATGTGGGTAAGATCTATGGTCAAAGAATTGAGCTTACACCAGGATGAACCTATAACCATGTATTGTGACAGTCAGGCAACAATATTTATTGTGGAGAATCAAATTTCTCATGAGAGAATTAAGCATAGTGACGTTGACATTTTATTGAAGATGCAGTAATGAAGAAAAGTCATCACTCCTTATATTAATCTAGTGATCATACTATGCGATTCTAATGGTATATGTCGATGATATCTTGTTTGTTGCACTGGTCAATCATATACTTTCTTTCAGATTAATACTATCCCTGCCTTTACAGAGTTACTTCAGTACCTACTTGAGCCTACCCAAATCTTTGGTCTCAAAGTTATGGCTCACATAGACTGCAAGAATTTGATAGTGTCTCAGAAGCCCTATGGCTCACATAGCCTGTTTGAATTGATATGGGTGAAAGTTCTCATGCCAGAATTTGATTTTGTGTCTCAGAAGCGCATACAAAAAAATTCTATAATAGGACCGATTTTCGTTACAAACAGTGCAGTCTTTCACAAAGGGACGGTATATAGAACTAGATTGCCAATTTTTTCGTGAGCCAAGCATGAGTGCCAAAATATCTACACCACATGTGATCCTCTGATCAACTTGTCAACATATTCACTAAGGCACTTCCAAAAAGGTGTTTTTATGTAACAAGTTGGAATCCCCGAATTTGGGGAGTGTCAGAAGTTAAATGCTATTGGGGCATTTTTGTAACTGCCCATGATTTAGTTGGTGGCGTGAGTTTAGAGGCAATTTAGTGACTTAAAAGGTGTTTTGTTTTGCTTTGTCTCCTTGAGGCTACTCTTGACATTATACAAGTAAGTTGTACTGAAGAGGTCGAGCTTTACCCTACTCCATCTCATTCAATTGAAATAACGTGAGATAGCCTTGAAGCTCTAGGTAGAAGTTCTGCTGCCAAATTTGATTTCTATCATTTCTAAAAATTACAACCAAAAAGAATCACGCAAATTTGAACTCTTAGCAATCAATTAACGGAATCCCTCTTTAGACAAAACGAAACTTTGCATATTCAGAAAACTTCCCAGAAGTGATTAATCTAACCACGTTTCAATTTTTACACAATAGTCACATACAAGCACACAAATTTTTAAAACACAGTATGCACAAATATATATGCAGTCACATATGCAAATATGCACACATACAACATACACGCACATACACACACGCAGAGATATACCTTTCAGTTTCCTTAGGAGCAATCAGTATGAGAAGCTTAGGCTTGAACTCAAGGGCCTTGTCAATAAACCTGTTTGCAAGAGCTCCCCGAACTCCAAATGGAGGATTAAGACCCATGATCTATTGAAAAGCAAGATGAATTGTGATTAATCAAGGCAAGCACATAGGTCAGTCTCATATTCTTCTTCAAGATGGGCAAAAAGAAAAGAAAATAAAATAAAATCATTTAAGGGACATCTAGTGAGTTCAACACACACCAATTGAGAACCAGTAGGTAGTTCATCCTTCTGTACAGTCATCCAATCTCTCTTTTCAAAGCAAAAGTCATTCTGTTCACAAAAAAAATTACAGGCATTAAATAAATGACATGTTTAAAAAATATCCAACTACTTTGCAGTGTAATATGAAAAACATCATGTTTACTGGAACAAACAAAAGGCTATGGACAATATTGAAAATACCTTTGGTTGAATAAAATCATAATTCTTAAAGAAGCACTTTTTTCCGATTTCATCAAGCTTTTCCTTCATCAATCTACTGAAATCATTGGCACCACAGCAGAAGTCGACAATCTGGTGAAAATAGAATCAGTATACTTTTCTGACCAATCAACTTCAATTAGCAAATTCACTATATTCTCTTCATTGGTTTCTACAATCTAAGAAACATTCATCATCTGTCTCCTAAAATCATTGGGATCAGAAGTAAATAACGTTTTTTATTTCAAAGATAACTTCGTGAATGCAGACTTATCACATTCTCCTATTTCAAAAAAAAAACAAAAAAAGAGAGAATTTATCAAGAAAGAACAACATATAATTTCAAAAGTGGGTAGCATGAAAAAGAGGCCTTCGAAAGAAGATAACAAAAGTTACAGTCTCTAAAGGAAAAAAATAGCCCACAACAAGTTGCAGCAACACTAGTCCTAGCTGGAGAACCAGCTATAGAGATCGCACTTCTATGTTCTAACCACATGGCCACAAACAACTCAAATAACCTGACATAAATCACAAGTATCATCATGAAAAGAAAATAAACAACAAGTTCTCAATGAAGCAGTTGAAGATCCTACATGCAGCTATTGTAAGTAAGCATGCAGTCCATGTGAATGACTAATCATGCAACACATGAAGATTCATACCTGTAATTAGAATCCTATGTTTTTAGGCATTCAGTTTCCTGTTTTTATCATGTTTTCTTAGTGGGTTTAGCTCTAGCATTAAATTTTTTAATCTCCTCGTATAACGAGGATTGGACTTTCATAAATTGTAACTTCTCTTCATATAGATAAAATAGATGGGATGAGGGGCAAAATTAAGCACAAGATTATCTCCGCTCCTATTCTCGTTCACTTCCTTCTCTCCTACACGTTTCAGTTCTGAAATTTCCCAAATAGTATCAGAGCACAAAGGTCGATAGAGAAGAAGGAAAAGAAGAAGATGAAAGAAGAAGATGAGGAAGAAGAGGAAACAGAAGAAAAAGAAGGCAGAAGAAAAACTTTCCAAATTTCCATTGTTCGAGTTAATATTTATTCTATTACCTTTTGTTTAAGATTGTGTTTTTGCTTCTTTTTTATCTTTCAGCTTAAAGTAAAGTCCACCTCCTCCCATAGTCTCTGGTTGGTTAATTCAGAGTCACAAAGGACATCTCCATCACCCGTATAGTCTCTGGTGGTTAATTCAGAGTCACAAAGGACATCTCCGTCACCCATTGTCTTTAGTTTTTTAATTCACTCCCAACTTGTTCCAAAAAATCTCAAATTCTTATTCAACGAAGGCCTTAGTAAACACTACCAAACTGATCCACAGATCTAACATATGGAGTGACCACCACACTACTCATTATAGCAGGACAAAAGACATGACAGTCTACCTTAACATGTTTACTTCATTCATGAAAGAACAAATTACTAGCAATAAAAATAGAAACCTGATTGCCAAAATACATCACTATTGCACCCTTGCACAGGAAGCTTAACTCTTGCAGAACAGATGAAACCTATATGAGTTCATTAACAGGGTGAGCCATTGCCAAGTGTTCTGATTTGTACTAGATCGGGCCATAACATTATCTTTCTTACTCTTCCAGCTAATCAAACTTCCTCCAACAAATACACAACAACCGGTGGATCACTTCTTGTCCAACTTGGACCCTGCATAATTAGCATTGAAGTATCCCTTAATATGCAAATGACCATATGGCCCATACAATAAATTTTTAACCATTGCTCCTTTCAGATGTCTCAGTACTCTACTTGTACCCTCTAGATGAATCTTTCTCAGATGTTCCTGAACTAACTGACTACACGTGCAGAAAATGAGATGCCAAGCCGCATAAAAATAGCATAAATCACTTTTCCTACAAACCTTCTATACAGTCTTATCTTTGAGTTCAGCACTATCAACCTCATGAAGATTATAGTTGACTTCAAATAATCCTTGCCTTACTTCTCGCTACCTTGATCCTAAGAGAATACCCAAAGAGAACCAAGTCCTGTGTTTTAAATTGTTTAGCTAGATTTACTTTGGTCTATTCAATACCTTTTACATCACTCCCTAACAGCAATATGCCACCCACATACACAATTAGCACTACAACTCTAGAAAACTTTTCAAAACAAATAAAGAGCGGTCACAATGACTTTCCTACAAATCATGCCTGGGGACTACTTGAGGCCATAAACAGCCTTGTACAACTTACATACTCTTCCCGTCTGCCCCTAAGCAACATAATTAGGAGGTTGCTACATGATACCTCTCCATCCAAATCTCTATACAAGAAGGGATTTTTTGTCTAATTGAATCAAAGATCAGCCCTTCGTAACAACCACAAAAAAGAAAATGCAATTAGATATCAACTAAGCCACAGGCAAAAAAAAATTAAATCCATACCATATGTTTTGTTTATAGTCCCTTTTTTTTTGTTTAATTGAATCAAAGATCAGCCCTATAGTCCTTAGCTATAATTCTAGCTTTATAACTCTCTAAAGACCCATCAGCCTTTTATTTCACAATGTAAAACCAGCAGCAACCCATGACAACAACATCCAGAGGTGGATCACACAATGTCCAAGTACATCTATCAAGCAATGGTTGCATCTGCACATCCATGGCTTACTCCCGTTGAGGAGACGACAGAGCATCTTGAATTGAAAAAGGAATAGTACAAAAAGACAAACAAAACAAATGTTTGAACGGACTAGACAACAAGTCAAATGACACAAATTTGGATACAGGATATTGGGAAAGAATAGGTCAAATTCTCTTTGTAAATCGCCAACACATTAGCTAATGTGGCCCTCGAGTAAAGCGGGACCTTCAGAAGGATATCTTGCTCTCATAAGTAGATGAGGTATCAAATAATGAAAGATTCCACAACTTGTGGGATCCTTTAAGAAGAAGAAGTAAAAATATCAGGTAACAAATAATGAAAGATTCCAAGAGTTGTGGAAACATAATCATAGAACCTTGCTAAAAAGAATTCTCATGTAAGGGCTTTACTCTTTCAACACAACTTGACCAACTTGAAAGAAAATTTCAAGAAAGAAATTTTGGACTGAGCAAGATTTACAACAAATATATAGAATTTAAAATGAGGAAACAAAACTTTCACACTTTGTCAAAAAATAAAATAAAAAACTTGTGGAAGTAGAATAAGAGGGAAACTCATGTAGCATGAGATTAAAAAAAAGAAACTCTTAAAGTAAGGAAAGATACTCACGTAACTAGAGTTTGAAAACAAATAGGAAACTTGGTCAAACCAAGAATAGCATCTCAAACAGATAGAAAATTCGGTTTAATATTTGGATTTCCACATGTAATAGGCTTCCAATATGTCCTTAAATTCTTCCCATGTTGATATCTCTGTTTAGAAACATCGGAATGAGAAATAGTTTGTTGGGTTAAAAATAGACTCAAAAAGCTTTAATTTGAGATATATTTCGATTTGAGATATAATTTGATTTATAAATTCTACTTCTTTGTGACACAAAATGTCTCAAAGAAAAAAAGCTTTCTGCTACTACGTGAATCTTTCCTGCTACCTAACCCCTGCTTAAGATGTTGATTTATCTTTGTAGAAAACTTTGATTGATAAAATTCTTTTTGAGTAGGAAACAAGACTCAAAGATCTTTTTGGAAATATATAATTTGAAATATGAAAACTAGATCATGGTACGCAAACTCCAAAGACAAAAACAAGTTAAAAAAAAAAAGAAGAGTGGAGGGAAAACCAAAAAATTATTTTTTTCTCCTTTTCTACTTCTTATTCATCCCCTTCTTCCTCTTTTGCTTTTCCATCTCAGAACCTTGGGTAATCTGATACCATGTAAACTTTCAAATAGGAAGCATGGAAGAGAGAAAGAAGAAGACAAAACATAGAAAGACTAAGGAAACTAAGGAGGAACATGTGTATTGATATGACGAGGAAATTATGTGAGTAGTGTATTTCTCTCTTACACCAAATTCTTTTATAGTGGAATACAACTTAACTCCTGCTAAAGATAAACTTTCCCAAAGTACCCAACTACTCCCAAGAATATCTCATCAAATCTAATCACAATAAGTTGTAATAAGGAAAGTAAAACTAAGAAAATAAGGAAAGAAATCCTCTTCCCAGACATGCCCCTCCTTTGACTTTGTTTCAACTGTGAGATATCCTTTGCATGAGAATCACCTTAAAATCTTTGGTTTGGCTTCTTCAACACTCCCCCTCGAGCTAGAATTTATAACTTCAGCTTGCAAACAATCTTGGTCATGAAACTTGGGTGGCTAAAAAGGAAATTTTGATCTTATGTGGCTTGAAAAAGAAGTTCTAATTGTCTTGATTCATCTTATTCTTGTTCACGTTATGTTTGTAATCTTCATCTTGTTCTCCCCTTACTTGGATATCCTAGTTACATAAAAAAAAATTATTTTTGAAATGATGCTGAATTTTATTAAGAGAACACAAACGAGCAGATTACAAGGGGGGAAACCTTCCCAAACAATGAGAGATTGCTGGGAGGTTCCGAATTTTGCCAAGTTATCAGCCAAAGAATTGATTGATCTAGGAACGAGGTTCCAATTACAACGAATAGATAACACAATGTCAGCAATCCAATCAGTGATTGGCCAGTGGCGCCAAGGGGGGGAGCTATCTTTTGAACATTAACTGATGACAGTCTTTGAGTCTCCTTCAATAAGCAGTTTGCCATAGAGACGCTCTTTGAAGATTTGGAGGTCGAATAGAAGAGTACTCACTTCAGCAATATTTGAATCAGCAATACCCACCGGCCCAGCATAGGATAGAATAGGGTCTCCACAGCTGTCTTTGAAAACATCACTAGCTCCAGCTGGCCCAAGACAACCTAGAGCACTGCCATCAAAATTGAGTTTGATGCAGTCGCAAGGGGGAGGATCCCAGGTGGCCATAACCAGATTCCTGCAGGGGCCCACTATATGCGCGGTCAAACCCCAATTTTCCCGAAAGGAAACACCCGATAGAGAGGCAAACTCCTTCCTAGTATGCAACCAACTCGAGATAAGGCCCACTACCTAAAAAGCTATATTATCCGAGGTGCTAGCCTTGGAGTTGAATCTCCGGTTATTTCGCTCAAGCCATAGGCACCATAGGACATGCGCAAGGCATGCCAAGAGAATTAGCTTGCCCACCCTAGGAAGGCGAATCCCCATAACCATCTCATAGGTGCCAAAAAGGTCCTGATGTAGCCTCATTTAGAGTCCAATCTTCTGAAAGATCTTCATCTAGACTTGCCAAGAAAAATCACAATGTAAGACAACATGCTAGATTGTCTCGTCGCACACACAACAAAGGAGACAAGTACGATCGGGGACTGTGTAGCTTATTTTATGGAGGTTGTCAGAGGTGAGGATATGTTCCCTAATGGTCGTCGACACGAAGAATTTGATTTTACTAGGCGCTGAGAGCTTCCATGCCAAGTTTGCTTTGTGCTCATGCATGTTGTAATCTTGTTTACTAATATGAGAGTAGGCGAATGCAATTATGAATCGGCCATTAATGTTGGGCTTCCATGACAATTTATCAACGGCTTGCTCACGAATAGTAATGTTGCTGAGTCTGGAGAGGAGAGAGCAAAAAGGCGAAGTTTCCTCATCATTTAATCCCCGACAAAACATGAGACTCCATAAGCAATCACTCCAAGAATCAGCCACTGAACAAGAGAGGTCTCTCGCCACCCTAGAGAGCCCCGGTAAATCCTCGAAGAGGGGGCGGGGGTCGCACCAATCATCTGACCAAAAGAGGAGGGTCCTTCCATTGCCTGTGTGAAAAGAAGTTGCATCTCTGAATATTGAGAGGAGCTTTTGAATTGATTTCGATTAGCACAACTAGTGTAACCCTTCGTTATTTGTTACCTCATACTTCTACTTCTCCCCCTCATGCTGGGATCTCTTTGTTTTTTGCTGAGAGACCTAGCTTGCACAAAATTCTGGTGAGAGTAGAAGAATTATGCCTAACCCAATGACAAAACTCCAACTCTAATTTGAAATGGATATTCAAATTTAAAGGCAGTCTGAATCAAATCTTAGGGCAATGAAAAGAGTGCTCACTTTGCAAGGGTAGCTCAAAACTATCACTTAGGTAAAAAGAACAAAGTAATTGATTTAATTAAATATGTTGGAGTGAGTCAAAAGGCATAACTCCGAAGTGATTTTAAATAAAAAATAGAAGAAAGCACTTTAAACAATTAAACAAGTGAATAAAAAGATAACAATTCTCATACTTCAAATGGAATGAGGCGCACAATACAATTGTTCATATTTCTAAATAAGAAGGATGCACTTTTAGACAAATAGATAGATTAAAAGTGACCAGGTTTGACTCAAAAGGGAGATAAAACATAATTCCTCTACGCACGTATATGATTGAGGAAACTTCAAAAAATCCAATAAGGAAAATTTTGAGATGGAACATGATAATAGAAACTTTCTTAAAACAGAATTCTCAACCTACTTCTACCCAAGATTCACCATGATTAACTGTAATTATCAAAAAAGTTCTTGAGATGGCTATTGTGCCCAAGATTGACCTCCTGCCACTTCTACCATCATTACAACCAGAACTATCTCAACCTCCTCTACTACTACCACCTCCATGTCCATGAGGTGCCTCTAAACAACTTGATATGGTTTTAACATTGAGGACAGCAATTTCTGCTCTCTTATTCCCTTGCCGTCCTGCCACAATTGTCTCAACTAGAACAACTCTATTAAAAGCCTTCGTCAATGTGGGTTCATCATCAACAACAAGCAATTGGGCCTAAATTGCATTGTATTTAGGACCTAAACTAACCCATCATGAAACTTGGCTACATTTCTGCAGAAATTACTTCAGAAGCTCCTTCTCATCTATTGGAAAAGGACGGTAGACACAAATGTCATTTTAGTACCCTTTTTTTTATAAAAGTGATAATTTATTCAAAGCAACCAAAGAACAGCAACAAACCAGAGGAGACATCCCTTAACAACAAGGGATTGGAGGGGGGCTCCTCTCTTAGCAAGGCCATCAGCTAAGGAATTAGCTGAGCAGGGAACATGGGACCAGCTACAAGTAAGTTAGTACCCTTTGCAATTCACTAAAATAATCAATTACAGTTCTACCCCCTTTTTTTAGACCAAAGAACTTCACATAGGAAAATTTGTACAAGTTAGGCCTACAAGACATAAATGCTCCAGCTCTAGGGAGAGCGTAGAAATATAGTCTAAATGTATTATGGTAATTTACCATCAAGGGTAGTTTCATGATATGTTCTTCTCACGCATCTAGTCTTATAGTCCTTCTATTTACATAGTTTATTGCTTGTCAATTTAAAATAAATCTGCTTCAGAAGTGAAAGGCCTGTTATTGTACGTGTACTCTTTTTTGCGTAAGTGAGAAATAAAAGAGTGGAGTCAAGCTTGACCCCCATTTGCAACTGCTCCAGATCCTGTGACAGCCCAATATCTCTACTCTCTTGCTCCTAACTCAGACTCTCTTCATAGATCATCTAATCTCCTTATTTTAGGCATCTCAAGCTACTTGTTCATAGTTGCTCAAGTCGTACAAATGTGTGATCATGAGCGAACAGTCCCACTTCATTGTGGTTTTGAATAAACTTGATCTAGCAGAAAAACTGACACTTAACACGGTTATTCATGTGGAAAGGGTTAGGACAGAAATTCTACAGGCAGATGTCTAAGTATAAAGAAACATATTAAAACTGTATGTGCACTATTTTTTACACAATTAAAATAAAAAAGTTCAGGTCGACTTTTTTGAAAGTTAATGTTCTATTCTTCACATGAAAGCAATAACCAAAGAAAATAAAAAATTAATGCACAAATATAAATTTGATAACAAAGTAGAAGGTGATGTCCATAGTAAATCCAAACAAGCTTATTCAACCAAGTAAAAGAGAATAATAAGCAGGGAAAGAAAATATGTTCAAATGGTACATCAGTTCAAGAACAGAAGGAAAGCACTGAGATTAAATAAACAATATTTACACAAAAAAATATCACTTTTATCACTTGTCGAGAGTAATTTTTCTCTGTTAATATATTATCACTTTTATCAACAAAAGAATATATATATATATATATATATATACATAAATGTATGACAAGTCAAGGAGAATGCCTTTTACCATATCACCATTTTGGACATAGAAACGGAGCTTCTCAACAATCTGCCAGCACAAAGGTCAAGAAGAATAACTATTAGTAAGTAACCTAATGTCTCTCAACCTTATGCTCATAGAAAAACAGAAAGAATATACAGTTTCTTTTAAGATATGCGAACAATATTATTTTACTGAAAATGAAAGGAACACAAAAATCATAAAAAAAAGCAGAGAAAAAAAAAAGATTATGAAGGAAATACTGAACCAGGAATTTGATCATGCTTCTAGCAGAAAAATCCTGATAAATAATTTAAAAAAGGGCTCATGTGCCTAAAAGGTGAGGTCATATCATATACCCAAATGTTATTGAAAAAAAAGTCAACAATACCCATGGAAAGGTGAAAAGGGAAGACATGTACTTTGAAGTGACCCAATCCATTTAGTTGAACAGAACCTCACCTGAGTTATAAATGGATCAGGCACAAGTTTATTCACTTGACCCAAGTAATAAACAAGGGGGATTGAGGATTGACACAAGACCCAATGAGTCCTGGTTTAGTTTATCAAAAGAGTAAAACAGACCAAAAGAGGTGTGGCACAATATATTTAAACTAGACCAAACAATTTGTTCTTTATTTTTTACTCCATAAAACAACTTATTTAATAATAAATGTTTTAAAAAATCTATCTTTTGATTTTTAGTTTTATTTTGAAATAATGCTGAATTAAATATTAAAGAGCTACAAGGAGCTGAATTACATGGTGGGGGATCGTCCCAAACAATCAGAGATCGCAGGGAGGTCCTGCGTTTAGCTAATCTATCATCAGAGGAGTTGGCCGACCTAGGGACATGATTCCATGTACAAGAAATGGTAGATACAATGTTAGAAATAGAAGACAAGGTGGGCCAATGACACCAAGGGGGAGAGGCAGAGCTAGAGCACCAACTAATAATAACTGTGGAATCCCATTCAATGAGTAGCTTTCCATGTAGACGATCTTTGAAGATTTTAACTCCATGGAAAAGAGTAGTCACTTCAGCGGTGTTGGAGTCTACAATACCAACCGAGTCCGCATAGGATAGAATGGTCTCGCCTCTATGATTTCTGAAAACTCCCCCCGCACCCGTTGGGCCCGGTCACCCAAAAACGCTACTGTCAAAATTCAGCTTGATGCAATCACTAGGAGGAATCCATTCAACCAAGGTAGGCACCTTTTGGGGACCTGCCATATGAGCCAAAAGAAGCCAATTCCAACGAAGGGAGATACCCGCCTAGGGGGCAAATTCCTTCCTGGTGTGCAGCCAACTAGAGCTCATACTCACAGTACAAGAGAGTATTTTCCAGATTGTTGAACTTGAGGTTGAAACAACAGTTGTTGCACTCCACCCAAAGACACCAAGGGACGTGAGTGAGGCAAGCCGAGAGAAGCAATTTGTCGATTCTAGCCAAACGAGTCCCCGAAACCATCTAGATAGTGCCAAAGAGGTCCTCATGAAGGCCCAATTGGATACCAATTTTTTGATAAATGGCCATCCAAACTCTCCAAGAGTAGCTGCAGTGGAGGAAAATGTGTTGAAAGGACTCCTCACAAACACCGCAGAGGGAGCAGGTACTATCATGAGTGATAAATCCGCGCTTATGAAGGTTATCAGCAGTGAGGATTTGCTCTAGAATGGCAGTCCATAAGAAGAATTTAATCTTGTTCGGGGCCGAGAGTCTCCATGCAACATAGGCCTTGTGCTCCGACACGCTGGGGTCTTCTCCACTAATGTCGGAGTAAGCAAAGGCAACCGAGAAGATACAATTAACACTTGGCTTCCAAATCAACTTGTCATAAATCTGGTCCCAAAGGATAACACTACTGACGCTGGACAAGAGCGAGCAAAGGGCAATGGCTTCCTCATCATTCAAACCCGACAGAAGAGAAGGCTCCAAGACTGATTGCTCTATGCTTCAGCCACCGAGTAAGACAAATCCAAGGAAATCCTAGAGAGCCCGGAGTAATCCTCAATGAGAGGGTGGGGGGTGCACCATTCATAAATTTAGAAAAGGAGCGTCCTCCCATTCCTAGCATAGAAGAATGTTGCAGCCTTGAAGGTAGGGAGCAGCTTGCATACAGATTTCCATATTAGGGATAGACAGCAGGGAGCGACTCCCTATCTCCACTAGTGGCAAGTGAGCTAAAGTGAAAAGCTCACCATGCTCCTTCACAAGCCACAATGCTTGGTATTGAAATTCCATATCCATTTAAGGAGGAGGGCGCAATTCATGTCTTTAGTAGGTCAGATACCCAAATCACCACGGAATCGAGGGAGACAAACTCCTTCCAACTGACAAAATGATATCTAAAAGTGTCTTTGAAACCTCCCCAGATAAATTGCCAACGAATAGCATCAATCTCAGAACACACAGAGGCCAAACAACACATGAAGGATAGGAGGTAGTTAGGCAGGCCCGCCAAGCACGATTTCATTAAAGTAAGTCTGTCTGCAGTGGATAAGAGCTTACCCCACCAAACACGATTTCATTAAAGTAAGTCTGCCCGCAATGGATAAGAGCTTACCCCGCCAAGTGGCAAGCCTTTTCTCGAACTTCTCAAAGAGAGGGGACCAAAGAGCTGTAGTGGGACAAGTATCAAACAGAGAAAGGCCCAGGTATGTGGATGGCGTGTTGTCTAGAGAGCAACCCAGAAACTCAGCCATATCTTGGAGAACCGCGCTATCAATATAATATCGAAGCAGAGTGATTTTCCTCCAGCCAGCTCGAATAGGCCAAGAACAGCCCTCAGTTTTCTGATCTGACCCATAGTGCCTACACTAAAACATATGGTGTCATATGCGAACTGAAGAAACAGGATGTCAAACGCAGCATGCTCAACAGTAGGGAGGAGCCAACCAATCTCTTTGGCCGAATAGATCAAAGAGAAGAGATATTCAACTCCTCCGGGACGTCGATGCCTCTGGTTTCGGCGTCATATGGTGGTTCAGGAGGGATTGTCATCCTCTTTGCCGGATCTCAGGGTGTCATGCTGCCTATTAGACTCACCGGACTTCCCTGTGTTGTCGGAATCAGAAAGTGATGCTTTAGGAGGCCTCAAACCAGCATCCTTTGCAGCTGTCGCATGTGGGAGGAGAGAAAAATCACCTAACTCCGTCCATGGGAACGAAGTCAAGGCTGGTCTTCCCGACCGGAAGGAGTTTCCGATCGGGAACGGCGATTCCTTCCCCCAATCCAGCGACACTAGGATCTCTTTCCTTGGCCCAGCCTTTCTCGGCAAAGGTCTCGCTCGCTACTCGACGATCTTTCCTCTCACATTGAAGTTCTCTCCCGTGCCTTGCCTCTCTTCCGATCTCCTCTCTCTCGTGTCGATCCCTCCTCTCTCACACTCATCGCATATCGCTCGAACTCTCTCGCTGGATCGATTGTACAACTTGCTTGCAGGTTTTGAACTCTATGTTTGTTCTCAATGAGTATTAGTATGTTCCCCATATCTTGAGTCAAGCCATTAGTTAAGGCCTAGAAACAAGGGAGAGCGTTGATAGGTAAAAAGGCAAATTATAACAGTACATTCTCCATGTCTTAGGCTAACAGTTTAAGGATGAGAGGTTTCTAAGGGAGAGTAGTCGCACATTAGTTTTACATTGATAAGATCCTACATTTATTAGTTTGGAAGAGGTCTCTGAACTTCATCTAGCCAATTTTGAAGGAACTGCCCCAACACGTCAGTTTTAGAATGTAAATATCCAAAATTTATTGGGTTGGAAGAAACCTCTTTTGGTATACTGGAATTCTAAAATGTGGTACAGCATGAGAATGAGTGGCCAAATACGGATAGAGCAAGGAGAACCAGACTCCCAACTGAGCCAGAAACTTGCAGTTTTCTACTATCATGCTTTTGTGAACATCAACTACCTTAACTTCATGGTTATAGTATATATACATTAGATATTAAAAATGTTTATTTCAACAGGGATCTTCATTAAGAAGTCCAAAGAAACAACCATCCAAATTTGTAGTCAAAAGAAAGTAGTGTAAGCAATTGGAAAAGTCTATTTATGAGCTTCAATAGTCTACCCACAACCTGATATTGATGATGACAATGACGATGATATATAAATCATATGATAGTTCAATTTAAAGTTGTTCATCTTGTACAGTAATGTACTTTTGTCCAGCCCATTATACTTTCTTTTTACCAAAAACGAAAACATCAAGTATGCAAATGAAAAAAGAGAATAAATAAAGGAAGAACACTTGAGAGATGAAAATGAATCGGTTACCTCCTTAAGCTTATCCACTTTAGTAAAATGACGACCATAAGATGTGTAGCGCATACCATGAAGAAAAGGTGAAAGATAGATTTGGAGTTTATTCTACAGCCAGAAAAAACAACAAATAGAACAAAACCAATAACAATTCCATCATGATATGTAAGAAATTTGGCTAGTTGAATATAATAATAACCAAAAACCATGCAATTGGAAAGAATATTATTCATATAGAAACTACCTTCCACTTTATAACCTGGTTAATAATCTGGGTTTCACAAACAGCTTTAGCATCTTCAAGGGTGGCACCTTCTTCTAATTTCTTCAAAGCAATCCGAATAGCCTGCAAAAATCACACCAATTACCATAAAGAAGATTACCCAACAGATAACTCACATAGAAATGCTTGCAGTCATTGGCTGATTTGGATCTCATAGAACTTTATCTTGAAGACATCAAGGAGCAATTCGCACTATCTTTTGATGACTCATGAAAATGAGGAACTAACAAAAAATAAAAATAAAAGAAAATACGTGCACACAGAGACTAGCTTAAATATCAATAAAATATTGGAAATACCTCCACAGAGCATTCAACTTTCCCTTGCGTGATGGTCTTGTCAACATTTCTAGAGGAGTGATATTGAGCAGATGGTTTCTTGTGCTTATCGTGTATACCAGCCAATGTTAGGAAAGATGATTTCTTCATTATTCCCAGTATCCTACATTGATAAAGAGTTAAAAGACCATTGATTCATTCTACAAGATTGCAGACAAAACAACACATCCAAATTCCACTATTACTATGCATAACAAAGATACTTTGTCACTAAACATGAACAATAAACTATCAAAGTCAGGCAAAAATTCAAGGCAATCTTCCCTAAACCCCTAACCTGACGAAAAGAGAAGACCAAAACACAACAAAAAAATGAGATGAATAGGATAGCAATGTTTTTTTGGTAACACAACCGAGAGGTATAATAATGATAACACTAATATTGGTAACCTTAATAACAATATTTAAAAAAATTTATGTCGAATGTCTTACTTCTCTTTTA
Source organism: Aristolochia californica (assembly GCF_029961685.1). Taxonomy (NCBI): domain Eukaryota; kingdom Viridiplantae; phylum Streptophyta; class Magnoliopsida; order Piperales; family Aristolochiaceae; genus Aristolochia; species Aristolochia californica. Next base: position 2,822,562 of record NW_027181771.1, read on the forward strand.
ATTGCTCATCGACCACAGGTGCCAAAACACTCGGTTTCTTCTTGACGGAGGCTATTGATGAGGCATTTACAGCTTCACTGTTAGGGCTGCCCTTCATTCCAGATTTAGCCAATGCTAATCCCTTATCCAATTCCACAGTGGCGGACTCCACTGCCTTCATTGCCTTGTTTGGTTCTACTTTTGAGGACAGGCTTGCTTTACTTTGAAACAGTTTGACACTGCCACCTTTAACAATCTCTTTAAATGAACCAGAGATTTTAGGTTTCCTAAAAGATTCTTCCAGAAAACGTCTTTCGCTTTTTACAGCAGAAGACACGTTTTCAATGGCTTTGGAAGACCTTATAACAGACTTTTGCTCCAAATAATCTTCACAAGGTGACTCTTTTTTCTTCTTGGCCAACACCTTCATTTTGCTTGAGACAGTTGCTTTTTTCTTCTGCGAGACTCCAGGGAATATTATGTGCTCTCTAACAGGTGTGCCGAGTTCTGGATCAATGGCATGTTTCCTAGTAGAAACAAATAAATTAAGTAGAAGGCTTTAAATAATAAACAAACACATGGATATAAAGTAACAGCATTTAAAAAAATGAACGAACTCACAGGCAATATATTAAGATCCGGTTCGGGATTAGATCATCCCAAGCCCGCACATCTGAATCGTCATCTTCAGAATCTTCAAATGAAATTTTCCTGATGCGTTAATTGATTCAGTATAAATACCTCATACAAAGTCAAATATTATGGAAGTATTCACCTCAAACAATCAATAATTCAACAAGCAATATCTTCTGACTTTCTTGAGAACTCTCACAAAGATTACAAGTTACTATAAAAACTTAATAAAAATTTATACACCTCACATAAAATGAATTTGAATATCAATTGCCTCTTAGAAATTCAAAAACAAAACCTACAATGGTAGATGCTCCAATAGAACACCTATCGAGATTACCCATTTGAAGATACTAATCAGTTTCAACAGCTCCACTGTAATCACACCATGTGGACATACAGAAGAACAAGTTGTGTTATTAAGTGTATTAGTTGATTACGTAATACTTTTGGATAATAAGTTTGTAAGAACTATGAAAATGAATCCATGCTTCCATTATGGCTCAGTAAAAAAAATATTAAACACGAATGCCCTTCTGGCAGTGTGTACGAGATGCTCTCAAGGCACAGGGCCAACTGGGAGAAGTTCACGCTCACTAGAATAAATATTTGTTTATGATCTCTCCTGTCTATGTGGGAATCTCCTCAGTTGCAACATGATTCCCCTTTCATTCACCTGAATCAGCTTACTGTTCAGTTGAGACAAATTACTTACATCCAATGGAAGTGCTTATCCAAAAGATGGAAAGGAGGCTCAATGCTTGGAAAGGTAAACTCCTCATGCAAGTCGGTGGATTGACCCTCATCAAATGTTCACTAGCCAACATCCTGAATTTCTTCCTCTTCCTCCTCCCTTGTCCCTATTGCAACTACCCATAAAAGTGACAAAGCTTCTGCAGATATGCAATGCAGCCACCAAGAGTTTCAAAGAGAAGATATGGCTATGGTGAAAATTAGACCTAAAATATTCCCAAAAGACACTTTTAAGAAATTGCATCCCAAGTGTGTTGATGCACAGAATTGAAGCTAATGCATGTATCTTAGATCCGCCACAAGATATGGGCATTAGGAATGTGTTTAATGCAGAATACCTTGTTTTGCAAAACCCCAGCCTGCATCTCCCTATCCTTCTCAAATAGTACCTTCACCCATAACACGTATTACCCCTCCTCAACCTTTCACCTTTTTCTAGGTCAAATCCTTCCTTTATTTTTAACAAACTAAACATCCTTGATCCTTTTTCTTCTTTGCCTACTCCACCCATCCCAAAATTTACTCATGCCAGTCAGAGGAGGTTCCACTCAAGCCAGAGGGTATTGAACACATCTAATTTGTTGGTGCATAAAACCTAAGTTTGAAAACACTTTGTTACAAAGCAAGGAAGAAAAATAGAAATGTAGCTATTTGGCTCAATGAAGAACCCCAAGATTTGAGTTTTATCAGTTTGAGGGTTTAGGAAATTGGGTGGGCTTTAGATGTAATTTTTTTTTTTAGTGGGTTATGTTTTATTTGGGCATTGTCTGTCAGAGTGGTTCCATCCACTCTTGTAGGCGGTAGCTTTCCGCACCTAACAGATCGGTCTTTTGGTTGTATTGGCTAGCCGCTGTCATGGTATCAGAGCTGGGCATGCCACGTCCCGTGTTCGAATCCCGTGAGAGGCGGTCAAGAATGGGCGAGGTGGGTGTCAGAGTGGTTCCGTCCACTCGTGTAGGCGGTAGCTTTCCGCACCTAACAGAAAGGTCTTTTGGGTGTATTGGCTAGCTGCTGTCATTGTCTTGGTCCATAAGAATTAATTGGTTTTATTTGTAATTTTCTTTTTTTTTAGTTTTATGGGCCTTTTGGTGTTAGTTTAAGGTCCAATAGGCCTCTTTTAAGTTTTAGTCTTGACCCTTAGTTTCACTTGGTAAGATATTTTAATCTAGGCCGTTAAATTTTAGAGTTGTGGCTATTTAATTAGGTTTAACGCCTCTTTTTCTTGTCCTTTCTTTGTTATTCTCCTAATTTTTGCACTTCAATAAATTTCTTCTCTCGCTTTACCCTCGTTCTCGTTCTCGTTCTCGTTCTATTCCAGCAACAACAAAAAAAAAACCATTTTTTTTTTTGGTTTTTATTAAAGCATGGGACCCTCCTTCCTTCAAATTTCTGTATTGTTTTCTTCAATTTCAGGACTATTTGCTTCAATTACAACATCTCCCTATTATTCTTCACATTCACCTTTAGTTCTTTCATCAAAATTTGCTTTTCCTTGTTTGGATTGCCTAAATCAAATAGGACAGACCAGGAAAAATTGCATCTTCTTTGTTTGCTAATTTTTTTAGCTTTATTTCCCTTTATCCTTGCAGATTTGTTAAAAACATTTAAGATATTTTCTCCTTTAGTTAGTGCATATTATGCATCTTTGTAGTGACATTAGTATATTTTCATTGTTATCTTGCTTATAGTGTTAGTATCCAACTAATATACCCTATTTCCTGATTCATTTAATCAGCCCCTTTGTGACCTAATTCAGCACCTATTGGAACCAGAGCCTGCATCAAGAAGAGAAGAGGAGAAGGTAAGTAAAAATCAGACCTCCTCTCCCTCAATCTATTTACATTACATAAAATTTATAGAATGAAGAAAATAACCCTCCCTCTACTTCTGTCAGGCTTGCATTAAATGACAAATATACACTCTCCAAGGGAAACATACCATTTTGACACCTCTATGACCATGACCATCAACAATGTCCTTAAATGGCAAGACTGAGTTTTTTTTTTTAATTTCTGGAATACTACGACCATATCACAACTTTTTTTTTCCTATAACTGTCTATTTATCCACAATGACTATGTGTTTTCTGTCAAAAAAAAATCTGCCACTTTTTCCTATCAATTTTTGTCCCCCTGAAAATAAACTTATTTAACAGATGAAAATAAGGTTGTTGGACTATATACTTGGTTGAACTTTTCCAATCTCTTTTTTCCAAGGTCTCTTTCTCTCTTTTTCTTCTCCTTAATTTCTTGTTCTTTCTCTGCTCACCTAACATAGGTCTCGATTATGAGTAACATAAGTGTGTGCGCGTGTGTATGGTAATAAAGTCAAATCCAACTATCCTTCTTAACTATTCATCAGAGAATCTGCAGAGACCAAACTATTCAATTAGTGGGCTTGGTCTTCTTTAAAAATAAAAAGTTTTGAATAAACATAAAGATCAAACATTTGCAAAAGATAAACTATTTCAAAATAAAAGCATGAAATACCTAGGCAAGCACTTCCTATGATATGCCTTGGGGCAGCGTCTACAGATAGCAAACTGAAGGTCTTTGACATCTTTATTTTCTCCATGTTTACAGATACAACACTTGTGGACAGGGCATGTAAAGGAATCTCCGGAAGCAATTTTGTTTTTAAGATCTTCAATTTCAGTCTCATTTCCAGGATGAAGTAGTTTAGACACACACTCTGGATGGTAAAAGTAACCACAGGTTGCTGAAACACATGGAAAGACCTGTGAGGGCATCAATTAGAACTCAGCAAAACAAAGCCACTCAAGGACAATAGACTTTTTTAGTGTAAGAATATGTTAGTAACCACTGATTCTTGGCAAATAACAGCTTTTAAGTAACTTAAACACAGTACCTCTGGTTTTGCTGCTTTATCAGATGAGCCAAGTTTTCCACAGGCAAAGCATTGGTGTTGTTTGTGCAGGCAATTTGGACATAAAAACTCCTTCTTTTCCTGCATAAAGCCAACTCTGAGGAGAGCATCCTTATTTCATCCAGTACTAACAAAAAAAGAAAAAAAAAAAAACAATTATTTCAAAACACATACGAGGTCTTCCACTTCAGCCTCAGTTAAACCCAGAGCGTGACACTCATCACTTCGAATAGGATGAAATGATCTCATACACTTTCCTTCACAACTGCAATTCACAAATGAAACAAACAAATAACAAGCAAATAGAGTCGGTAATTGATCATAAAAAGCACTATAAAAAGACGGAGCAGTTAAAGTAGAAAAAGATTTCTAAAAAACCAACAAGATCTCTTTGAGCCTGACATTGCACAGTTCTGCAAGTCAGAAAAGGAAGCTTCCTTTTCCATTTTAGCTTTACAAATGAGACTCAAATCACCAAATATGGCAAGAGAGCCAGGGCTCAAGGACACAAAAAAATTTACATTGATATACAACATCTAGAGTCCAACAGATAGATGAATTCAACAAACAAATCCCATACGATGTAGTCAATGAACTTCAAGAAACATTTGGAAAAATGTACAAGAAATAGCCAGTTCTTTTGCATTTTTTTATTTAATTAATTTAGAAATATTTCTTTGTTTAAATAAAGTGAGACATCCATTTTTTTGAAATGAAGTGACACATCCATTAAGAGAAAGAATAACACAAAAAAGAGCAACCCATACCAAAAGGGAATAAATTGCCCAACCATCTGCTGCAAAGAAACCACCAATTGAGTTAAATAAATCAACAAAGCAATGAACATGATTCATGTTGGGTTGAGCCCAGTACCATCCCAAAATGACTAGCCACTTAGGAGATCTATTGCTCAACCTTATAAAAGACCTTTTTCTCACTCAACATTCTCCCTCACATCCAGGCTTACACATAAGGGGCCGAGTATTCCTAACAACGGCGATTTGTCATTTCTATTTCAAAAAAAAAAAGGGGCCAAGTATCCACAATATACAAACCACATGGCTTTCACCATCCCTAGCATAGAAAAAACAAGATGTGAAATTGGCAAAGAGCCACAAGACAACCTAACATGTCAGCAAACTGAGATTCAGTGGCAACATCTAGATTCACACCAACGACAGGGGACTTTGCACTAGTGTACCTTTTGACAAAAAATGAAATTATAATATATCTTGTTGTGCCATGAATGTTACAGCTTGAACAGAATATTGTCCTGAACCCATTTGACAAATAAGTTCATCATTATAACAGAGCAATGCTCCTGAAATGGAGAATTAGAGTCAGTCTTGCCCCAAAAAAATTTGCCCAAAATCAAGTGTGCACCCTCCCCAGGTAGGAAGTCTAAAACTGAATTTTGACAATAGTTCCAAAGGAAACTCCGGCATTGGTGGTTATGGTGTTGTCTGGGATAATACAGGGAAGACATTACTCAATTACTCTGAACCTCTGGGAAATGTGGATTCCATTGAAGCAGAAGTTGAGGCTCTTCCAAAAGACATTATTGTCTACAGCTACACTTACACCTTTCCGCTCATACTTGAGGGGGACTCAAAAAATGTGATATCCTAGGTAACTGAGGAAGCTGATGCCCCACGGTTTTCGGCCTTCATTTTCAGCATATTTCGGATGTAACTTTAATGGTCTTCGCAAAGCATATATTACAATCGGTAAATGAATTGGCAGACACTCAAGCACATTGAATAACTTCTCTTCAGTCTTTATTGATAAATTTTGTTCATTAGTCAAATCGTAATCTCTGGATTTTTATATCCTTTTCTTTTCTTTGCTGCCACTTGTAATCTCTTTTCTGCTTTAATGAGTTTTTCTTCCCAATAAAAAAGCAGGGTCAGGTGCCTTATTTGTTGACAGTGCAAAGAGGGCTACTTTAATCTTCTCAACATAACTCTTTGTTCTAAATATTCTGCCTCTAACACCTGTAAGAGACCTGAAGGAGAGGTGTCCTGTTAGAGGCCTATCAGGTCTGTCCTCCTTATTGAAGGTATTTCAGTCACTTACATGTAACCCAAACTAGTCAATTTTGCACTGTATGACAGCCCCACACCTCCATACTTTCTTCTCTCCATCTTGTTCTCTCTTCTCTTTCCTTCTTTTCTTCTTCTAAAATCTCTTGCTTATTTTATGTAACCTTTTACTATCTTATCTACGATTTTTGTTGGCATCTTCCTGGTATCTTAGCAAATACATCAAGTAATTGTGAGAGTGTTGTAGAAGAATGTGAGACCATATGGTTCCAACTGTGGTTTCTCTTGCAAGAAATAATACAGATACCAACACCTCCCTTTGTTTTGATTGTCCAGCCAAATCTAAAATAAGGAGATGATACAACTCCCACTCTTCAAACAGCCATCTAAACTTTACCACAGAATGTCACAGAATGTGGTAATACTATCCTACCATCCCCAATTGTGGCCCGAATCATCTCATGAAAAATATCAAACAACTTCTATGAACTCCTTTCTTCACAAAAATATAAATTCGGTAAGGCATCCCAAATAATAACAATCAAATCCAACATATTCTTAAATTCCTCTTTATTATGTTCTTGTTGCATTCCACCTTTTTTTTGAGTGAACCAAATTCCACCTTGTAAAATAATAACAGTCAAGAAGGAAGGAAGAAAGAGAAACCCTATGTGTTAAGTCGAACTTTTTGTATGGATGAACTGATATTGATGAACTCCTTTCTTGAAAAATATCAAACAACTTCAATGAACCCTTTATGTATTTCATACCATATATATGAAATATCTTTGAAAACTCTATGAATGAAATGAGACCACGATATAGAAAACAGAAAAAGTACAGCCAAACCAAAATTTTATAAATAATGAGCTAAGGAAATTCTATATCAGTAATCTTCAATAGGCATCAAAACAACAGAAAATTGCACCTCCAAAAATAGAAAATGATAAACATTACATAGCATTTAGTGTTAACATTATAGGATCTATATTTAAGGAAAGAGACAAGAGAACATACCACAATATTTTACCACCATTGTCACAAATTGCACAAACAGTATCAAACAACTCTTCTTTAGCTTTGTCACCTACATCCTCATCGTCATCAACATCATCATTGCCATCATCATCAATGATAAACTTGAACTTTTTTGTATCATGGGAAATGAGAAAATCCTGCTTGTACAAGTCAACAAAAGATGGTCGGTTAAGAAACTTTTGCCTAGGGTAATCTAAACAAGCTTGGTGATACTCAGCATGCCTAGAGGAAACAAATTTTATCTACTTGGAACTTGAAAGATAAATAAGATGTATTAGCAATTTCTTTGCATGTGAATGCACTAGCAACATCAAGATCACCAATATTAGTTTAAATAGACTAAGCAAAGCACTCTTTACAATTGTCTAGATGAAAAGGTGTTTTCTTTCAAAAGAACAAAAAACAGTCATGACATTTTACAAGGGATGTTCTCTTAGCTTTTGTCTTTGATCTCTTTGCTTGAACAAAATCATCACTTTTTCAAAAAAAAAAAAAAAAAATGCAACAGCCCTCTAAGTGAAAAATGCATTCTTACAGGGGAATTCGATAAGGCAGCAGTGAGTTCTCGGGATGTTCCCCCCCACCCCACCGCCAGAACCCTACCATCCATTTACCCCCTGATTTTTTCTCAGCTGGAAAAATGGCACTGAAATCAGTCTTCACAGTGGTAGCCAAGTCCAACGTTTGGACTAACAAATCTCTCTTTACTTGGATCCGCGATAAGGTACAACTCGATTACCTACCCAAATCTTCCTAGTTGGGCCCTCGAAAGTGGTTGATTTCTCTCAACTCGAGGGAAGATGTGGAAGCTGCCCTAGAAGTCAAGACATGGGAGCACGAAACGGAGGTGGAAGTGTCAGAATGGGAGAAGACCGCTATGAGTCGTCCCCTCGGCCAATGGATTTCCGTCAAAGGCCTTCTGATCGAGCTCTGGTGGGAGGAGGTTCGGCGCCGAGTCTTCTGTACGTTCGGGAACATAATACTTTGAGCAGAAGACACGACAGAGAGACGAAAGCTTGACATTGCCATGGCTTTCGTAGCCCCAAACTCGCAATGGTCCGAGACTCTCTTCGTGGAACCGATTTTCGGTGGGAATTTCGTTTGGATTGAGGTCTCTTTCGGAGATATTGGGATTCTGTGATTGCCGGAGCATTGCCGGACTCGAAGGGGACGACCCTTTTCGGAGTCAGCCTCACCTCCCAATCAGGTCAACTCAGGGTTCAACCCTTCATGCTCAAGTGAGTCAACATCTTTACCGAGTTCCCGTCCCAACTCATTTCCAAATTTGAATTCTCGGGGGAGCATTCCGAGACCTGCATTGTCTAATGACAGCCCGGCGTTCGAAGCCACTATGGAGCTTTCAAATTCAAACCCAAATCGTGTATACCAAAAAGAAGTAGTTGGCTCCTTGCCAGGCTCAACGTCCAAAGCTGGACAGATTCTCGAAGGCATTATGAAGCGTCCATTCACAATGTGTGTCCCAAAAAGGAATAGACTCAAAGTCCAAAGCTGGACCGGTTTTCGATGCCTTAATGGAACTTTCAAATTCAAATTCAAAACGTGAATCCCAAAATGGAGTAGCTGGCTCCTACCCAGGCTCATCGTCCAAAGCCAGACAAGTTTGCTTTTCAAGTCAATATTTAAAAAGCTCGTCAGGAAATTTAACATCCTCTCGCATACCTATGTCTGAAACCCCTCCCAAAGCTATTTTTCCAAGTCCCGAAACTCCTTCCCACACGTCTTCTTCTACTTTTCTGAATCCCGAAAGATCACCTTCCCCAACGTCCTCCTCTCACTTTTCAAACTTCCAAAATAGCCCCCGCCCTGCCACAAACCTCTTGTCTAACCCCCTCTTCCAGAAATGTCCTTTCAACTCCCCATTTTCCCCCTCGTCCCAATAATCTCCATGGAGTCCGCGTTCTCGAGACCTCTGCCATATGTACGCTGATTTCCAGCATAGTATTGGTCCCGAGAAGGCAAATTTTGCCAATCCGACTCTCGAGACGAGTATGCATTCCTCTCTCCTCGAGGTCCAATCCAACCAAGAGTGTCAGCCCATGATTCCCAAGACCTCGAGAGATGTTAATCCCGGGAAACCCCCCGATCAAATCCCTTCTATCAACTTTGGTAATGAGACTAAGTCTCGGCCTGAATCATTACCGGGACACATCTCATTGGCGAGTGTGCAGAGGAAGTAAAACAAAACTACCCCTGTTGAGCAAATCTCTCCTCGTTCGAGATCAGGAAGGTCGTCGACATCCCACTTGCCCTTTCACCCACCCATGGAGCCCGAAAATCCTGATCTTGAACCACATTTAAATCCACATCTCCCCCTGTCGCTACCTATCAATGAAGAAGACGGTTACAGGATATTGCTATCACTCGGGAAAATTCGAGTCCGACTAATCTCCAAATTCCTGAAAGATCTGACAACACTCAGCCCCCCCCCCCCCCCCCCCCCCCCCCTTTCGCTCTCTGCTGATAGACCTGATCGTCTAGTGGAGGAACTCCAAGTTGAGCGTCATAGATATGACGATGAGCCATGGCAGCAAATGATGAATCTAGCACGTTTTATGGGAGCAGTATTCAAAGGTCAGCTGCCTAGGGACAGAACTACGTCGGGAGTCCAAAAGCATGGTAACAAATGATTGTGTTATCCTGGAATGTTAGAGGAATTGGTGTCGTTCGGAAGCGAGGAGTGATTTCGAGCTTTCTCTCTCAATTCAAACCCTCTATTGTTATCTTCCAAGAGACAAAATGTCAAGAGATGTCTGATGCCATTGTCAAAGAGCTCTGGTCGAACCCTTCAATAAAGTGGGTGGTTTTTAATGCTGCTGGCCACTTAGGGGGTATCCTAGTCACTTGGGATTCGACATATTTTGACTCCCTTCAGGTGTCTGAAGGCCGTGTCTCATTGGGAATCCAGCTCAGGTATCTTTGGTCCGACAGAATATGGTGTGTGGGGGAAGTTTATGGCCCGACCAGATATCGTGAGCTTGCCCTCTTCTGGGAAGACCTCAGTGAGCTTTATCAGTCTTAGAGACTCCCGTGGCTTTTTGCAGGTGACTTCAATGCTATCTGATATTGCAATGAGAAGAAACTGCCGGCCAACCGCATCTTTGCCTCTATACGTGGTTTCTCAGATTTCATTGGCGGATGTGGGCTGGATGAGATATCTCTCTTTGGGAAAAAGTACATGGTCGAATAGCCAACAACAGCCAATTCTATCAAAATTGGATTGTTTTTTTGGCTTGTCCAGACTGGTTGCAGCTCTTTGGGAATGTCTCTAGCCGTGTTCTGAACAAGGTGGGGTCAGATCATTGGCCTATCATGTTGACCACCTCTTTCGAGAAATGGGGACCCTCTCCTTTCCGGTTTGAAAACTCATGGTTATCTACAGAAAATTTTGATGCTCTTATTGATGGATGGTGGACTAATGGTCCAAGTCTAGGCAGACGGGAGTGGGCTTTCCCTTTGAAACTTCGATTCTTAAAAGGAAAAATCAAATAATGGGCCACGAGCCACAGTTCCTCTCTGATTGCCAAGAAGGTTTCTCTCCTTTCTCAAATTGCAGACCTAGACCTGGCGGAAGAACAGAGGTATTTAACTCCGGCAGAGTTTTCTTCCCGAATTTCTCTTAATTCTAATCTCAATTCTATCCTACATCAAGAGAAGATTTGTTGGAAGCAACGTGCCAGAATTAAATGGCTAAAGGAGGGAGATGCAAATACAAAAAAATTCCATGCCGTGGCATCGGCCAAACGAAGGTTCAATCGAATTACCTCATTATGTATCAATAATGAGGTAACATCGTGTCGGACTTCGATTACTAATGCGTTGCTTCAAGTTTTTTACAGACTTATATTTAGAGGAATGCCTAATAGGCTAAAGCTTCAACACATCAGTCTCTCGTCTCACTCCAGCAGCTGCCTCTTTTTTAGAGCTACCTTTTTCAGTCGGAGAAGTTGAACGTGCCGTTTTAGGCATGGAAAGTGATAGGGCGCGGGGCCCAAATAGCTTCAATGGAGATTTTTTAAAAAGATTTTGGCCTCGGCTCAAGGAGGATATCATAGCAATGATTCATGGCTTCTTCAACAATGGTATCACCTTTCGCAGGTATTGGCGCATCTTTTATTGCCTTGGTTCCAAAGAATGCTAGTGTTGAGAAGCCAGAGGACTTCCGGCCTATCAGTCTCATCACAAGTGCTTACAAGATTATAGCCAAAATTTTGGCTCATCGTTTAAAAGTTCTTCTCCCAACAGTCATCCATAGAGGGCAAGGCGCTTTTCTCAAAGGAAGAGAGATTTTGGACTCCACTATGGCAGCTCATGAACTCATTGATCATTTCCGCCGTAATAAGGATCCAAGAATTGCCCTGAAGCTGGATCTCGAAAAGGCCTTCGACAGAGTGAATTGGATCCTACTTGATGAGATGATGGAAAAATTGGGTTTTGGCGAAAGATGGAGATTCTTGATCAGAAGTTGTGTGGGCTCGGCCTCTTATTCTCTTCTCCTAAATGGCTCAATTTGTGGATATTTCAAAGGGACTAGAGGAATCAGACAGGGTGATCCTCTTTCCCCGCTTCTATTCAATTTGGTCGGTGAATTCCTATCTGCTATGTTTTACTCAGCGGGTAATTTTGGGTGGCTCCCTCCAACTAGTACCCTACAGGCTTTTAATATTCCCATAATTCAGTATGCAGATGATACCATCATATTTGGAATCGATAACACTAATGGTGCTAGAAAGATTAAAGCGGTTTTGGGTCTCTTCGAATTAGCTTTTCGTCAAAAAGTCAATTTGGAAAAGACCTCTCTCATGGGCTTCAATGTTAGTCCTGAGCTCCTTGCAGAGATGGCAAATATATTTGGTTGCACAACAAGCCACCTACCAGCAACCTATCTTGGCCTGCCATTATTCAATGGTCGTATATGCAAGAATCTTTGGAATCCGATGGTTGAGAAAATTGAATCCCGGCTAACAACTTGGAAGGGGCGTCTACTTAGTAAGGGTGGGAGGCTCATCCTCCTCAAGTCTTGCATTGCAGGCATTCCAAACTATGCTCTTATCTTTTATGCCTTGTCCTACATCCATATGTAAGTCTACGAAGATTTCTATGGAGGGGATCGAACGATGCCTTTAAATATCATCTGGTCAAATGGGATGATGTATGTTTGTCAAAAAATATGGGTGGCCTAGGGATTTGGAAATCCAAGGATATGAATCAAGCACTGCTTCTAAAATGGTTATGGAAGTTCAATACCTATTCTTCAAATCTTTAGAAGGAAATGGTTCTTGTTAAGCTTGGTGGCGACACTCATTGGTGGATATCAGGAGGTGATCGGAGAGGTATATCCTCAATATGGAGAGCATCATACCTTTTGCTTCCAAAATTTTCTTCCGATAGTAGATTCTATGTTGGAAACGGCAGATTTGGAAAGATTTGTGGATGGGGCAGGTGCCATTACAATTTGCCTTCAGAAGTCTATTTCTCTTCTCAACTCTTAGAGACATATCAGTAGCCAATGCTTTTGAGGGGGGTGGTATGAGCCTACACCCTAGAAGGGGTCTTGTGGATACTGAGACTCTAGAGGCCAGTCGCTTGATGGACTTAGTTATCTCAATTAAAATTCGTCCTTTGGGGGCAAACAAGCTCATTTGGTGGCCGGACAAAAGTGGCACTTTCAATGTATCATCTACATATGGTTTCATTAATGGCTGGAATTCTTCTCTGAGGGAGCATGAGATCTATTTCGAATGGCGTCTATGTCCTCCTCCAAAGATAAAATTCTTCATGTGGAGTGCCTGTCAAGCCAAGATTCTCTCGGCATACGTGCTTAGAAGAAGAGGTCACCCCTCAATTGACCCCATGTGCCCTCTTTGCAACACTGAAGCTGAAACCACAAGCCACATTCTGCTTCAATGTATATTCTCTTGGACAGTGTGGACTTCCATTCTTAATATTTGGGGTTACAATTTTGCATGGCGGCTGATCTGATCTCTTGCAGTAACGCTCATTGGTACCCCTCTGCCTGGCCTCGAAAAAGTGATGCTCTCTGCTTGTGCTAGTTTCATTCCGTGGGGGATTTGGAATGAGCTCAATCAAAGGCCATTTGATACAAAAAGTGAATCTGCAGATCGGGTCGCGGACCGAGTGGTGGGTCATATATCTACTTGGCTTCTGACTAAGAAGTCTTTCTCCTCATTTTTGGGCACCCCTATCCGTGAAAACTGGAGAAATTTGGCTATGATGCACTCTGGGACAAAGGTCCCAGTTTTGAAGGAATGGATTCCTCTTGAACCCGGTTACCTTAAGTTGAACTTTGATGGCTCTTCTCTTGGTAATCCTGGGATTTTTGGTTTCGGAGGGGTTATTTCGGATCATTCCAGTAATCAGCTTTTCTCATATGCCAGCCCTCTAGGCAGAGCTTCATGGCCTCCTCTCTAGGTTTCGTGTTTTCAGAGACAAGTGCAGCAGTCCTCTTCATATCGAAGGGGACTCAAAGGTGGTCATTGGATGGTGTGAGTGTGCATCCACTCCCCCGTAGCGATATTGGGATATATTTCGGGAGATATATTTCGGGAGATTTTATAAATTACCTCAATTGTATCTTGTATTTTCTCACATTCCGAGATTCGCAAATTTGGAAGCTGATGTGTTTGCCAAGCAAGGAGCTACCCTACAATCACTAGTTGTAAGGGATTTGCTCCCTCCTCTTTTGTAATTTCTCTTGTTTATATAAATACATCTTTATCAAAAAGAAACAACAAGGGAATTTGATAGATAAGGTATGGAACAACCCTCGAGGATCTGTTGCTTAAAAAGAGGGTCTTCCAAGGTCTCTAAACTCAGTAAAGCAGCATAAGGATTAAAACGATGTTCTAGAATATCGATTTAAAAGAACTTGTGTCAATCGTTTGTTTTGTTTTGCATACAAGTGTTTTATCTATACTTTTGATCATATATGCAGATGATTTAGCAAGCATACCTATAAGTCTTTTGAGATGATGTTGCAAGTATAACTAATGTCAAAGATTACATTGCATAACATTTTGAGGCCAACAAACTTAGCACTCAAATATTTTCTTGTGATTGAATTGGCCAGGTCAAGGCTAGGGATTTAGCCTTACTCAAAAGAAATGTGTATTATACTCTGATAGGTGGAATCTAGTTAATAAGAAAAGTAAAAAATCAGAATTTTTGTTGCAGATAGTGTCAAAGAAGAAATGTGAAGTCTGAAAACAGCAAGTGATATTTTCATTCAAAAAGAAAGGTTTGAGTAATCTTTGTAACAAGCCACCTAAGGCCATTTGGTCTAGTGGTATTCTGGTTATATTAGGTGCGTAAGGTCGCAAGTTCGAATCGCGCCACGCCCCTCTCAAAAAAAAAAATCTTCGTAACAAGCCGGGATTATTTAATATGTACCCTAGCTTAAGAGGAAGCGCCAAGATGTATGTTTCAGAAAGCTAAGTAATTGATCATATCACTTAAATGTTGTGTAACTAATGCTTTACATGAGAGCTAATCTGATCATAACCAGAATTGTTTATGATTTAAAACCAATAAAAGGAGACTGCGGACCTCAAAACCTTACCTCACAACTAATTTTTTCTCTACTCTATTTTAATTGTATTTCTGTACTTCCAAAAACTAGCCAGGAAATGTTTATGATGGAGCCTGAAACAAATCTGATAAAAAACACAAGTCCTTTAACTAATGACATAACATAAAGAACAACTTTAAAAGTTTTGAACTGCTAGATGAAGTAAACCCTTAAGGAGGATGATTTCAAGTGTTAAAATAGCATATCAACTACAGCCAACAGCTTAAGCATAAAGAGTGCATGGCAGGTGATTTATAAGTAGACTAACAACTTAGATGCTCTAACCTGGTCAAATGAATTTCTCTTTCTGGGCTCCTCAAGAAGAGTGGGAAGCAACTGCCCACATAGATAATTGCCACCATCAGAAAAGTTTCATATTCAAAGCAAACAACTACAGTATCTTAAAAAACGTAGCACTAGACGACAACAGAAGCAAGACTTACCATAATTAGCAACAACAATATGTGAAAAAATTTATCAGAAACTAGAAAATATCAGATAGGCAAGTACAAAGTACTATAGTGGTGGTGAAGCCTACAATGATTCTTGTTATTTTGATGACAGCAGAGAACTTCTCCAGCTGTCTTACTAAGGTGAGAATCTCAGAAAAGAGAATCCTAAATGGACATAAAGACAGAAAAATGAGGAGAGCTGCTTCAGCTATGTTGCCAAGGTCTTCAGCTGCTGGACATTCTCACCTGACACAGCAGTAAGAATAGAACAAAGACAATCCCAGCTGCTAAATACATGCAATAAAGGAAGCTCCCACACGATAATAAAGGAAGCTCCCACACGATTTATAAGAAAAAATAGTCATGGCAACTAATAGGCAAAACCAATTGAACAAGCCAGAACTTCAAAGCACAGAACTTTCACACTGTCATAGATCTCAAGGATAATTCTCAAGAGACACAGCAACTTAGCCTTGGCTTAAGCACAGAAACCAGGAAGAGGTTATCCTCTTCAAGCCATCAGTCCAATGAGAACTCAGGCAGATAACGAACATGGACTGATTTGACTAACCGGGTTTTGAAACATAGCATGAACCAGCCACAAAGGCAGAGAGATTTGCAGTTGGCCTCATCAGAAGTTGTCCAGCAAAAGTCCTAGCAGAACTAGAAAACTAAGAGAGAAATCTCAGATACCTGCTGCTATTAAAACCCATTCATTAATAGAAATTCAGATACGAAAAAAGAAAAGGTGTGACCACCCTTCTACTCCGAATGATGGCAGCAATAGATTGCAATCATATCATGAGTCGGTAGAAGGAAAGTTTCCGTTAGACATCAGAATGCTGCTAGCGTAGAAGGACTTGCAGACAATGGAAGAACTTGAGCAGCAGAGAGAATCATCCTACAACAGGACTCTTCACTCAGTAACTGTCAGTCCTATTACTAATTTTATTAGGAGTTTAAAGCAGTTGCTGCTCATGTACGTTTGTGTTTGCGTCTTTAAACTTAAGGTGCAGCAATAGTGGCTTGTTTCCACTAACCTCATTGGGTTTTAAATTCTTAGGTTGAGATTAGTAGGAGACTCTATCATCAAAAAGAATCGTATCGTTCCCTAGCCACCTACTTCTCTTGAGGTAGTTGTTAGGTTCATGTTAAATCAAGACACTTTCAAACTTTGTACACAAGGTTCCAACCTGGCCAATTGTTTTTCATTCTTCATGTATGAGACCAGGAAAGAAGGAAAACAAGTTAACTTTCTTTGTTTCTCCCTCCTTTAGTGTTTAGATACCCTTGTTGCTAGTGTTCTTGTTGGGTAATATGGCAGTGTAAACACAAGCACTTTGTCCTTCTCAGTGTCAAAGTTGGTCAGTTCCCTCTCGGTAATCTCACATATATCGGTGGGTTGAGTCATGTCTGAACAAGTGATAGACTTCCAAAATTCCTGGAATATTCTTCAGTCAGTTATTTTTATCACTTCAGAGCGATGTCTATAGACCCACTACCTAAGAGAGCAAGAGTGTGTGCGAATCCGGCTTGAGTCGAATCAAGTCAAGTTAGTTTTTTCTTCACCCTTAAAAACGGGTTAATAAGTTGTTACCCTTAAAAGTGGGTAGACTCTTTCTATAGCCCTTAAAAATGGGTGGTTCTGTATTTGTGTTTGAACAGTGTCTCTTAACTGATCTAATACCCAGTTTGGCTGGTCCATAACATCGTTTGGCTAGGGAGATGATTTCTTCTCTTTCATATTGTATAATGGTCATGGTCCCCAGCTTGAGAGGAGAAGAATAAAGTCCATTATGGCGGTGAAGCCGAAAAAGATGCTTATTGTGTGGCTATTATGGCGGTGAAACCGACAAAGATGCTTATTGTGTGGCTTATAGTGAAGCTTATTCAAGTCTGCCAAAAGTAGAGAGGAAAAGTTGATCAAGTTGTTGACCAAAGTTAAGTTTTCTGAAAACATCCAAGTAAGGGGGAAAATGGAAAATGAAAAATCGGGGTCTATCAACAATGAAGGGAGTTAATTGACAGCAAAGAAAACTTTTTGTTTGCAAGTTACAGTTACACGCTCCAACTTAAAGAGCAGTGTCAAAGAAGCAGTCTCGTGGAGTCTACGCACAGTATCATGGAAAAGGAAGTCTCACAACTTCAAGTTATTCAAAGAAGGAAAGTCAAAGGCATGTCAAACAAGCATAGAAGAAGAGGATATCTATTAGTTAGTTTTTAGTTGTTGTATGTCTCTAATTTATTAATTTAGTAAGTTCAAGTTGGGTGTAATTGGGAGATAGGCTAGTTTAAGTGTGAGTCTAAGTGAGCAATGTTTATAGACCCACTCTATCTAACAAAACAGAAGTATGCTGAAATCCAGTTTGAGTTAGGTCGTGCTAGTTTCTTCTTCATCCTTAAAAGCAGGTTTGGTGTCAACTTTAAAAGTGAGTACACTCTTTACTAGTACCCTTGAAAGTGGGTTGTTCCACTTTCATATGGAGTATTCTCATTGGGCTAGGGGTAATGATTTCCTCTCTCTCAAATTATGTTTGTCCAAGCTGGATTCCTTTGCACAACAGCTTGAGGGAAAGATGTACAGAGTATTATGGTGGTGGCGAAGTCTACAATGAAACCAGTGCAATATTGCCAAGGTGGAGGTGAAGAGTTGATCAAATTGCTGACCAAAGTCAATTTTTTCAAGACAATCGAGTAAGGCGGAGAATGGAGAATAAAGAATTGTGTATATCAAGAGTAAAGTGGTTGATTTCAGAACAAGTTGAAGCTGAAATTACATGAGCAGATTGAAGACAAAGGAAGACAGAGAAAAAAAAAATTGTAAGATGAAGTTACAAGCTCCAATGGAGGGGACGGTGGAAGAAGTTGGTTGCATGGAGTCTAAGTATAATCTCATGGAGGAGAAAGTCTCACGAGTAAAATTTTTCAAAGAAGAAAAGTAGAAGACAAATTAAGGAAGCGTGAAGGCAGAGGACGTATCCACTTTAGTTTCTGAG
Organism: Aristolochia californica; assembly: GCF_029961685.1. Classification (NCBI taxonomy): domain Eukaryota; kingdom Viridiplantae; phylum Streptophyta; class Magnoliopsida; order Piperales; family Aristolochiaceae; genus Aristolochia; species Aristolochia californica. The sequence continues at coordinate 2,840,947 of NW_027181771.1, forward strand.
TTATTAATTGTCTTTATGTCTCTTTATGTCTAGTTTAAAGTAAGTTTAGTATGGGTGTAATTAGAACTCGGGTTTAGGTAGGATTTTATTTGTGAGACACATCATAAATTGGTTATATGAGGGAGCAAGTTGAATGCTTTCCTCTTTCTTTTTTGTCAATCACGTATTCTCCTTTCCCTTGACTCTCATTCTCAAAAAATTTCGCACAGATCAAGAATACTGCCAACTTTTTTTCCTGAACACTATATTGCATGCCAGTTGTGAGGCAGCATATGTTAAAGCATGCTTAATATTAAGTTCACTAAAGTAGAATGAAGTTTCTTCTTGATTATTTTTTTCTGCAAATGATGAGAAATTAGTTCACTAAGTGAGAGAAAATGGACAGATCTCAACCATAGCTTTTTTAGATGGTTGAGTTGGATGATAACAGTGAGGACGTACCCCATGCACAGAACTTTCCAGCAACATTTATTACTCCAATTTTTTTCTTTTTCTGAGGAACGCCACTCCTTTTAATTACATATTGTTCTTTCATACATTTACACTCTTTGACAAGTTTTCTATATTTCCAAACAAACAAAGTAAGTAAACTAAATTCAGAACCAAATAAAGTACTTCAAATAAAATTAAACAAACCTTGGATTTCCTTAATGCTTCATCTTTCTCAACGAATGCTTTGATTATGGGTTGATGATGCAATAGGTCAAACTCAGAAGGTTCATCATCATAAGAACTGCAAATTCAAATAATAATAAGATAAATCTCACCGAGTACAGGAGTGTGTATAGTCAGCATTTAGACAAAAAAGTAAAAAAAATGACGACAATTTGCGAGGAAAATAAAACTAGGAAGAATCAAACCTAAAGACTTTCTTGAGACTGTCCCATAAGACCTTTGCTGGTGCTTCTGGATTTGTCTTCAGAAAGTGAAGGCAACGAATAGTGATTAAAATTGCTCTAATTGTATCCTCAAAGCTCTTTCTTGGCTTCTGAAGTTTTATCCAATATTTTTCTTTTGAAAGAACTGAAATCTCAGGCTGCTCCTCAAATTGAACCTTCCATGCAATGATCTGTTTGTAGATCCTCTGGAGCCCATCATCAGCAATTCCACGTAAAAACACCTGTTTTGAAGAATCTTCCTGACTCTCTTCATCATCCAATTTGAGAGGCAAAACAGAGAAACAGATGGGTTCTCCTTCATTGTCTACGAAATGGTAATTGTTAACGGATTTTGGAACGATCTCTTCCTCGTCCTCCGATGATTCCATACCTGGTTCAAACTTTTCACGAAAAGTATCGTAAGTCCAAGAAAAAACAAAAAATGACCTTGAACGAACGGAGATTAAAAGCAGTGGAAAAGAACGGCAATTGAAAACTATAAACCAGTGAGCATATGCTAACTTCAATCGTACAAAGTTAGCTTGAAAATCAAGTGAAACGGAAAAAAAAAAAAAAAAAAAAACATCTTCGTAATAGAAAAGTCATATTTGCCTTAACAAAACAACCGATTGATACAAGGTAACAAGACTTCAATTGGACGGTAACAAAAATAAATAAAAGCATAAAATAAACTTAAAAATGCATATCAATTCAAAAATAAATTCAAATAACACATACGAGAATTACAAAAACATAAAAACTAACTTTCAGACCAAAAAAAAACAAAGTTTCTTAGACGCAAACGAATCCAGAAACGAAAATGAAGAGAGCATACTTCGCCCCTTAGAAAAACCGGCGCATACCTTGTCTGGAGGGTTGCGACTCAAAGTGTGAGAAGGGGAGGGAGACGAAGAGATCATCTATTTTCTGTTTACTGCTCCACCGCCATTTCTGTCACGACTCACGCGTGGGAATTGGGTTACTACCTCTCTGTCTCTGAACCATTCTGATGTAGCAAGGTGGCGGGCATCTCGGGCGGTAACGCGTTATATTTAGAAATCGGATAAATTTTACCTAATTTTAACTAGATACCGATTTACCTTGATGGATTGATTAACTTCACCTCATGGTGTTAGTATAGATGAATTCAAGAGTACTGAAAAAATAATTTTAATGTTAGTGTCCAAAAATTAAAAAAAATGATATAAACAAGAGATGAGTAACTTTTTGTAATATACTTAAATAGAATATATGCCTAAATAGATAATTAACCAAAATAAACATAGTTATTACACTTATATGTGATTTAATGTGTAGTATTAAAATATATTAATAAACTAATTAATGAAAGACTATATTATATAACTTAATGATTACAGTTTATTATAAATATTTTATTATAAATTAATATAATAATTATGTGTGATTATAATAAATTATAAAAAAAAGTAAAAAATAACATAAGCGAATATAATAAAGAAATAAATTATTTTTTAATAACATAAGATATATTTTAACATTAAAACCTACTAATTTAATACATTAATAAAAAATTAATATAATCAATAAATAAATATATTATTTTATCAATAACATAATATATATATTTACTTATTATTAATTAATAATATATTGTCACAAAATTTAAAACCATTGGTTTAATTAATTGTAGCAATGGGATAATTAAACCACAACAATTTATCAAATATTTATTTTAAAAATATTTTAATTATGACTATTAAATCACTAATTTAATACAGTAATTATAAAATAAATATATTGAATAAATAAATAAAATATTTTATAAATAAAAAATATGGATTATTATTTTTATGACGATGTTTAATTTTTTTTAACTTAAGAACAATTAAACCACTTCGTCTTCCTCGTGGCAAGCGTCGTCTTCCTCATGACACCGATAATGGTGGCTAGCGAGTAACTGCGACAGAGGCGGCACTCCAATGGTATGCCGAGAGGGAGAAGAGAGGGAGGCTGAGAGGCTCTGGGACAGAGGCTCAGCCTCCCGTGCTCTACGACGGAGGTCAAGAGGGAGAAGAAAGGGAGGCCGAGGGAAAGGGAGAGCAAAAGGCAAATGAGGGATTTTTTTCATTTGAGGGGGGAGGGGAGGGAACGCGGGATGCAGGACGGGCAAGTCATTAAGATGATTCACAAGAATCTGATTTCCCTCATTTTTTTCCTCATTGAATTACCTGACGTGATTCAAATGAACTGGAAATCATTCTACACTAACAGCCTAATCTAATGAACTGAATAATGCGGGAGTAATTCAAGTGCAATTCATTTTGGACTAACCCCCCTAATTTTTTATATACTAATAGGAGATGTTGGAAGATAGGGCCCAAGCCCACACGACCAAGGAAAACCCACATATCAAAGTGTTTTAAAAGATGGGCTCAAGCCCATAAGACCAAGGAAGACCCATGGATCTAAGAGAAATAGAAGACGAGCTCAAGGCCCACATACAGTGATGGCAAGATGGTAAATAAAGGGTCATCTCATAGAGATGGCATCGACATAATTATGTTAAAGTTCCAGGGTTAAAACCCTAAACCCTAAGTATAGGGGTATTATTATAATATTGTAGTTTTATAAATCTATAAATAGAGTTTCAGGGGGAGGGTTAGGGATAATTAATTCCATAACGCTTCTTCCTCCAGTTTTCTCCCAATGAGTTCCTTTCCCTTTTTCTCCATGAGCTAAATTCATGGTGTCCTGAAAATAAACATAGTATCAAAACTTTGATTTCCAGGACTACCACTATGATTTTTTCTGGATCATTATTCGTTGTTTTTTTCTTCCATAGTTGATGTTTGTTTTTTTTTTTATGTTTGATTTATCTTTCAGCTGCTACGCCTACAATCAGCACTATCTCTTTTTCATCTCTCCCATGGACAATTGCCTTTGCTGCATGAGAACATGAGAGAGAGAGAGAGACGGAAGACCTGAGTGACTCTCCATCAGGAGCCTTAAAAGACAGCTTCCTGGGTCGTATCAGGGCGTCTATCTCTTGCCGATCTTCCTCGCTCTGTAACGAGGATACGGAATCGCTGATAAAGCAGGTGAGCTCATCACTGGAAGTGTTTTTGTTATCGTTATCACGAAAGACGAAAGGAATTTCCAACATCACAACAACGAAATAGAGGATGTTGTTCCAAGCTGTTTGGTGCCGGGAAGAAGACGAGTTGCCGTTTTTGGACGGTTTCCGCCGAGAAAAAAAAAATGACTACTACTGTCGATTGGTTGCCGTTTAGTCGGGGGACGAGGTCAAGTCGTCGTTGTCGGAGACGATGACACAATGAAAGTGAGAAGAAGCACCAGTTCAACTTACCGTCCTCTGTCGAATCCTTCTCTGTTGAGCACGGGGGAGTTTGGTCCATACGTGCGAGCAGGACATGAAGGGTATTCATGATTTTAATTTGCCCTTTGGCATAAGCTACAATCAAGGGAAAATTAAAATCTCCTTGGTTCGATTTGATTTTTTCTTCCTCTTCGTGGTGTCTTCGGAAAACAGAGAGCGGAAGAGAGAAAATCAGGGCTTTTGACGTTGTTGCTGGAAATACAGCAACGCGGTACTCAGGTTGCCGCCGGAAGAGCCAGGTTGTCGCCAGAAGAGCGAGGCCGTCGCTGGAGGAGCAAGGTCGTCACTGTTTCTGTCCAGAAACAGCAGCTCGGGACGTCATCACTATTTCTGTCCAGAAACAACAGCTCGGGACATCGTCACTGTTTCTGTCCAAAAATAGCAGCTTGGGACGTCGTCACTGTTTCTGTCCAGAAACAATAGCTTTGTTGGTTGACGCTGCAGAGAAGGAGCTTTGCTGGTCTTTGCTGACTGTGTAAAAGGTGAAAAGAAAAGATACTAGTCCCACTTGTATTGTGATTCCTCTGATCGAAGAAATAAAAATCCTATGCAGCTCCCGTGGACGTAGGCAATTTGCCGAACCATGTAAAAATTTGCGTCGTGTGATTACCTGTATCTTTATTGTCATCGTTTTGTCGTAACATTCTCGTCACCACTGCGACTGTTGCTGTGTTTTTTTTTTTTTTCGTCAGTCTCTGTTCAGTTGCGAGGAAAGACGATCCACTGTCACCGGAGAAGACGACTCAACACCCAAGAGGAAAAAAAATCTACTGCTGGCTGTATTTGGAATGTTTCTCTGTTTTTTCGCCACGCTGTTTCCGCCAAGAGTCGGGGAGGAAGAAAGTGTTTTCCTCTCTGTTCAGTGCCGAGGAGAAGATGAAGTTGAGGTTGCCATTTTGGGAGGACGAATATGGCGTCACCTGAGAGATCCGAACTCTCGCAGGGAAAGTTTCCTCCCGAAGAGCCGAGCACTGTTTCCGTTCGCGAGAGGAAGAAGACGACGTACTGTTGATTTATTTCATGTTTCCTAAGGAAACATGAAATAAATCAACAGTAGATTCAGCAACCCCGACTCGACTCGCCCGAGTCAACTCGGACCAGCGAGCTGAGTTCCCAGTCGACCGAGGCTGCTTATGTTTGCTGAGTCAACTCAGGTCCGGGTCAACTTGACTTGAGCCACTTGTTTTGCTTCAGTATATGTGCTCAAGGTTTTTTCAGCGCGACGCGATATGTGCATTGGATTATTTCATGGGTATATTTACAAGAATTATTTTGGGTCGAGTTAAATGGGCCCAAGCCAAACCCATTTTAGCTGCTGCTATTGTGTCTCTTTTGATGAGACATACTTATTGAAGAAGAGGTAGCCTCATACTATTATTTATTTATGTCCTTGTCAAAAAATTAAAAAAAAAATTGGTTGGGAGTCCATGACGAAGGAACTTCATCCCCGTCAAAAATATCAAAATTTTGTGGTTGGGAGTCAATGACGAAGGAACTTCATCCTTGTAAAAAATATCAAATTTATTTGTGGTTGGGAGTCTATGACAGAGGAACTTCATCCCCATAAAAAATATCAACATTTTTGTTGTTGGAAGTCAATGACGGAGGAACTTCATCCCCGTCAAAAATATCAAATTTTTGTGGTTAGAAGTCCTTGACGGAGGAATTTATTATTATATTTATGTTACTTCCCCCCCATTAATATCATATATTACTCTACAACTTGAGAGTCATTGTCCTGTGGAGGGACACGGTGGTGGAGGTGGATACTTCAGAGCAATGTCTTAGCGGCTAGGAGTGATTTACTCTCACTGATATTATACCATCTAAGCCTCATGAACGAGAGCACCAACATGAGGGGGAGTGTTGGAAGATGAAGGTACATTATACAAAAAAAAGATTTCATACATCATTTGCAACAAGCTGGGAGTTCATACTATTCTCTCACCCCCAACTAAAGGGGGAGTGTTGGAAGATAGGGCCCAAGCCCACACGACCAAGGAAGACCCACATATCAAAGTGTATTAGAAGATGGTCCCAAACCCATAAGACCAGGGAAGACCCATGGATCCAAGAGAAATGGAAGACGGGCTCAAGGCCCAAAAATCTAGGAGAAGACCCATAGGCCCACATACAGTGATGGCAGGATGGTAAATAAAGGGTCATCTCATAGAGATGGTATTGATGTAATTATGTTAAAGTTCTAGAGTTAAAACCCTAAACCCTAAACCCTAAGTTCAGGGGTATTATTGTAATATTATAATTTCATAAATCTATAAATAGAGCTTCAGAAGAGGGTTAGGGATAATCAATTCCATAACCTTTCTTCCTCCAGTTTTCTTCCAATCAGTTTCTTTCCCTTTATCTCCATGAGCTAAATTCATGGAGTCCTGAAAAATCAACAGGAGAGAAGTTTGGTTGAAATTACGTTATTTAAACGTATGTTTGTATGAATATCTTTTATCCGTTATTCCTTGTACCTCTTCTTTCTTTTATTTATTATTGAGTTTGTCAAGAGTAATTTGTATTAGTTCTTTTTTGGTTGCTCTTTCTTTTAGGAGCATTTTTTCTCTTCCATTTCTCCTTTTTTTTTGCAGCATTTATCCTATTTGATGTGGTCATTAATAGACTCCTAAAGAGTTTTTGTTCGGTGTTCCTTCTTCTAGAGACATAAGTTTTCTCCACCGAATCTTCTCTTCTATCTTCTGTCTATTTTAGAAAGATGATGAATGTCATAGAATTCATCTTTCTCTTTTATCTCATGTTCTAGTGGCATTTTGGAATCTTCCATTTCTCCTTTTTTTTCTCCATCTTCACCAACTCCTATTCTTCCAGTATTTTATCTTGTTTGAGGTGGCCATTGACGGACTTCTAGAAGTTTTTGTTTAGTGTTCCTTCTACTAGAGACATAAGGTTTTCTTTTTTTCTCTATTGTGAAGTGAAATTTTGTCCATCGATTCTTCTCTTTTATCTCCTACCTATTTTAGAAAGATGATGAATCTAATAGAAAAATTGTATGTATTGATGAAAGTGGTAAATTTAAGTGTAAAAGTTGTTAAAAGACACCTACATATATATAAGGGTGACATGGCTAGTAAATAAGGAGAACTTCAATAGAGATGACATAAAACAATAATTATGCATGTTGGTGTATATCCACTATTTATTTTTTCACTTTGAAGCATGTAGCCTTAAGGGTGCTGTAGTTAATGTAAACACCTTCCCACAATTATAAATACAACCTCAAGGTATGGAGTAAAGCATTCAAGTCTCTTCCTCTTGGCTCAAATTTGTCCTTATACCACTCTTGTTTTTTCTCTTTTTTTTTTTCCCTTGGTTTATTATCTCCTCTCTCACAAGAGCTAGAGTTTCTCTCTTCTCTCCTTCCCCAGAAATCTCTTATATTTATGTGTTAGCCCTAGAAATCAACACGGTATTAGAGTAGGTAAAGAACTGACATGGAAAAGGAGAAGAAGATCGAAAAGAAAGGGAGGAAGAAGAAGAAAAAGAAAAAGAAGAGGAAAAAAAGGAGTTTTTTGTTTTTTTCTTTAGTCTTATTATTTTTTAATTCCTATTTTTATTGGATTTCTCACTCTCTTACCATAAGTTTCACATAGTAAATTATATACTATTGGAAAGATCTTTGGGTCTAGTTTAAAAGAAATTTTTGCAATAAGAGTTTTTCTACAAAGAGAAATCAATATTTGAAGCAACAAAAAATTTCAAGTAATAGTAGAAAGCCTCAACTTTCTAAATGGTTTATACCAACATGATTTGAGAATTTATATTGAGAATTATATCTTAAAAGAAAAGCTATGTAACCTACTTTCTATCCCAATAAACCATTTCATAATCTGATCTTTCTAGAGAGAGACATTGGAAGAACCAAAGGTCATGTTGGTGGCATGTTACATGAGAAAATCTGAATTTAAGCTCATTTATTTACTTCACTTTTTGAGTTGCTAGTGTTGGTTAAGTTTCCTACTTATTTTAAACTATGGTCAAAATTTTACCAACTTGAGTATCTTTCCGTCATTAAAAGTTTATTTTTTCTAATCTCACATTACATTAGTTTCCTTAAGAGAAGTCTTTCTCTATATGAGTTTTAGTCTTATTTTTTTACAAAGTTTGCAATTTTTTAATTACAAAGTCTTATTTACTCATTTTTAATTCCAAATATTAGTGTCCCATAACTCCCTTAATTCAGAATTTATCTCTTGAATATTTTATTTCCAAATTGGTCAAATTGTATTAAAAAAAATTGCCTTATATTTTAACTATTTTTAGAAAGCTACAATAATTATGTTTCACCTTAAAATTTTCTTATTGGAGATATTTTTAAAATTTCCTCAATCATTATGTCCATCTCGGAACTATTTTTTATCTCCTTTTTGAATCAAACTTGGTCACTTTTTATCCATCTATTGGTTTAAAAACATTTTTTTCTTCCTTTGAAGTAAAAAGAGTTGTGTTGTCTGTCACCTTTTGTTTGAAGTATGTGAGTTTCTATTTTTTTATTCACACCGTTAATTCTCATAGTTCTTTCTTCAATTTGTGGTTGTTAAAATCACTTCATAGCAATGCTTATAGACCCACTACCTAAAAGCATAGGAGTGTGACATCCAATTTAAGTCAATTCTTTTTATTCTTCACCTAAAAGGTATTTTTTGTTTGAGCTACCCTTAAAACGTGAGTAGTCTTTTTGTCGTACCCTAAACTTGGGCTTGTTTACCGCTTTTGAAATTGACCGAAGTATTTTTAAACTATGACCGTTTTGACTGTGTATGGAACTTTATCGTACGATTAGGAGTGATTTTTCTTCTCTACCATTATTTTGTGTACAATGGGTCTCTTGATAAAGAACAAAGAGACCTCCCGTTTGAGGGGGAGAATTAGAAGCAGAAGTACAAGAAAGAGGTAACTGACAATGAAGAATTCTACGTGTTGTGGTAATAGAATTTTATGTGACAAAAATATCCAAGGGGGAGAATAAGATGAAAATTATAAGTAAGATGGGAACATGAACAAGATGAATCAGAGCAAAGCAATCAAATTCTTTTTCAAGCCACACAAGATTATAACTTCTTTTCAAGCACTATTTCTTGACCAAGATTATTTAAAAACTGAAGTTACAAACAACAGCTTAAAGGGGATGGCATGGCTATAGAGATGACACAGAATTTTAATTACGCAAGCTGCTGTATGTCTTCTTATACTTTTTTTCCTTTTGAAGCATGTAGCCCCAAGGGCATTTTTGTCATTGTAAATATTTTCCTACAACTATAAATACAACTTCAAGGCATGGGGTACAACATTCAAACCTCTTCCTTTAGGCTCAAATTTGTTCTTACACCTTTCTCTCTTTTCATCTTCTTTCTTTCCCTTAGTTTCTTCTCCCCTCTCTCCCAAGAGCTAGAGTTTATCTCTTATCTCATTCCTTTGAGAAGAATAATTATGTATCATACTTTTAATTAGGAGATTACTTTTTCTTTTCTAATGGAAATTATCCCAAAGTTGTTTTGGAGATCTCCTGAAGTCTGACTTCCTAAAGATGAGGTAAGAGTATTCTAAAATTTAAAATAGGAGACTTATGGCAAGCACGAACCTTCTCAGGTAGAGTTCTCTAGAGTACTTAGGTAACATTTAATTTTTGTTATTTGCTTTTCATTTGTGATTTTTTATTTTACCATACCTTTTGTGTTTCCTCCTCGATGTGAGTCCTCTTTTTTTTTTTGCTTAGTTTTATGTTCTCATAATTCCCTTGCTTAATGGGTTTGATGAGGAACTTCTAGTCCTATTTTCGAATATTACATGTTGTGTTTTCTTCAAGTGCTACTTTACGTAAGTCTGCTTAAGTTCTCGAATTAGCTTCTCCTTGATTTGTTTTGCATCTAGTAGTGAGACATACCAGCTAAATGATTATCTTATATTGGACCATTTTGGTTAAAGAAGGAAGTTTGCTTTTCTATAACGTGAAAGTAGAATGATTGGGTTTCTTTTGTTTGTCTAGGTGGCTTCTCAAGAGGAGTTGTGGTGTGCAGATTGAATTGAGTTTCTACGATTTTAAAACTTAAGGTGTGCGAGAATTATAATAATAAATAGACAAAATTCACACGCCACAATTGAATACCAAATATTTTATTATCGATGTTCTCCTATTGGTATTCACCTCCCAAAACCCGTGCTTGGAAAATTACACTAATAATCGCTCTATTGGCTTGGAATTACAAGAAAGAAATTTCAGCTCTCCTTCAAGCATGTGTATGCTCAAATATATGATTACAACTTAATCTCTCCAAGAGATTAGTTAGATTTAATCTCTAGCAGGCCTTTCTATCTAGATTTATCAAGGTTTTAGATAAAATAGTCAGAAAATGAAAAATTACAAAGAAAGATAAAACTTACACCCTTGAAATGTGGAGAGATACCCTTCTCCTTGAGTGTTCCAAGTTTCTAGCCATTAGTGCACAATGGAGTAGATAGGAGTTTGACCAATTATGAATGCAAGGAGTTGAAATGAAAAAGGAATGGTAGAGTTTTGCAAAATAGGCTTTCTTTTTCAAAATAGAACTTCATAAGATTTTGAAGTGATTGAGAATAAAATGATGTAGGTATGCAAATAAAAGCTCGTTAACTTCTCAATGGGAGCTTTGGTGGGGGTATTTATAAATTTTCCAAGCCAAACTAGTCGTTTTTTAGCTGTTTTCAAAAATTTGATTTAATATTGATCAATCAATGTTAAGTGATTGATCTATCAATCATGTGTAATGACTATGTTTTCTATTAGAAAGTGACTTATTGATTGATGGTATGATCTATCAATATCTTACCACTGGGTTTGACATTTTAAGTTGATCAATCAATGTACATGGTATGATTGATCAATCAAAATTTCTTCTAGTAAGGCATAACAAGTATGATCCATCAATGGTTTAGTTATGATCGATCATGCTTTATGTCCTTGGATGGAAAAGTTCTGTATGATCGATTAGTCTTTGAGGGTTGATTGATCAATCAACATGATTTTTCTTTACCTGAACAGTCTTGATCGATCAGGCTTTATAGCATAGTTTGGCTATGTTCTGGATGACTGATCAATTGACCTTAGTTAATCGATCATACATTATATTTTTGGCTTGTATACTTCTGGTTGATAGATCATTCCAGTGCCAATTCACTATGTGATTTTTAAAGTATGGGAATTTGTAATCCTAAGTGATTCTAACATGTGTAAAATGTTTATATGCTCAAGTAAAAACATGTTTGAATGCAAACATGTCCTAAAGCTTCAAAATCTACATTGTACCTCAAGTTTTGGAAGAATTGGGTTGCTCGCTTATATAGACTAATTTTTTACATTTCTCAATACTTCCTAAACTCTAGTCTTCATTTTTTATTCTTCTTTCTGAGGTTGTTTATTCATGAACACTTTGACATGGATGGAACTTGAGGTGTTTGAGAAGCTTGTGTCAATTCATTGCTTTGACATTTGAGTTTTGTGTCTCTTGAAGGAAATGCATATGAAATACTAGAATTTAAATTGTTAGCTCAATTGAGTTTTGTTATCATCAAAATAAAAAAAAGAGTCAATGCTCGTCAACATCTTCCTATTTGATAGTCGTTGATGACATGGCACTCTCATGAAGTAATTGTAAGATTTTATTTGGAAAAAGGCTTGTGGAAGTATATTAATAAGCAATGTCTTAACTAACAATAACTAGAGGTGTTACAAGTCCTACCCTTGAATGGTGGGACTGGAAAATGGCTCTCATAAGTGTTAGCATATGATGAACTAACATAAGTATCTTTTTAAGTGAGTTTGTTTCAAAAAGCATCTATGACGCGGAAATTATAAACAAATTGTATCATTTTTTTGTTTGAAAAAGGGTTTTGGAAGCATATTAATATGCACTCTTTTAACTAACAGTAAGGTGCCATATGACTAGAGGGGTTACGAGTCCTACCCATTGAACGGTAGGACTAGAAAATGGCAATCTTTTGGAAAATGGCTCTAATTAGTGTTAGCATATGAGGAACTAAATAAGTATCTATTTAGGTGAATTTGTTTCAAAAATATATGTGTCACTTTGTTGGACGTAGGATCTCATGATAAATAATATGAACTAATAAATCAAAGGAGTGAAGGAACCAAAGATAAGTGAGAAGAGAAAGAAGAAGAGAGAAGAGCATAAGAGGGAAAGAGAGCGGGACGACATGAGAGAGAATTCGAGAAGGAGGATTAGGGATTGAGTGACGTGCCTAATCCTCCCCCTTAAAATCTATCTATAATATTGAATATGTCAAAATTATATTAATGCCCTTTACCCTAAGAAGGGAGGAAAGGGACAAGAATTCAAGACATTTTACATCATTGGCAATATATTCGAGTTACATCTTTCAACACACTCAAATTCTAAATGGATTGTAATTTTTAATTTATTTATTTTTTTGGAAAAGGCTTCTCAAAGCATATTAACAAGTCATCTTTTAATTAATAGTAAGGTACCATCTGACTAGATGAGTCATGAGCCCTAGCTCTAAATAATAGGTAGAACATGTTACTCAAACATTTGGCTCCCATCAACAATAACATATGAGGAATTAGCATAGGTATCTATTAAGTGAATTTGTGTTTATGCTAAAAATGCTAGGTTCAACTTGTTATTCAAACTATTTGAACTGCCCTTTGCACATTAGATATTAAAATGGTTTTGATCACTGTTAGCATATGAGGAAAAGTATTAGTATCTATCTAAGTGATTTTGTGTTTATGCTAAAAATGGTAGGTTGAACTTTCATGGTTTGCGTGTTTTTTCTCCCATCAACATTAACATATGAGGAATTAGCATAGGTATCTATTAAGTGAATTTGTGTTTATGCTAAAAATGCTAGGTTCAACTCGTTATTCAAACTTTTTGGACTGCCCTTTGCACATTAGATATTAAAATGGTTTTGATCACTGTTAGCATATGAGGAAAAGTATTAGTATCTATCTAAGTGATTTTGTGTTTATGCTAAAAATGGTAGGTTGAACTTTCATGGTTTGCGTGTTTTTTCTTAATTTCTCAAAAGATAAAGCTGGATGGAGTAGTATATTTTGAATTTAGAAGAAAATCTGCAAAAATTGTTTTGTTCCAAATTTTCATTAACCATACTAGTGGCTAATTTTGTTTATGGGGATATAATGATGTATAAGAATAACCAACACAACTGCTTCATAGATAGTGAATGGCAACGTGGTACTTCTACAATTGCATAGATGATTAGGTAGTTGATGGTTTTCAATGTATAGAAAAGTTTGAATGGATTGAACTACATGAATGAGACAAAAATTTACATTTTTAGCTGAAATTATACATCTTACTTTAAAATTTATGATATTTCAAATGAATGTAACTCCCATTTCTATGCATATGCCTTTGTAAATAGCCTCTAAACCTTTTGAAAGGGTCTATTGGATTTTTTTGTTTACTTTATTTTCTCTACTGAATTCTATTTCTAATATTTTCTTCTTTATTGACTTGACAAATGGACAGAGCCATGATTCAACTTTAGTTGACCTTGTTCAACAACATAATTCCAAGCGGGTGTTCTTTTTAGTCCATGTTTATCTTTTTTGCATAGATAAGTAAGAGAGTTCAATGGGCATCTTATCTTAATATTGGAGTGAAATTGCATAGATAGTATTCAGTTTTTACAGTCTTTTGTTTTTGTTTTAAAGATGTGATTCATGAAATGTTTTTCTTCTACAGATGTGATTCATTAGAAATTTTTTCTTCGATTTATCTTTTTCAAACGTGATTATGCTTTTATATGCTAATGCATCTCCTCAAAATGTCTTTCTCGGTTTGTATTGGCAAATTTATGTGATTTGAGAAGTTCAATTTTCCTAGGATTGTCTTGATATGTAATTATTTGGTATTATAAGAAAGGGTTTTATGTGTCTATTAATTGTAAATAAGGTTAACATTTATAATACCCAAGCGAAGATATCAAGAAATTTGATCCAATCACTTGCAACTAGTGAGTGTATAAGCCTCATTAATGTGTTCTTCTTTTTTTAAAAAAAATTCCACATTTTTTTTACTAAAAAAAATCATTTTTCATTATGTATTTGGTCTTAGGTGTTTGGATTTTGAATCAAGTGTGTAGTTTTTGGCTCTTTATCCTCTACCTTTTGTTATTCAATTCTTCTTTTTCTTTTTGTTTTTGTTTTGCATGCTCTATTTACTAGAAAAGTTGAGAATACTAGGTAGCATCGCGTGGCATAAAATCTAAACTGTTTGGACACTTGTTGGTGTTTGGTTTTTATTAGATTCTAGTGCTTAATCCATTGTAGAGGCATGGTAAGAGGAGAAGAAAGGAGAAAAATAAGAAGAAGAAGAGAAAAGATAATCAAAATACTGGAATGATAATCAAAATGGTATATAAAATAACCTTGTTTTGTTTCATCCATATATCATTTACACCCCTCGTTCTACTCCTCCCAGTAGATTCTACTCCTCCCATGTGAGTTATGTTCTTCATCTTTCAGAACTATTTATTTCTCTATATGCAACTCTGTTACTCTCTCTGTCATGACAAGGGTTCAAATCCCTCTATAGGCGTCAACTCCTTTTGCTCCTTTTCACAGTAGAGCTTCATCTTTTTCACTAATGTGTTTGACTTCTATGCATGGATTTAATTCTTTTGACCTTTGACAATTAAATTCTTAGTTCTCAAGCTGGAGTGGTTGATTTCTTCCTATGTACTCATCTCCTTTTATTCATTTTACTCTTCCTACCTAAAAATGATTCTTCATTTCGCTTGTTTGGTTAAATAGTGCTATCGAGTTAATTTTATGGTGTACTTTTAGACATGAGCTACTTGCTTCTCTTTTGTATGGACCGTAGAGATGGACCATAGCCGATTAATATGCTACCAAAAAATTTCCTTTGAATTTTTTTCGATTACACAACATACTTAATACTTAATGTACACGAGTGTTTGTTATCATTCAAATTATCTTCACGGGGATTTTGAGGTTAATATATTATTTGTCTATATGTTAGTTCTAATAATAAAATTATTTTTATAATATTACTTTAATATTTATTTAGTAGAAATATAATTTATGAAGTACTTCCATAAGCTTTTATCTATTTCAAACAATTTTTATAATTTTAGGGCCATTTCTTTTCGTTTTCGTGCATGTCTATGATACTTTTTCTTTTCTACAATAGCAATTGTTTTTGTTTGTCCAATATTTCAAATCTTGCAACCAGTAGTTCTGGTTTAGATGAACAAGAGCAAAGTGAAACATAATGTTCCCATTAGACCATTTATAACTGATCTTGATCGTCTGAAACAAGGTGAGAGCTACTGTAAATAATACTAATCCAATGATTCTAACCATTTGAGGGGTTGGTAGCCAAAAGGAGCCGGCATTTACCTGTCTTTCCCAACGCCTGATGTCAGCTTCAGGGCATAATTTGCTCGAATCCAACTTTCAACTCCGATACGAAATCCATTTTCCGGCTGTAAACTCAGATGTTCATCTGATCCAGAAGAGATGCCTCCGGATAGGCTAATCGGCAACGCTTGTTCATTGTCCTTCGTCTCGGCAAGCGTTGATGCCAGGTGCTTTTTTCGGGCTTCCAGGTAGCCTCTTCGGAAAGCCAAATTGAACATGATTTCTGGTTCCAAATCATGCAAGTCGCTGCGGTCATTATTTGACATCCCTTCGAGGGAGGACTCTTCGTCTTCTATTTTGGAACTCATTGCTCGTTCCAAAAATTGGGTTTGCTTGTTGGTAGCAGAGACTCCAGCAGAAGTATCTGTGAACGCCTTATTGCTTTCCTTTTCGTAACTATTTATTGGTTTTAAGAAGCGTATTTGCCAGGCGCTGTTGGAGATTCCGACATCTGCTTCTGAAACGGGCTCTTTCATACCTTTAGCCGGCGGTTCCGAGACGTGCTTTGACACTGAGCTGGCGGAAGCTCCCACATACATTCGTCTTACCTGTGTGTCGAAGGGCTTGGCTTGAATTTGCTTGTTGGGTGTATCTGCAGACACTTGGCCGGCGGAAACTCCGGCGTACTTTCGTCGTGTCTCCGTGTCGAAGGCCTTGGGTTGACTTTGCTTGTCGGGTGTAGCAGCGGCATAAATTTTCCAGCCTTCTTCGACAGGATAGTCGTTACTTCTATGGCGGCCGGGGAAAAGTCCGGCTAACATCCGCTTGGCCGGTGTATTGGAGCCTGTGCCTGTGGTTTCCTTCGGCTTATTTCGTGTATCGCTTTCCATCTTCGAGCCATTTGCTGATTCTGCGACATGTCTCTGCTCTGGGACTAAAGAAGCTCTAGCATACATCCGCCAGGCCAGCATGTTAGAGCGACCGCAGAGGTTTTGCCTCTGAGTTGTCACGGCGGCATAACTATCTGGGTCAGGCTCCATGTGCTCAAATTTCGAATCATTTGCTGGCCCTGGTACGTGATTTTGCGCTGCACCTGTCGAAACTCCAGCATATATTCGCCGCGCCAGCGAGTTGTTCGGTACGGGGCCGTTTTCCGTTGAGCTAATAGAAGCTCCGGCGTAAATTCGCCAGGCTGGGGTCGTGGAGAGCTTCCCTTGCTTTTGCTTATCCCGTGTCCCCGCCATTGACGACGACTAAAGAAAGAAGAGGAAGCGTGATCGAATCCAGTAAGTGAAAGGGATGCATGATTTATAGAAATCAACCCAGCAACACAAGTAGCTCGCATATGTCAAATAAACGCAAGCGTCGAAAAATGAAATGCGAGTTGGGCAATCTAATCAGATATTGCTAGTTTGCTGCAACTATCAAATTCTACAGCAGTAGTAGAAACGAAGTCCCTCTCGTGGACTTCTGCGAGGATTTTTTTTTCTTCATTTTTTATTGCTAGTGGTGGGAGGTTCAAAGTAACGGGCATAAGCAGGCGCACTGAGTAATTTAAGACTTCATAGCTGCAAATGGCCATTGTCTTCGTTATTTTACTGTTTTAGTGGTTTACACACTTCATCAGATATCAGCAAAATAATAAATGGTATCAGAGTCTGTGTTTGTATTAGAGTTTTGATTCATTTGCAAAAAAGAATAATCTCACATCGATTAGTTAATAAAATCATCTTTTATGCATTAGTTGGAAAAATAGGTTTATAACTTGACTAGTCATCTTAGGTTGGAGAAGAGAAAGAATGTCGGGAAGTGAGACAGATGCGGAAAAAAAACTTACTTTGAAATTAAGAGGGTGTAATTGAGATTCTCTCTTCTCTCCTATTTATAACATAAAATGATGATGAAGATACGTTAAATATCCTTATTCTCCTTACACCCTTAAAAATATGATTTTTATAAGAAACACAAATAAATAAAAATTACATCTTCTAACACTCTTGCTCCTGCTAGAGTTTATAAGTTCAGTTTGTTGCATAGTTTGTCAAGATAAAAAATAAAAGATTTTTGTTTTTAGGTCTTCAATGAAGAAACTAGCTCACATACCTTCAACTTCCTCTTATTCTTTCACTTGATTTTGCACTGGGTCACGTCATAAAATCTGCATTTTCATTCTCCTCCTTATTTAGATGTCTCGTATAAGTCGATTTTGGTCACTAACTTTGATTAAAACTTCACCACCACTGTTGGAACTCTTTATTGTAGGTTTATTCAAATACTTTTTTCCTTATATTTCTCCTTCTACTTCTCCCTCACAAGCTAGAAATCTATGATATTAAAGGACCTAGCTTGCCTAAAACTAATATAAGAGAATAAATATCAGTCCTAGCCACTCGACTTGACAAAACTCCAAATGCTAGTGCCCCTAGGTCAAAGATAGTTAAGTAAGACCAACCTACCCATTTTTAAGGATAATACAATATCCATCCACTTTTAAGGATGTAAATAACCTAACTTGATTTGATTGAAGTTGGATATGGGCAAACTTTTGCTTTATCAAGCAGAGTATCTATAAACATTGCTCTAAAGTTATAAAAAAATATAACCATATAAAGAAATACAACTCAAAGTTTTACAACCTACCTTTGAACATAAACTTTGGAATTATCTCTTCTGTGAGGCCCATCTACACTTAGACCCTTCATCCTACCATGAGTGTGGACAAGAAGAGAAAAATACTGACCAAGTTTGACACCAATGACTACACAAACTACAATCCATATGAAAATAACCCATGACAATTTAATAAAAAATATTTTTTCTCTAAGTTTCTCTTTTTCTTTAACCTTCTAATGTGCCTTGACACCACACACACACCCCTTACTATCAATGCCAAAAAGTAGCCTCCCTTCTCTCTAAAAACTTCTCTCTAAAAAAGTGATTTTTGGAGTGCAGATCTTTTGCAAGGATCCTTGCACAAAATTAGGTGGAAGGTGTCTCTGTATTTGACATCTATCACTTATCCATGTAGACTCAAATAGATACACGACTGCTTCTTGTCAAATAAGCTGCCTTTTAAAAATCTAAATCTCCTCCCAAAGAAGGAGAAACTGACCTTTCTCCTACACATTCTTCTCTCTCTCTCTTTTTTTTTTTCTCAATACCCTCCTTCCTTCTTATCTTGTTTGAATTGTAGATTGAATCAAGCAGTGTAGAAAATTGTTCTTACCCATCAGAAGGAGAACCATTTGGTTAAACGTTGGCCACTCCGGGACTTCGAAGCCTCCTTCCATTTTCACCGACCACATAATAAAATTCCAATTTTCGCTCAGTTTTTTAGCTGAAGACGAGCAAACACATAAACATGTGAAATTTCATGAACTTAGGTAAGAGGGGAAAGAACATGGGGAAGAGAGACAGAGAGAGAGTTAGAGAAAAAACTCAAATTGAAATTAGAAAAGGGTGTAATTAGGGTTCATCTTTTCTTCTATTTAGCACATGAAATAATGATAAAAGTCACTAATATCTTTATTCCCTTATAATTTTGGAAAATAAAATTTTACAGAAACTATTTTTCTAGAAACCTAAATAAATAGAAATTACATCTTTTAACACCTTAACCCAAATTTACAAAAAACTTATACATGAGCATGAAATCCAGAATTAGTTTGCCATGGGTAATAAAGATGTTAAGTGGTTTTTATTTAATTAGTTCCGAGCAACTGGAACGAATATCATTATCTAGGTATTGTCTTCTCCTAGCTAGGTAGTTTTACCAATAATCAATTAAAGCTAATAACCTTCATCCCTTTAAGAGATAGTAGTTTCTCCATTTCAGGGATAAACTTTATACCTTTAAGAAATGGCCCATTATCCCTTAGATGTAAATAGAACAACGAATTTGGTCTAAGAGAGTGTTTGTGACTCTTCCATAGAGGAGTCTCTCAAGAGACGAGACGATCTTCTGCTTCAGGAATTTAATTGACATGGTTGGAGGTAAGCGTTCTTTCATGCTTTTATTTAATTCTATTTCATGAATTTTATAATGTTGTAGAAATTCATATTCAGGCTTACAAACATAAGATTGAAAATTGATGTTCTAAATAAATATTCCGCGAGAAGGCAAACCGTGTTGCTTGTGCTTTCCTATAATTGGTTCTAGCCAGAAAACCTATAATTGGTTTTGTAAAGGCAAAATTGAAGCAAGAATCACGACAAAACAAACCACTCCCCAGATGGAATTATCAACTTCAACGGAGGGGTTGAAGTTTCTGGTCATAAAAGGTGATGGAGAAAGAGAAGATGGGATTCATCATCGACATGGATAATCCATCGCCTGCTCTAAATGTGTCCATGGAGGAGCAACCCTTGGCAAAGTGTTCGATCTTTCGAGTACCTTACCAGATCCAAAACCGCAGACCCAATGCTTACATGCCACAAATGGTCTCTTTGGGGCTTTATCACTTCAGATAGCCACACCTGAAGGCCATGCATGAACACAAACGGAGAGCCCTTCACCATTTGATTCACCGGATACAAAGAAGTGTTCAGGATTACATGGTGGCACTAAAGAAAGTGGCACCGACATTAATGGAGTCGTATGAGTCGAAGATAAGATTTAAATTTTCGTTGTATTGCTATTCACATCGTCTAACTTAAATAGCCGTTTTACAGATTGTAATAATATATACATGGAAGAATTGAGAGAGATTATAATGATTACACGATTATAGGGATTACAGGATATTAATCTCTAAGCAAAGAATATATATACATATAAGGGACGAATCTCAACACTTTCCCTCAAGTTGGTGCATAGATATCACTCATCCCCAACTTGTCGAGACAATTGTTAAAAGCTCGGTAGGACACTGCCTTGGTCAGCACATCAGCAAACTAATCTTGAGACCGAACATGAGGGACTTCAATGATACTTGCTTCTAGCTTTTCTTTGATAAAGTGCATATCAACCTCAACGTGTTTAGTTCTGTCATGTTAGACTGGGTTGTGACAATATCACATGCTACCTCACTATCACAATATAATTTCATAGGATTTGTCTGCTCAATGTGTAGTTCTTGCATCAAATTCTCGATCTATAATAATTCACATATTGTTTTGGCCATTCCCCTGAATTCGGCTTCAACTGACGATCTATCCACCACCTCTTGTTTCTTACTTCTCCAAGTGACTAAATTTCCACCTACAAATGTAAAGTATCCAAATGTAGATCGTCGATCCTCTATTGACCCAGCCCAATTGGCATCGGTATAACCTTCAATTTTTAAGTCACCTCTTTGTTAAATAAAATTCCTTTCCTTGGAGATGATTTCAAGTAGCGCAGGATACTATTGACAACCTTCATATGTTTTTCACTTGGAGATTTCATAAATTGACTAACCACACTTAGTACATAAGCTAAAGTTGGTTTGGTATGTGCAAGATACATTAGCCTCCCGACTAGTCTCTGATAACATTCTTTGTTAGCAGGGACTTGATCTGAATGTGTTTCCAATTTTAGATTTTCTTCCATGGGAGTATTGGTTGGACTACATATTGTCATACCAGTTTCCTTAAACAAGTCCAAAGCATATTTTTCGTTGAGATAAAAAATTTCTTCTTTTGATCTTGACACTTCAAGACCAAGAAAATATTTCAAGTAACCAAGATCTTTCATTTCAAACTCTCTAGCAAGATGGTTTTGCAATGCTTTCTTTTCTTCTGGATCATTCCTAGTTACTATAAGATCATCAATATACACAATAAGAGTTGTGATTGCTTCCTTGTTAGATTTCAGGAAGAAAATATGATCTGAGTTGCTTTGCTTGTATCTGATAGACTTTATAAAATTGGTGAACCTTCCAAACCATGCCCTCGGGGATTGCTTTAAACCATATAAAGACTTCCTCATTTTACATACTTGTTTGCACCATTTAGTTTGCATAATGCATCCAAGAGTTAATTCCATATATACTTCGTCTTGGAGATTTCTGTACAAAAATGCATTTTTAACATCAAATTGATACAAGGGTCAGTGAAGATTCACAGCCAGAGATTGTAGAATTTGAATAGTATGGATTTTGGCCACTAGTGCAAATGTCTCCACATAATCAATCCTGTAGGTTTGAGTATATCCTTTGGCGACAAGCTTTGCTTTGAACCTTTCAATGGTGCCATAAGCTTTATATTTAATGGGAAGTACCCACCTGCATCCGACTGGTGTCTTTCCTTCAGGTAGGTCAACCACTTCCCATGTTGAATTCTTTTGGAGGGACCTCATTTCTTCATTTATAGCTTTTTTCCACTTAGGATATTTCAAGGCTTCATGCACATTATTAGGAATAGATATAACAGATAATTGATTTACAAATACTTCATTTTCCTTTGACAATCTATGATAAGACACAAAATTATGCATGGGATACTGAGATATAGAGGTGAGAAGAGGTTCAAAATTAACTTTAGGTTTTCCTCTCGTGGTTCGATGGGGTAGCACTCTTAGTTGAGTTTCAGAACTTACCTGAGGCTCAGACATGGACTCAGACTTAGAACACAATTGATCCACTGGTACATTATGAAGGGGGGAAGATGTCGGCTGAGACTCTGGTTACATCACTTCCATCTGGTCTTGATTGTTTCTATCTTGTGAATCTTGCTCATTCGTATCATTTTGATGTTCACTGCTGTAATTTGAATACTTACCACTTGTAGTATCTAAGGTGTCCAAATGATGATTAAGGGTGTGCAATTAAATCATGTTCTCCCCCTCAATTGAAGACTCGGGAGTATCGGGAGTAGAATAATACATGTTATCTTTGTGAAATACCACATCAAGAGGGACATACAATTTGCGAGAGAGGATGATAACATCGATAACCTTTCTGATGTTTAGCATAACCAAAAAAGACATATTTGAGAGCTCAGGGTTCCAATTTATTTTTCAATGGCGTATAGAGATGAACAAAGGCTACACACCCAAAAACTCTAGGTGGCAGATTCGGCACAACAGGTGAACTTATGGTTTCATGAAGAATACTCAAGGGAGTCTGAAATTGTAACACACTCGAGGGTATTCGATTGATAAGATAAGTTGCAGTTGTGATGACTTCACCCTAGTAACTAGCCGACATATTAACTTCAAACAAGGAAGCACGAACAACCTCAAGAAGGTGGTGGTTCTTTTGCTCTGCAAACCCATTTTGTTGACGGGTGTATGGACAAGTAGTTTGATGAGTAATACCATGATCATGTAGATATTCCTTCAAACCTTGATTAACAAAATCTCCACCATTGTCACTACAGAGAGTTTGTATTGTAGAATAGTACTGAGTGGCTATCATTCTGTGAAATTGTTTGAACAACGAACTAACTTCACTTTTTGATTTCATTAAGCAAATCCAAGTCATACGAGTGTGATCATCAATAAAGGAAACAAACCATCATTTATCACTAAGAGAGGCTATATTTGTTGGACCCCATACATCAGAGTGAATAATCATAAAGGGTGCAAGACTCCTATCCATGCTTATTTGAAATAGAACACGATGATTTTTATATACTTCACATACATCACACTTAAAATCTGAAATAGATAATCGAGAAAAGAGTTTTGGAAATAATTTCTTTAAATAACCAAAGGATGAGTGACCCAACCGTTTATGCCATAACCAAATTTCAGAATCTGTAGATTTATTCATAGAGAATGCTTGAGCTAACTAGTGAGAACTCTCTGACATCAGATCAAGGTAATAGAGTTTACCTCTTTTAGTACCATAATCAATTGCCTTCCGAGTTCGAATGTCCTTAAAAACACAAAGGTTGGGCCAAAAAATTACAATACAATGCAGAGTGAGAGTTATTTGAGTCACTGATAATAAATTATGATTAAGGGTTGTAACAACTAATACAGAATCAAGACTCAGATTTTCAGTGAGGGTGAGTGAACCTTCTTTAATAACGTGAGAGGGAGTACTATTCGTTGTGGATAGGATATGTTGTTCAGATGGTTTCATAATTGAAACATGATAATTGTCAAAGGTCATATGATCAGTAGCACCAAAATCAATTATCTATTCAATATTTCTACTAGGAGCGAAAGTATTAAGAATTTTACCAGATGTAGCAATTAAAGTTGATGCATCCTCAATCGTGTTGGAGGTGGAGGGCTCTGCTACTGCAATTGAAGCATGATTATTTGGTTTAGAGCTCCGTTTGTGATGTGCTTTGGTAGGATCCCACCATTTTGGATACCTAATAAGTTCATAGCATCGTGACTTTGTATACCCAACCTTTTAAGTTATGACTTTGTATACCCAATAATATCAACCAATTAGTTATTTAATGAATTTAAATTACTAAATAAGTCATTAAGCTAATTAATATGACTCATTATCTATTAAGTTGTACATAATTTAAAAAAATCATAACTTAATATTATTATTTGTGAGGTTTAGTGTTTTAAAAACACTTAATTATTATTTAATAAGCTAGTAATTAATAATTAATATCAATCATAATATTATTTAATAAATTTAAAAATTATTAAATAAGTCATTAAGCTAATTAATAGGATTCATTATTCAATAAGCTATATGATATTTCAAAAAAAAAATTATAACTGAATATTATTAATTGCAAGGGTTTAGGGTTTTAAAAAACCCTTAAATTATTAGTAATTAAGCTACTAAATTACAATTTAATATCAACTAGTTAGTTGTAAAGTTACAAATTGTATGTGAATTTTGTTGAGATGGACTATGTGAGTTTGTTATTATGAAATTATCATGTTGTAGATTGGTGAGACTACGTCCTTTCTTCTACCGCTACAGTAATCCACTATGAAGATGAAATAGTTTACAAGAAAAATCACTCACATTTACAGGTGTTTTTCTCTAACCTCTCTTAGGCCACAACTCAAGATCCTTCTTCGATGATAAACCCTAATATAAGAGTGAAATCCTCAAATATCTATTAATGAAACAACAGTCAATATATCGTGGACCTTCGCATACCGATTCAACATAAGGCGTTGATTAGGCTCCACAATTTAACATGAATGTGTAATATTGTGATGTTTTTGTTGTTGCTATAAGTCAGTCTCTATGGGAAGAATGAATCCCCAACTAACACACTATCGTGGGAAGGATATTGTAGATTGATCAGGGCAATACATGTTGATGGGGCAATTAGTGGATATTGCATCAATTTTGATGCTTGAGAAGTATACAATCATTGCATATAACCTCCGAGTTAGTGTGTAGTTTGGTCGATCTCGATTTGTCTAACTTGGGGAGAGCATGATATGTTTTATATCTTTGACCATGTTGTTGTATTTAATTATTTTAGAATGACAATCATGTATTTTATTGTTTTGACTATTGCAAAAGATTTCAAGTGAATTCATATATTATAGGACGTATTAGTTTGATAAGTTTTGCATGCGAAATTAAAGGAGTTCTCTTTCCCTTTCTCTCTCTCTCCGCACACACAAACGTAGACACACACACACACACACACATAAAACATAGAAAAAAAGTTGGAAAACAAGAAAATGTTAGAAATAAGGTATTTGTCAATGATATATTAGAAATTTAGTATTGAGATGAAGAAGATAGCAACACTGAAGATGAAGATGCTGCAAATATATTGCAAGCAATGAAGGAGTTTGCATAACGACAATACATGGTCTAGGTTAAATAGCACTGGTTTAGATGTCTGAAGCAAACCCTAGTAGAGGTTATAGTAATGATGAAAGCGACGAAAACATGATTGGTATAAATGAAGGACATCAAATTGATGCAATGCATGTTGAGTATGTGTTAGAAGTTGGTGGTCATGTTTATTATCAACCATATGGGAGATGTAATTCTGGTGACATAGATACTATCATGCTATCAACTTAAGAGGCATTACATGTAGCACCTCTAGATCAGACCCCATCGGAGAACATGTGTATCTAGCATAAGAAGGACAACAAATGCTGAGATATCGAGCAGACTTGACCCTCATCAGGATCCATCATTTTTTTTTAGATTATGAGGGTGGATTGTTTAGTCCATTAGGTTTTTTTAATTTTAATTTTTTTTCCTTTGGCTGAGTCGCCTTGTAGAAAGATCAAGGGCGATTTGGCCAGCCAACTTAGGCGAGTCAACGTGACTCACCTCAACTGATTCAGGATTTGGCCCGATGCCGAGTCGCACGTTCCCGGTTAAAAGATAGAAAAATCACTTTTCAGACTGTAACTGCAATTGTTTTTATTGCTGTTCATGAATTAAGGCACTTTACAAAAGCTGCTCGGATTCTAATTTCCAAACAAGCAGGAGAAGAGGCCGTCGCTGCGTATTTTCTGAAGTTGAGCCCCAATTGATTTCATTCCAGATTTTATTGGACAACCGCACCGGCCTTACTTTTCCATGCAGCTTTCTAGAGCCTTTACAGAGGTGTCTGCGTTTCTTTCGGTTCCCAGCGAGGAAAGACAAATTTAAGGAAGAAGGAGAAGAAAATGCAGCCGGAGGGAGGAGAGGAGAAACACCGTCCCGTCGTTAAAGCACTGTGCTTTAACAATCTTATAAATAACAAAATTCTCCTCGCAACAATGGACTATTAGTTGTGATTGTTTAATAGAGTTGATGAAATGGCCACCTTGCTCAAGACCCATTTCTGGCCATTTCAATGTCAAAGCTGTCCCTTCTACTGCCAAATGGCAAACCAAAACTCCTTAAGAAGATGAGATAAAAGGAGTTTTAGAAATACATGTCTCCTCATCAATGAAAATACGATGAATTATTTTTTTTCCTTTTGTTTTTTCTACATGGTATTAGAGCGGGTTCAACCGTTATCCTTTTATCTCTATCACCAAAAGCCACAAAATCTACCCCTAAAAGCCACTAAATTGACTCTTGGTTAAGCCATTTCTTATGTTGCAACTCAGTTTTTCCTCCTTAATTTTTAAGCTTTTGTACTTGCTATTTTATTTAGTCTATGGTTTTCCTCTTGTTCTTGATTTGTCACATCTCGGCTCTACTAAAAGCATATTATATTTTCTAAAACCGAAGAATAACATTCACGTGAATGTGTCTCTTTCATGTCGTCTTTTGGTCTCTTCATCTTTTAACAAGTTACATGTGGTTGATAATGCAAAGTCCTTAGATACTTGATGTCGAATATAAAAAATATGTAGCTTAAGACTCTTGTAGATTTGGATGCGAGTTGATTATCCTAATTAGGCTAATACCACCGTCACTAAGACAAGTGGTCGATATCTCAAAATTTTGCCAATTGTAGTTCAGTAGTCCTAGTTGGCCAAATGTAATTGGATGATGTTTTTATAGAGAGAGAGAGAGAGAGAGAGAGAGAGAGAGAGAGAGAGAGAGAGAGAGAGAGAGAGAGAGAGAGAGAGAGAGAGAGAGAGAGAGAGAGAGAGAGCAAAATGGTATAAAAAAAAATTCAAAATTTTAAAAACTATTTTCTTAAGCATTTTTTTTATTCTATTATCACATTAACTACGAATTAAAACAAGACCGGTCGAATAGATGTCAGATTCGATTATCACGGACCCGGGTCGAGTCCCACTCGTCCGAACCCCTCTTGAAGATTCGGACGCGAGTCGGTTGTCCTACGATCCTGTCCTAATTAGGCTAATAACGTCGCGGCTAAGACAAGTGGTACGAAAAACGGCATTCACTGACGTGGAGATTCGGTCCTCTGGCGTGACACGTATCTGACGTGGCAGATCAAAGAGGGCGGCATGACAGGGGACCCACGTCAATTAAGTCCAACCTGTCAACTGCTAAGTGGGTCCCATATAGCCTTTCCAGGCAATCAGTGAGAGGAAAGGGCGGCGGGGTCGGATCGGTTAAAGAAAGTGACACGTCAGCATCCAGCTACAGAAATGATGTCAGAAGGTGCATGGTGGGGCCCGTGGAGGCACCGTCCAGTTTGATTTTCTGGCAGGTCATCCAAGTGACCGTCCACGTCACGTTTAGTAAAAAAAAAGCTAGCCGGTTACTAAAATGGGCCAAAACGTTCGGACCGGCCTCCGAAAGGTTTGGTACCCGGTTTATTTTTTGCCCCCTTGCTGTTCTCTTGAATTTACTCAAATACCCTTTACCCTAACTAAGTGTGGTGGGGAATTAGAAGTTAATTACTAAAATACTATGAATAAGAGAAATTGAATAAGAATTTTTTTTATAGAATTTATCATTAATTGATGATTTAAAATAATTAAAAAATAAAATCTTAACGAGATATAATTTAAAATTTAAGGAATATTTCAATTAATTTTTTTGAATATTTTGAATAATTTGAATAAAAATTAAAAATGCTCGAGCTAGATCGATTTTAAAAACAAGCTTAGAAAGAAGTTTCTCACATTCTAAATAGTTTTCAATCACCATGATTAACGAGCAATTATTTACATTTTAATACAATTATAGTTATTTTCTTTATTATTAGTGACGAAGATTTTCTAACCAAGGTGGGCCATCGTACGATCGTATGTCCAGCTAAAATAAGAGAAATTGTACAAGAATTTTTTTTATAGAATTTATCACTAATTGATGATTTAAAATAATTAAAAAATAAAATCTTAACAAGATCAATTTTTTTGAATATTTTGAATAATTTGAATAAAAATTAAAAATGCTCGAGCTAGATCGATTTAAAAAATAAGCTTAGAAAGACGTTTCTCACATTGTAAATAGTTTCCGGTCACCATGATTAACGAGCGATTATTTAAATTTTAATAAAATTATAGTTATTTTCTTTATTATTAGCGACGAAGATTTTCTAACCAAGGTGGGCCATTGTATGTCCCACTGAAGGGTATTTAAGTCTCGTAACATTATTATGGAGGAAGATTTTGTAACCAAAATTT
Source organism: Aristolochia californica (assembly GCF_029961685.1). Classification (NCBI taxonomy): domain Eukaryota; kingdom Viridiplantae; phylum Streptophyta; class Magnoliopsida; order Piperales; family Aristolochiaceae; genus Aristolochia; species Aristolochia californica. The sequence goes on from NW_027181771.1 coordinate 2,869,467, forward strand.
TGAAGGGTATTTAGGTCTGGTAATGAATCAAGTATAACACTCAAGATCTAAAATCAAATGGGCGCCGTGGTTGAATAGACCCAAAGAGAGAATGATTGTGGATCACCCATTAACCCTACTGCACAAGACACCGAGCGCCACCAGAGTCTGAAAGAGATGATGGCAGCTACGAAAACGCCCTCCACCATCCCGCCTTTCCATGCCAAAAGATGGCAATAAACAACCTCATCTGCTTCTTTTTCTTTTGCATTTCCAGCAGCATCCCCTCTTCCCAGTCTCCCTTGATGTCAGTGATTTGAGATGTCACTCTTGTGTGAGAATCTTTCTTGGTCCCCACCTTCTTCCACCTCTCTCTTCCCTTCTCCGTATAAATATCTCCTCTGATCGTCCTTTCGTTCATCCACCGGACTCACAGTTGTTGCTGATCATCGTTTTCTCTTTTTCTCTATTGTTTCGTTTGATCTAATTTTCTTGCCCAGTCTTCTTTTTCGATCGATTCATCCCATGGCCACTGTTAAGGTAATCATCACTGGTACTCATGGATTTCGATCTTGTTATTTGAACCGTGTTTTGGGTTGTTGCAACTTTGAAACAATTAAATCCGATCTTTGGAATCCATCGAGATGCACTTCTTTGCCTTTTCTGTGGAAACTGATCGCATCTGTTTCATGGTTTCATTAATTCATGGCGATTAATCGTTACAGCAGCTTCAGTTCTATTTAGTTTTTTTGTTGATTCTTGTACACAGTAAACTGTTTTCTTCATAACGTTCTTCATGTTCTTCAAGTTTCAAGTATCCTTCTTATGCTGGAGACCCAAGTATGGAATTGATTGGCCTTTGTTTTGTGCAGGTTCAAACTGCAACGACGGCATTGCCCGAGGCAACACCGACAGAGGAAGTGAAAGAAATCCCGAAAGTAGAAGAGGAAGCCGTACCTCCGACGACGATTCCGACGGAGGAAGTGAAGGAAACGTTCCAGGAAGAAGAGGTGGCAACGCTTGATCAGACGACCACCCCGACTGAGGAAGTGAAAGAAACACCCAAGGAAGAAAAGGAGGCAACGCTTGATACACCGGCTGATGAAGTGAAAGAAACACCCGTGGAAGAAGGGGAGGCAGCGCCTCAGACGACCATTCCGGCTGAGGAAGTGAAAGAAGAGGAACCTGCAGAGGTGAGCACTGTAGAGGCACCCGCCGCTCCAGCAGCCGACGTTCCTCCCGAAAGTGAGACCGAGGAGGTAAAGAAGGAAGTACTTCCGGAACCACCTGCGACGGAGGAGAAGACAGTCGAGGAGACCCAGGAGGGCGCCGCGGAGCCAACCGTGGAAGAATCTGTGGAGAAGAAAGACATCATCGTTGAGGAAACTCCGGCGGAGACCACCGCCGAAAGCGAGGAAGAGAAGCAAGTGAAAGAAGAATAGAGCAGTGAAAAGAGAGATAGTATCTGGATGTGAAGTTTGCGAGTGGAGTCCATGTTAAGGCTTTTGGTTGCATGTCAAGGTCACCTTTAATGGATTTAGTATTAATGGAATCTATAGGAGAGGTTTTGGAGGTAGAGAAATAGAAATAAACCCAACTGTGGCAGAAGGGAATGAGACATTCCTCCAACTGTGGTACTGCTCTGGGGAGAGAATGTTTCCATTGCTCAACTGTAGCACTTGTGCTTAACAGTGGCTCCTAGAGGTTGAAGAAGCTGGGTTGGTGCATGTAAGTTTGAGTCGATTGTGTTAGATATCTCTACACATGAATTAGTGTATTAAATAATAAAAAAATGATCTGAATTCTTCCTTTTGAGATCATAAAGACTGCTTTGTTGGAATCATGACTGTATGGAAGATTAAACAGAGTGATTATGAAAATTATCTAAAAATCCCTCCATAAATATGTTCATATTTAATTATTAATCCATAAATTATACCAAAATGTACTATTATCAATAAAATTATTAAAATTTATTATTAAATAGTTTAAAAAAAAGTGGGTAAAGGGTATAGTTATGGTTTCATATGATTTAATTGGTTATTATCATGAATTTTATATGTTAATTAGAGTCTCTATTTTCTTGCAACAAGGGCACTTTTACAGTAGGGTTTCGGTTCTTTATATGACACTCGTCCTATAACTATACAGAAAGACCTCGATCATGTATCCCATCATGATCTTCAACTTCTCAGGACACCTAGTTGCAACAAGAACACCTAGTTGTTGTTATTTTCTAGCAATATTGTCATCTTGGTTTTCTCCTAACTGTTGTTCTTTTCTAGAAACATGTCTTCAGTCCTTCCCAAAGATTATTAGGACGCCTTACAGGATTTGAGGTGGAGAACAAATATGGAATAGGAGAAGGCAGTCATGTATGGGAACTACACATAGGACTTGACTTCCTTACCTATGGAAAGGAGTCGATTGGTGGCATATAAGTTTTTATTGTGAGACATAATGCAAATGGTATTGTTGCCCACCTTAAAGCCAGATAAGTAGCCAAGGGTTATACTCAATATATAACATTGACTATGAACGTTGGTATGTGTTATAATCTTTGCCATTACCAATTTTAATTGAGACCTCCATGAGTTGGAAGTTAAAAATGTATTTCTTAATGGTGACCTTCATGAGGAGCTTTACATGACACCACCACTTGGCTTAAAAGCAATTATATCATGAGAATGGTTTGAAATGTTTGGTAAAGTGGATTTGACTTTGGCTTCAAAAGGCACGAGGATGATCATTCTGTGTCTGTTAAACATACTAGTTGCAATGTGGTTCTTATGGCTATACACATGGATGACATGATACTCACTAGTAGTAATAAAGTTGAAATTCTAAAGACAAATGAGGGGCTTGGGTAAAGTTTTTTAAACTAAAGATTTGGGGTTTCTAAATTACTTCCTTGGCATTGAAATGTTACAATCTAGGCATAGTATTATTCTATTTCAACAAAAATATATGTTGTTAGATTTTATTGAATGAGACAAGTATGATTTGTAATCCTCTTGATTTGAAAGGTAAATAACATTCTAAGGTAATGAGATAGATGCGGGAAAGTTTCAGTGATTGGTTAGAAAGTTAATCTACATCCCAATGACACAACCAATCATTTATTTTGTTGTGAGTGTAGTCAACCAGTTTATGTATCGTCCTCAAATGTCACATTGGTAGGCTTTGGAAGTTCTAGGATATAACAACGTCTGTTCATGATTCATGTGCAAAACTAAGAATTTATTATGTATATGCACTAGCTTGAGAGGGAGTATTAAAGTTAACCCACGAGTCAGGGTATCGTCAAGCGAATCCCAGTCTCTCTTCCTATCCTCTCTCATTCTCTCAAGTTAAACTGGAGTCTTCTCTTTCTCTCTCGTCTCTAAACCCAGGCTAGGATTTATCATGTCCTTCATTAACAAAAACCACAAAATGTCTTTGTCTATCTTCTTTTTATGTTTTTTGCCTTCCTATAGTTGGAGAGCTACCAAGGAAGACCACCTTGTGGAGTATTAAGCAAAGGAATGCAGGTAAGCTACGAGCTGCCTTAGTTCTCTACTCTCCAAATGTAGATCCCGACGTCGCAGGGGCATAAGGGTCCACCGCAGCCTGGTAAATTTCGAGACCATCTTAGCCCGTTCTAGTAATTTCGTCGCTTACATAGAGGGAAAGAGAAGAGAATAGACACAGGGTTTTCTGGTGAGGAGAGAGAAGTCTTTCCGACAGAAGAGAGAGAGAGAGAGAGAGAGAGAGAGAGACGGAGAAAGAGATAGGGGAGACAAGTCCATTGAACGAGAGACAGAAAATCGTTATCGTCCGTTTTTTATTTGGCCGTTAAATGTAACCCTAAATTTTGAAATGGTTTCGGACCAAGATATAGCCAACGGCGTCGCCTTGGTGCTTCGGCAGTCGGACCCTGCCGCCGTCACCTCCGTTACCGGTGTTGTGCAGCAGCTGGAGGCCAAGCTCGGTCTTGACCTTTCTGACAAGGCCGCCTTCATCAGCGATCAGATCGATCTCATTCTCCGGTCACAAACACATTCGAAAGACCATTTTGCGCTTCAGAACCACCAGCGTTTTCAGTCACCGCAGCCTCAACTATTTCATCTTGTTCACCCGCCGTCTTCTTCTGCTCCTGCGCCCTTCTCTGTACAGCCCTACCAGCAAAGCTCTTTTCCTCGGGCGGGTCCGCAGGAGATCGATTTTCGGTATCCACATCAGGTTCTGCTTCAGGGGGATGCCGCAAAGACTGGTATTCCGGTGTCTGGAAATGTGCTGGCTGCCCAGGAAGTCCCAAAAGAGAGGTGCTCACTTTACCCATTTCAGTTCTACTTCTTCCTCAGTTTGTTGTGGCTTCTTGTGTTTTTTTCGTACAAAGTCTAGTGAAAACAATTACCATAATTTTTTATTAAGATTTTTTTTTTTATCTGCGTGGGTCTATTTAATTAATTTTTTCGAGCCCGCTACAAAGATGTGTTTTTGCGACGTCTTTTTATATTTTCGTGTAAGTCTTGTTTTTATCTTTCCATCATTTCTCAGATGTGCGTGGATATGCATGATTGTGGTTATTGTCCCATTTTTCATATTTTTCAAGTACTTTTGATTTGCGGTGTCTTTTAGAATTTATTTTTCTCTTTTGATTGCTGTTAATTTACGATGCTCATGAGTGGTCCTTAATTTTTTTCTTCTGTCTTTTCTTCTTCGTGTATAAGATGTTGCTGTCTTGTTTGTTTTTCTATAAATTTTGAATTTGCTGTTGGTTTAGGTGTATCTTGTTCTTGAGTAGTTGAAGTTCAGATATTTCGCTTGCTTGCAGGTTTATTTTCTGGTTTTGAAAGTAGTGAGGTGGCGGTTGAGGCATTGGTTCACTTTGTTTGCTTTTTAGGTATCTTTGTTGGGGGAAATAAACTGTTATTTTATTATATTTATTACAGTTAGGTTTGATTTTGAGTTGAAATTCGGGTTAGGAACGATATTGGAGTTTCCAAGATTTAGAGTAAGTGAGCGATGAAGCCTCACTAAATTTGGTCCGCTTGGCTCTTTTCTTTAAAATATTTTATTGGTTTTTAATTTTTTTAGCATATTTAACTTGTCCAGCCCGCTGTACGCTACATTGTTCATATAGATATGAGTCTCTGCTCGCCTGAGTTAGAGTAAGTAAATTTTATTGCTAAAGTTTGAGTGAGATGTTGTGTGGGCAGTAGGGGTTTCTTCAGATGAGAAGTGTTTTTGCTGTTCTATAGAATGGATGAAGTTCGTTATGAGTAATGAATGTTTCTAAATAGGACCTGTGTTAGAGGTGGAGACCTGTTATCTGAGCTTCTAGTTTTAGCAGGCACCAAATTCTGGAGGAAAGGCTCTCTTGAGCTTTTTCATGGAGGTGCCCTTTGGTAGAATCTTTGGTTTGAAAATAACATTAATCAGTTAGCTGTGTTTATTTCTCCTTGTGACAAATTGTTGAGAGCATGTTCTTTTTCTTTTCAGCTATTTGACTAAAAACTCTGGTAGTAATAATTTTTTTTTAAAGGTTTTCTTTCTTTATATGAATTTATCTTTTATCTAAATTAAGTGCTTGAGTGAGAGCACTGTGTAATTGTGGGGCAGGTTTATGTTTGACGAGAGGAAGTATCTTCTGGTGTTATTTGATGTTTGTATGTTTTTATTTTTCGAAAGAAAAGAAGGAAACATCTAATATACTGTCTATGTGCTGTCACTATATTGCAGTCCGCAACCTGGAACTAAAAGAAAAGGGGGCCCAGGGGGTTTAAATAAAGTATGTGGTGTTTCACCTGCACTACAAGTCATTGTTGGTGAGCCAACCATGCCAAGGACTCAGGTTCTCATTGACTGAAGAAAGTTGATGTTGTTTCTTTATTATTTATTATTTCTGCTCCTTCTAAGTTATCTTACTCCATTCTGTTTGGTAACAACTACTCTACTGAGCCAGATTGTGAAGCAGCTCTGGGCATACATACGAAAGAACAATCTCCAAGATCCCAACAACAAAAGAAAGATCATTTGCAATGATGAACTCAAACTGGTGTTTGAGACAGATTGCACTGACATGTTCAAGATGAATAAGCTGCTGGCTAAGCATATCTTACCACTTGATCCTACCAGTATGTGGTCTTTTTTTCCTCTTTTTCTCAAAGGTTTCGGAGTCTTCTACTTCCTTTTTTTTTTTTTTGAGAAAGGTACGACTTTAATGTAATAAGGGTATGCCTTTTTAAACATTTTTGCAGAAGAACCTGAACTGGATCCAAAAAAGTTAAAGACCACAGGTGCAGACACTGCAACTGATTCTACTGATACAGAGTCTCCCCCCATTCTGATATCTGACCTGCTTGCCAATTTTTTTGGCACTGGCGAGAAGGAGATGCAGCAACCAGAAGCTGAAAAACGTGTTTGGGATTACATCAAAGTTAATCAGCTGGAGGTTCTTACTTTTTTTCTCCTCTCCTTATTTGCTGCCTTATATGTTATATTGTAGAAAATTTTGAGTAAGTTGTTGCTCTAGCATGCCCTGCATTCTTCGGGCAGAAAACTTGTATCTCACATCCTGATATAGGCAGAAATGTTTGCTTAATTTTTTATTCCTAAAAATTGGCTCGGTGGAGTCCTTCAGAAAAATATATATTAATGTAGGAGGGAATAGTGGCTAATTAGCTTATTCTGCAACATATTAGCATAATTATGCAAATCAATATAATTAAGCATTTACTTCCAGTGATCTCAAGTTTTTACTATCTGTTCTCTGGTAGGACCCACTCAACTCAATGGTGATACGCTGTGATGCCAGACTTCAAGAACTTTTTGGATGTGAAAATTTTTCAGCATTAGGAATGTCTGAGATGTTGCTGCGGCACTTCACCAAGAAAACATGATGTATGTTTCATAACTGGGTTATAATGTTTCTTTTTGAGCAATTTCTTTCACTTCATTCCTTTTTCATCTATATTTAGAATTTTCTTATGTGCGCAGTTCTTTTAACTCTGACGTAGAATCCAGGTTTCAAAGAACCCATCAACATAGATTGGAGATTAGGGTATACGAAGGACACAGTAAACCTTATTTGCCATCTGGTGGTAGTCCCCCCTATGGATGAACATTGGACTAGTGGAAAATGTGATTATCTGATCAAGTTACCAATGATGAGAATTTAGGTGATTGACTGGTCAATCTGTTTCTCCAAAGCTGTCATTGTTAGGGGTGGGCACAAGACTCCCAACCCCAACACCAAATCCTGAACCCCCCAAAAAAATCCAAAATGTTAAACCCGACCTTGACCAGATCGTCGTTCCCACAACCCCGTCTGTGCTCTGTCTTCGTAAACCCGATTTAAACCAGACCTATCCCTGCCTCATTCCTGTAAACTCGACTCATTCCCGTAAACCCCTTGACCCATCCTTACCCCGTTTTATTTCCCCATCTCGTCCTTGCAGCTCGGGCTTGAGAAAACCCATCTCTGACCCCAGGAACCTAATGAGTTTTTTCCCCACCCCGTCCCCAATCTGTGGAGTGAAACCCGAAGCCTGAACCAGGGGTTTTGGGTTGGGTCAGGTCAGGTTCCCCGTGAAACCTGAACCGATGCCCATCCCTAGTCATTGTCTGTGTGATTCACATACTGGTCAGATTTATGGATGACAAGTTAAATATCAGCATCATAATATGGGTACCAATCAATGTGGAGTTCTCATGGGGTCAATGGTTTTGACAATTACTTGATTGGTTTACATAATTTGATTGTGGATTCATTTTTGTGCATTAAGCTCCTTGTGGGACCATTATTTATGATTTTTTAACTTTATATGTAACTTCATTAATTTTGAGGAATGACAATAAGCCCAACCTACCATTAGCAATAAAGGACTGGGTAGTTTATTGATTTGTTTATTGTACCAGATACATGAATGCATAGTAGAGATTGTGGTTTGTTGAATTTTGCAGGAAGGAAAAAAAGGGAGAGCTTAGGGGTTACGAACCCCTCTCCTTTATTTATAATTTAAACAATATAAAAAATCACATCCATGTCCTTGCAGCCCATAAACCCTAGGAATTCAGGTTCTAAGTAGAAAACACTTTCCTGGAAAATAAGTAAAAACTAATTATACCTTCTAACACTTTCCCTCAAGCTTGATTATATAGTTTCAAGCCTGTTATAGAAGTTGTCTCATAGTCCCATAACCATAAAAAAATATAAAACGTAATTCTTCAACAAAACAATTCGTCTTCAAGAAATTCAGGTCAATGTGGCTTCTCTGTCTTTGGCCTTCAATATCTTTGTTGTAAAATTTTCATCTTTCAGTCTCCCCCTTGGATATTCTTAACAACATGTGTGAAATTTTTCATTGCTGGTCTCCAATTTTTTTTTTTTTATGGTAGGCTTTTACCAAATATCTCATTCTTCGTACTTCTCTTTCCACTTCTACCCTTCAAGTTGGGGATCAAAGGACAAAAAAACCCAACTTGGATAAAACAATATGGGAGAAGAAAAATCACTTTTAGCCAAATGGCAAAACTCCATACACTAGTAAAAAAACGTTGAAGTTTAAAAACAAAAAGCTTCTCAGGCGGAAAAGAAACCCAATTTTAGGGCATGAAAAAGAGACTACTCACTTTTAAGGATAGCTAAAAAAAAAACCATCACTTGGTTGAAAATAAAAAAACTTGACTCAAATTGGATATTGGCATATTCTTAATCTTTGCAGGTAGTGGGCCTATAGGCATTATTCCCAAGTTATAAAAATAATGACATACTGAATATATACTAGAGGAATTCAAAGATGTAAGTAAAAAGTAGCAACACTCGTACTTCAAATACAAGGAGGAGGTGCACAGTGCAACACTCCTTCCAAAACTGATTCTTTAAATTTAGAAACTTTAGATAGGAGGCACACAATACAACACTCATACTTCCAAAACCTATTCTTTGAATTTAGAAACTTTAGATAGGAGGCGTACAATGCAACACTATACTTCCAAAGCGAGTTTCTAAATTTAAAGAAAATAAGGAGGTGTTCCTCAAATCAATAGATTAATCAGAATGACCAATTTTGACACAAGAAATGGGGAAAACTATTTGAAAACTTGCAAGATAAAAAATAAATGAAAGCGAATTATGGGTTGAAATATTCAGTAGAAAAACACTTACTAAGTTAAAGATGTATAGAAAAACATAAACAATGACAAATGGCAATTTGCAGGGACTAGAGGAGGAAACTTGAAGGAGTTTGCAAAAAACAGACTATCATGCTTTGACATTTTTGTATGTATCAAATTAGGAAACTTTCCTGAAATAGAAATAAGCATAAACTTCAAATTTAATTCAAAAAATTTGACAACAAAGAAATTCTTGCAAAAAGAACTCATGTTGGTAGAGTCTTGTACTAGACTTTGAAGACAAATAGAAGATTTAGGCACAAAAAAAAAAAAAAAAAAAAAAACTTCAATAAAGTGACAGAAAAAATCAGGCTTAAAATTCAGATTTCCACATACAATAGGCTTTCAGCATGACCTTTAATTCTTATGATATCGATATCTCTCTCTAGAAAAATCAAATTGAGAAGTGGTTTGTTGGGTTAGAAAATAGGCTCATAGATTTTTTTTTTTACGATATAATTCTCAATATAAACTCTTGTTGTTTATGTCACAAATCATACTACAAATTCACGTTTTCTACTACCGCTTGAAACTTTCTTGTTGCTTGACCTTTGTTGTTTCAAATGTCAATTTTTTTTTGTAGGAAACTCTGATTCCCAAAATTTGTTTTGCATTGGAAACTAGGCTCAAAATTTTTTCCAGAAATATATGATTTAAAATATAGAAATTTTGTATGATAGTGTGAATTCCAAGGGAAAAAAGCAGGTGCAAGAACAAGAGCTTTTCTTCTTCTTCTTCTTCTTCTTCTTTTCCCCCTTCTTCTCCATCTGTTCCATCTTCTCATTCTCTATGTTAGGACCGTTGTTTTAATACCATGTTGAATTTTGCAGGAAGAAAAAAGATGGGAGAAATTAGGGTTTACAGACCCTCTCTTATTTAGAACTAAAACAATGCAAAAAATTATATCCATGCCCTGCAGTCCATAAACCTTAGAAATTCAGTTTCTAAGTAGAAAACACTTTCCTAGAAAAAAAGTGAAACCTAATTATACCTTCTAACATGGTTCATGATCTAGTTTGAAATTTCACATCCCTCATCTCAGCATTATACTCTTATTAAGAAATTGAAATGTCTAAGAGGTTGTCATGTACTTATCAGTGTATATGACTTATCTGATCTGCAAAAGTAACCACGTACTAGCTGATCACAAAAAAAAAAATGTAGTACAGCCTCTTCTTTTGTGTTTTGGAAGCTAATTTTGTTTTTTGGGTATCTGGATTTTCTCTTGTAGGACGTTTTGATATGTTTCATATTATCCCTCTGCTGATGTTTTCATGCCAGATGACACTCTTCTCTTCTTCTTCTTGCAGATTAACATCAAATGACTTCTTATTTGTTTAACGGTTACAGCAGACACTTCATGAAAAAGTTTACCTTTGTTTGGTTAGATGCCAAGACTCACAAAATTTGTGAACTGAATCCATTTGTCACACAAAGTTTGTAGCTTGGGTATAGGCTAGGAATTTGATACCGTTTAGTTTTTGAACTAAAGTCTGGAGCTCAAGTCAGAAACTTAATGATAGTTCATGGAAACTGAAGAAACATATGAAAGAGGTTTTTACCAATCTTTTAGGGCAAATTGATTGGTTTTACTCTTCTTTATTTGACATGATCATTTTGACAGTTATTTTTTGTGTGCTGACCATGTCTTTGTTATCTCTGTAATATTAAACCTACTGTAACAGACAATGTAACCTTGTATTATAAATTCCTCATGCATGGTTTGTTCAAAAACAGAGATTTCTACTTGTCTGCTAAATGCTTCTCTCTTTTTTTTTTTTCTTTTTTCTTTTTTTGGGATTGATTGTTTATCCTTATTTAACACACCACTGCTTTTCCAAGTTACTGACCCCTTTGGTATTTGTGCTGTTTTTGGGATGATAAAATTTTCTAGTTGGTTCTTATTATCTTCAATGTATGAGGAACATAATTTTCCTTTTTTTCTAGTGTACACATAAATACTATTTAATTTTTCCATTTTATGCCATTGTTTCTTACGATAATAATACACAGACGAAATTAAAAAAATATGAAATATGAAAATGCACACAACAAATTCACAGAATGATGTTTTGTTATTTATGTTTCACTATTGGTATTCATTCCTCTAATTAATTTTAATAGTTGAGATTCTCACAAAAGAGATTTCAACTCCTTTATATGCCATGAACAAAAGAAGAAAAGCTTACACCCTTTGAGTTTGTTGGAGAGACAATCTTTTATTTTGAGATTTTCAAGCCTTCAACTTTGAAGGACGGATCAAAATGTATTTAGACCTTGATGTTGTATGTTGGAAGGTTTTCAAATGAATTTCAAGTAGGAATAACTTAGAATGCAGCAGGTAAATGCTTAATAATTATGCTAAGTCACGTTTGGTGGGAATGTAAATGTGTAGATCGATTAGTCCACCCTGACTGATCGATCATGCATTGATGCTATGGCTATGCAAAACTAAATATGATCAATCAATGAATTGTGTAAGGTTGATCATGTTTTGTGTCCCTCTTTTTTATACTTTTGTATGATTGATCAAATACTCTAGGTATGATCGATCTTGCTTTATAATTTTTCAATGCATGGACATGGATGATTGATCAATCTAGTGGGAATGATCGCTAATGTTTTATAGCTCATTCTAGCCAAGTTCCATCTGATCCATCAATCACCCTGATTGATCAATCATGTTTTATACTTTTAGCCAGTTTCCATATTAGATGATTAATCATTGTTAAGTAACGATTGATCATACCAAAGCCATTTTTCTAATTTAGGCTTCAAAACATGATAAGACCTATCCTAAGTTATTCTAATATGTTTAAAACTTTGATATGCATTGGTAAAACATAGTGTGAATGAAATATGTCCTAAACCTCTAAAAAAGTCATCTGTACCTCAAATTTGAGGTTTTGGGGTTGCCGTCTTACATATTAAATTTTTGAGATTTTTTTATACAACTTGGAGTCTAATCTTTCATTCTTCATTTTTTCACTTATGGGTGCTTCTTCAAGATGTTTTGACAATAGAGTTCAAGGTCTTTTGCAAAGACCGTGATTTGGTGTCTCTTAAAGAAATTACATCTGAAATGCTAAATTTGTAATTGTTAGCACTATTAATTTTTGTTATCATCAAAATATGAGAGTCAACTCTAGGTTAACAATCTCCCCCATGACAAAACTTAACATAGAAAAACTAGAAATAACATTTACCCATATGCATAAGGAGCATTAAAATGATTCAAGTGATAGAGTTCAATTTTATAGCTAGCTCCCCTTGAATCTATGCAAATAAGATTTGATCTTTTTAGTTTTAGACATAGTTTAATTTTTGTTCTTTCTCCCCCCTTTTTTTTTCATAAGCAAAAAAAAGTTACATAATAAGGCAAAATGTGGTTCTAGGCCATTCATTTCATAAATGCTTAGTGTAGTACAAAATGGGAGTTGATTATAGAAATAAACAAAGAGATTATATCTATCAACTTGTTGATTTCTAGGGACAAGACATAAACACAATAGATTTTAAGGGAAGGAGAGAAGAGAGTAATTCTAGCTCTTGGGAGAGAGGACAGAAGAAACGAGGGAGAGAAGGAAGGGGGAAAAAAATGGTGTATGGACGAATTTGAGCCAAGGGGAAAAGGATTAAATGCTCTACCCATTCTTTGAGGTTATATTTATAGTTGTGTGAATGTGTTTATAATAACTACAATGCCCTTAGGGATACATGTTTCAAAAGGAAAAAAAAAAAACATAAGTGGATATACACCAGCTTGCATAATTGCAATTTTATGCCATCTCTATGGAAGTTCTCCTTATTTACTAGTCATGCCACTCCTACGCGCATGAGAGTCTCTTAACACTACCCCTCAAGTTGGTGTTTGTAACTTTATTAACAAATAATTTTGGTAAAGAAACTTGTGTTCTTGAAAAAGAAAATTGTATTGCCTTGCTTTGATTCATCTTGTTCTTGTTGACATCTTGTTTGTAGTATTCATCTTGTTCTCCCTTTGGATATTCTAGTTACATAAAATTTGATTACCATAATACTTGAAATTCTTCATTGTAAATTATGCTGCTTCTTCCCAAATGATAACAACATCCATATTTCAATTTAAAATGAAGCACAACCACCGGAACACTCAACTTCCAATCTTATTATGCATACATCTCCTTTTATTCTCCCCCTTAAGCTAATGACAATGTTACTAGCTTAAAACAAAAAAATAGTTAGAGTAAATGTCTCCTCCATCAAGGTGTCCCAAGGATAAGTATTCAATCGGACACAAACTCTTACAAAGTAAAACATGGGTACTCAATTGGACACAAACTCTCAAAAAGTAAAACATGCAAAAGTCGAAACCAACCTTAAAAGATTTCTAATAAAATAATAATAATAATTACTAAAGAAAGTAATGCTAGTCACTCCAAAGACGGTGATAAAAACCCAAATGGTACTAATAAAAAAAGTCTTAGTGGACTTAGAAATACCCATATATAAAAAAGAAAACCAGCCAAAGCAATGCACAAGGAGTTGGCCTAAAAGTGTAAACAAGAGTACAAAAAGGATAGTAGGAAAAAGATAATAAGTAAAAGGGTAATGAGGGATTAAAGGAAGAGAAAATAATCACCCCCATAATAAGAAGGAGACTGTAATAGTAGTATTGAAATAACTTTTAACAAATTTTACCGAGTATGACTTTTCGGGGGTGACCAAGTTTGACTCAAGAGGGAATAAAAAAAAATCCTATATTAACACGATGATCTAGGAAATTTTAAAAAACCCTATTGATTTTAGGGGTAAAATAGTTACTTAAATTTAAAATAATGAATATTATTTCTTAGATATAAGACTACTTTCATGAGATTTATGCTTTTTAGTCTTTCCATTTCAGCATGCACCAATCAGGTGTCCTATTAATAAGGTCAGATTTGGATCGTAAGAATTTGCTCTTCTTATTGCATGATTCTGTTAGAAAAAGAAATTTTCGTAAATATTTTCCGCATTGTTCGCAGAATAAATCGCCTCGCTCGGTTTCCGGATTCCGCGTCTGAAGACACTTACCTTTCTCATGAACTCATACTCAAGACTCCTAGTCTGATTCGCCTTTCTCTCCAGTACAAAAGGCTGAGGAAGTATCTCGATCGAGTTAGAGACTTGCAGAGTTGCAGTCCAGCTACCTTATGGATGCGTACGTGATTCTCATACTGGTATCGTCGTTCGTTGTAAATATCGTTCTCGTCTCCGTCCTTTACTGCGTTTGGACGACGGCGCCAGAAGAAGACCCAGACGAAGACGAGGAGGAAGGTGGTAATCCAAGAACTAATTCTGGGCTGGACCCTTCGGTGATCGATTCTCTGTGTGATGGGTACGTAACCAAGGGAGAGAAGACGGTAATGGAATGTGCAATTTGCTTGGAGGAGGTAGAGGAGAAGGCAGAGTGCCGGACGCTTCCCGTCTGCGAGCATTGTTTCCATAAACAGTGCGTCGACTCTTGGCTCGTCAAGAAGGCAACCTGCCCGTTGTGCCGCCGGAGACTGCTGGAGGAAGTTGTTTAGAATATGTAGCTCGATCTTTTTTTTTCCCTTTTTTCATGGAGAAGACGACGGTTCAGTTCTTCTTTCAAATTAATACTCTTGTATGTATTTCTTCCGATGGTTGATCATGGCTGGGCTTACTTTTCTGTAAATACAAAAATCGGTTCAATGGAATCTTCATAAAGTTAATGATGCTGAAGCTCCACAAGAACATGGTTTTAATGAGATTGGATTCTCCGAGTTGCAGGGATAATCGAGTTGAGACTGGGCAATGACAATGTTCAACATAGAGGATTAACAAAATTTTATTTTATATTAGGATGCATTATAATTTGGTTAATGTGAACTAATGCCACATTTTTGTGACAAGGCATGTTATCAGTGTTCAAAATAAGATAAATGGCAAAGGTCATATGCATCCTCCTTTAATAATTTAGTAAGAATTAGTATCTCTATATTATCATTATAAATTAATGTATGTAATAAAAATAAATGTATATCATTATAATGAATATATCCTACTTACTTAACATTAAGTCAAAGATATGATTCTAATAAGTTGTTGGTAATCAATATTTTATTACATTTATTTGAATTTATTATTAATATTTTAATTATCTTCTTCTTATTCAATTCTATAAAACATTTTAAATTAATTATATATATTTTATATTTATTATTTTTTTTGTCTACAATTATTAACATTAAATCTACTTATTGATACATTTTCAATATTTTTTATAATAGTGTTGTAAGATTTTAGAGTTAATTATCTTAACATATTTTTTATACGTTTATTTATTATTTAAGTATTGATCGTTTATTTTATGCGTTGATATTTTAATTAAAGACAAGTGGAAATTTACTCTACCAAAATTTTTAATGTTTTTAATAAATTAGTTTTTTTTATGGAATTTATGTTTCACCAAAATATATTATTCGTCGTTGGTGGAATACAAATATTCCATTTTTTAGAACACATTTGTAGTCAAACTTTGAATTCTGTAGAAAAAATGTACAAATTTTTTACATAAAGATTAATAGCAAATAAATGTTTTCCTAGAATTTTACACATTTGAATTCTATGGAAAAAATGCACCAATTTTTGACATCATGAATACTAGCAAATAAATGTTTTCCAAGAATTTTGCACACTGTAGAGGGGGGGAATTTTACAAGTTCATGTATGGGATCATAAACTATAAAAGAAAATGATATTGACCCAAAGCTATGTTGGTTTACATTGGTCCAATAAAAATATTAAAAATATTTGACTATAATATTTATTTTACACCAAATTATTCACCATATATATTGTATTTGAGGAAAATTTAATATGCCAAATTTTGGTGTTTATTTTATGCTTGAATTTTGCATGTATTTTTAAATGGCAATATTTATTAAGCCTATGATTTGACTTAATTATGTCACTTGGTTTATTCTCTCCCCTCTCCCAAGAACTAGAATTCCTCTCTTCTCCTCTTCACTTTAGATCTCTTGTGTTCATGTGTCGGTCCTAGAAATCAACATGGTATTAGAGTATGCAAAAATCTGAGATGGAAAAGGAGAGAAGATAAAGAAGAAAGGGAGGGACAAGAAAAAGAGGGAAATAAATAAGAAACAAGAGGAGTTTCTTGTTCCCTTAAGTTTCTTTCCCAGTTCCTATTTTTATTGGTTGCCTCACCTCTCTTACAATACGTTTTGTATATCAAATTTTCTACGGTTGGAAAGGTATTTGAGTCTAGTTTTCAAATCAAGAAGAATTATTGGAATTAGATTTTTATAGAAATAAAAATATATATATTTGAAACAACAAAGGTCAAACAATAGAAAAAAATCGTTTAGCAATAGAAAGCTTTAACTTTCTGAATGGTTTGGACCATCATTGCTAAGAATTTATAATGAGAATTATATCTAAAAAGAAAGACAACTGAATCTAATTTCTATGCCAATAAACCGTTTCTCAATCTGATCTTTCTAGAGAGAGATAACCACATTGGAAGAATCAAATGTGATATCCTATTAGATGCGAAAATTCGAATTTAAGCCAATTTTTTTGCTACACTTTTTGAGTTTCTAATGTTGGTTAAACATCCTATTTTGTTTCAAAATCTACTCAAGATTTTACCAATTTGAGTATCTTACCTTCCTTAAAAGTTTACTTTTTAAGTTTCCTTAATCATCATGTTCATAGAGGAATTATTTTTTTCACCTCTTTTTGAGTAAAACTTAGTCACTTTTTATCCATCTTATGCAATGTGTTCCTGCTTTTTGAAGTATGAGAGATGTGATCTTTTTATCCATACCCTTAATTCCTGCAAGTACTTTTTTCAATTTGTTTTTATTAAAATCACTTTAGAGCAATGTCTATAGATTTACTACCTGAAAAGTATAGGAGTGTGTCCAATATCCAGTTTGAGTCAAGTATTTTTATTCTTCACCCAAGAGGTGTTTTTTGTTGTTGCTACCCTTAGAAAGTGAGAGGTCTCTTTGTTGTGCCCTATAGTTGGGTTGTTTTTTCACCTTTGAAATTAAGTGGAGTGTGTTTCAGATTATGATCATTTTGACCAGTGTATGGAGTTTTGTTGTATAGTTAGGAGTATTTTTTCTCTCACCACTATGTTGTGCAAGTTGGGTCTTTTGGTGAAGAACAAAGAGATTCCTAATTTGAGGGGGAGAAGCAGAAGAAGAAGTACAAGATAGGGGTAAATAACAATGAAGAATTCCACGTGTTGTGGTAATCGTTTTATGTGGCTAGAATATCCATGTAAGGGGGTGACACGATGAAGACTACAAGCAAAATGTGACAAGAAGAAGGTGAATAAAATCAAAGCAATGATTTTTTTTTTTTCAATCAAACAAAAGTAAAGTTACAAACACCAACTTGAGGGGGAGTGTTAAAAGACACCCACGTGTGTCAGGGTGGCCTTACTAGTAAATAAGGAGAACTTTCATAGAGATGTCATAAAATTATAATTATGGAAGCTGGTGTGTCCTCTTATGTCTTACTCCTTTTGAAGCATGTAGACCTAAAGTTATTTTAGTTATTTTAAACACCTTCACACAACTGTAAATACAGCCTCAAGGCATGGGGTAGAGCATTCAAACCTCTTCCTCTTGGCTCAAATTCATTCATACACCTCTCTCTCTTTTCCTCCTCCTTATCTCTCTTGATTTCTTTTTTTCCTCTTCCTTCTCTCCCTTGGTTTCTTTTCTCCTCTCTCCCAAGAGCTAGAATTCCTCTCCTATCTCATTGCCTTAAGATCTCTTGGGTTTATGTGGTGGCCCTAGAAATCAACACTTCTCTCCTCTCTCTCTATTATAGGGTTTGCATTGTCTATGAAAAGGCACTTTTTGATAACTCTTTTTGCAGATTTTGTGACTACAAAGCATTCAATCTTGGATCTTCGGGTTCCAAACATGTTTACAGAATTTTGGTTTGCTAATCACCATTTTCAGTTTTTTGTTGAAGGGATTATTTGGTGGTTGAATTTTTAAAGTTGCCTTTCTCCTACCATAACTTGTTGAGAAACTCATTTCCATTTTCAATTTTCAGTTCATGTTCTTCTCTTTAATGTGTTTGCATTAGATACTAGAATCTGATGGCCGGGGAGGTGCTAATGGATTTTCATTAAAGAATGACGAATGAGATAAAAAGTAGAAGAGAAAGACCCTAAACCCTCTAAAATGAAGGGAAAATATTCCCCAAATATTAACAAGGGTTGAGAGACCCCATGTCTAGCTTGTCAACTGTAGTAGTAGAACCACAAGAGTTTGATAGAAAAGAGATCTTCAATTTCATTTGTATAAGTGTCTAAGCCTCGTGGGGAACGACTTCCTTAGGATTCAGCTGATTACCACGGACAAGTCCCCTTCAACAATCACTGGGCTAGAGAGTTTCAACAAGAACAATTTTATCCCTATAGGGGGAGCTTGTAATTTTCCTTCTACTAGCTCCCTTCCATTAAGTTTTGCAAACTTATGTTTTCTTATTATTAACAATTTTTTTTTTTTTGTACATCGTTTTATCTTTGTGCTTGCATTAGTTTTTCTCTTTTGCATGGTTTTGTACCACTTCTCATAAAATCTTCTTTGCATAATTTACAAAGGGAAAAACCTCTTCTAGGAGGCAAGACAGGGAGTTTTATCTAAATGGATTTGAGTATTTTTCTATTACCTTTTTAGCTCATTAGATTCCTTTGAGAGCCAAAATGTACTGCAAACTGATTTTTAGAGGGTTGTTAGACAATCTTAAAAATGTAGGCCACTACATAAATGTTAAGGTATTATGGATTAGTGTGTATAAGGTAATTAGTAAGAGGGATATTAAGTTGCTAAGGAACACATGGTATTATGAACTTGTGTGATTAGTAGGTGTCATTTCTTGCTTTAACAATGAGTAGGCTTGCTTGTGTATTACCCTTCTTGTTCCTAAGCATGAAGGGATGGAGTGAGGTAACAAAAGACATGTTGATGTCAGGAATGAACTCGGAATGATTTTTTCCCAGCTAAGAATGGAACTTGTTTTAGGCTTTGGAGTCGCCTCCTTATGGCCAAAGAGAACTCTTAGCAAGTCATTAGAATTGACATATTAATGTGTTACTATTGTTGTTTTCTTACCAGTATTAGTCTTTCAATTTTTGCTTTCTTTTTCTTCTTTATATAGACATCTCGCTCATTGAAAATATTATTTTAGTTACTTTCCTTCAAACAACTATGTTGTTTGTTTTCATTATCATTATTCTTTTATTGGTGTTATTCTTAATTATTATTATTTTTATTATATGTTTCCCACATAGTATGTTGTCCTTTCCCATCTTCTCTAATTGCTCCTTGATTTGGTTGGTGTCTTAACCCTCTGGCACTTACATTTGATTTTTTAGCTTCTATTACATTAACTAGTCAGTAAACATCAGGTAATTAAAATTTATGGAATCTAGAATAGCAAAACGATCTGTTTGTACTGTTATTTTGTCAAACATTAGAAAATTTTCAAATGGCATGAGTCCTCTCTTGTTGAGCTCTCAACTTCTTTCCTTTTCTTTCACTTTTTCTTCAATTTGGCATCGATATAATCTAAGAGATAACAATCTTGGGTCATTGTTGAAAAATTAGTTCTTGGCAAATAATGAAACATATACTTATTTTCTATTGTAGTTATTTCTTCACATAACAAATTATTCTCAAGTATATCATATCGAATTTTTTCCCTACAACATGGGACTGAATCTTAGTGAATTGTAGCAGCAAGGTCACTATCTCATTTTCTCTTATGATATAATGATGCTTACTATATTGTCAAAGGAAGTCCATAAAGAATCCAAATTCTGAAAAGGGCAATGAAAGTGATACATAGCCTAGAGTATTATAAGAATTCAAAGTTAAAACAAAAAGATAAAAGATAGTGTTAATCGTAAAAAAACAGAAAAACAATATAGAAGGATGCAATGTTGTTGTCATCAAGTGGGTGAGCCTTGGACTATGAAAGTAAACGAATGGAAATATCTACACATGTTTGAAAATTTTTTGTTACGGTAATGTGTTATCTATTATAATTTATTGCATGATAGACTTTAAATTATATTTTCATTGAATTTTATTTTTGTACTTATTTTTTTGTTATAGAAAAACAAATATGTTGAGCACTTTGGGCATCAAAGTTGTCACAACTACAAAACTTCTCTATACCATAGTTGGAGATAATTTAGCAACGAAGAGTTTCACTATTATGGTAGGAGGTTAAGGAAAACAAATCAAGCAACATAAGTTAGTCATAATGAGCAAGATGAAGTGAACATAGGTGGATCAAATGATACAGATGGCTTCATTAGTAAACATAGACAAAGCCATTGAATACCTTTTATGGAGTAAGCGTAAACATCGAGCCCGAGTAGTAGGGAAGAGGAGCAAAACAATGATAGCTTGTATTGAACAACTTTCTACTACAATCCAAAAAATTAGCCGAAGTTAGGAATAGTTATGAAGCAAATAGATGGATTGATGTTACAACTTTTTGCCACACCAGACTCACTCTCTATGGGATACGGATGAAAATAAAGTGTTATTCGTTTGTATGATATTGAAAAAAATGGAGTTCTTAAAGTTCGGAAGAAAATAGAAATAAAAACTTGAAGATTTTACTTAGAAAATATTGTGAGAGAGGAAAAACGGCCAAAATGATGGCAAAAGAGAGAAGAACAGGAAACGGAGAATAGGAAGGGTGCTGCTGATTTCTCTTTCCTAGCAATCATGTAATGGCGTTGTGTGGGAGCAATCACCAACTACTGTCGGTAGGCAAAAACGTCTTGGGCCCTTCTCTCTCACGATACATTCTTACAAAGCAATTAGTGATGGAGAGACGAAGAGAAAGAGAAAATGGGGTGTTGGGTCAGGACGGAGTTTTTAGAAAAAATAATTTGACTTGGTAATGGAGGTAATTATTAGGTGTGCAGGCGCTAGAGGAATCATAATGGGTCTTATTAATTACATATTAAAGAGCTAATTAGAATAGTTCTCCGATCTTCCTTGACTTTGCTATCAAATCTTATTTTTTTCATCACTATTAATGAGGAATTTCATTAGAAGGAAGCCTTGAAAAATATCATTCGCCATAATACCGTGTGGGTGGAGAATCGTTACAAAGAGGAGAAAGAACTGTTCCTCCAACCTCTCGTGAGATGAGAAATCAGAAATCCGTGAAAAATTCAGAGCAGTCGCCCGTGAATGACAATGGCAATTGGTAGGGTAGAGTGCAAGGGTGGTCAAGGCTAAAAGAAGGAAAGAAAAAACAAAAATCAATTAGTTGGCTTATGATTTTGAAATCCTAACACACAGAGATCTCATTTAAAATCATAAAAATGGCTGCCGCTCACAGTTGCTCTTTCCATAAATCAGAAAACTTTTCCGGACTTAACCCAAATTAATATACATATATAAAAAAACCTTCCCAACTTGAGCCTTCTCCGAGGTCATTTCGGCTATTTCTTGTTACAGTGCCACCTACTACCTTCACCAGCTGCACCCCATTTTTTGTTGACTGTAGTTTTAAATCCCTCCTTGCTGTCACAGTGTAAAGTTGAGAAACCAGCTTTATATGTAAGCTGGACATTCGTTTCATTCTTGCATTTTCGCTCTCTTCAGTTGGACTCCTGTAGAGCAGGTTGGTGCTTCTCGACCCCATCTTTCGTTTTTCTGTTTCTTCAATGTTGGTTCGTTTCTGTGGGCTCAAGGGTTCTGTAGATCGTAGATCGATGAAATGTGTGTTTTTGTTCTGGGATTTTGGGGTTTCACTTGCATTTTGTGTAAACGGGGGTAATGGGTTTTGTTGCTGCTCCTGACGGTCGTGAGATCTGCTTTTTTTTAATGCGAGTGAGAATGATGTTTCTTTTCTTTTTTAATTTTTTTTTCTCTCTTTCATTGCTGAATGTGGTTTGTTTCAGTATAAAATTGGAGCATCGAAGAGAAGAAAATTCTGTTTCTGTTAGCTCTTTCGCATTTGTTCCTTTTATTTTAATGGTGGACTCGATGGTGGAGTTTTGCATCCGGTTTGCTGTTTACTTGTTTTTTCCTTTTTGAGGTTGGTTGGTAGATTTTTTTTTTTTTTTTGTTTTTTAAAGTGAAGTGCATTAGATCTGCTTTTCTTGATGTGGGTTTCCATTTTCCACAGATCATTGTAAAACCCTTCAGAAGGAGCTTGAAATATTCTTACATTCTGTTCCTGTTGCATCTAAAGTCAGTTTTCTCTTTTTAAAGTGGCAAAGTTCTGGATTTGATTGTGGGTTTATGTTTTCTGGAGAATTTTATCTTACTAAATTAATAAACATGTTGCGAATCATGTCTTCTCTTTGCATCTCTCTGTAGATTTTTGCAGAGTGATCTGACTGAGGTGGTCAAGATCTGAAACTTCATGACCGCTTCTATATTACCCTGGTTTTCATGCTATGATTCGTCCAAAAAATTGAGTGAATCAGTTCAATGTTTCATTTATTCCTTCAAGGAACAAAGACCAACTCTGGAATAGTTTGCTCTGTTTATAATTTTTTTCCTGTAAATGCTTCAATTTTATTTATGAAAAATAAATAGCTGAGAATTAAAGGTGGCAAAAGAAAAGATAGTTTGTTTCTTCTTGCACTTATTTTTATTTTCACAAGATCTGTAGATAGTTTGTTTCTTCTTGCACTTATTTTTATTTTCACAAGATCTGCTTCTAGTTATGGCTTTTCTCTTAAAAATCCTAGGAGTTGGACTTCATGAAAACTTTCAACAGATAAATAAAACCCAGTATCTGTACTAGCTTGTTGTTTTTGGCCTCTGAGGCTTTGTTGAATTAGTCATTTGGCTGAAATAGAAATCGCTATGTTATTAGCCTTCTTCTTCCTGTAAATGTTAGGTTCAGTGAAAGTTTCAAGAGGAAAAGATAAAAGAAAAACCTGGCTATGCACTTTTCAGGATTTCGATTTGTGGGTTTTCAAATGTGATTTTTCGGTCAGTGGAATTCTATGCACTAAAAAAAAGAAAAGAAATTGAGGATCACTTGGCTCGCCCTATCATATCCAAGTGTAGTTGTCTTTTATTTTTACAGCATCTTGGTCTTCTGAGATATTCACCATTAATTAGTTTTATTTCTTGTAGGCGATTTCTGTGTTCCAAAATAGGAAAACTCCACCAAATGGAACCTCCCACTGTTTTCCTTGTTGCTGCTCTCCTTGTCCTGCTAAGCTCCTCTACTGATGCTCAGCCCAGCATTCTGTCTCCTACACCAGCCCCTGCACCTGCACCTGCACCTGCACCAGACTATGTCAATCTAACTGATTTACTAACAGTCGCAGGCCCTTTCCACACCTTCCTTAACTATCTTGAACAGACAAAAGTTATTGAAACCTTTCAGAACGAAGCAAACAACACTGACGAAGGTATTACAATCTTTGTTCCAAAAGATCAGGCCTTCTCATCCCTTAAAAAGCCTTCCCTCTCTAACCTCACTCAAGATCAGTTCAAGTCCCTCCTCCTATTCCATGCCTTGCCTCATTACTACAGTCTGGCTGAGTTTAACAACCTTAGCAAAGTCGGCCCAGTTAATACAATGGCTGGAGGCCAGTACACAATGAACTTCACTGATGTTACGGGAACTGTTCATGTCAGTTCAGGATGGGCTAATACTAAGATTAGCAGCAGTGTTCATTCCACTGAACCCGTCGCCCTATATCAAGTTGACAAAGTTTTGCTTCCTGAAGCAATCTTTGGTACCCCTCCTCCTCCTTCACCTGCTCCTGCCCCGGCTCCTGACATTGCACCAACTGCCGATTCTCCTGCGTCTGATGTCACAGGAAAAGGGTCTTCTCCTAAAGCTTCCGCCACCCCCTCCGCTTCTCCTGACAGAAACAATTTTGGACCTTTGAATTACTTGGGTTTGGCAATCTCTGGATGTCTGGTGATGCTCTTTTAAAGAAGATTCTTGTGGTATATGGGGTGTTTAATTTATAGACCAGAGAGAATATTCATCTGTACGTTTGAGGTTTGATTATTTCATATTCATGGAGGTGTATCTGAATGTTGTGGGTCTTGCAGATATGTTTCTATTTTAAATTGTCATTATTTGATTCATCCATATTCTACTGTTGTAATGATTGGAATTACTCTGTAGACACCATGGTTCTGATCTTCATATTTGCAGTTCTATAATCTGTTAGCCCATTGTGATATTGGATGACCAAGCCATTGATTCTAGACTCGTTGCCTTCAAGACAATCGTCTGCAGATACCTTACATTTTTGGCAACAATATTCTATTCTTTACATGAAAAAACAATTATGTAGGAGAAGCTTAAGTGATAAATGTGGACGCTTAATGTATGGCTAGCAAAGATAAATATAAATGGTAAAATGGCTGATTCAATACGAAAAGTCATTTGGTGTGGATCGAATGGTTGAGATAGCCGTTGATCGGACAATTGAGATAGCTGTTGATCATGATCAGACGATTGAAATAGTGTTTTGTTAAAGGAACAAGGAACTTAATGGTGGTTGGCTTGATACTTCTTATCTTTAATATTCTCACTTCTCTCCCAAATTACACTCTTTTCTCTTGCTAGTTCTCTCTTCTTTTCCCGAGCTTTAAAGAGCTGTGACAAGTACTTTCAAAGTAGTTTGATTCGTGAGACAAAGAAAATTGGCAACCAAAGTGTTCTGAGATTTTAAAGTTTTGTATCCTTAAATGTCACGAAGTTTTTGTGGAGCGAAATTTATTTTATTTTATAATAGCACATTATTTCTTTTTCTCTTGACATCGAATTTCCTTAGTCAGGAAAAAGGAAGGTCAAACAAAAAAGGGTCATAAGTAGCATAACAAAGCTTCAAGAAAGTGATAGTTTGAACATCAAGATTCAATCTTTAACTACAAATTACATTGGTTGAAAGTTAGGTGAATCTACTTTTTTATATAAGAAACAACTACTTGTCTAATTTTTCTACAAGATAAATTTACATGAAAAGTTGATGCATGACCTCCTATCACATCACCTCAACTCATTGGATTATTCAATCCCAAGTTGAAATCCCCTAGC
The DNA here is from genome assembly GCF_029961685.1 of Aristolochia californica. Classification (NCBI taxonomy): domain Eukaryota; kingdom Viridiplantae; phylum Streptophyta; class Magnoliopsida; order Piperales; family Aristolochiaceae; genus Aristolochia; species Aristolochia californica. The sequence goes on from NW_027181771.1 coordinate 2,894,694, forward strand.
TTTATTAGACTGAGTGGATGCCTTCCTACACTCTTTGATTAAAGAGGCTTTTTGAGATTTGAAGGCACAAATAATGACCTACTTTAACTCAATGGAAACAACAGAGCATGCCAAACTCTCCTAAAATTCCAATTTGAAACCACGTAAAGTTTTAGTTGATTTGACTAGCAAACCTATGCCATCATTCAGTTTCAAGAAATCAACTAGAAACTTATAAATATATCATGTCTTGCCACTTTGAGAGTGTCATTATTCCTACATTTAGCTGCTTCTCAATATCCCAACCACACCTCAAGTTGCAATATTTTGTTTTTTTATGTACTGAATGACCTCGAAGGTGCACTGTTGAATGCAAACAACATCTTTATGGAAGATATAAGCTGATACAAGTAGCCAATTCATGGCTAAACCTAGGATGAGGTTCCTCGAGGAAGGTGGAACAATAAGAACTATCATAGAAGATATTCTGGTAATTTGAATATGTAAGGGTAACGAAATCAATCAGGAGTAAGTGGTTATTACACATTTTTAGGGGTAATTTAAGTCTGATAATAAGACAGGGGATGTATTAGACCCTTGTCATTATTTTTATGATAACAAAATGGGTAGTTTGAAATTGTGTTTACTAATGGTGTTATCAGTATATTTTAGACACATACGTTCCAACGCAAATATTTTGAGGTCCATGGTAAAAGCTCAAAACAAAAGAATGATCAATCAAGTTGCCAAGTCAAGATTTGAAGTAAAAACTCATTGAAGATTGTTATTGTGAAAAACTTACATGAAGTGGAACCTTAAAGACTTAAAGACTAGAATCAAGTCATTTAGAAATATCTCAAGGACTCTAACCATGTAAGTAGATAGTCAACCAAATTTAGATTCTTAAGCACAATTATGTTATTAGGGAATGAAATTTTTTAAAACCATGTTTTAACTGATGCATATAAATGTTTTAGAAGTGGTAAATCACTTGGAATAACTTATATCATGTTTAAATGTCAAAATATTACACTGGCATATTGCATGTTTGATCAACCTGTATAGGCTTGATCAAGCATCCAGAATGTGACTGGCAAAAATTTTAAAGCATGATCCATTATCAGGTCTGGCATGATCAATCATACAAAACTCTTCAAAGTCAGTTCTATAAAACATGATCATCAATAGAATTGGATTGATCGATCAATAAATTTTCTAAAAGGTTGAAAACTCGTTGATTGATGCCCTTATCGATCAATAGGTTTAGGAAACCTAAGAATATAGTCTTATAGTTGATTGATCATACATTTTGATTAATCAATCAATACTTTTTATAACTTTTTGGAAACAGGCAAAAACAACTAGTTTGGCTGGAAATGTATAAATAAGCTCCCAAACACATAGAGGTTGAACTTATATTGGCATACCAAACCTCTGAAAAAATATTTTTTGGCTTAAAATTCTGAATTTATCCTTTTAAAGAGAATACTTCAAATTTGCCTAAACCTTCCATTTTCTCTTTAATTTTTTCTTTTTTTTTTTTGCATTTTAAGTTTCGTCAAACTCTTATACATTTTAATTCGCATGCTTAAAGATTTGGAAGCTTGGATCTCACTAGCAGAAGGGCTATCTCTCCAAATGAAACTTGTAAGTATAAATTTTACTCTTGTATTTTTAACTTTCTTAAATACCCAGTCACATTTTAAGTTCTCAAATACCTTAAAGCTTAAAGAATTTGCATTCTAGAGTCTGGAATCTAGAAAGAGAGTGCTTGCTAGAGCTAAAATCTAATTTGTATTAAATCTCTTGCGGAGATATTAAATTATGTAATTGGGGATTACACTTGGCCTAAAGAGAGCTGAAATCTCGTTTATATATTTCTAGCTACTAGAACTTATTAATAGAATTTTTCTCAACAAATGTTATTGGCAATGACTACCAATAGTGGAACATCGACAATAATTTTTTGGCCTCCTTGTGGTGTGTGCTTTGGACTACTTGTCTTATTTTATTTTTACATTTAAAACATTTAATTTTTAACTTAATTTCAATTCACCCTCTTCTGGAGAAGCCAACTGGGCCAACAAGATGTGCATATAAAGGAGAAATTTTCTCAAGATAGGAGTACTAGCTTAGAAACAACCCTAGTTAGTGAAGTATTTAATGAATGCAAGAAATGAAGTAAGGTACCCAAAATACCCAAGCACAATTTTAATTCTATTTCATGTCTAGTCATGGAGATTTAACCCCAGCCACATTCTCTGTCTCTCTCTCTCTCCCTCTTCTCTAGCTTAGAAACCATTGTAATATGAATAAAATTGCCTACATACCTCTACCATTAACTGTAACAAGTTAACTCCAATATTAGTATGTAGAAAGAACTAAAAATATATATATCTTTTAAAAATAGAATTTTTTACACATGTTTAACTGATAGATCCTCATTAAAATTAAACTTTTTTTTTTTTACATACGTGCAAATGAATGACTTATGTGGAAAACATAAACTGTGTGGAACCCACATTAGTGTACATATGGTAGGTCTCACATACTTTAAGCTCATATTAAGTTTGTCTCACATTAAACAATTCAAATCACACAAAAATGACACATAACATCGTTATTTTAGGGACATTTATGTCTTTTTACTTGCATTATTATAGTTAATAGACAATTAAATAGCAGTAATGCATGGATGCTATATTTTAGGGTATATAGGTAATTTACCTCTTAAAAAGGAGATGAATTGGTAATTTGCCTTTGAAGGGGAGATAAGTTGGTTGGTCTTTGTTGTTGCCCAAAAAGAGGGGAGGGTGTTCTTCTATATGATTTTGAGTTACAATTTGACTATCTAGGCATGGTCAACCAGTTCGTTATCAAACCCTAAAACAGAGATGGGTCGGTCAAATTTTACCTTTTTCGGAGTCGTTAAGATATGTAACTTGGATAAGGCACTAGGTTCGATTGAAACTAGTACTCAGTTAGGTCTAGTGAGGAACAAATCTAGAGGGTAAATAGGTTTGTCAATTTTTGTTGTTTAACTTGACTTCTTTTTAATTACTCATATATGTGTTTTTGTCCCTTCATTTAATATAAAGTGCAATGCCAATTTTACAATCTAAGTTTATGCACAATTTATTAAAATACATACGAAAGCAATCAACCACAAAGTACACAAGATTTGTAGGTAGTTCACAATCCTTATGTAGACTACTAGTCTGCCCCCAAGATGTTTTACCACCTCGAGGTTAGACTATCCGCAATAAATCACCTATATGGCTAATTACAATGTTACCCTCACAAGGACTTACACCATTCAATTAACCATAATAACTAATTGATGATGACACACCTGCACTTAGATTTAACCAATTCCGTCTAGACCTACACAGGGACTTTCAGAAGCTAATTAAGCAATCCGGTCTAGACCCACACAGGGATTTTCAGCATCAGCTCAGTAGGAGCAACATTATTGCAACATTACATCTAGACCCATAATGGGATCTTCAGTATCATATACCTACACAAGGTCTTATAGTTCAACAATAATAGTAAACAAGGTTTATACAAGGGTTAACATTGCCTACACGTCATGCATGCATGACACGGTGCGGACGGCCACGTCGCCTATGATCTCAAGAACAGGACGGCATTGCAAGTCATCGACCACACTTTATTAGATAAGGCCAACGGTGAAGTCCAGAAGCGATGTTACTGTGAGAAGCACATGAGAGGATAAAAGTACTGTCGTGGATGGGGCCCACTTGATCATGACGTGATCCAGATTGAGAAGAATCGCGGAAAAGCGAGTTCACAGATGATTAGTTAATCATAAGGAGAATGATTTGAGGCGGAGTTAACTAAATCCGGTTCGGTCTGGGGCAGAGTTAAGGTCGGCGGCCCTGATGCAACTATCGCAAACCGCTTGAACCGCTTAAGTCCGGTTAGGTCTGGGCTCTTTGACTCTCATGTAAGACGAGTCTCATAGGAAAGTTTCTGAAGCTCATGCGAGAGAAGGGTACCATTGAATAAAACAAACAAAAGCTGAAAAAGTACGGGACATTCCTTGCAAAACATGCATCGGTGATCGCTGGCTAGCGCTTCAGTCTTCGCGGGTCCGTAGGAAAAACCGTTTTCTTCCACTCTTTGCCCTTCCACAAAGCAAAATGAAGCCAAACCCTCCTCTTTCTCGCTCTCTTACAGTAATATGAAGAACGCCCAGATTAAAAATTGGTCTACGTTAGGAAAAGAAATTCTCCATCATATGAAGAAGCGATCTTAGACTTCAACAGGTTTGGTAGCTTGAATTCAGATTTCCTTTTTGATTTTTGATTTTTTTTGTTTTTTTTGTTTTAGTTCTCTCGCTCGCATTCATTTGCATGCTCCTCGCATGTTTTATGTTACTTACGTGTCAGTCATTTTCGTTTCACGTTGCTTGATTGTCGAGCTTTGATTTGATTTGAATTTTCGTTTCTGTTATGATTTTCTTTTTTATAGCAATGCGATTTCTTGAATCGGAATTGGGCCCGTCCGCTTTTGAATCTCTGAAGGATATACAGAAGAGATAAATTTATTCTTTGTAAACTTTTGTTGATTGAATATGGCTTTCTGTTTGTTGTAATGCCTTCCTGTGAACGTTTTGGGGATCAGGAATAAAAATTTGGGATCCTTGCACTTGTAAATATTCAATCTCACGTTTTCTTCATTGGGTTGTTCCCCCTTTATAACTGAATTGCTGTTTCCGTTTTCCGGGTTGTCTTTTATATTCTTCGCAAATTTGAAATATATTCCAAGTTCGGAACAAAATTTTGCTGTGCAGTGTCTGGTGGCCCTCTCCGGCGATTTGCACCGTAGACTGTAGCAATTATGTCTAGCTTTGTGGGTGTCATAGTTTCAGATCCATGGCTTCAGAGCCAATTTACTCAGGTTGAGCTCCGCGGGCTGAAATCAAATGTAAGTTCAATTTAACTTCATTCGTCCTAACCTTTTGTCTTATTAAAAAAATGTGGAAATGCTTTGTTAGGATTTTTTTATTCTCACTTCAATGGATCTTCGTCTTGTTGAGTCTCTTACGTTGAAGATTTTTTAAGCCAATTTGTTTACCAAACTTGTTCAACTCAGCACTTTTGATATGAGATTTTATATGGTTTATGTAGTTTATTTCGATGCGGAGCCAATCGGGCCACGTGACTGTTGGAGATTTACCTTCAGTGATGGCGAGGTTAAAAGCTTTAAGGGAGAAATTTACTGAAGAAGAGATAAGAGAGATATTGGGTGAATCATATCCAGATACGACTGATGAAATCGATTTTGAAGCCTTTCTTCGTGTGAGCTCCATGACACTTTATACATTCTTTTTTCATGTTCTTTTTCCTTCGATGATGGTAATAATCAATTGGAATTCATGTGTTTAAAAAGGAAAATGAACGGATACTATCCACATAAGTATTTTTATAAGGAACTTCACTTGATGGGCAGGCTTACTTGAATCTGCAAGCTCGTGCAACTGCCAAGAGTGGGGATTCAAAAAATTCATCTGCATTCCTTAAGGCAACTACAACGACTCTTCTTCACACAATAAGTGAATCAGAGAAAGCCTCATATGTAGCCCACATCAATAGCTACCTTGGAGATGACCCCTTTTTAAAGAAATATCTTCCTTTAGATCAGGCAAAAAATGATCTTTTTGAACTTGCAAAAGATGGAGTACTTCTTTGGTGGGTAATTATAACAGGATATGTGAATTCATGTAGTTGTATCTGCATCAGGTCACAAATGCAGTTTTCTAATTTCTCTTATATGCTTGTTAACTTGTTGCAGTAAGTTGATTAATGTTGCCGTTCCGGGAACTATAGATGAACGGGCAATTAACACTAAACGGGTGTTGAATCCATGGGAAAGAAATGAGAATCATACTTTGTGCCTCAATTCTGCTAAAGCTATAGGGTGCACTGTTGTTAATATTGGTACTCAAGATTTGGTTGAAGGAAGGGTGAGTCCTGGAGTGGTTTCATATTTTTAAATGAGTTACAAAATCTTAAGTGCTGCACTGAAATTTTAATTTCTTTCTCTGCAGCCCCATCTATTACTTGGATTGATATCTCAAATTATAAAGGTATAGTACCTGAATTTCTTCAACAGTCCATTGAAATTGAAAGACTTGTACTGTACAAGTATCAGGTTTGAATTTTTCATCATGTCAGAAGACAGTTTCAATTTTCTCTGGTGATTTTATTGTCAGATACAACTCTTAGCAGATCTCAACTTGAAGAAGACACCTCAACTAGTTGAGTTGGTTGATGACAGCAAGGTCAATGCTTGATTCATTTCTTTCCTAGGATTTTACTAGTAGACTTTTTTTTGTTTTGTTTTTCATTTACATGTGACTGGAACTTTTGGTGTATAGGATGTGGAGGAGTTGATGTCCTTAGCACCTGAGAAAGTCTTGTTGCGATGGATGAACTTTCATCTTGATAAGGCAGGATATAAAAAACCTGTAACAAATTTTTCTTCTGATTTGAAGGTAAATGAAGGATCTAACAACCCTTTGTCATCCCCCTTTTCCTTGTGCATTTGCAAAAGGTTGCATGTAAAACAGATGAATTTCTGATGGAGCCTCGTTTTTAGTTTTCTTTTCTGAAAATGTTTTTGCTGTCATTGTATGTTTCTTTGTTCATTCATCAAGTTGTAGTAGGGACAAGAAGACCTTTCACATCTCTCACATTTCATGAAAATTCGTGTACTGTTTGGGCTGCACTTTGTGATCTTCTTGACTAGTATCTTGTATGTTGATTCAATTTAGTTGTCCTAAAAGTGTTGAAAATATTAAGTATCAATCTGGTAGATGAAATAAGAAAAAAGGCTGTCTGGTACAACATCTACAGCAAGGAGAAATTTTTTTTTGTGACAGTCTCTTGGTTGTTGTACAATTGTGCTTGGAGGTTTCTTGCCATTTCTTTCAAAGCTAATGAGCTCATCTGCTTGCAGGATGGAGAAGCTTATGCATTCCTTCTGAATGTTCTTGCACCAGAGCACTGTAGACCTGGTACATCGGATACTTCAGACCCCACTGAGAGAGCAAAACTTGTCATTGAACATGCAGAAAGAATGGATTGCAAGAGATATCTTACTCCAAAAGACATTGTTGAAGGGTCTACAAATCTGAATCTTGCATTCGTTGCTCATATCTTTCATCATAGGTTGTGATCTCTCTCTCTCTCTCTCTCTCTCTTTCATTCTTGTTTGTTCCAGAAAGTTCTTTTGCATGTTTCAGCTATGTTTGACAAAAGATTCTTCATGTGGTTAACTAGTCTAATAATGTGATTTCTTAAAGGTCTCAGTGGTTACATAACAAGCATAGGGTGGTAAGACTCGAAGTTACATGGCTACAGAAAATTATCTGCATACCACCCAAAGAACAAAATGAAATTCTCACCAGAAAAATAATTATGTTTTTGCTAATTATGTCTAATTGCAACTTAGTCTGTTTTTCTTTTCATAAATGAAAGGCCTTAAAATTATAGGTCAATTATTTGTCTTTTATTATCAACATGGAAAACATTTTGTTATAGTTGTGGCTCTGAGGTGATTAATAGGACTTACATCTACCATGATCAACATGATCAATAGCTCAAATTCCAAGAGTGCTCAGAAAATGAAAGGACTTATTTCATTATGCTTGTCTGCATTACAGAAATGGTCTCTCTGTGGATACTAAGAAAATGTCATTTGCTGAGATGATGGAAGATGATGTGCAAGTATCTCGAGAAGAGAGAGCTTTCAGATTGTGGATTAATAGCCTTGGAATTGCTACTTACATTAATAATGTGTTTGAGGATGTCAGAAATGGGTATTCCTTTTGTCCCAATAGCTCTCTCTCTCTCTCTTCTTTGTTTTAATTTTCACTGTGTCTGAATGAGGGTTGTCATCACTGTCTTTTATTATCACCAATTATGTCTCTTTTTTTCCAGGTGGGTTCTTTTGGAAGTCCTTGACAAAGTCTCACCAGGGTCTGTTAACTGGAAACATGCCTCAAAGCCTCCTATTAAGATGCCATTTAGAAAAGTAGAAAACTGCAACCAGGTTGTGCAGATAGGAAAAGAGTTGAATTTCTCTCTTGTTAATGTAGCTGGAAATGACATTGTTCAAGGCAACAAAAAGCTGATACTTGGTGAGTGTTGTATACTGTTTGAGAAATTATTGCCATTTTTAGGTGTTTCAACATTTTTAGTTTGTCTCGTCATTTACTCTACTGTGTCCTTGACCCTTGCCAGTTAGATCAGGTTCACATCATACCATTCTCATTCCACCCTCTCTTGTTATCTGGTAGGAGTGAACCTAGCCTGACATGGAATCAAGAGGCACAACAATGAAATTTTTATTTTATTGGTGTTTGGAATGAAGGACGGTAATCATATAGCTGGCCGCAAGACAGCTGTGACAAGATTATGATGATGTTGATTGGATATGGACCCTGCTAGAGGTATTGTGGTGAAGTACACCACTGACCTGTTTACATTGGCACAAGAAGAATGTCGACCAATCTTTTATATGGGTTAGTTACTCATAAGAAGGATAATGTTGTCTTTTTGAATATAAAATGAGGTTAAGAGGGTGAAAGTAATTGAAATGTAAACCAGGGGAATGTGAGTGAATATTCCAAGGGGATGAGAGTGATTTAGCAATTTTGCAGGGTCTGAGAGTAATTAATAAGGTCATTGTGAGGTTTGACTTGTCTAAATTTAATAAGGTCAAATGTTGTCCAGTCTTATCTGTTGGAAGGTGTAATTAGGTTATATTTAGTTTACTTTGTTTTTTAGGAAAGTCGTTTCCTAGGGTTTAATGGAGATCAGGGATATGAAAGTAATTTTTCATATTGCTTAAGTTATAAATAGGGGAGAGGAGTCAGGAGACCCTAACCTCTCCCTTCTCTTTTCTTCCTGCAAATTCCAACATGGTACCAAAGGTCGTTTAGGTCTCTGGGTTGACAATCAACTCACAGAGAGAATGGAGCTCTCCTTCAGTTTCACTACTGTTCCATACTTTTCTTGACTTGTCTAGATTTAATAAGGTCAACTGTTGTCTAGTCTTATCTATTGGAAGGTATAATTAGGTTAGATTTATTTTACTTTGGTTTTTTAGGAAAGATTCTTCTTTTAAAAAGTCGTTTCCTAGGGTTTAATGGAGTTCAGGGATATGAAAGTAATTTTTCATATTACTTAAGTTATAAATAGAGGAGAGGAGTCTGTAGACCCTAACCTCTCCCCTGTCTTTTCTTCCTACAAATTCTAACAAGGTATCAGAGGTTGTCTAGGTCTCTGAGTTGATAATCAACTCACAAAGGCAATGGAGCTTTTCTTCAGTTTCATTGTTATTTTATAGTTTTCTCTAGTTTCTTTTTTCTAGTTTGTCTTCCTAATTTAGTTTTTTTGCTGTTGTTGTTTGTCTAATTCTGCAGTTCGGTAGTTCTCTCTCATAAATAGTATCCGCTCTGACAAATCTGGATTTCCAATTACTATCTCGGATCAGACTTGAAAAAACCTAAAAAGCCTACCATACTCTCTTCTTCTTTGTTGAGTCGTGATCATGGTGATTCCATGATTTTGTTCATCTGGTTCTCCTTTCTTTTGTTGTGTTGTTTGGCTTTGATCTCTTTCTTCAATGAATACCTGCTGTCTTTTCTCTGGATTCATTCAAATCCCACAGCAATCTTGCTTTACTTGCTACCTCTCTCAGTTCAACCACGCTGTCGGAAGCTCCCTCAGTACACCGCTGCATCGAGGTCAAAAGTCACCTTCATCGATCTTTGTTGAGGAAGGATAGTGGCCAGAATAGTTGCCTCCCCACTCTGCACCTTCTGCCCTATAACTTGAAGGAGAAAATGCAAAGCACCAAGATGTGAAGATTAGTCATTCTGCTCAAGCTGCATCTTCGACCGAATCAATGCAACTGAGAGAGAGAAAAGAGGAAAAGGATGAGACTAGATGAGGATCACATTATTCAAGATCCAGGTTCTGATGAAGTGTTGGGATGGGCTGAAGAAGGCTTCAATTTGACTCGTGATCTATTGTTCATATTGCTTTCCTCAATTTCATCTGCGATTGTTTTAATTATTTAGGACTTTGTTTAGGAAGGATATTCAAATCCTAGTGGGCAATGGATCCCCTTCGACATACACAAAGGTGGTCTTTTCTTCTGACGTGTTGAGGAGCATGCCCATCTCAATGAAGGAGTTGTTGAATAGGAAGGTTGAGATTGTTTATGCAGAAGAGGGCCGTCCAGACCTTCATATCTCTGTTCTATACTTTGATAATTAGTTTTGTGTGCTGTTGCGTCCATTAGAGTGATGACTGGACAGCATAGCATTGACCTTGATGAGCAGGGATGTTTGCCAATAAAGCTGGAAGGCCATGGAATATTGGTGGATTCATGGGCCAGAGATATCAGAGTTTTCCCTTTTTTCGCATGAATTCATTTAGCTGCCTAAACTCCAAGGAATATTGGGTTTTCTAATATGTTGAGGTTTTTCCCAACCTTAGTTAAATTTGATGGTCAATTCTTTGGTTAAATTTGTTTATCAATTTTTTGGTGCATTCTAGTGGTTAATGTTTTGGTTAAATTTATGGTCACTTTTCTTGGCCCAATATTTGGTTAGTTCTATTGTGACATAGATGGTCTCTTCTTATGGTCAATTCTATAGTTATATTCTCTCATATTCTTTTGGTGGTTTTCCTTATATTTTTTTTTGGAATTCTATTGCCATAAAATTTTCCTCTTGTTTTAAGAATTGTTTGTGTCAATCTCTTTGTTTGAGTTCCTTGGGTTGATTTCCTCTTATTTTAGGAATTGTTTGTGTCAATCTCTTTATTTGAGTTCCTTGAGTTGGTCGTCTTATTTAGCTATATATGGATGTTTATTCCCCTTGAATGGATTTACTATTGCCCTTTAGAATTCCAAAACTATATATGGTGTTCCATTACCATCTTTTAGGGTCTATTTGGAAACCCATTGAAAAGAAAAGAAAAGAAAAGAAAAGAAAAGGAGAATTTGACCATTATTATTCCTAACAATAGCTAGTGAAAAAGAGATTTTGATCATTATCTCATTTTCACTAACTATTTTGGAAACAATAATGGTCAAATTCTCATTTTTTTTCTTTTCTACGGTTCCAAACAGACCCTTAGTGATTGTCCTTTTTCTTACTTAGTGATCATTGTCACCATTTTGTGTTCAAAATCCTCTATGTTGGTTTTGAATTTTATTATTTGTGTCACCTATACTTCTGTTACCTTTTTTTGGGGTTTTGCCCTCATGTTAGATTGTGAGAGTCCATGTTTACCTAAATATTTATTCTTGGGACACCTCGAGGTGGTTTGTTATTAAGGGGAAAATGGAGGGAAGATGACTTTTGTAGAGTTTTATGTTCAAGCAAGGATCTTTGCCATTTATTCCCCAGCTTGAAGGGGAGAAAGAGTATAAAATGTGTGCAAAATGCAAGCTTAAAAGCTGAAGACCACAAAGCCAAAAAAATTGAAAATTTTTAAGCCACAAAGACCACATTTTTTTTTGAAGAATAATTTTTTTATCTCTTTTAATGCTTAAAATGGGATTTGAGAAACAAATATTTAACAAGCTGAAGCTACATTTAGTTTCCTTGTTTTCTAGCGAAGTTGTTTCTTGTAGAGAGTAGTTTCCAAGGGTTTACAGGAGATCAGGGACATAAATGTAATTTTTATATTGTTTAAGTTATAAATAGGGGAGGGGTTTTTAAACCTTAATCTCTCCTCTCTTTTCTTCTAGTAAATTCCAACATTATCCAATCTATTATCAAATTGTATATGTTTTTAAGGTATTATCCTATATTACTTGAAACCCACTTCAAGGATCTGAGCCTTTGGTTTTAAAGTAAATGTCATTTGAGCTTGTGGTTTGAAGTCAATGGCGTTTGAGCCTGTGATTTTGTAGTAAATGGCATTTGAGCCTGTGGTTTTACCATTTGGACTGCATACCACCACATGATCTTCACTCTGATTTGTCCTTCTCTGGTTGCATCTTTTGGTGCTTTTCCTTCAGCTTATTTATGGCAATTGATGAGGTCCAGCATACTCAAACTCTTGAAAAATTTGAGAAATTACTCTCATGGAAAAGAGATAACCGATGTGGATATCCTAAATTGGGCGAATGCCACAGTGAAAGGTGCAGGCAGAAGTTCTCAAATGGAGAGTTTCAAGGTTAGATCTGATTTATTTTATTCTTGTGCATTAACTTCTCTTTCATAATTTTTTTTCTTTTGCTTCTTGTGCCGACTTCCTGTTCTTTTGGTTCAGGATAAAAATTTATCAAACGGGATATTTTTCCTTGAGCTTCTCAGTGCATGCGAACCGAGGGTTGTCAACTGGAATCTTGTTACCAAGGGAGAAAATGGTACGATCTCTTGAAACCAATCACTGGGTGCTCAGAAAATTTGCTTCGGATATCAACTTTGTGTATGTGGATTTGACTGTAACCTTTTACATGCAGAGGAGGAAAAGAGGTTGAATGCTACATATATAATCAGTGTGGCCAGAAAGCTTGGGTGTTCAATTTTTTTGTTGCCTGACGATATCATGGAGGTGACTTTATATTCCTATTTTCTCTCTTTCTTCCAGTCTTCTATCACTTTTCATTTTGAAACCTTCTAGATGTCCATAGAGTCTTGGGTTTGCCAGACTAGAATTTTGCCACTATTAAGTTTCCATCTTCATCAAAACTTTCAGACCTCATCTGCAATGCCTAAATCTTGTGCAGGTGTTGATCTAATGTAACAACCCATAATTTTCATCATGACTCAAAACAAACATTCATTGACAGAATCATTGCCTCACTTTCTGAAGTCTGTCAAACTTTTATTTGTTGATCAGGTGAATCAGAAGATGATTCTTACTTTGACGGCGAGTATCATGTACTGGAAACTACAGCAGCCTGTGGAAGAATTGGAAGAGTCAGCAGAAGCTTCAACACCAAATGATCCTGAATCTTCAACCCCAGATGCATCTGTTCAAGCTTCAAATGAACAGACGTCCAGTGATGACATTGGAAGTGACCCAAAAGACATTTCTAACTTGACCATAGATGGCGCTCCCTCCAGTAGCTTGGACATGGAAAATGGTAAAACTCCTGCTCTGGAATGATCTATCATCTGGCATTGCCTGACCTGTTATTTCATCCGCTCACAGAATCAAAATAAGAGTTTACAACATCTTGGTTTTCTTTCTCTATTTGGATTTTCTGCGTTAGGGCTGAGAGTCTGAGCATGCAACTGAAGGGAATCTCCCTCAAATGCTTGAATCCAAATTGAAGATCTTGTAAAACCAGTGGCCCTAAAATATGAGAAAGATGTCTAGGCTTCAACAGAATTTGTATGTAAGGGTTTTTCCCTTGGTAGGTGTATTCTTTTTTGCAGGCCATTTGGATTTACAATGTTGAATAATTTATGAGAAAGAAAAATGCCTATTCGTTTATTCGTTCTTCGGTCATCTGTTTCAGATTCAAACTGATCTTGCTAATGTTGTTCATCATCAGTTGCAGAGCTGCAAAGAGATGTGGCGATGAAACGATTGAGAATCTAAGTTATACATTACTATAGTTGATCCATACGAAAAGAAAGATGTTGTTTGTTCTGGACAGGGTGAAAATAATAGAAACAAATTTGAGTAAATAAGAACAAACGATCTTCATTCTTCAACTAGAGATAATAAGGCCTGGAGAGTGGATGACGAGGTGATGAGCCATGAGGGTTCTCATTGTCAAATAGGGCTGCTATCTAAGGTTAGAATTAAGGCTTTGGTGCCATGAGATGGTTATATTGAATGGCATGATTTGATTAGGGTAGTTGCCTTCAAGCATTACATGGCTAAAGGGAAAGCTGTTAGGTCCCATTAAGAACAAGTTGTTAATTTGTTACTCTTTTTTCTTAAAACTTATGTATGTTCACAATTTTGAAAATTTTTAGTGTGCAATATTGATTTTAAAGTAATAGATTGTACATAATAAACCAATGACATAATGAGTATAAGGAGATTTATAGTGTTTCGTAATTCTCTTTACGGATTGCTAATCCTCTTAAGGTGTTTACAACTCAGAGTTAATCCACTATGTTTGAGTTGCTAAATGACATTTATGACAAATAACGGCAAGGATCAATTACAACAAGGCCTTGCACTATTCAATTAACCATAACAACCAATTTACATGAATACACCTCACATAGATGCAATAGCAAACTATATAGCAACCTAGACTCATGAAGGGATTTTTCAACAATTCAATAGGCTACACAAGCCTAGATTTACACATGGATTTGTTGAAGTTCATAGGCTATATAAGCTTAGACCCACAAAAGGATTTTTTAGCAGCTAACTAAGCAATTCAGTATAAATCCACAAAATGACTTATGCTATTTCTCCTCAATTAGTTGAGTTGAGGAATAGTCTTTGCCTATACAAGACTTGACATGTGCTTCTAAGGGTTGCTTGTTTGAATTTTAACACACACAAAACCTCTTGATAGGATGATTTTACAATATAAGCACAAATAAGATAGGTATCACCAATAATCCTATGTAACTACTCTACTTAATAGCAGCTCACTAGGTCTTTAATTGACCATAATTCAAAATTCTAACTCGAAATATAACTGAGATTGTTTCTTCAAACCTAGATGAAACACATAATGTGTTGGAAGGTTTGATGCTTTTCGTATGATCGATCGTACTTTTTAAACAATGATCGATTGTACTTTTTGGTAGAATTTTTTAATAAGTTCTAAGCATGGGAAAGGCCAAAATATGAAGGATTAAACTTTCTAAAACTATTGTGTAATATTTTAAAACATGATTTCAAAATAACTTTGATGTCTTAATGTTCCAATTCACACTTTTACCCAAGATTTGGAAATTGTCTGGCTCTTCTTTTACATAGCTAAAGGTTGTGAGAATTTCGGAAGATGTTTGGACACTAGTTCTTCAACTCTTCATGCTTCAGTATTTGTATGTGTTTCTTTAAAATGACTTGTTTTTCCTTTTACTTGATGTCTTTTGTGTTGATTTAATTGGTTCTTCTTAATTGGAAAAAAATCAGTAATTAAACAGTTTAGGGAAAATAGTTATCGACAAAAAATGAAAAACTTTTAGGTGATAAACTAAACCATTAAATTTTAAAAATATATTTTTTTGGCCAAAATTGTTATCAATAAATACTTTTTAATAATTGAAAAAGGTTTTTGATGAATAATTAATCCTTTCAAATTCTCATAGGAAACATTATTTTCATCGAGAATACCTTTGTAGGTCGAATATAGACTATGTTTTTCTTCGGCATAAAATTCTACTAAAAAATTTAAGGATTATTTTTAGGTTTTTTGGGGAAATTTTACTTGAAAATTATTTTTTGTAATGACTTTATATGAAAAATTAGGAATTCAACCATGTTGTTTTCCAATGAAACTATTGTTTTATCATTGTTTTGAGGTCCATGTAGCCATGTTAAGGCTATGTTTATGCAACCTCTAAATTGGTAATTCCTTTTGCCTAATATTTCAATTTTCACATGAACAAATATTATTTTATGTTACCCTCACACAATATTCACCTACCTATTTTAAAGCAATTACTAAATGCTAATCGCTACCCCAGGGCACTAAAAATAAGGAGAACTTTTATAAATATGACGTAGAATTGTAATTATGCAAACTGTTATGTATCCTCTTATATCTTTTCCTTTTAAAGCATAAAACCCTAAGGGTATTATAGTCATTGTAAATACTTTCCCATAACTGTAAATATACCCTTAATACATGGGGTTGAACAACAAGCCAAATTCGTCCACTCACTTCTCTCTCATTTCCTCTTCTTTTTCTCTCATGGTTTCTTCTCTCCTCTCTCCCAAGAACTAAAGTTCTTCTCTTCTCTTGTTTCCTTGGGATCTCCTGTGTTTATGTGTAAGCCGAAAAAATCAACAATAAATACTTGACAAGCATCATATCCTAATTACTCTCTTTTACTAATTTTTGTGCCTAATACATGGAAGAGATTTTAAGGATCCGTATATGATACATAACACTAAGAAACAAAGTAAACCATTTTAGTGCTGGCTAATAGAATATAGCTACAAGTTTTTTCAAAAGAGAGGTGATACAAACTGGCAACTTAGGATGAGTCTTGCAAATTTTGACTTGGTTGTTACGTGTGTACAAATTTAAAAATTTATAGATGTTAAGGTTTTTCATATTTCCGAATAAAATTTTAATTGAAGGATGGAGAGATATACACAAATAAACAAGGGAGAGAGATAAGTTAAAAACAGGGGTTGAATGCTCTTTAGAATGTAAAAATCAAACAGAGATGCTGCTGCATGTGGTGGGAAACCTGGACACGATGGTTTTGAAAAAGAAATGGAAGAAGAGAAAGCAAAAGAGAAGGGAGAGAGGAGGGTTAGAGTCTTTATTGAGCTCTTTCTCTCTTGCCATGTATCCTGTGGAGACATATTTCCCCTATTTTACCTTGTTGGAATGCTGATGCATTCGCCAAGGGTGTTCAGCAAATACACTCAAAATGGTTCTTCATGGATCTTTAGAACCATAGAAACACAATGGAAATCGATTAGCAACTTGGGGTTGCAATACACTTATATTCTACGTACCTCCAGAATTCATAGCAGTGTTTTCTCTTTCTGCTACAAGCATAAGCATCTCCAGCCGTTTATCAAACAAAGCTGCACTTTCATCTCTCTTGTCGAGTTCAGCAGCTTCAGCTTCAAGCCACTTCTCTCTTAAATCATCAAGAAGATTCCCATGATTTGCTGAATCAACATTAGCCCCAGGAGCACTTGGAAGTGTTGTCCTCATAGAGCTATCCCCAGATGGTGGAGGGAGTGTCAGAAGCATCGAACGGAACTCAGTCGTATCAGCAAAAGTCTCAAAGTTACAAGCTATTGCATCAAGGCAATATTCCCTAATCTTCAATACTCCATACCTGCAAATTGAAAATTTATTGTCAGTAAGCATTCCCAGTAAACTCAGCACCATGGCTGGCTAGCATAGCTAGCTTGACGTGTGGATACAGACAAACCGACAATAACACCAGTACAAAAAGCATTCACTTGAACTAGTCAAACAATAAGACGGACTAGTTGAATCAATGTTAATCAATAATTTATGAAATTTGAAAAAGGAGATCATACATGTCGGATAAAATAAGCCAATGGCACAATTCTGCAGGCGATTCCATTTCCAGATGTGGTAGGAGTGCATCTGCCACTGCTCGCTTAAGAGGAAACATCAAATATCTAGAAGCTGCATCAAACATCTCCTCAGCTTGGTCGGGATCTATATCCTTTAAACGATCAGTGTACCTGCAATTAGAGAGTTGTTGAAGAAGACAATACAAAACAATTTATCTAAAATAAGATAAAATAAAAAAGTTACCAAATACATTAGAATAGTGGACTTACATGTACTCAAGCATCTTTTCGAATGCTTCAATACTTATATCATGCTCTTCAATAGAAGGTAGAGAATTACAAGGTACTCCATCTTTGCCCTCCAGAAAGTTGGCCATACGAGACAACCTAGCCTTGAAATATTCTGACCTGGAGGCCAAAATCACCTGATGGCAGCGAAACTTTCTATACCCAACTCTCACATAAACATCAGCAAGGTCATCTTCATTGTCCCCAATACGTTCATCATCAACAACAGACAATGTGTTTTGCTGATTTGAATTGGCAAGGGAAACTTGAAGTAGCTGATGCAAACATTCAGAAAGTCGGTCTTCCTCAGGCAGTGACAGCCCTTGTAAGATGAACCTTTTCTGAGAGCTATCCACCTCAACTAATGCTTTATACTCTGCATGTTTTAGGAGAATCATTTCCTTCTCAAGTATTTTCTGAAGAGACTCACACTTGCAGACTTTACATATCTCAACCAGGCTTTCAATCTCATCAACTACGATTTCAAGCCGGTCTGAATAGAAGAAATGAATGAAACTGTACAAGGCAGGATGAGAAAGTGTTGCTCCTGCAAATCTTATTTCCCTTCGATCCTTTCATTTTGTGGCAAATCTCTTCTTAAAGAAGGGTGATCGTGAACTCAATATAGCTCTGTGAGCTTCAATTGGCCTTCCTTGCACAAAGAATATGACATCTGGAGGAAAGTAGTAGGAGTTTAATCCTTCATTTGTTGAAGCATAACCTGTTCAGACAAAGTTCAACAACTTAATAAAGTTACTTGCCATACACCTCTAAATTACTCTAAAACCACTCAACATGAATAAGATGGCGGATCTCTTTTTTTTTTTTTTTTAAATTATCAATTACTAGTGTATGTTAGAAAACAGTATTAGGGGTTTCGCCTTTTCACATGATCTGTATTTACTAGTGAGGGCACTATCTTACTTATTATGTTTAGTTGTCTCTATAGTCCAATTCTCAAGTAATTTAGAGGTGTAAATTAGGAGTTATAAGTAGTTAAGTATAAATGGGGTATATTGGTCATTGTCCCTCATTCGCACTTAAGTGAATAAAAGGATAAGGGGTCGAATTGTGACCCCAAACGAGAGCTTCTCTCTGGCTCTCTTTTCCAACATCCTCTCTCTCTTTCCTTTTCCTCTCTTCTCCCAATCTTCCATATTTCATCAGTTTACATGGTATCGGAGAGATAGGGTCTTGATTTCATGTGTATTCATTCAACAACAAAATGGAGTAGTTAGGCATAAAAATCATCATCTCTTAGAAGTTGCACGCACAATGTCTATTCATATGAACATTCCCAAATATTGGGTGTGATGCACACACAAGATGATAAAACCCAAATTAATGAAAAACATACATGTGCCAAGCTAGGGGAGGGGAACAAATTGTAGTTTGGGGATCATTTATTTTTAAAAAGTCTAAGGGGCACCACCTTAAGGGTAAAAGTAGCAATTTGATTTTGTTTTCTAGAAAATCTAGGGGGCATTACTTTGGACATGTGAAGATGAATTCGTTCTATGATTCCTCAATTTTCAACCTTGAGGGCAAGGTTCATACTAAAGAGGGGTAGAATAATAAAGATCCAAAATTACCCCCAAAGAAGAAAAGAAGAAAAAAAAAAAAAAAAAGTGGCACCACCTCCTAGAAAAGAGGAGTTCAAGCGTAAAAAGGTAAATTTGCCCTTCAAGGGGCTGATCGAAGCTGGAGTCAAAATTGCCTTTTTTTTTTTGCGAGTGTGGTGAGCCAATTCATGGAGCGTCCAGAGGCTGCATAGAGAATATAACGCTATTTAAAAGGGTCACCTAGAAAAGGTTGTTCTTTAAACCTCATGGTCATTTGAAGATATAGCAAATAATGCCAACACTAAACTTGATAGAGAATCCATCACCTGCTATTGTGTATTTGTAGGAGAAAATTTGATAAGTTGGGAGAACAAGAAGTAGAATGTTGTGGCCTGATCTAATGTAGAAACTAAGTATAGAACTATGGCTCATACTGTCAGTGAATTGATATGGGTGAGATCAGTTGTTCAAGAGTTGAATCTATAGGTTATTGAACCTATAACCATGTATTGTGATAATCAAACAACTATATTCATTGAGGAGAATCCAATGGTTCATAAGAGGACCAAACATATGGAAGTTGACTGCCACTTTATTCGAGATGCAGTAATGAAGAAGGAAGTTGCTACTCCTATGTTCAGTTTGGTGACCAAGTTAGTGATATATTTAGTAAAGCATTGGGTAAACATGAATTTGGGACATTTTGTAACAAATTGGGGCTTCTAGACATCTATGCTCCAGTTTGAGGGGAGTGTTAGAAAACAGTAAAAGGGGCAGTTTGATCTTTTCACATGGTCTGTATTTACTAATGAGGATACTACCTTACTCAGCATGTATAGATGTCATTGTGGTCCAATTTCCATGTAATTTAGAGGTGTAGATTGGTAAATACGTAGTTAAGTGTAAGAGCAGTATCTTGATCATTGTCCCTTATTCTCATTTAAGTAAAATAAAAGGATAAGGGATCGAATTCAGACGCACAACGAGAGCTCCTCTCTAGTTCTCTTTTCCAGCATCCTCTTCTCCCTTTTTCCTCTAATTCTCTTCTCTCAATCTTCTGTATTTCATATTTTTACATTGTACATGTAAATTTCAACCTTCTTACTGAACTTGGACATGTCATAAAGCAACTCTCTTTCAGCAAACAAGGACTTCAGCCTCAATCATCGATAGAAAATAAGGTCATGCCTTCTTAAGTGTGGGCTCCAGCTTTGGTTAACATGCAGGGAGTAGTTATACAAGAATTGTTCACACTTCGAACAGCTCTTACCAATCACCAAAGAGCCAAACAGCACAAAGTCAAGTAAATAAATTGAAAAAAAATAATTTGTGCAAAGCATATTCTCCACTTAGAAACCTCAGTTTGTGGACTGAACAGGCACGTAATAAAGATGTAAGACTTTTTCTGCAGATGAGTGACTCAACTCTCAATCCTCCGGTCCTTCAAAGGACTAAGGAGCTTAGACACTTCTAAAAATATTTGCTCCATTTCTAGTTGAAATGAACAGAGTTTTTGAGTGACTGAAAGAAGGTGAGAAAACTTGTATCACATTCCTAGGCGTAAAACTCAAAATAAAAAAGAAGGTGAAAGTAAACTAATGCAAAAACCAGCAAGGTAACGTTATGGGCTATTTAACACTGCTTCAGATATTCTCCAAAAATCCATTCACGTGTCAGAATAGGCCAACAAATACTATTGGAAGATCTTGTGAGGGAACATCTATAACCTTTCAATCAACACCAACATCTCACTTGTTGCTACTTTTAGAAGATAGCACCTACCGGAAAACATGATTATGTCCAAGATAATCCTTCCAAACCAGAGTTGGAATCTCCTTCATGCAATTCCTTCACTCTTGGCTCTAACACCCCATCATCTGATTAGCCACTTGGTTTAAGCCAAATATATAGTATTATATAGAATATACGTTTGGAAATTTATTTTTTATTTTTTTGAAAAAGATGTATTTATATTAACAAGAGAAATTACAAAAGAGGGAGCATTTCCCTAACAACCAGCGATTGTAGAGTAGCTCCCTGCTTCGCAAGATAAAATTGAGGTAATTTCAAGAATCTCCGAAAAAGTGTCCTAATGGCACCACGGGGGAGGGGATGCACACTCGCACCATCCAATGACCACCTTTGATTCCCCTTCAATATGAAGGATATCGGTGCACTTATCTCTGAAAACACGAAACCCGTTGATAAGGCCATAAAGCTCCGCAGACGTAGAATTGGTGATTCCTAAAGGGCCGGCATATAAGAAAAACTGGTTGCCTGAATGATCCGATATAACCCCTCTGAATCTAGAGATCCCGGGATTACCAAGAAAAGAGCTATCAAAGTTCAACTTAAAGTAACCAGGTTTAGGAACGATCCATTCCTGCATAATCGGGACCTTTGTCCCAGAGTGCATCGTAGCCAAATTACTCCAGTTTTCACGGATAGGGGTACCCACAAAGGAGGAGAAAGACTTCTTCGTCAGGAGCCAAGAAGAAATATGCCCCGCCACACGGTCAACTGCTTCACTTTTACCATCAAACCCCCTACGATTGTGTTCATTCCAAAGACCCCACAGGATGAAACTAGCACAAACAGCTGGTAACTAGTTTCAAATAAAACTTCAACATTTCATTTAAAAGGTCTCCTGGAAACAATAGTTGCTCTACATAATAAAATGAAACTGATAAAAAACAACACTTACCACAATTAGATGGTTATTCCCCACATAATCTTAGAAACTTTGGCATCAATGGACATGTTATTGCACAGAATAGTTGCAAGCATATTCACTTTCTCAATAGCATTGAATGAAAATGACTTAGTCCATACAAAAAGTGAGAATCGAATTGACAGCACATAGAGAATTCCCTCTCCCTTTTTTGGCTAGATAAAAGAAAGTGAATAACTCATCAAAAGGGTATGGTTTCACTTTTTTCGGAAAGGTTTAAGAAAAATTAGGTGGCATGGTCATCCTCACTCTCAAGTTCTGATTTAAAATAAAAGATTAGTGGCCCCTCAAAACAGAAAGCGGATACATCTCTAAAAAATGTAGACCACCATAATGAATTTTCAGTTTGTCTTACCCACGGTGATCCAATTTCTCTGCATAATCTTCTTAAAAAAGAAAATTTTACTTATAATCTTTATCCTTTTTATTGAAATAACTATATTCTTTTTATTCGGGTCAGAGACCTCAATTTCCGATTACCTCATTTTATATGTTCACATTTCTCGTATCAACTGTAATGAGAGTTTCCTGATCAAAATATCTACACAACATTTAAGCACCTCAATTCTCACGTTTACTTCAAGCTCAACAGACTAATTAACGGCGTACCAAACAGAAAAAAACTGATAACTGACCAGCACTTTGAAGGGAATTGTAGTTATCAGCCTCGTCCGGATAAACCCTATTGGCGCGGCAGTCCAGGAAGGTGTCCCTGAGTGCCCCCTCAAGCGCGCCGAGTGGTGGCGGCCTGGCCTCAAACACCTTCAACAACTTCCTGACACTCAAATTCAAGGCTGCATAGTGACAGCGGTCGCCGTCGAATGTGTGCTCCGAGCAGATAGCGCCGTTCTCGAGAAGCATCCGGGCGGCATCGATGTGGCCGGCGAGACAAGTGTAGTAGAGGGCGACGGAATCCCAGGCATCCCGGGCGTTGATGTTGACACCGAAGTTGATCAAGTAGCGAAGGCGGTCGAGGTCGCCGGCCCGAGCGGCCTCAAAGATATCCCCAGCGGGAACCTTCTTGAGGGGAACGGAGTGGTGGTAGTCGTCTGGGTCGAGATCGAGGCCATCCAGGTCGGGATCGATCGTCCACGACCGTTGAGTAGACGACATCCGTTTATGTTCGGTGAGGTCTGGTGTGCAGAGCTGAGAATAGGTTCCTGAGCGGAAATTCGATTCGAAGAAAATCCATTTTTCTTCCCGGCTGGTGAAAGTATCGCCACTGAAAGTCGCCCTATGCACAGAAGGGGACGGACCTCAAGGTCGATGAGCTTGCTGGATGTGCGGCTTTAGTAGGACACATCCATTTCCGGCCGAGTTCAGTAGCAGCCGTTGGGATTCTTTTGAAGTATTAGGTTCAAATATAATCCCTAGTAGTATCATTCAATATAATAAAAAATATTTTTAAAATGATCTATAAATAATATGAGAATATGTAAAATATTAGTTAAATATAAATTAAACTATTGTAATCTTATGTATGAACGAGCTAAAATTTACAAAGTTCTCTCTCGTGATTTGGGTAATTGTGAACAAAATAACCTAAATCCAAATTTTAAAGGGACTAATAGAACAATAAAATGGATTATCAATAGACTTGCCGGGCTTATTTTAAAAGTTAGATGGTAACTAGTATTTAGGTAAAAAAAATGGATTATCAATAGTATGATTATTGTGTTTAATCCTGAAAACTTGCAGATGATTCTTTGCTTTATGTCAAATTAATGACACAATTAAATGGTGAATTTGAGATGAAAGATTTAAGAACTGGAAAACACATATTAGATGGAGATTGAACCAGATTAAAACAGAAGGGAAAATTGAGCTTTCATGGAGGAAATACATTGGGAAGGTGGTAGAGTGTTTTATGAAAAATGTTAAACTAATCAACACTCCATTAGCTGCTCACTCCAAACTCTAATTTGCTTTATCACCACAAAAAGAAAAAGAATAACTGGAATCTCGTTCAAGAAATCGGTGGGTGTTGTGGATGTAAATCATTTGAAGTTAAGACGGGCTACGGTGAAGAACAACTTCTCGAATCTAAGCTCCCATGGTAGTAAATCTGTTCTCTCTCCTCACTTGTGTCTTGGGTTCGATTTCTGTGCATTTATTTTCTTTTATTTGCAGTAATCTTGCTTTCAAGTTTTAACAACTACATTACACCCATCCATGTTGCAGATCCTCAAATAAACCCAAAAAACAACAGTTTGAATAAGGAAAAAGAACAAAGAAAAAAGACAAACACTGCTTTGCACTCTGCAACAGCTACTCGTGTATGATGGTAGAAATGAGAAGGGTGGCTTCGTCAGAAGCAGGTGCCGCATCCTCTGCACACGAGAATCTCCATTAGTAATCTCTTACTTTCCCAGCCAAAAAAAAAATCCCAAAATGCACATTTGCAATTAAGTTAAATCTCACGAGGAAAGGACCAAAAGGATTAAGGGCAAAAAAAAAAAAAAAAAAATGAATCGCGAGAGGGAGATGCACCTGTTATTGAAGCAGGTAAGCCGTGGAGTAAATGATCAATCAGTCCTTCATCCGCTACCGATTCATCCTTAGATGTTCCTGTAACGGAAACAGGTAAAATGTGGAGTAAATGATCAATAAGCCCTTGGCTTCTTTCCGTTCCATCCTTCTCGTTCACATAGCTTTTCTCGGCGTGCTTCTCATCTTCAGCCATCGCTTCTTTCTCCTGGCCCCCTGTTTCTTTCCTTTCTTCATCGTCGCCACGGAAGGCTCCTCGGAGCTGGAGATTCTTCGGAGAGACCAAGCTTTCACTCTCGTCAATACTGTCTTCTTCCATATCTTCTTCAACAAGGAGAGAATGAAACTCCCGCTGTCTGTTTCTCCGAATTTTGAATTTATAGAGGGTAAATAGCTCCTAGGTCTGCGCTAAAGTGCCAAGTCATGTCTGCCCAATAAACAGTTAACACGTGGCGAATAACTGCGATTTATTCGGACAGACGTCGGGATGCGAGGCTCCGCCGTCCTTTCCATCGGGGTCGTACACGTGGCTCGCGTAGTTACAGGTGTCTTAAACTTTACACGAGTTATTTCCATATCATTTGAATTATTATATTTTTATTAATAATAACTTAATGAAAAGCATAAAATATTTTTTACATAAAAACTTTTATACTAATTTTTATATTATTTTATTTATGTAAAATTTATGCATACAATGAATTTAAAATTCATTCCTATTTGTGTTTTTCGACAAATCCCTATGAGGTGAGCCTATATTCTCCTATTTTATTTTCTTGACAGTTTCAAACTTCGCCCATAGCTCTTCGAAAGGAACCTTGGACTTTCATTAAGCCCTCTACTTTTTATCCTATATCTAATTTTGTTTATCACCATCGTCTTCTTCTTACTGTCAACTTCTTACATTTGTTTCTTCCATCTTTATCCCATAGTCGTATTAAGAAGCAATGAGACATCTAGGATAGAAGACGGTAATAGAATAAAAAATAAATGTATTTTATGAGAATCAAACTTGAACCTTAGTTTTACTTCCACCCAACAAGAAACTTGTGGGTTGTAAATGGGTATTTACTATCAAGCACAATCCAAATGGTTTTGTGACTCGTCTCAAGGCCTGCCTAGTTACAAAGGGGTATATTTAATATTATGGAATAAATTCTGAGGAAACTTTCTCTCTGGTAGCTAAATTAAATTCGATGCAAATCTTATTATCACTCATTGCGAATTCCTCTTGGCCAATATATCAATTGGATGTGAATAATGCATTTTTAAATGGTGATATTAAAGAAGAAATATATATGCATCAACCACCTTCCCTTGTGGTTGAGGGGGAGTTAGTATGCATATTGAGGCCTTAAATAGTTTCTTCGGACTTGATTTGACAAATTTAGCCATGCAATGTTGCGGTTTGGATTCAACCGGCTGGCAATTTACGTGAATGATATTGTCTTAACTAGCAATAATACATTGAAGGTTTTGTGGATACAGATTGGGCTGAATCACCTAATAACAAGAAGCCCACTTCTAGGTATTATACCTTAGTGGGAAATAACCAAGTTAAATGGAAAAATAAAAAGATGACTGTTGTTGCAAGATCCAGTGCTGAAGCACAGTACAAAGTTATGGCCGACACAATTAATGAGATTCTATGGATCAGATCATTTCTCATTGAATTAGGGTTCTATAAAGGAGTTTCTATAGAATTATATTGTGACAACCAGACAGTCATTCATATTGCTTCAAATATGGTCTTTCACAAGAGAACAAAACATATTAAAGTATATTACCATTTTATACGGGAGAAATTTTAAACTGACATCTTATCTCTCAGACATGTTTCATCTCAAGGACAAGAGGTAGACATTCTTACAAAACCAATCACATTTAATATTCAAACCACTATATACAACAAGTTGGGTATTTAGGATGTTTTCTCTCTCCCAGCTTGAGGAAGAGTATTGAAAGATAAAATCGAAGTATAGTTGCATGATGTAATTTACTTTTGATTTTTATCCCTTTTTATCCCGATATAATTATATTTTTTTATTAATATAAATACATTGAGAGAATGGATTAAGACATCACTTAACCTAATTATCTACTACATTATCATGAGATCTTAAATCCAATAAGAGAATGTTTGATTTATATTATTTTTTAATTAAAATAAGAAATAAAATTCAATAGGGCTTTTAGTACAAATTTTATATAATATTTATACTTAATTGATTTTTAATTTTTCAGGTTTGATGATGATAGTGAAGGGGTAGAGGAGCCAAAAAGATTTAATTCTGAAGATTTATTTTGTTGCAGCGTATTATGAACTTGTTCGAATATATTTTATGATAGAAGATATGAAATATGAAAATAATTTTTGTTTTACTATTTTTTAATTTTATATATGTTTTAACATTTTTATTCATTTTTATTACAATAATTTAGATACGAATACTATCTAAACGAATCGGATTCAAATTATCCGATTATGGATAATTTCCCAAATATCCAAATTTCGGGTATCCATAAACGGATCGGATCCGATCCTTTCATACCCCTATCAAATCTGGTTAACCTAGGTTCAATCAAACTTCATTTCTCCAAGTAATCCAATCTAGTTGACCTGGGCTCAGCCGAACCCCTTCATTTCTCCATGTCAGTGACCAGATCAGTTTTGATAACAATGATTATATTGTTCTAAATGACCCAAAATTTAATCTCCCTACATTTGCTAAACAAGCAGCTTCAGATCATGCAACAATTTCTCACCCAGAAAACAGCACCATAAGAACAAAAATTGTCATGAAACCTGTAAATAAATACTAACTTAAATCTAGCTTCAGATCATCAAAGAGTGATTCAGGTCAAGAGTACATCCAAGTGCAGAAAAGTTGTCCGTGAAGCCTAACATCTCACCTCAGATTTTTGAATGGGGAAATTTTTGATCATTTTACGAGTTTTCTTAAGACTGCTTCTGCTCTCTGCTCGAATCTTGGTAGGGCCCAATCGTGCTGGACAATGTCAAGACTATCTTTCTCTGCGCTCAAGCTCTGGAATACAAAAATAGATCAAGATCACCTGCTTACTGCTATGTGAATGATAAAGAAGCACACAAGACAGAAGTTTTATTTTTGTCAAATAGACTTTGCACTTCATACACTTTGACACTGACAATCTACATAGAGGGCTTAGCTATGTAATAATGTAAATATCCAAAAAAAAGTTTGAAATGTATTAAGCAAGTTAATGATAAATTAACTCTACTAAAAAAAAAAAAAAAAGATAAAAGTGGGATAGAACAGTCTCCTGTATCATGTGGCGGGACAGGCTAAGATGGTGTTTCATCTCATGGTGCTAGGCAGAGTCAAGATTTTACAAAAATCATTGCACAGCAGGGTACTGTATCACATGTTTGGACCTGCCCCACTACCATCCCTATCTTAAAACAGCCACTGTATTCAAAATCAACATATTTCCACTTCCACTAACACAAACTTTTAGATCTGCATTTCCATAAGTTTGAAATGAAAAACCCGCTTCCTATCAAGAATCAGGAAACTATCACTGTTTATGCATTTTTCTCCCATCTTTGTTTTGTTCTGTATTTGCCACAGAACTCAAACAAGTTATCAATCAGTGATCAGTTATTGTATTGAGGGTCAATATGGGCAGGTATCAACTTATTCAAATTCATATACCCATTATCCGAGTTTGATATCAGTATCAATCTATCCGAAGATCAAGTGTCATTTTCTAATAGGATTAAAAATGTTCATTTGACTCAAGTTTTCAGGATTTGTGTTTCAGATATTTGGGATAATATGAAAATGTTTAAATTCTATTTAAAAAAATAGAATTTCAAAATTCAAAACCATCTTCTTAGTTCATATGTTTTCTAGTTAATAGAATGTCAAAAAAGTACCTTTGAAGCATCAAATCCAAACCCACCCATCTGCATCATCCGTTGTGTATCATCCATGGCTGAATAATCAAATAAAAATCACATAATTTTCCAGCAAATGACAACCCATTTGTCAGGAGTACCTTTAACCCCAAATATTTGAAAAAAAAATGATAAAGAAAATACGATATAAACTAAAGAAAAAAATAACATACATGGAAAATTAAACAATGAAAGACCAGTACTGACCATTTTCCTCCCCCAAAATAAGACTGAATAAACCCCTTAATCCAAAAAGATTCAGGAAGTACCTGCAAGGGAGGTGGTCAATCATCAGATGAACAAAATTTTTACAAGAATCTCTGAACTTCTCGGGGAAAGGTCGAGTGGGTTTTGTTTTTTTCCCCTTGATGAGAAGATAAATCATCAATATCCACTTGCTTCTTTTGACACTATTTTTTTTCATAAAAATAGAAAAGGTTGCTGAAATTAACATTACAAATGAGCAAGCATACCATGACCGACTACTGACATAGCTAACATCGACAGTGCTCAAGTCAATCCCATTCTGTAACATTGACCTAAACCTCTGCGTAAGTGGGAAAGGTATCTTCGCTGGAAAATAGAACACAAGTGAGAAAGGTAGGAAAAAAGAAAATATCTCACAAAAAAACAGAAAGGGGTAAAGATAAAATAAGAAAGCGCTTAAATATCAGGAAAGATTGCCTAATATTCTAGAAAAAAGTAAAGTTAGAGACAAAAGGGTATACAAGTAGAACTTCATAAAAGAACAGACTGAAGAAATCAAATATGACAGGAAAGAAGTCCTACAATCTATAAAGTGCACACCACATAAACAAATCATTTGAGCAAAACTTTATAATTTGGTCAAACTTTTTCTGGTATCAGCAGCGAAGGGTAATAATACATCATGTCTTAACTACACGGGAAAAGAAAAGGAAGTTTCTAATCTATCAGAATTTACATGAACGTGAAATATTATCAAAGGCAATGATATATGCAAACTTCAACCACTAAGGCAGGTATTGTACCAGTACAATTCCAATAAACAAAGCAAATCAGTTTGGTTTTAACAGCTACAACAAAATCAGCATATTCGATGTGCTGCCAAGACTAAGACTCCTGAATTTCAAAATTTTCATTTCCAATATAATAAGAATAGGACTGGTGGTATGTGACCCTTAATAAACAAGATTTAACATTCACTTTGGTTAGTATAATTAAGGTACTAATGGAAGTCCTTATGATTGCTCAATTTCCCATATAAATAACAACTCAAAGTTCATAGAAATGACACCCTTTATTTTTATTTTTTTTAGAAGTTCTGAAAGAGCCCAAAAAAAAAATAAAAAAAATTTGAAAAACGATTCTTGTACATGGCTAGGCTAACGTGACAGCACATGATTTAATTTTATTTTTGTCCTTTTCATTTACTTCTATCTTCCCTCTCTTTCTATTTTCTCATTTTCTTCTTTTCCTTCCTGTCCTTGTATGCCCTTTCCTTTCTTCTTGTATGCACAATTGCATTAAATCAAAGTGTGCAGTTCCAGGAATTTGGGGTTATGTGTGGTATTTGTAGATTAAAGTGAAAAAAACAGTAAATTGATCTCTTCAAATATCTAATTGATCTCAAGCATACCAAAGCCTGCCCTGATCAACGATGAGCTTAAAGGTGTTCATCAGTGTCAGTCACAGTCACAACAAATACACAAGTATCCTCCCTATTATTCTCAGACAAGGTGCAAATAACCTTAATGATATCAATGTATCCTCTTGGGACATGATCCCCTTTACTTCCACTAAATCAAATCTCAAGGCACCATTGTTAGGCTACCCTGAATAAACACTACCCACTGAAGGCTTTTGTTCTTGATTTTAGGAAATACTGAAGACTTTTCATCTCCAAAGATTTCTTCAAAAGTTGTCTTACAGAGAAAAATGCATCATTATTGGTTTCCCAGGATATATTGATGGAAAACGACACCAGAACAGAAGTCATCTTAAATAATATCAAGTATGCAGATTAAAATCTCTTGGAAACACCATACAAGCGAACAGAAGAAGCATTCATGAAATGAACATGACTCGTGAAATATAATGATGAGTCAAAACTCCAATGGTACTAGAAAGTCAAATGTATGGAAAGAAAGACAAAATACAACTGAAATAAGTTTAGGTTCTTGTCTTAAGGATAACTCACCTGCCACAAAACCAGAGAAGAAAAAGTTCACCCATGCAAAAGTTAGGGTCTGAACAGACAAAAACAAAGATGTCAGTCACACCAAATTGATCTGCCAAGCAAATGAGCCAAACTCTAAAAATATGAAAATTACCTGGGGTATGATCATGGAAAGGTTTTTCTTCATCATGTCCATTGCCATGTTAGGATCAGACAACATTTGAGCTTGGGCATTTTGAGATTGACCTTTTGGAACATGTAGCAAACCATTCTCCTAAAATAGCATGAAAAACTACTCAGAAAAGAAAGCATGCCAACTTGTTAAATGCAAATGAATCTTCAGGTGTCACTAAATATTAGTGAAGCATGGCCTTCAAGACTGTGAAAAAGCCTTTTAGACTAAATCTAATCAATTAAAAATTTGAAATTTTAATTGCACAAAGGAAATGGAGATGAAAATTAAAGACATGTTTCTGTTAACCACTGGAAAAGATGAAAACTAAAGACATGTTTGCATTGAGCACTAGAATAATTCCAAGTAGCTAAACAATTTGACTGCCAGCAATTTGATACCCATAACAACAATGTTTTTGGATGTTAGTCTTTCTCTTCATTCCAAGTGGCCAAACATTTGACAGTTTCAGTGATTTGATATGCATGAACAACAAATCTTTATTTGAAGATACCCCTCCCTCCAATCCCTCTTCCCCTCACCACGCTTCCTACCCATCTAGATCTCTCTAAAACCACACGACAATGCCCCAGTCTTTAGGGGTGGCACTGAACCAAGCCAATCAGGAAGGCTCAGCTCGGTTCAGTTCAGAACCTAACTCAAACCCCGAGTCGAGCATGTTAGCTAAAATGAACCAAGCCCCAAAACTGTCAAGGTCATCTCAATTTGGCTCATGAGCTGGCTTGAAATATATATTTTTTAATAATGCCATTTTGCAGAAGAGGTAAACCTAACAGGTTGAGAGGAGCCATATGTTTGCCAATCCAAACCATATGTTAGCCAATCCAAACCATATGTTTGCCAATCCAAGCCATTTGTTTGCCAATTCAAACCATATGTTTGCCAATCCAAGCCATATGTTTGCCAATCCAAACCATATTTTTGCCAAAGCCAAGTCAAGCTCGAGCTTATAAAATTATGTGCAAGCCTGTGCAACCTTGGGCTTGGCTCAACTTTTGTCCATCCCTACCAACCTCAGCGAGACTTGCACTCAAGACCTCAAACCATAAACACAAAAACCCATGTGGCAATTGATGCAAGGATACAATCCACTAGCTTAAACATCATCATCATCACTATCTTAACTCCATCCCGATTATCGTGTTCAACAACATGATTCCTCCGTATCCTGCTCTGCTACCATCTAAATCAATTGTTCAGTAACCCTTTGTCAAGTTCTTTAACCACATCTATCTATGTCATTCTCAGCTTTGCTCTAGTTTTATTTTTATTTTTATTTTTTTTCATATGTTGATTAGACACACTCACACACCTTTTACCCTTGGTAAGACTTGAACCCAAGACCTTACAATAGAAACCCCCATGTGAACGTTGAGCGAAGCACCCCAGCCACATCTACCTTTTCGTCACTCTAGCTTTAGACCACATCTAGCTTCACTCTAGTTACCGTCGATCCTTCAATCGATAACTACAAGATTATCCTTATGAGCATACTATCAGGTCTCCTTTGAAATGGCAAAAGCATCTCAGATGACTATCTCAGAGTGTGCTAGTCTCAACCTTTCTCCAATAGAATTCAATTACTCATACTCTGCCACCTATAACTTCCATGTATTTCCTTAATCATTGGCTCACATCACACACCACAAAGCTTGTTTACCTCAGAAAATGTTATATTTTGCCTTCACTCCTTTTGACATGCAACTGTAACACAACACCACAGATGAAACTCACCACTTAAGCCATCTGAATTAATTGTATAAGTTAAATCCTTCTCAATTTCCCCTTAAGCATTTTCCATAATTGAATCTACATAGCAGAAAGAACCCCTTCAGGTGGCGCTTCACTGTCAATATATGCTAGACTACTCACACTATCAAACTGGTATCCAAAACTTACAGTGAGTAGGAGAAAATCATTCATGGGACCCAGAAGCCCTTGCATATGTTTCATTTTTTAATTGAATATCCATATACTTCATATGATTACTGAAACTGAGGAATGTACTACAATATTCTCCAAAAAAAACTTTTTCACTGCATTTGAAAATCAAACTATGAATTATGATCAGTAACTCACTACTTGATGTTTAACAGTTGCTTAACCACAAGACATTGGAATGGTAATTGTAATAGTATGACATTGAAATAATGAAAGAGATAAGAGATAAGAGAAAGAGAAAGAGAAGAAGATGAAAAAGCAGTGTTAGAGAGGCTGCTGTCATTAGGGGTTAAACTCGACTCCTAACAATATTTATATCTCTTAAGTGCAAAAGGGGACAAATGACAAAATGCCCTTTAGTACATGTGCCCATAATACACTGAATATACAGCAGCTATAAAATAAATAGAAGACAGGTCAAACTTATAGACTAACTACCTATACTACTGTCTGACTACTAGGGGTAGCAGAATTACCCAAATACTCCTAATTAAATTTTCTAACAGTAATACTTTCAATGAAGAAAACAAGGTGTCATAACTCAAAAATAGCATGAAACAAAACAAATTCGTTTCTGAACATTAAAAAAACTAAAAAAAAATCTCTCTCAGAGACAAATTTCTTAGAGGCTTTCAAAAGTTATATATAGCCTGAAAGTTTTAAGCAAGTTAGCATCAAGTTTGACACTGCATAATCATAATATTCAGTAGCAGCTTCATTTACTGATTGAAACTAATTCTTCTTAATGTTCAGAGGCAGCTTCATTTACAATCAAAACCTCTTCCTCCTTTTTTACGTTCTAAAACCAGAATAACTAAAGCACCCACTGTTATTACAATAAATAATTTTCTCAGAAACATAAGGAAATAAAACGTGAAATTTTCCCACCTCATTGCTGTAATAGACCCTCCGGGAACGAAAAGACTTCGCAGGAATGAAATTTGCAGCAGCTCGCAAGTTTCTCGCCCTCAAAACGACCTGCCTAAAGCCAGAACAAAACTTCATGTTCAATAAAACTTGGACGAAGAAGAATATTTAAAAAAAATAGGTTTTGATTTGAAATCCATTCAAGCACCCCATCAATCCAATACCAAAAAAAGTGTAAGGTAGAAAAGTAGAAGATTAAGGTTTTTTAGCATAGATTCATCATCTTAGAGATACGAACCCTTCCCTGACGATCTTCTCATCCGGTGTTTGCGTGGTTCGCATAAGCTTGGAGACAAAGTAACGAAGAATTCCAATCAAAACCATCACCACCGACAGAGGAATCAGAACCCAATCTCTGATTGCGGTATCTAAAACAAGGTCTTCCGCCATTGAAGATCTAATCTGAGCTCTTCTGTGCAGCCGGAGAAGGAAAGGCGACCCTTTCACTTTTGATCGACTTTGGCAAGATCGAAGTAAACCGGTGCCCGTTCTCAGTAGCGTCTGTAAATACTAGATTCCCCTCGACTCGGTCAAAAACATTTTAATACTATAGTGAGTTAAATGGGCCAACAAGCGTTAAAAAACTGCCGAGTCACATATTGAAGTGAGTTACATGGGCAAACGAGT
Source organism: Aristolochia californica (assembly GCF_029961685.1). Taxonomy (NCBI): domain Eukaryota; kingdom Viridiplantae; phylum Streptophyta; class Magnoliopsida; order Piperales; family Aristolochiaceae; genus Aristolochia; species Aristolochia californica. Next base: position 2,928,743 of record NW_027181771.1, read on the forward strand.
CATAATGGACGCAGTTTGAACCCTTTTGTGAGGTGTAGGGAGGCATCGCAAAAACAATGCAAGCACGAGGAAATTGAAGGAAGTGAGAGAGATCTCCCCAAATCACTCTTAAAATCCCTCCTAGCATTACTCTAGATGACACAATGTAAGTTCAGGGGGAAAGTGGGAGGGAATGTAAAGTACTTACCTTAGGGAAAGTGAGAGGGAATGTAAAGTACTTGTTTGTGTTAGTGTGCACAATAGAAAGTGTAGTGTAAAATACTTGTTTGTGTTAATGTGTACAATGGAAAGTGTGGTGTAAAGTGCAGATAAATTATTTATTAAATAAAATATTTTAATATATTTGACTTTAAGAAAATTAAATTAATATTAGTTAATAAAAAAATATATTAAACAGAACAATTAAATAAATGCTTACTTTTATATTATTAAAATTGTAATTTTATAATATCTAAATATAAAATAATTATACAAACATCGTACTACACAAACATCGTAATAATAAAAATAAAAATAATACAAATAAAACTCAATCACTTATTTAATATAAAAAATTACAATTGTATATACAAAAATACAACACACAAAATATTTGTCAAATTAGGGTGGGGAACAGGATGGATCTAGTTCCATTTTTTAGCCTTTTTTTTTGTCAAATTAGAAGTAGGGGTTTCAGGTTAAGGGTTCGGGGTAAAGTTGAGTTCTTAAAAATATGGCTCGAGGTTAGGTTGAGTGTTTAGAAACTCCACTTGACCCAAACATCAAACAAAATTAAAATTATTTTAAAAGGAACGAAAGAAAATAAAAATAAATTATTAGTTTTAATTATACTTTATAATTAAAGAATATAATTGGAAAGTAATTAAATACTAAGTATTGCATAATGAAAAAGTCCAAAATATGAATATAAAATCAAAAACAGAAAAACGAGATTATAAAAAAAATAAAACAGAACATAAACAAGTTGATGTAGCTCGTCTTCCTCACTCAGCGAGTGGAACGAATAACGGAGGTTTTTAGAGAGGGGAGAGAAGTCGTCGGTGTAGGGGACAGCGAGAGGAAAAGAGTCGAGCGCCGGGAGAGGTCGCAGAAGGGGCGACTGAAATCACCAAAGGTCGCGAGCAAGAAAGAAGCCGAAGAGGTTGCAGAGAGGGGAGAGAAGTCGCCGAAAGTCGTTGGTGCTGGGGACGACTAGAGGAAGGGAGTCGAGTGTCGGAGACAGGTCGCATAGAGGGCGATTGAAATCGCAGAAGGTCGCGAGCGAGCAAGAGAAATTTTTTTTTCTCCGAAGCCCTCATTCGACAGAGCCTTCCTTCCTGACAGCCCAAGCACGATGTAATTGAGAAAGGGAAAGTGAATTTAAAGCTCGACCCCTCTGAATTCACTTCCCTCCTATTATGCCTAAAACTGGGGAAAGTGAAATACATTTGTATTTAACTTTCCCCTGCACTTATGCTGCACACTAACGACTTTTGGCTCCTTTTACCCAGCTTACAAAGGGCACTAACAGGGCCTTGAATTTACTATATGAAGATTAATCTTATCTAGTCATAAAATAGGATTCAAGAGACTGGAATTCCTAACTCTGATTACAAGGAAGCATCTTTATCACCTTGTCAAAATAGTTGAAAGATGCCTATCTTGAGAATGTTGCATGGAAGTAATCCTTTTCTCTTCCAACACCCACCTGCCACAGCTCCAGTTATCTTCAACCTTTTGATCCCATGAAATTGACCTCCATTGAAGCAAACTCCTTTTCCTTTCACAATGGCATTGTCTTGCTCCACCTCCGTCAGAGTTACCAACAACACCCTACCAGCCCCCCACATCTTTTACGGTTCTAGAGACAGAATTAAGGTGATCTCGTCGGTGAATCAGAACAGTAAACGCAGACAATGCATTCGAATAGTTCCTTCACCTGTACCTCTTCATTCCTCGTCGACAATCAAGCGGAGTTTCGTATCGCAGAGAGGTTTTGTGCGATCAGCTCATACTGGCAACGGATTGGGAGGGGAGGATCACACGGCAATGGGAGCAGTACATAAGCTCTATACTGCCATTAAAAATCGAGATTTACAAGAACTATCAGAGGTTATAGGTGAAGAGTGCAGAATGGTTTTGAATTTCATGTCATTGACGCATGATTTCTATGGGAAAGAGGTAAGTGACTAGCAGAATGATCTCCGTAGATGACTGAAACCTTTTTCAGTAATATAGAATCTGCTATTTCTTGTAGCAAGTGTTGGAGTTCTTCTCTTCGCTGATGAGCTCTATGGGGAAAAGCATCAATTTTGTAATTTACCCAACGTCGCATAGCGGACCTCAAGTTGGCGTTACATGGCATCTGGGTTTGTTCATCTTCTCATTAGCAAACTTTTGAGTTCTTCTTCTTCTAAGTTTGGATTTTCCGAAACAGAAATTTGATTCTTAGCTCGAAATCTCAGTCTTAGTTAAAAATTTGAATGCAGATTGGAAGGAATCCTTTATGCCGTTTGGGACAGGATACGGCTTCTATACTACTCATCAGTATAATGGGAAGTTAGTTATAGAGTGAGAGAATTCAGAATCTCAGATGCCTTAAACAAGTTCATTGGGAATTTGGAGAACTTTAATCCTTTTTTCTTTCTTGTTTCGAAAGTTTTCTTTTCTCATTTAGCTGAATCTGATGGAACTCTACATGAACGAACAGGGACATGAGGATTCTTATAGAACCATTCAAATATTTTGGACCCCTCCAATCGGTATGAGCTCTCTTTCTCTCTCTCTCTCTCTTGCTCTCTTCTCTCTCTGATACGGAAACTCTTATTTTGCAGAAACTGGTAGAAATTTTTATGCCACTCGTAGACAAATTTTCTCTTAAAAGCGAAGGCAAGAAGCAGAAGGCACTCACTTATGGTTTCCTCAGTCTTTTGATCTTCACCATCTCCTGTTTACTAGTCGAAAAACTTGTTCCTTGACGCCCGGGACGATACCCTTTCGATACGATCTCCAAAAATTCAATGTAATAAGTAAATAGACCCAAATGTTATTAGTTTTCCATTTCGCAACAAGGAAGCTTAATATTGCAGATATCTTGTGATCAAAGACAACCTCTGCAACCAGAGAGTTGCTGTCTAGTTTCTGGATTTTTTTTCCCAGTAATTCATATGAAAATGCCAACGAATGACAAATTTTAATGATATAAAAGCCACAAAACAAGTAGATTTATATTGGATATAAGAATGAGAACTACATCTTCGATACTTCCGACACAAAATTTGAGGCAAGATGCCTCCTTTTACAACACAAATACGCTAACTTCAAGTTGGGAAATGGAGAAAGTGGAGAGATTCTCAAACGAAAATCAGTTTATTTAACCTTCACACTCCGGTGGCGGAGTGAGAAGACACTTGCGAGGCAGAGCCATGGCGAGCTTGGGGTCGACGCCGAAGGAGGGGAGGAGGTAGGAGTCCTTGTAACCACAGAGACAGTGGAGATCGGCAGTTCCCATCACATCGCAACAACCCTTTGAAGGAGGAGAAGGCGAGGGGGCGCGAATTGCAGGAAGGCATTCGGCGAGCTGGGCGGCGTCCATGTTGCATAGGGTCATGGCTTCGCCACCCTGAGAGGCAGTGAGCACGAGCAGTATCACCACAACTGTGACAGAAGCGATGCTAGACATGGCCATGGCCATTTCGTTTGCCTCTGTGGTTGTGGTGATGAAACCGCATGGTGATTCCTCTATTTAAAAGGAGAAGGAGAGGAGTCCCCTGGTCTCTTTGGGAGAAGAAATTCTCGGGAAGGGAAGAAACTCTGGTCTGAGACTTGGACAGCGTTCCGGGACTTTCAACTGGAACTCGATTTATTGTTTTATCAGGTAGTCAGTGGAAGGGAGTTGGTTGACGACGATAGGTTCATGTAGCAGCACCGCATACAGCTCTTGGGAGCTTAGAACCTTAGAAAATTAAAAAAAAAAGAGAATTTAATTATTATTATTTAAAAAATAGTTAGTAAAAATAAATAATTCTCCTTTATATTTACTATTTTCAGGAATAATAATAGTTCAATTCTTATTTCTTTTATTTTCTTTTCTTTTCCATAGGGTTCCATATAGACCGCCAACCGCCAGGTTCTTGGAGGGGATTGTCCCTGGTCACATGCGGTTTTTTTTTTTTTTTGCTGGCCCTAGGGGTTCTCAAATGGGCAGGTTTGAGGAGACTCTAGCCACTTGTCCTATTTGCAGTTGATCACTATTATTTGTATTTTCATTTTGTTTTGTATTTTTACTTATTTTGCGCAATATATTTGATAAACCAATGAAATGAATTATATTTTGGCTTCATTATTCTCTTTCTTATGTATTTACTTGTATTTTAATGATGTAAATAGAGGGAGAAAAAACATTAAGTCCATAAGTAAATATTAAAAATTGAAAGTTCAAAGTGAGGGAGAGCTAAATGGAATAACAATTTTTTTTTTTCAAAAAAAATAGACAATACAAACCTAGAACATGCATTTTGAAGGAATAAGAAGAGGAAGAAGTAACAATGGCAAGAGAAGCTTATTGGCTATGAGCTCATAAGGTTACAAAGGCGAAAAGAAACAAAAAACTAAAATTAATAATCAATAAGGATCAAATAAGCTCTTCATTGTCTCTATGAATGGGCTCTAATACCATGTTTAATTTACAAGAGGAGAGTAGTTATAACAAATTCATCTCCCATGTTGTGGACTCGATAGCCGGACGAGTCATCTAGAGGCGACTCGGATGAGTTAATAGCTCAGTAGGTTTATTTTACTTTGTTTAAGTATAGCGTTAGGAGTATTTTAGCCATGATGACATTCTTGTAATTTTTACCATTAAACTCTCTTGCGATGTAAGGTTCAAAGAGGACACACAGACGGGAAGAAGGGATATGCAGAATTTTAATAAAAAATCAGGATCGGCGTTCTCCTTCATTGAACCCTAGGATCGGCATTCTCCTTGACGAACCCAAGGGTACAGGTCTCCCCTCGACGAACCTGGTATTCGCATTCTCTTCCATTCCGTTTTCCATAACCTTCTCACCATCATAGGTCGTCCGGGTAAATCAGGACGTCTTGGTTTAGCCTTTGATCTTCTAAACGACCTCTCCCTTCGCTGAGTCACAAGATCAAAGGTCCGGGATCATAACACCCTTAGTTATAATTTAAATAATATTAATTATCCCTACAACCATTAAACCCTAGGAAACTACTTTACAGAGAAAACGATTTGCCCAAAATAAAATAATAACTTCCAATAAAAAATACTTTAAACTTTTGGTAATTTATTTGTTTACAAATGAGTGTGAGAACAAATACAGGTACAGGATCTGAGATTTGAATGAAACCCAAAGAAAGAATGTCTTCCCAAGTTGTCTAAATCTGCCCAGATGGATTTATCAGTTCTTCCTTCTTCTGCTGAGGCACAGAAATGGTGGTTCTGTCCGACTCCTCTCCTGCTTTGATGGATATACAGGTTTCAGCTGCTTCTTGCCCATTCTTTCCGAATATCGAATGTGTAGTTGACTTCCAAGTAGCATTTGTTATCATCGTCAAGGAACTAAGAACAGATTTACGACAACATCAATGCTTGAAATTCAATTAAACAGGGTAAAGAAAACCCAGAAATGAAGGTCATAAGTACACGCAACAATGAAGTTTTAAATGAATGTAAGCCCATTTACCTTTGTTCTTGCTGAGTATGATCCCCTGGCAAAAAGGCCAGAAGGGGTAATATCCTCAGGAAGCTCATGCACATAAGGCTCTGATTGTGGACTGAAAGTCCCCAGCATTTCTTTCCTGCTGTCAACTGAAACAACAAAACCCATTTCAACCAGACCATTCAGAGCAGAGATGCCAAGAATTCTGATGGGATCTATGAACTGGAGAAACAATTGAAATGGTTGCAAGGAAGAGTTATGTATTGTTTACCCTTAACACCAGTTTTCCAGACTGAGTTGGAGTATTTGAGACCTGAGACAATGTTGTTACTGACTCGGAAGGTGAGTTTTAACTTGTAATGGCTGCCTTCTTTTAGAGTAAACCACAAGCCCTTAAAATTGGAAGCTTCAGGAATGGGGAGAGGAAGCTCTGGTCTACCAGGTGACAGAATGGAAATGCCAAGAATCTTTACTTCTGGCTCCAGAGTTTCTGCAAAATGTCAAAAAAGTGACTAAGCTTTGTGTTCTTTAAATGCAAACAGGGCCAATATCAATGATTGGAATAGTTGGAGAAAGTAGGAAGAAAAGATCTGGAGACATTTAAAATACTGAAAGCAGTTAATGCTTGGATCTATTTGAAAGTGAAGATGAAGCAAATTAAAGAAGAAATGAAAAGGGTAGTTTTCCCTCATCAAAACTTCCCTTTTCTTTTTCTTTTTTCTTAGAACAAGTCAACAGAACAAGAATATGAGAGTATCATCGCAGAGCAAAATAGACATGTGAAATTTTCAAATTGTGAGCTTAACAACATACCCAAGAGAAATCCAAGTGATGAGAAGTACGAAACAACAATGACATGAAAAGAATAGGAATTTGTGTACCTCCAATGCTTTCCAAATCTACAGTCCCCAAAAGCTGCTCCTTCCACCTTCTCAGGCTCTCGTCTTCCTGAAGTATCAAGCATCATTGGAAACAGGGAAGACTATTGAGGAGTTCAGGAAAAAAGAAGAATGAACACTTGAAGAATACAGGAGTTTACTTACCTTATCTTTTTCTAGCTGTTCTTTGAGAGTGAACTGAGGCCCCAAAACAAAATTTTTACTGTTTTTTCCTTCCTCACCTTCTTCCTCCTCCTCTGTAGCATCACAGGAGACCTCACTCATTTGCCCGTCGTACTTGTCTGGGTCATCACCCAATCCTTCCGAAGCTGTACCATACGGAACCCCATTTTCTTCTTTAGGGCTCTGCTTTCTAGCATCAAATCCCATCGTTTTGGAACTAGAGACAGCTCCGATGGTCATAGACATCACAAAACCATGAAATTTCAAACACCAGCAAAGCCAATGCTCAACAGAAAGCAAAACCAGAATAAGAAAAAGGAAAAGGACAGGACTCGAGAAGAGCACCGGGTGGGTGAGAACTGTTGACTAACTGGAAACACCAGTTACAGGGAGAAAAGAGCTGTGAAGAGGGGAAACCAGGAAAGCCTCAGAAAAGCCTCTCTCTGAAAGAAAGTTTTAAAAAAAGAAAAAGAAACTGAAAAATCACAGAAACCCACAGAGCTCAGAATCCCAGCGTGGAAGACGGATAGGAGAAAAGAGATGGGACTTTTTGACTGCTCTACTTCACCCCGACGCACAGAATTCAATATCAAGCTAACTAATCATCAATCGAAGAAAGCAAGATCTTCACAAAGTTCCACAACAGACCCACTAGACTTCCAAACAAAAGAAACTGAATGGCTCCAAAATCCCCAAATAGAAGCCAAGAAGGAAGCTATCTTGTCTTTTGATTCTTTAAATTCTAGGAAAAGAAAAAGAAAGAGAAACGAAGAGGCTTTGTCCTTGGAGAAAGAGAGCTGAGACCGAGTGTCTTGACAAAGATGGAAATGGTCTTCCGGCAGCAAGAGTTTATGACAAAAAAGGGAGAAATGGAGTTTAAGAGAGAAGATGATGAGATCGTGAAGGTCATGACTTGTGAAGAAGACTTGTGTCCACGCAGGCCACGACTTTGAGAAGAGTATCTCAATTCCAGTACAGCTTAGAATTGGGTGGACAAAAGCTGCGCCTAACGCAGAATTCCGCAGATGATTGCGGTGGGAGGCTCATAAATCAACCCACAAACAGAATTGAATTTGACTTGAAAAAGGAAACTAATCTCATAATTGAGGCCATTCTGTTTAAACAAACCGTCATTCCTTCTTCTTCTTCCTTCTCACGTCACTGCAACTTTTCAGCAGTTCCATTTTCTTAATACTAAACTGACATTAGATGGGATTGTGGGAATGTTCCTCTGAAGCTCGAGAATCGTGTTTGATTTGATTAGAGTAAATAATAGAAGAAGAACTTGGCAAGGGGACAAGCCCTCTATGGACAAGCCCTCTAAAAGTTGTATTTTGGATTCTTCTTCTTGCTGGCCTAAAGTTAAATCCGTTGCTAAAATGATTTGATGATTGGGGAAACAATTCACATTTAAAAAATTGTGAGGGGTGACAAATGGGTTAGGTAGGAGCTGGGTTGACAAAGTAGCTGTGACATGGGTAGACTTGAACCCAACTCTCTTGTAAAACAAGCTAGAGATGTTCACACAAACTTTGATTTTTTAAGTTTGGGTTAAAATAAACCCACTTAAAAATCTAATAGATAAAAAAAGATATCAGAATTTGATAAAAGATGATAAGAAAAAAATTAACTTTAATTATAAAAGATTTTATTGGTTTACGAGTTGTTTTAACGAGGAAAAAATACGAGACATAGTAATCGGGTCTAATCGGGTCTGATTGGGTGATAGTTCAAATTTATCGAAGTGGGATGATTTATTTAAGCGTTCCATTTGAATAAATAAGTTGGGGGCAAATGTTGCTACTCCTAGAAAATTTTCATATATATATATATTTTTTTTTCTTAGAAATAATATACATAATTATCTAATTATGAAATTATAATTAATTTTGTAAATCAATTTTAAAATCAAGGAACTAGGGAAGGATGAGGAATGTTTCTAAGAAGAGATTGTATGGCAAGTCTAGGATAGATTTTGAACTACCTAACCATGGGTGCCCTACAACTAAGTCCTTACTCCACACTATAACAAAAGCCCCCCACCCCACCCCACTATAAAAAAGACCCTTGTAATTTTTTCTATGGGTTAGTGTAGTTTACCCTACTTTTAATCTCGGTTGTACCCAACTTTTTATCGCATTCTTCATATGAAATGTTTTCATAAGTTACTTGAGAAAATTTTGTATAATGTTCAAAAAACTTTGTCTTGCCTAGTCGGTTTAACTTGAAGTCAGGGTCTAGATTATATTCAAAAAATGTAGCTTTCTCCATCAGCCCTATATTAGGGCTTCTAAAATCAGAAATATTTTTTATGCTTCAACCAAAATAAGTCAGATATCTTGATATAATTTGCAAAGTCATTAAAAATGTATAAAATATTAAAATAACATAAAAACTGATTTTTATATTTTATTTGTATTTTGTAATAATTTTTATTCAAATATATTTAGTCTAGTTAAATCTAATTAAGAAGAAAAAAATACAAAGGGATGAGTTGACAAATACATAATATTTTCATCTAATACAAACATTTTAAGGGTAAGATGATACCCCCTTTTTAGCTCTCCTAAAACATTAGACCCTCGAAAAGGGGTGTATTGGGCAATACATGAGATGTCTCAACTTACAAAGTTTAGTGAACATTAGTCGGATGATGCACCCAAAAAATAAAATTTTAAAAAACTAAAGAACCTTTTTTCATCCTATCTATATAAAAAATTTGAAACTCTTGTATAAGAGTCGCAAAAAAATGAATAAATAATTGAGATACAAATATTGACAGTGTTGACTCCCATCCATATTTTGATGATAATAAGAACTTAATTGATCTAACAAATTACAAATTAAGCATTTCATATGCATATCCATTAATAGACACAAAAACCAAGGTCTATGCAAAAGAACCGAAACAGTCAAATCAAGACTACAAGTTTCAATCGCGTGTCAAGAGGAAGAAACACCCACAAAAATAAGAAATAAAGAACTGAAGACTAGAGTCCAAGTTACTTAGAAAACCTCAAGACTCTATACATGTAACTAGAACAACCCCAAGACTTCAAAATTGAGGTATAACTTGAAATTTTTGGACACTTAGGGGGGTTAGTCAACAAAATGGATTTTTGAAGTTCATGTTCATCTCCAACATGAAGATCATGTCAGTCATGTACATGAACTTCAACTTTGCACTTGGTGTTAGTATTGACGACTTCATGTACACTAGAAAATAGTTTCCAGTGTTAATGCCCCAACATGAGAAAAAAGTTAAAAACAAGAGAATCCTTAAACCCTTATAAAATACTTAATTACAACATAATCCTTATACCCCAAATTAGGTAAAACAACCATTATTACTATACGAATAAGTTATTTAATGTATAATTAAATATATTAATATATTTATTAATTGAATTAGATATTTTATTGTGCATTCATATGGTAATTACATGAGCTAATGAAATACGCACATGATTAATTACAAATAATAAATAAATAACGTTATAAATAACAAAAATGAAAGTAAAACGTTGAGTTATTAATTTACTAATCAGATATGATATACTTTAACCTAAAAATGAATGATTTAAGAGAAAAAATTGATCTAATCATAACTTTAACACACTATATATTTGTACAAAATATATTTTATGTATTATTCATTAATAACATATTGTCACAAAATTTAAAACCATTGGTTTAATTAATTATAGCAATCGGATAATTAAACCAAAATAATTTATCAAATATTTATTTGAACAATATTTTAATTATGACTATTAAATCACTATTTTAATATAGTAATAATAAAATAAATATATTAAATATATAAAAATAATTATTTTATAAATTAAAAATATAACTTAATGATATTTATGACGATAGTTTAATTTTTTCTAACTTAGGAAAAATTAAACCATCGTCGTCTTCCTCAGCGGCGAGCCAGCGAGCAACGACATCGGCGACGGCGGTGGGCAACACCGATAGAGGCGGCGCTCCGATGGTACGCCGAGAGGGAGAAGAGAGGGAGGCCAAGAAGCTCTGTAACAGATGCTTGACCTCCCGTGCTTTGTGACGGAGGTCGAGAGGGAGGATGGCCGATCTGAGGGGGGGGGGGGGGGGGGGAGGGGAGTGGGACGCCGAGAGAGAAGAGAAGTCGTCGCCGAGGGAGGAAGGCCTCCCTCCCTCTCCTCTCCCTCTTGACCTCCGTCGCAGAGCCTCTTGGTCTCCCGTACTCTACAATGGAGGTCGAGAGGGAGAGGCCATAGAGAGGGAGACCGGAGAGGGACGGTGGAGACGAGAGAGGGAGCAGAGAGCTCGGGGAGAGAAGGTGTGGGAAATGGAAATGAGTAGACTCACAGAGAGGGTGTGAGGCAAAGAGAGGGGCGCGCTCGTTTCATGTACATGATTCTCAAAATTGGGCGGAAAGTGCTTTTCCCTCGTTTATGCTTTGGACATGATCTCGTGAGTCATGTTAGTCATGTACATGACTTGAACTCCGACGCTCCACTAACAACCTCAGGACATGAACTGAGTAATGTGGCCAAAGTTCATGTCCTGATTCATGTTGACTACCCCCCCCTTAGGTAATTGGCATCTTCAACATGTTTTATGCATTCATAACCATCCCTTAAAATATGTTAGAATCAATTAAGAATCACTTCTTTCATGCTTTGTATGCCAATTCTGAAAGTTAGCATTGGATTGATCTCCAATGATCAGTCAACTAGAGTGTGCACTGGTAAGAATTACAAAGCATGTTCGTTCAATACATGTACATTGATCGATCAACCAAAACTGTATCAGATTGTGCTATAAAGCATGATTGATCATCCACTATTGGACTCATAGATCATACTTGTCCAGGTATGCAAAATTTATAGAGCATGATCGATCATACACTATAACAATTATCGATCAAGTAGAACAATGCCATTTAGGGACACAAAGCATGATCAATCAATTTCCTTACATTGATCAATCATACTTGTATTGCACTGATAGGAATTGCAAAGCATGATCTATCAGTCACTATTGCATTAATCGATCAATGTATTTTTATCAACCAACTTTCAAATATTGATCGATCAATAAGCTATTTCTAACAAAAATATAGGTTTTATGCACGATTGATTGATCATTCACTTTGACTTGATCGATCAATGTCAGGACATTTTTTTTGTAAACAGGTAAAAATAGTTAGTTTGACTTGGAGAACTTATAATTACCCCACCAAATGTTCAATTGAGAAGTAAATGAGCATTTTAGGCATTCCATCTTGAAATTTCGTATTAAGTTCATTTTCGAGAGAGAGAAGGCATTTTTTTTTGCATATCTTCACCATTCCTTTCAAATTGACTCCTAGGATTCATCTTAGACAAGCTCCAAATCATTTCGAAGTGTGGGTAAATGCGTAGTTATTTTGAAAGACAAAGTTGTCTCTCCAATCTTCAAAAGGGTGTAAGCTTTTTATTTTTGCTGAGTCTTTTGATTTTATTTGATAGGTTCATCTAGAATATTGAATCTAGATTGAAGTGCCAGCTAGAACTAGAATCTAGCTCAATCTCAAGAGAGATTGCTAGTAAATTGTGTATTTGAACATACAAGTAGTTTGAAGGAGAGCCAAAATCCCTTTCTTGTAAAATTTTAAGCTAATAGACCTTATAGTAGTGGATTTCCCAAGCACGGGTTATTGGACAGTGAAAACCAATAGGGGAACATCGATAACAAAAAAAATTGGTGTTCATTGTAATGTGTGAATTATTCTTGCTTTACTTGTAAGGCATTTTTATCTTGTTTTAATTTTTTTATACTTAGATTTAAAATTTGAAAACCTAAATTCAACACTGCCCCCCACCCTTCTTGAAAAGCCACATGACCCAACAATTGGTATTAGAGCAGGCTTTAGATATTTGAAATCAAATCTTGATTTTATGACATCTCAAGACATAATGCTCCTTCTTGAAGGACAATCTGCCAATCTTCCCCCTCTATTTAACGATGTGGATTATGGATATTAGAAGGTAAGAATGAAATTATTACTCCAATCCATGGATTAGGACATTTGGTACGTAACTAAGAATGACCCATTTGAGGCACAAAAGCTAGAAAAAGGGCATTCTTGTCACAAAGAGCAACTCAAAACAAACTCTAAGGTCATCAACTTATTGTTATGTGCCTTAGGACCAAACGAGTTCAATTGGGTCTCCACATGCAAGACTGTAAAAGAAATTTGGGACAAACTAGAGGTCACACAAGAAGGGACCACTAGAGTTGAAGACTCTAGAAATAGTTTGTTGATTGCCCAAGACGATGAATTTAGAATGAAATCAGGTGAATCAATAGCAAAGATGAATACTAGGTTCACTCATATCATCACGAGATTGAACATTCTAGGAGAGATAAATCTCCTTCTATAAACAAAGTGACAAGCTTCTCAAGGCAAAGTCATGGGAAATGAGGAAAACCACCACAAAAGAGCTTCTAGTGAGTCTCCTAGCATTTGAGGTAGAACCCCAAGAGAAATAGGATAAGTAAACCAAAAGGAAAACTCTTGCTCTTAAGGCTAAGACTAGTGCTAAAAATGACACTAGTGAAGAGAGCTCCGATGAAAATACATCCAACCCCAAAAACAAAAGTCATGGATCAACCACAAATACACATAAAAAAAAATAGCCTATGTGACAGTCCTATCAAAATTCCTTGCCACATGGACACATTCCATGTCAGTCCCACTATAGTACAATTAAATAGACACAATGAATTCACACATTAAAAACAACGTAATTTAATAATTATAAATAAATAAATTAGAAATTGAATTTCAAACAAAGTAAATTTAAAAATAAAATAATTAAACAAATACTTCATATCAATTAACCAAATAAGATACTTAATTTTTATTTTGGTGTTCAATAATAAACATTGGATGCTAATAATCTTTTATAAAATTACTAGTAATTTAGATTAAATTATTTTAAGATAGAAATTAACTACTATAATTTCAATACTTATTATTTATAGAAATTAACTACTATAATTTCAATACTTATTATTTAATTAATACTTTTATGATATAAACTAATTATTATTATTTAATTCATATAATTAATTTAGAATGTAATGTTAAATAGTGTTTTGAAAGATTAAATGGGTAAACCACAACACAACATTTTTATAATTTTTTTATTACTTAAAATTGTTAATGAATATAGTCACTGATTATTAAAATTAAACATTAATTTTACATTAATTTTTTTTTAAAAATTTAAAAATTAAATAATTGCTAGAATTTTTTTATTTCAATAAATAATAATCCCGAGAATTAGTTATTTAATTTTTTTGTGTTAAATTTTATTAAAATTAAAAGTAAAATCAAACTTAACATTAAATTTTTAATTAATATATATATAGTAATTAGTCATTCTAATATAATTTTAAATATTAATTTAAATTAATTATGAAAACTTTAACTTTTTATGTTAAATAATGTTTTTAACTTTTAATTCTAAATCAAATTAGTTTAAATTTACATAATTTTAATTCAATTTATTCAAATATAATTATTCATAATATTAATTTAAATATTACTATTTTAGGTTTCACTATGAGGCATTTGATAATAATCAAAATTTTTATCAAATTATTAATAATTTAATTTAATTTACCTTTTCATTGAAATTATTATTAATAATTTTAGTAATTCTTTTTAAGCTTAATTTAAATTAATTAAATACTATTTTAGCGTTCACCGTTAAAAATTGCATAATAGTAATACTTTTATCAAATATTAATAAATTGAATTAAATTATTTCATGTAATAATAATTATTAATTTTTAATAATCTTACTAATAATTATTTTTTGTTATTAACTTATGTAGAATGTATGTTAAATAGTGTTTCAAGAGAGTAAAAGTGTCAACCACAACATTTTTATTAAAATTTAACTTGTAATGTTAAGTAACTTTACATTATTAATGAATATAGTCACTAATGATTAAAAATAAATATTTTTTTGACATTGAATTTTAAATTATGTAGACATATTGATTAATTAATTAATTAATATTAAACATTTTAATTTGATAAGTAGTGTTTCGAGAATTACTTATTTTTTATTTTATTTGTATATTCATTTTTACACTTTCATATTCACCCCCACACACAAATGTAAGTAATTATATGTATTAAAATTTAAAAAATATTGAATTATTAAGAGTTATGTAATATTTATAATTATAAATTAATAATAAATAAAATTTTATTTTATATCAAAATTATTAAATTATTAACTTTAACAAAGCAATCTAAAAAACAAATAAATTACTTAGTTTTAAAATTTTAAGTAAAAATTCCATTTCACCCATGAAGATGTGAAATTATAATGTTTTTTTACACCTGAACACATTTCACTATGTGACCATGCTGAGGAAAGATTTTTGTTGTCAGATCTGGTCTCAAGGAGACAGATGAGGGCAGTAACTAAGGGAGAGAGGCTCAACCACCCCAATGTTGAGGTTCCATGCAGATCTGAGCCCTTCTTTTGTTGATGACAGCAAAAGCTTCAACCTTCACCAAACTGATTAAGCTTGGTAGTTGAAGCTGCAATCATGTATCAGTTTGGTTGAAACAGTTGGCCTTCAGCAATGACACCATTAATGCCTGCCAACCGATCTGCTACAACCTTCTTCTTCATTGCATGAGCTTATATAAGCATAAACAGCGTCTTTCACTACCCTACCCAGAAGCAAATAGCTTACATTTCCTTCTCCTTCTTCTTCGTCTTTGTCGTCCTCGTCGTCTTCAATCTTCTCTTCCGGCTTCCGCCGCACTGGTACTATAAATCTATAAAAACAAAAAGAAGAACAGAAGATGAGTGTTGAGATCTTGGATGGATCCACCATTCGAAAATTTGTGGACAACGAGCGGCTGTTTCATCAGACTGTTGACGACCTTTTCAATCGACTGGACAAGAACAAAGATGGCCTCCTTTCTTATTCGGAGATGATGAAGGAGCTGCAGTGTCTGGGAGCTGTGGGGGTAGACTGTGATGTGGTTGGGACAGTGAGCTTCGTTGATGAGGAAGAAATGGGTGTGGTTGATTTGGAGGGATTTAGAGCAGAGACGAAGAAAATGATGCTGGCCATGGCCAATGGGTTGGGATCTCTGCCGGTGCAAGTGGTCTTGGAAGAGAACAGCTTGCTGAGGAAAGCTGTCGAGTGCGAGTCCTCCAAGGGCTTTGCATTGTGAACTTCCTCGTCTCAAAATATCATGAATCTGTTAAGACGATTCAGTATTATAATCTATTTTTAAGTTTAATTATATTTGGTAAGACATGCTGCATAAAGATAAACTTTGTGTAGGCAAAATAAAAAATTTAACTTTCATTGTTTATAAAGCCTTTCTACCTATAGTTCACTGATGAAAAGCCTTTTGTGGGTCTAAGCTTGTGTGGCCTTGTTTAATTGATAAAAATCCTTTTGTGGGTCAAGAATTGTGGTAGGTGTGCTGTTGTAAGTCACTATGAGGGCATTGATCTAATCAGCTATGTAGCCATTAAACTATTGCAAATCCCATCGAAGGTCTTTGATATAATTTGGCATTTTGACATAATAGATTCAGCTTTAAAGTAGAACAAATTAAGAATGGATTAGCAACCTCAGTTTTGGTTGTGATTGAGGTTGTGCACTACTATAAATCATTCACGTCAATTTACAAATACCGGTTCTCACCAAAATTAGAATTTAATAAGGCATTAGTACACACAAATTCTGTTCACCTTCTCTAGGTTTATGCCTTCTAGGACCTAACAAAACCAGTCTTACCTAGTTGACTGACCCAATTGAGCAATCAGGTCACTTATCACACAAGGGAATTTTTTCCCAAGTAGTATATCAAAGACCAAAGGGTGTAATTTTTTGTAATTGTTAATCGGGTGTCTTGAATCCGATTACCCGACCGACTTGATTACCCAGTTCGGGACCCGATTAAGAAGTTAAAATCGGGAGCTCAGATTTGGGGATATTTTGAGGAGGAGAGGTCGAGACGAAGAGGTTTTCGGGGGATTCTCTGCATAGAGAAAGAGGGGTTCGTAGAGGGAGAAATCGTTTTCGATTTTGTATGCTAGAAGTTGCAAAGCTTCATCCCTTTCCAATTAGTGGATTCCCGTTTCCTCCCGTGGAGTGGCTGTTACCTAACCACGTAAGATTGTTGCCTTTTATGTTGTTTGGGTTGATTTACTATTTCTATTTTCTCTCCTTGATTATATGCTTCGTAGTTGATATTCTCGTGATTTATATGCTCAGATTAGTGTCTTCGTTACAACAAGTGGTATCAGAGCGAGGTTTTCTGGCGATGGCGCCGGATTTTCGTTTGTCTCTCTCTATTTTCCGCTGACGGGAAGAGAGCTCTTTGTCTCGAGCTTCCGTTTGTTGTTTTTTTGGAAGTGCCAAAAGGAGAAGAATTTTTTTTGTGGAGGCACTTTTCGTGGTTTCTGTCAGTGCTGAGGGGGAATAATTTTTTTTTTTTTTTGCACTGGTTGGTGGTGTCTGTCACTGCCGAGGGGGAAGAATTTTTTTTTTTTTTTGGGGCACTATTCGGTGTTGGATTTTGGAAGTGACGAAAGAGAGATTTTGTTTATCAGAGAGTTCAGAGAGAAGATTTAAGCATCTGAGCATTTATTGTGACCAAGGGTATTTTGGTAATTATGACTGCGAAGTATACATTAGAGAAATTTGATGGGCAGATGAATTTCAGTTTGTGACGCGTGAAGATGTGTGCCTTATTGGTACAACAAGGATTCCACAGAGCATTGAATGGAAATGATAAGTTTCCAACTACAATGTTAGAAGAAGCCAAGGATGATCTTGACATCAAAGCTCTCAGTTCCATTCAGTAGTGTTTGGCCGATGAGGTATTGCTGGAAGTTGCAGATGAGATAACAACAACTGGTTTATGGCTGAAGTTGGAGAGTATTTATATGACTAAATCTCTCACGAACAGGCTTTATTTGAAGCAACGCCTTTACACTCTTCGGATGAAGGAAGGTACATCTATCAAAGAACATCTTAATGAGTTCAATAAGATTGTTATGGATTTGAGAAATGTAGATGTTACCATTGAAAATGAGGATCAGACACTGATTGTGTTGTGCTCTTTACCCCCATCCTATGAGCACTTCGTTACGACTATGCTCCATGGGCACGCTACCATCTCTATGGAGGATGTCAAGGCATCTTTATACTCTAACGAGTTGAGGAAGAAGGTATCTACCAGTGGGAACAAAGAGCAAGCAGATGGTCTATTTGTTCGAGGGCAAACGAAGGAGAAGGATTCTGGAGGCAGTGGTCGTTCTAGGCCGAAGTCAAAGGGGAAATGGGGCAAGTGCTATTATTGTCATCAACCAGGTCATTTTGCAAAAGATTGTCCAAAACTCAAAGAGAAGGAGAAAAGAGAAGAAAAGGAAGAGGTTGCTGGGGTTGCTGAAGATCATTCTGATGGTTCAAAATATGTTCTCACAGTTGAGTGTTGCACACTTACAGGATGAGTGGATACTTGATTCGGGCCGCTCCTACCACATGTGTCGCGTCAAGGATTTTTCTGCGACAGATCAGTCAGTAGATGGTGGTACAATTTTGATGGGGATTTTTTGCTCTGTAAATCTGTTTGGGATTGGAATAGTTCAGATCAAAATGTATGGTGGTATAGTGAGGATTTTTTAAAGAAGTTTGGCCTGTACCAATTTTGTTTTTTTCTCTAGGTTCTCTTGTTTCCCTTGGCTGCAAATATACAACTGAAGGTGGACTTTTTTGGAGATCTGTATGGGTACACTGGTTGTGACGAAAGTGAAAAAGGTTGGTAACCTTTTTTGTGCTTCAAGGTAGTACAGTCATAGGTACTGCAGTAGGTTCCTTATCTTTAGATTCAGTTTTTTGACACGACTCATCTGTGGAATATTCGGTTAGGGCATATCAGTGAGCAGGTGGAGTTTGAGGGTGATGAGTACGACTACGCCGACATGGTCGCTTACGCATTACCTGTGGCAGAGACCGTTCAGTTTTTAGAGCCCTCTAACTACCGTGATGCTGCTCAATTCAGACTTTCAGGTTCAACACTCAAGTTCAAGCACGATTTGGACTTTCGTTTGGTGTTCACAGTACCTAAGGAGGATGCCCTAAGGGGCAAGGTGGATAAGGCGATAGACAGGTTCAGTCTTTCAGAGAGGAGTAATCGAATTCAAGCCAAGGTGGAGATTTGTTAATCGGGTGTCTTGAATCTGATTACCCGGTTTGGATCCACGTCGGGACCCGATTAAGAAGTTAAAATCGGGAGCTCTGATTTGGGGATTTTTTGAGGAGGAGAAGTCGAGACGAAGAGGTTTTCAGGGGATTCTTTGCACAGAGAAAGAGGGGTTCGTCGAGGGAGAAATCGGTTTCGATTTTGTATGCTAGAAGCCGCAAAGCTTCACCCCTTTCCGATTAGTGGATTCTCGTTTCCTCCCATAGAGTAGGCTGTCGCCGAACTGTAAGATTGTTGCCTTTTGTGCTGTTTGGGTTGATTTACTGTTTCCACACCTATTTCTGTTTTCTCTCCTTGATTATATACTTCGTAGTTGATATTCTCGTGATTTATATGCTCGGATTAGTGTCTTTGTTATAACAGTAATGACTAAGGGAACTCCAACTCTTTATGTCCCTTCCCCATCCTCCCCTTTGTTATAACAGTAATGACTAAGGGAACTCCAACTCTTTATGTCCCTTCCCCATCCTCCCCTCTACCATACAGAAGTTCTACACAATGGCAGAGAGTGAAGCAACACCTTTCCCCTAGAAAAATAAAATGTCCCTACCCAGTTGACCCAGGTTTATATAAAACATATTTATTCATATAATAGAGACATTAATGAAACCGATTTTTATAGTCTTTTTTTCTGGCTATTTAATCGTTCAGTTCATTCGTCCAGTCATCAGATTTGAATTCATTAATTATGAACAGCAACTTTCAGAGACTGGTATCAGAACAAGTATTTTGTTTTGAATAGTGTAGAAATGGCAGTAAAGGAGTTTGAATGCCACGCTCACCGAAGATGAGATAACACGCATTTTAAGAAAATAGTGAGTTTGCATTGAATGAAGAAGCCAGAGATTAATGGACGGCAAGAGAGTCTGTTCATCTTCCATCCACACCCTACACTTGCTCATGCTAGCTTTCCTGTGGGAAAACCTTCGGAACTCTATATAACAGAGAAGAAGAAGAAGAAGAAGAAGAAGAAGAAGAAGAAGAAGAAGAAGAAGAAGAAGGGGAGGAGAATGGAGAATCTGCGGCGAATCACTGTGACTTTATCATTGATCGTGTGGTTGTTCATCTTCTTGGTACCTTCTCAAGGGTGTTCTACAGAGCAGAAGGGATGTAAGGAATGCATTCTTAAACAATTCGACTGTAATTGTCCTGAATGTCAGCCCGTTCTGCGTTGCCTTGCAGGGTGTCTCTGGGAAGGAGTATCGAAAAGCAAATGCGTGAGCACCTGTGATTCACACAAAGGAAAGCCCCGGCTCTCTTATTGCAAGAAATGCATGAGTGACTGCAAATGCAGCTGTGTGGGAGGAGGGAGCAGAAAGGGTTCCGTTTGATGCTACTGGGAATGAAAGTAGACAGAGAGGTTTGTTTGTAGGAAGAAGATATGGATTAACAATAAGCTTCTTCCTGAAAATATTTAGGATGATATGGAAGAAATCAGTTTGAATGGATGTTTTCTACATATTCTAGTTGAAATTTCATGAAGGAAATTGGAGCTTCAAATTTGTTTAAATTTAACTGTTTGGAATCATGGAATGTCCACAAAGAAAAAATGCAAAAAATAATTTTCATGTCTGAGCCCGGGTTCGAACCGGGGACCTCTAGTGTGTGAGACTAGCGTGATAACCAACTACACCACCCAGACAGATATCCAATGGCAAACCTAAAGTTGTAGCAATTTACATTACAAAAACTAGATGAACAACTGAAGATTGATTCATATTTATTAAACGTAAGCTAATTGAACCTAGTTCAATCTAATCTAAACCAGATTGGACCCAAACAAAGGTTGATTTTATGGTCATTCTATTTTAATAACGTTGCATGTAAGCAACCACACGTCACTCCCACTGAATATCCTCCTGCAAATCATCCCTTCGCCACGTTGCTGTCTGTTCAGACGCTATTTCATTTACGTGCCACGTTGTTCTTTGCTCGTTCCAACAAGCCAGTGCCCGCTTTGTTCTGAACCGCTTTCTAGTTTTGAGGGAGATCTTTCATAGGAATTGCAGGGAATGCAGTTCTTGGTAGAGTTTTTTCAATGGCGTGGAATTTTTATTGGAAGGCTATCTCAAATGATGCCAACCACGGCAAAGTTGTTTCGATATCCTTGTTTGTTACGGTCCTCTTTCTCTGTATAATTGCTGGCCACTTGCTGAAGGAGAGCCGATGGGTGAACGATTCCATTGTTGCCATTTTGATTGTAAGTTCTTTCTGCTTTCTTTGTTTGTTAATGTAGCTTTTTGTAAAACGGGTCTAAACTGTGTCGAGTACATGAGAGTGGCAAATCACGATTAGCAGCTTGTGAAGCTACGTCTCAAAAGAGTGTGTGGTTTTAAGCTTGATTGCGCAAAGATGAGAGCTAGTGGAAAGAGCATGGGGTCATTAATTTTTGCCTTTCTACTGCTTGACATATTTTATAGCCAGGTGACTGGCAGCCCCAGTCAAGTCCAACTCTCTGTCCAAGATTGTGAATCATTAACTCTGATGGTCTTCTACACTCTGTTTCATGCTTTGATTTTTTCACTAAGAAGAGATAGGATCGAGCAATTAGTTAATGTCTATCCATCACATGTAGTGGTGAATAGATGCTTGAATTTGTTGAAATTGTTTTCATTTGAAAGCAAAAGAAATTGTGCAATGTTCTGAAGCTCTTCAAATGTAGGGTTGTGCTGCGGGAACTTTAATACTGTTTTGGAGCAAAGGAAGAAGCTCTCACATCCTCAGATTCAATGAAGAACTATTCTTCATCTATCTTCTTCCTCCTATAATATTCAATGCTGGGTCAGTAAGTCTAATCTGAATGACAACTTCTTTTTGCAAGATTTGGGATCAATAATGTTCCATTCAACTCTTCCAGGTTTCAGGTGAAAAAGAAGCAGTTTTTCCGTAACTTTCTATCAATAATGTTGTTTGGTGTTGTGGGGGTCTTTATATCCTCGGCTATAATTTCAGCAGGTATTATTTTAAAATATTTTGCCATTTTCTTCCTCATCTGGGGTTCACTGAGATGTTTGAGATTTATCAGGACCTCTCTAAAATAGTAAATAATTTCACTTTTATATCGAGTAAAATCACATGTAGTCAACTATTGTTAGAAGCAGTAGCTGAAGTTCCTTTTTAATTTTTATTTCCAATTTTAGTATTAAACTGTACTATTTTCTATTTATTCATTTCTGTGGTTCATTTGTTGAAAAAAATTCTGATATAATTTACTCATTTAGGCAGCTGGTGGGTGTTCCCCAAGATTGGATTTTCAGGACTTAGGCTCGGAGACTATCTAGGTTTGCTTCTTATCCTTAATACCTATTCTGTGAGGGTTATTGATCTTTATGTTCTTTGTTTGATGATGTATAGTTTATTAGTATGCACTTTTGGTGTAAATTTATGAACTTATTACTTCTTTCTTATTCCAGCACTTGGTTCAATCTTTTCATCAACTGATACTGTCTGTACACTACAGGTTGACTATACATTATTTGCTTTTTTCTAGTCTTTTTTTTTCTCTTAATTGTATTTGATATTGATGTCTTTCTTTTTACTTGGAGGTCTTGAACCAAGATGAAACTCCTTTACTCTACAGCTTGGTTTTTGGGGAAGGGGTCGTAAATGATGCAACATCTGTGGTTCTCTTTAATGCAATTCAGAAGCTGGGATTTTCAGGAGTTGATGGTTGGAGAGCACTGCGACTGTTTGGAGATTTTCTGTATCTATTTTCAACAAGCACTTTCCTTGGAGTGACTGTAAGTCTAATATTGTTTTTAGAACTGTTATTCTATTTTTCTTCACTCCCAGAAACTCTTACAACAAAGTTAAACGTGTAATAAAAAGTTACTCCATTTGTACATCATATGTTTGTAATTTGTTGTGTGTTCTTTCGGCGGGCGGTGGTCCCCTGGACATAGTTCTTTCAAGCAGTAGCTGTTTAGTCTAGGATCCATTGGATGGTTGATGCAAGGCCAGAAATTGGAACACATAGATTCCGCTCGTTCCCGTCCTTCGCTTCAGGGCCTGTCCCTCGGTGTGTTCAGTACTCCATACAGTCGGGCAGCGAAGCTTACACTTGTTCACTTATTATGACGGTTCATCAGGGCCTCTTTCCTTATATTCAACCACAGAGTAAATTTCAATCTTCTATGTGGTGGAAATTCACCAGTCTCTTGGTTATTCCAGTTTCACAAGGATGCATTTGATCAAATTATCAGCTATCTGGTTATAGCCTTCTCTCTTCACTTTGACAGTGAAATGGAACTGATATCTGTTTGCCCATGTTCTGTTTTTTTTTTTTTTTTTTTTGTTGTCTTCCTCTCAGGCTGGACTTTTGACAGCATATGTGATTAAAGCACTATACTTTGGTAGGTAAGACACCTTTGTACAATCTACATTGCATCATTAATTTGATCTTTTCTGCAAGCAAGCTTTCCATAAAATCGCATTCATGAACTCTACTTATGACAGGCATTCAACAGACCGTGAAATTGCTTTAATGATTTTAATGGCATATTTGTCCTACTTGTTGGCAGAGGTGAGTGGTAAACTTCTTTAAATTGTTTATTTGTTCTGTGCACTGTCAGAAAGATAAGTGATGTAGTTAAAATTGGACCTTCAACATTCACCATTTTGGTCCAGAGATACGCCAACTTGGTCAAGTTGTGGCTATCAAATGGTCCAATTAATATCTACTTGATCAGGGCCATTAACTTTCATATCTAGCTTGCGACAAGCTCTACAGATCAGATGAATTTGTTGTCGGCTCTTTTGAAGAAGGTGTACAGCACATATAATTTATTTTTTTATAATCAAAATTCAATTGTTTATAATCTAAAATAAGGTATAGACAGCAATTCTATGTGCTTCATCACGTCTCACTGTATTTATTTTTTGCAGCTGTTACACCTAAGTGGTATACTCACAGTGTTCTTATGTGGCATTGTCATGTCACATTATGCATGGCATAATGTAAGTGAGAACTCAAGAATCACAACCAGGCAAGTGTATTTACTTCAAAGCCCTTAGGCTTGAAGATGGTAGTTGATAGGGAACCATGTGGTTATGGATTGCTCCATTAAAGAAGGAAAAATCGGAACAATAAAATACCAAACTTGCCTTTTAAAACATGTACTTAATGTTTATGGTAATTGAAACTATATATACTCATATACCTATGTTTTTATGCACTCATACAGAGTCATAAATTTAAAGTAGGGCTAGATTCTTTTTTTTTTTTTTTGAAAGATGAGTATTGGTAGGAAAGTTATGTGCAAGTAGTTTGGTTTGGTTGCTCGATTCAAACATACGTCACCTAAATATCTATCCATCATGATTGTCAGTGGACTTGTTGTTTTTGTGCTAATTGGATCATGCATTTGTTATGAATAAGCATACATGTTGGTGTAATTTTTGTGCACGCGTCAGGTTTGGGGTGAGCTTTGAAAGCTGGAACCCGACCCCGAAACCATCCCCTCCAAAAGCCTAGGTTTAATTCTGTCCCTACCTTGTCCCTGCATCATCGTTTTGGCCATCACTCATTCCATACTAACCTTATAAAAACTTTCTAAATAAAAAACATGTATACTATATAAATACATAAAAAAAAATCATATGGAAAGGGCTTATTGTCATTTAATATTACTTTGCCAAGGTTTTATTTTCCTAATTGCCCTTGTTGAAGTTTATAATGTCCATCTTTTTTCCTATAGACAGATGTTTTTCCAAAATCAATAAAGGGTAGCATTGTAATAAGACCTACTGGATCAAATTGAGTAAGGGAAGGTCAGTGTCCAGAAACCGTGTCCCTGCTTTAAACTCTCATGAGTTTTTCTCCCATCATCCTGTCTTTGCCCAGTGAGGGACCGATCCCACCTGGGTTGAGTTGGGTTGGTTCCCTATATAAACTGACCTTTGTGCACCCTTGGGTTTAATTTGAGTAAAAAATACTCTTTTATTGCAATGAATAATAAATGCCTTTGATAGTACAAACTGGATATGATTCCCTAAAAAAACAATTCTGGGAAATTCACCCTTAAAAACTTGTGGGATTTTTTGCACACATGTGTGTATATATATATATATATAGTTAGATAAATATATAGATCGGTAGAGAGAGAGATGCAACCCAATTGTTTTATTATCTATTTTTTTGTTATTCTTGTCATTATCTCTGTTCTCTTCCTTGTCTAATTTACAGATGGCTGATGAGTTTTCCGGTAACAACAAATTTTCAGGCATGCGTTTGCATCATTATCATTCATTGCAGAAACCTTCATCTTTCTGTATGTAGGGATGGATGCCCTGGACACTGAAAGATGGAAAATGACAAAGTCAAGGTAAGAGATTCTTCTAATTGGATGCTAAATCCTGTTTGTTTTTTTTTCTTTAGGCTGCAAAGTTTGTGGATAGAAGGAAGCATGTCATAAAGCTTAGTACAATAATCTATGGTTCCAGAAGGTAATTCATGGATATAACTGGCAGACATTGTCCTCCTTTAAACATGTCAAACCTACACTATCAGAATCATGAAAATAAGAAATGTTGCTGAGGAAAAAAAATTCAACTGAAGATGCTAAGAAGACAAGGGGGCTCGGAGGGTGAAACAGAGTTAACATAGGAAAGCAAACAAGAAACAGAAAACAAAGCAAAATACAGTCAGCCAATACAGTCTTTGAGAGGTGAGAGGAATGGATTTTTCAAAGGGTGTTGTAGGAGAACCCTGTTAACTGTTCAGAGAAGGAACTGCAGTAGAGTCTGAGTCTCATTAGATACAAAAGCAGTTCCAGTTTTGACTTTGTACTTCTAAGCTCCGGATATATCTCCAGGGTGCTCTAACATTAAGGGTCTGTTTGGAACCCCTAGAAAAGAAGATAATAGAAAAGAAAATAAGAATTTGACCATTATTTTTCCCAAAAATAGTTAGTGAAAATGAGATAATGATCAAATTCTCCTTCTCACTAACTATTCATGGAATAATAATGGTCAAATTCTCCTTTTCACTAACTATTCTTGGGAATAATAATGATCAAATTCTCATTTTCATGGGTTCCAAACAGATCCTAAGTAAATAAATAAATAACCCAATGCCTTTATGATCTAGATATGACAGTCCTTTTAGTTTTTTTATCCTTTATTTTCTTCTATGGCTCTACACCTGTAGTATTCATCAGTTGGACTTTTTATTTTTTGACCCTCTATGATGAAATGGAAATGCAGTATGGTAAAGGGGAATAGCTTGTCATTATGTAAGCATTGACCCCCATAATGTTGTAAAAGCTTGTGCTCTAGCTTAACTCATTAGTCCATTGTTGAATTTACATAACACTTAATTGTCAATATTCATGAGCAAGGGTTCTATTGGATTAGTTTGATTCATTCCATTGATAAGCTCATGAATATTGACAACCGAGTGTTATGTAAATTCAACAATGGACTACTGTGTGCTAATATGTCTTATTGGGCTCAGTATAGCTATTGCCAAGGGCTGTCTTTCTCGAAAGGAAAGGGTTCTATTGGATTGGTTTGATTCATTCCATTGATAAGCTTGTGACTTTCAGTAAAATTTTATTTGACATCTTGACATATGTCACAGTTAAGTCTCCTTTTTCTTCTACAATTTACTGAGCTACAATTTTCACGCAGCATGGCTACGTCAGTAGGAATCTGTGGCAGCATCATCGTACTGGTTTTACTTGGACGTGCAGCATTTATATTTCCACTCTCTTTTTTGTCCAATTATATGAATCCAACTGGCGATAGAAAACCGATAACCTTCAAACACCAGGTGATGGTTTCATAGTACCTTCTGCAATAATAAGCAATTAATGTATGCCTTTTGTCTAATACTTCTGGATGGACAGATAATTATATGGTGGGCAGGTCTTACGAGAGGAGCTGTTTCTATTGCTCTTGCTTACAAGCAGGTAGAAATTTTGAGTTTGTTGCAACAAAATGATCAAATGCAAAATAACAGAAAAAGTCATTCTGTGGTCTTATTTTCATTATGTTGTCTTTACACTTCTACTTTTGCAGTTCACTGATTCTGGTGTCGCTTGGGACCCAATCCATGCAACCATGGTTACCAGCACTGTCATTGTTGTACTTCTCACCACACTGGTAGGCCATTGATCTATTGAAATATAATTCTCAGTCAAAGATACTTAAACTTTTGTTTAGAAAGTAATGGGTTTAAGCAATTTTTTTTAACATACTTTTCCAACTGCAAGTGCATGAGTACTCTTGGGGCCTTTGGACTATAATTATTATGTACTCACATTTTCTCCTTGGGAAAATTTTCTGTTTCATCATGTATATATATGTAGATGATTAGGTTTTTGAAAATCAAGCAAGAAACACAACCAGAGAATTAACTGCGAGATACATCTGAAAAATGTGGGTATGAACAATGAAACAGAGAATTGTGGGAGAGGTTGTCCTTGTGCTTCACCGAGGAGGTGTTGGCGAGACATACGCTCCATAGCCAGCATACCAGCAACGGAGTTTACCTAAAGAGGAGTCTCAATCCAGAAAGTACAGGGAAAACACCAAAGTCACTAGCCTTGTCAAATAAATGAAGACGTCTCCAAGGAGGCTCACTAGAAGATATAGGTGCTTATTGTCAAACGCCTAAACTCTAGACTTCCCAGGACACCCATCCTAGTACTACTCTGGCCCAAGCTCGCTTAACTTCAGAGTTCTGAGTCAGACGCCTAGCTAATACAACCCAAAAGACCGGTCTGTTAGATGCGGAAAGTACAACACTTAACCAGAGTGGACGGAACCACTCTGACACCCACTGTTCCCGGGTTTGGGACTGTTGCACTCCGGGATTCAAACGCGGAATGTGGTGCCTAGCTTTGATATCATGTCAAACGCTAGCCAATAGGACTTCCCAGGTGGTCAGCCATCCTAGTTCAACTCTCGCCCAAGCTCGCTTAACGTCAGAGTTCTGAGTCAGAAGCCTAGCCAATACAACCTAAAAGACCGGTTTGTTAGATGCGGAAAACACAACACTTAACCAGAGTGGACGGAACCACTCTGACACTTATGATTGGTGTGCTTATCTGTTGTGTGGTTGAAATGTGAAATCTTCCCATCGGAGAGACATATAAAAGTGTAAGCAAGTGACCCTTGCAAAGTGGTCATGCTTTTGGCAAGGAAAGGCTGTCTTCGTCTCAATTTGAATGAGAGAAGTAGTGTGTGGTTGAGGAGAAAAAGGTTAGTAAGCTTTACTATGGTTTCTGAGCTGCAAGCCCCTATTTAGGCAGGTGGTGCTAAAAATCCCAGTGTGTACAAATCCCCATGTGGGTCCAGGCAGGATTATCTCATTTGGTGCTAGAAAATCCCTTTATGGTCTAGGTTTGTTTTTCGGATCTAACACGATGCATGTTCAAAGGAGAGGGACTTCCAAATTTGGATATTCTCCTTATCTTCCAAAAAGAAAAAGAATTCAGATGTTGGTTATTTGTTGCATAATAATTCAAAAAGTCTTGGTTTCTCTTACCTTGAACTCGGTGACTAAAAATCTGATATTGATAATGAGAATAAATATTAGCAATATTTGTATTTTTTGTAACATTGGACTAATGATAAGTTTTTCAATCTGACAGGTTTTTGGTTTTCTAACAAAGCCACTCATAAGCATGCTGATTCCTCATCATGCACAGGACGAGTTTAACCAGACGGATCCAAATTCCCCCAAAGAGGATCTCGCCCTACCCTTTTTATCTTTAGATGAGTCTGCAGCAGATAATATCCTGCGAGCAAAGAGCAGCATATCTATGCTGCTAAAGAGGCCAGCAAAAACCATTCACTTCTATTGGAGGAAATTTGATGATAATTACATGAGGCCTGTCTTTGGAGGACCCAACAGCAGACAAGGGCGGAACTGATACCAACATTGAGAGCTTGTTTTTTGAGCTCGGGAGAGACAATGGATAATATTTTGAAGTTAGGGAGATTAGTTTGTTGAGAGTATATGAATTGCCAGTACAGAGAAATGCAAGCCTGCTGTAGAAACTTGTAACCAGCTGATCGTAAGTAACAGCGAAAAGACTGTCAATGTTTATGTGTTTGTAAATGATCAGTTTCTGTTACTTTGAAGGGAATGGTTACACGGGTTGTTGTAATGCCCAACTGATGAGTTTGTTGCTCTTGGACTGAAATACCTGGATTAAGAAAAATTTACATTGCCAGTACAGAGAAGAGCAAGCCTGCTGTAGAAACTAGTAACCAGCTGATCTTAAGTAACAGCGAAAAGACAGTCAATGTTTATGTGTTTGTAAACGATCAGTTTCTGTAACGATGAAGGGAATAGTTTTACAAGGGCTGTTATAATGGCCAACTGATGAGATTGTTCTCTTGGACTGAAATACCAGGATTATCAAAATTAAAATTCGTTTTCTCTATTGTCATGGCAAATTCACTCTTCAGTGGGTAATGACACTGATCAGTGCAGCTACGTTTTGGTCGAGAAGGATCGACTTGATCATCAGACCTGTTCCAGAATGAAAGCATTTTTATCAGTTTTTCGTTGCAGGAGATGCAGGATATCAGTTTGTACTTATAAATACATATAGGATTATTTCTTAATAGGCCATAGAACTATATGGGATAGAACATTTTCAAGAGTTCAATTAGCACAAGATGATGCGTTACAAGACGGATGAAAATACTGATAATATGGATTTAGCTTTGGGGAATGGGGATTAATTCGAAGATTCCCTTTATTAAAGCACAGACCGTGAGCAAGAGCTGAAATCTTCACAGGCATTGAAAGCTTAAGAGAGGAAAACAGCTTACTTGATCTGAGAGGTTTGTTCATATACGACCATGGAAGCTTGGGCCATTCCAATAGAATGACAGTTCGTGAGAGACTTGAGGAGACGGGACGAAAGAGAGATGATTCATTGGAAGATCCAAGCGATAAGTATGGACAAATGCAAGAGAACAAACTAGTAATGAGGTTAAGCCAAAGAGAATCGAAAAGAAGACAAGCCCCCACTGACCTGCTTCCGCAGCTCTAGACTTCTCTAGGTCTGTCATTTGTCAACTTACGCTGTCCTCTTGATAGCAACGGATCCATCTGCTTCCTTCTTCACCCTCCCTGACAGGATTCTCTGTCTGTTTTGAAAATAACCCCCATTAGAGGGGCAACATCCTTTTCTGGGCTCAGAAACTCTCATCGCTGTCGTCCGGAGATGGGAAAAGCAGGAGATGCATTATTCGTACGGGAATAAGATCAGACACCACGGACAAACCCATCGAATGCAACAATGGCTACGGAACAAATTCCTAATAAGAGCCTCCTTTCCAAACATCCCATAAATACTTAAAGGAGTCTGCTCGTGCGCCTTCATCTCCTCTTTCTGGCCGATTCTTTCTTCTTCCTGAACCAGTCCGGAAGGGAGGCTTGTGCTTTGTTTCTTACGGTATTGGCTTCACTTTACCAAGATAGAATATCTCAATTAGATAAAATGGAAAACGGTAGAAAAGCAACGGAGTTTAAATCCACATCTCCCCGAATATCTTCTAGGCTGAATGTTATATGCATGAGCCCACAAGACGACATCGATTAGCTAATTTCTCCACGCTCACCACGCTGGAGTTAACCGAAACTATCGCTATTAATGTCTGAAGGCTCATTAGCGATACAACGGTGATGGCAAATTCCAGTGAAGACAGCGGTGAGCAAGTTCCGACAACAAAGATACACGAGAACCAAGTTATACCATAGTGCCAACAAAATCAATTTACCGGTTTGTATTCAAATAACAGGCTGTGGAAGCGATCAAATACAGAGGTGACAAGTTTGTAGTTCCAGCAATGGCGAAGCAGACGCTGCCAACGAATCTTTCTCGAGAGATCATAGAGAAACATAGCAAGGAACTTTCGATGGCAACAATGGCAAAACATTTTGTTAAACGGAGACATTGTTTCAAAAAATAATTTTTCGATTTGTATTATTCTCCGTTTCGGAGTCTATTTATAATATATTACATACTAATTTTAAGATCAATTTAGATCATAAAATCAAGGAACAAAATTACAGAATCAAAGAAACAATACGTTTCCTACAATCACGCTAATTTTACAGTTCATTACAGGTTTGCAAATACTCCCCCTCAAGTTGGTGTATAGATATCGGTCATGCCCTACTTGTCAATTATACCATGAAATGCCTTCCTTGATACTGCCTTCGTGAGCATATTAGCCAGCTGACTCTCAGATTGAATAAAGGGAAATTGTATAATCTTTGCATCAAGGTTCTCTTTGATGAAATAACGATCAACTTCAACATGTTTAATGCAATCATGTTTAAATGGATTTTGTGCAATTGTGATGGCTGCCTTGTTATCATAGTGGAGATTCATAGGTTTGGAGTATTCAATCCCTAAATCCCTCAATATATTCCTTATCCATAACAACTCACATACACCATGAGTCATGCCTCAAAATTCAGCTTCAACGATTGATCTTGATACTACCTTATGTTTTTTGCTTTTCCAAGTGACAAAATTCTCTTCCACAAAAGTAAAGTAATCCGACGTGGATCTTCTGGTTGTCTGATCACCCAATCAAAATCTGTATATCTTTCAATATTAGATGTACCATTTTTTGAGAATAACAAACCTTTCCTGGAGCACTCTTTAGGTATTTTAAGATCCGATAGACTGCTTCCATATGTTCTTCACTTGGTGCATGCATGAACTGACTTACAACGGTCACTGCATATGCTACATCAGACCTTGTATTTAATAGATAGATTAATCTTCCAACTAATCGCTGATAATGCCCTTTGTCTACAGGGGTTTGATCTGGGAGAATTCCGAGCTTATGATTAATTTCCATGGGCATCTCTATTGGTTTATAATTAAGCATTCCGGTTTCGGCTAGAAGATCCAACACATATTTTCGTTGTGAAAGGAAGATTCAATGTTTCGATCTCGCAACCTCGATTCCCAAAAAATATTTTAGTTGTCCAAGACCCTTCATTTCGAATTTCGTGGCTAAATACTCTTATAAAGCTTGCATTTCACATGGGTCATCTCCTGTCACGACCATATCATCAACATATATAATTAAAATTATTACTTTTCCTTCTTTGTGATTTATAAACAAAGTATGATCTGAGTTACTTTGCTTATAGCCAAACTCCTTCATTGTAGCCGAGAATCTCCCAAACCATACTCTAGGTGACTATTTCAGCCTGTACAATGACTTCTTCAATTTACGGACTTTACCTTAACATAAAGAACCACTTTTAACTCCAGGTGGTAGCTCCATGTAGACTTCTTCTTCTAAGTCTCCATTGAGAAATGCATTTTTAACATCAAATTGTTGCAATGGCCAGTTTCGATTTGCTGCTATAGATATAAGAATACGAATTGTATTGATCTTAGCTATTGGTGCAAAAGTATCCTGATAGTATATCCCATACCTTTGCGTATATCCCGTTGCAACTAGTCGAGCTTTATATCTGTCAATACTTCCATCCGGTTTGAGTTTCACTGTGAACACTCATCGACATCCAATTGTCTTCACTCCTTTAGGTTGTGAAACAAGTTCCCACTTGGCATTCTTTTGTAGAGCCTCCATCTCTTTGTTTATCGCCTTTTTCCATTTTGGATCAGCTAATGCATCCTGCACATTACTAGGAATAGAAACCCTGGATAATTGATCAACAGTAAATGCATACGATTTAGTCCACCTATGGGAGGACACATAGTTGTTGATTGAGTATTTGGTCTTGGCTTCAGGATCAAGTTCATACTATTTCTTTGGAACTCCCCTAGTCGATCTTTGTGGATATTTAGGAGTTATATTTTCTATAAGAACACATGTTTCAATAAATTCATCAAACACATAATTCATATTTACCTGAGGAGGAACATTCTGGGTTGATTATTCAGTTGATTGTGCATACGGAGGCAACTTTGAGGATTCTTCAAGAGCAATTAATGATTCACTCTCGACTTCATGGTTGGGAGCACAGTCCTCCTGCACATTATGACAACGTGGTTGGTTAAAAAAATTCATTCACCGCTTCTAACTCAACACCTCCACTATTCTCTTGTTGATTAAACAATTCATTCACCGCTTCTAACTCAATAAACACAACCCCTCCGCTATTCTCTTCACTTGAGCTCTCCCCCTGAAGAGAATTCCGAGAGACTCCCCCTGAGTAAAAAGGTTTTAATTCATAGAAAGAGACAATTAGAGTTACATGGAGCTTTCGAGTGTGTGGATCATAACACCAATATCCTTTTTGAAAATCAAAATAGCCAACAAAAAGACATCTTTTGGCACATGAATCAAGTTTATTTCACAAGACTTTTAGGATATGAACATATACAGTACACTCAAAAACATGGGGTTCAAGATTCCGAAGAAGGGGAATGGAAATGAGGAAGTGCAATTTTTGTTGAGGAATTTGAAAGTCTATAACTCGAGAAGGTGTTCAATTGATAAGGTAGGCAACAGACTTGACAACTTCGCCCCAATAAAACCAAGGCATGTTCATGCCAAAGAGAGAGGCATGCACTACTACCAAACGTTGTCTATTCTTCCTCTCTATCAATCCATTTTGTTGGGGAGTATAGGTGCATGAGGTCTGATGACGAATTCCATGATTGTCCAGAAAATTACCAAGAGAAGCATCGACAAACTCAGTAACACTGTCAGATTGCTCTTAGCCAGTTCACAAGTGTCACAATGAAAATCCAAATTATCCAAACCTGAAAAAAGTTCTGGTCGCAATTTCTTAAGATAACCTAAGGAAAGATGATCGAGTCTTTGGTGCCATAACCATATAGTTGCTTGAGCACTATCTTCACTACTAACTTGATTTGCCTGACTGATTTTTTATCCCCCATTCTATGTTAACTTCAAATAGTAGAGTTTTCCCCGTCTAACACCATAACCAAGAATCCTTTGGATTAGAATGTCTTGAAAGACACAAAATGAAGGCCAGAAAGTTATAGTACAAGCAAGAGTTGAAGTAATTTGGCTAACAGACAACAAATTATATTCAAGAGATGGAACAACAAGGACAATATCTCATGTAAGATTATTTGACAAGACAACTGATCCTTCCCCAGTAATAAGAGAGGTACTACCATTGGCGGTGGAAATAACGGATCGAGGAGAAGGTAGGACAAATTTTAACTGACTGGAATCCCTTGTCATGTGATTGGATGCACCTGTATATATAATCCAAGTTCTATTATTAGAATATGCAGAGAATATTGATGCTTTACCGATAGTACCTGGATGGGTAACATTCGCCATTGGCAGCAGCTTTTCGCCAACAATCTTTTTTCGATGATTTTTTACGAAATCCAACCACTCTGGATAAACAATAATCATGTAATAACACTGTTGAGAATAACCTTTTTCCCCGCAGTGAGAGCATACCTGATTATTAGCTTTTCCAGAGTTTGGACGATAGCTCCCCATTGTCTGTCTCTGGGTTGATTCGGATTTTGGGTCCAGTTCAGTTTGGTAGTCAAGTTCGGCCTGGTTCGTTCTGATCCGGTTCGGTTCGGGTCCGATTTGGATCTGCTAGGTTGATCCGCAAACAAATAAAGGAACGGTGTTCCTAAGTTAACAAAAAAAAAATTAAACGGAGGATCACCTTCGCCTTCTCCGTCAACGAAGCAGCGGTTTGTCGGTGATCAAGAGTCCTGCTGGATTTCGGCGGCGGTTCATCGGCTTTTGGGAGTCTCGCTGGATTTCAGGTGGTGGTGGCTCGGTTTTACGGCGACGAACAAAGGACTTCTTTGGCTACGACAAGGCATCTTCGGTGACGATAGAGCGTCTTCGGCGATGACAGAGTGTCTTCGGCGATGGTGACGGTGCATCGACAACTTAGACAGCGGCGTTTTTCAACTATGGGACAGAGCCGCGGAAACCTTCGGGCCACTGAGTCACAAAAAAAAGAGTTCGTCGGCTTTCTTCGGACATGGTAGTGATCGACAACGATAACAGGTTGTTGGCTCTGGTCATCTGCGGTCGTCGGCGACGAGATTTTGGCTATGAGACCGCCGGGCTACTGAGTTCCAGAAAACAGAGTTCTGCAACTTCCTTCGGCCATGATTTTTTTTTTTTTTTTTGCTACCTCCTTCGGTGACGGGAAGGAGAAGAGAATTCTCCTGCTATGATACCATGTTAAACCGAGACACTGTTTCAAAAAATAATTTTTCGACGACTTGTATTATTTTCCATTTTGGAGGCTATTTATAATACATTATATGCTGATTTTAGGATCAATTTAGATCCTAAAATCAAGGAACAAAATTACAAATGCAAGGAAACAAAAACTACTAATTTTACAGTTCATTACAGGTTTGCAGACACATTCAAAGGAATCCATTTCTATTGGAGTGGAGTTCGTGATGGACAAAATGAATGAAAAGCTCCATGACCATGATTCTTCCTCTTCCTCTTCCTCATGGAGGAACAAGAAAATTTCCACTGGCGTGCTTGGTGGAGCCACCGTGATCTGGGTTCTCTTTGAGATGCTTGAGAACCACCTACTTATGGACTTGCTGGTACTGATTGAGTCAGGCCGAGTTAAGAAGAGCTATAAACCGGCGTTTCTATAGAGATCAACTTGGAAGAAAAAAAAACTTCACCTCCTGCTTCTCTTACAACAACGTCTAAACTAATAAAAAAAGATTTAAGAACCCACAATATGGGTAGAGCAACTCAGAATGAACAGTAGAGACAACAAGATAGGAACCGACTCGAGAGACAAATCTTCCCAACTGAAAAACCAGCATTAACTCAGATGAATAACAGTAATAATCTGAGTAGATAGCAAGATTGGAATTCTAACGAAGCGGAGAAAAAAGAAAATTCATGGATCAACTATCTGAAAAAAAAATTCACGTTGAGAAAATGAAGAATGAAAAAATAAGGAGACGACATGGAGGCACACACCCAATATAAAAAACTGGGAATTCTAAAAAATCATAGCTACGAATCCTGAAAATCAAAGTTCATGGATAAAAGGAGAGACAACATACTGGGAGAAAACAGGAGGAAGAAAGAAGTTATGGATCTGTATCCTAACCCTGCCCCTGAGGCTCAATTTATAGATTGATAAAGTCACAATATTACTTAAACTAATTACATCAATGTCATCTTTATGAGAAACTCCTTATTTATCATAATGCCATCATTGTGTGGGCCTATGGGTCTTCTCCTTTGTTTGTGGGCCTTGAGCCCATCTTCCACCTCTCTTGGATGCGTGGGCCTTCCTTGGTCTTATGGGCTTGAACCCATCATTCACACACTTGATCTTGTGGGTCTTCCTTGGTCGTATAGGTTTGGGCCCATCTTCCAACACCCTCACACTACAAACTTTTATCTTGAAAACTTTTACCAAAAGTGTTTTACAAAGAAAGAGAGAGAGTCTTACTTTTAAAAAACCTTCAATCTCTTTCAATCATCCTTGCATTCATCATAGTACAAACTCTTTGATCTATTCACAACATGCTACAGACGTGGAGGCGGCTTGAATCTCTCAAGGAGAAGCTTCTCTTCAAGTATGAGTGTATTTTCCCTTTTTTTATGAAATTGTGAAAATTTCATCTAGAACCTGTTAATCAAGATAAAAATGCCTAGCAAGAGCTAGAATCTAGGATCAATCTTATGGGGAGATTGGCTTGTCTAAAATCGTGTATTGAGTTACACATGGCTAAAGAATGGAATCTCTTTTGTAATTTTCCAGCTATTAGAGCGTAATAGTAGAATTTTCCTAAGCATGGGTTCTTGGGTGGTGACTACCACTAGGGGAACATCAATAACAAAAAAAAAAAAAAAGAAGGTTGTCCCTATGGTGTGTGCATATTGTGCTATTTATGTTGAATTGCTTTTGTGCATGATATTTTAATTACACACACAAGTTGTTTTTAATTTGAATATCTCAATTCCCCTCCTCCACCCCCCCCCCCCCCCCTAAGAAGCCTCATGGGCCAATAATTAGTATCAATGTAGGCCAAGAACTTAATTGAACTCAAAATCTCCTTAATTTTGAAAACGATAAATGACATCTCAAGGTAAATTGCTCCTTCCTGAAGGACAATCTGCCAACCGTCCACCTTTATTCAATGAAACATTTGGCATATAACCAAGAATGACCCCTTTGAGCCCAAAAAGGTTGAAAATGGTATCTCGGTTGCAAAGGAATTTAGTGAGCTAACTAGGGAAGACAAGGAACAACTCAATACAAACTCCAAGGCTATAAACTTCTTGTTATGTGCCTTAGGACCAAACAACTTCAATAGGGTCTCCACACATAAGACAACTAAGGAAATTGAGAAAAAACATGATGCCACACATGAAGGAACTACTAGAGTAAAAGACTCTAGAATCAGTCTTTTGATAGCACAATATGATGAATTCAAAATAAAATCAGGTGAGTCAATTGCTGAGATGAACTCAAGGTTTGCTATATAATAAATGAGTTGAATATCTTAGAAGAAGAGATTTCCTTATATAGGCAGAACGATAAACTTCTCAAGGCACTTCCAAGGTCATGGGACATGAGGGATACAACCATTCATGAGAATGCTAACTTTAGAACTATGAGTTCGGAAGAGCAAAACATGTCCTAAAAGTAGTCCTAGTGATGAGAGTTTAGATGAAGTAAGTTTCATCACTAGACATCTTCAAAAAGTTTATAAGAAGAAGAACAACTTCAAAAAAGGCCTATTTAGAATTCAAAATGACAAATCTCAAAAGAAAACTGATGTTTGTTTTGAGTGCGGTAAACCAGAACATAGAAGGAACAAATATCCTAAGTTAGAAGAAAGAGCCTCACCCTCAAGAAAAGATCCCAAGAAAAAGAAAAAAAAGTTTTGATCTTAGCTTGGAAAGCAATGGAAAAAGAGTCTAGCCACTCGAAAGAAAAAGAAAGTGACATTGGACTCATGCTTTTGAAGACAATGATAATGAGTCTGCAACTTCTGAAGAGGTAAGTGACTAGGACTATGAACATGAAGTTGAATTACTTTTTGAAAAATCCATTCATAGTCAAAATGACAAAGAAAAATACAATGCTCAACTATACAAGATTGGAAAGCTCAAGGAAGAGCTAATTGTCTTGAAGGAGGAAAAGGAAAGCCACATAACTAGTGCCTCGAGACAGAGTGGATCGATAGACAAGCTATCATGTGATAGACTTGCTTTTTTGAACAAGAGCTTTGATTTTGCCAATTGAAAAATTGACAAAAAAAGCACAAGTGTAGTTGCCAGTTATTTCGAAATATGTTTGTCTCTTGGTTTTCCAAGAAAAAATATTTTGTTGCACTATCCACTACCGAAGGTGAATACATAGCATGTGGAAGTTGTTGTGCCCAACTTCGTTGGATGAAATAGCAGTTAGACAATTACGGCTTCGAACAAAAACAAAACTAGTCCCTTGTGGACAACATGAGCGCCACAAGTCCAAGTAAGAAACCGGTTCACCACTCTCGATCAAAACACATAGAATTTAGACATCATTATATTATCCCCACTGAAAATCAATTAGCGGATATTTTTACCAAGCCAATTGGATTTGACCATTTCTCTAAACTTCGAGGAGAACTAGGCATGAACAACCCACCTTGATTCACTTAGGCTGAAAATTTTGAGCTTAAAGAACACATCCCATTATTGTAATGCCAATGAAGTGAAGTGAAAATCAAAAGATTACATTTCAATGACTCTGCTATGGTCATTGATCGACCAATGCTTATTGGTTGATCGATCAACTTAAGTGATTGATTGATCAATCAAAATAGAACGATCAACCATTCATGGTGCAAATAGAGAAGATAAAGAGTCAAATTCAAATTTTAAACTCATCCTTCATCTCAAATCATTTCAAAACTCCTTCGAATGATTTTCCAGAGCTCTAGTGACCCCTCCCTTTTTTTCTTTTCCCTCTCCCTTTTCTTCTGCTCCCCCTCTCCTCTCCTTTCCTTTTTCTCAAGAACAAATTATACTTGATTCATTGTCTAATTTTTATGAGCTTTAGATGGTTGGAAGGAGGAAAGGTAAAGACATTATAGACAAAACTTCAAAGAGAACGTATAACTCATGGACGTATGAGGAAGGTAGTAAAATGCTTGATTTGCTCATTGAGCAAGTCAATTTGGGTAACAAATTACCCAATGGAATTTGGAAACATGAAGTTTTCAATGATTGTGTGAATATGTTTAATTTGGACACAATAAACCAAAAGATGAATGAATAGATGAAAAACCGCAGGTGGACTTGGAAAAAAACCTATCATATCGTGGCAACTTGCCTCAACACTAGTGGCTTTGGGTAGAATCCAACAACGCAGAAAGTCACTGCAAGTAAGACAGTGTGGCAAGATTACATAAAGGTT
Source organism: Aristolochia californica (assembly GCF_029961685.1). Taxonomy (NCBI): domain Eukaryota; kingdom Viridiplantae; phylum Streptophyta; class Magnoliopsida; order Piperales; family Aristolochiaceae; genus Aristolochia; species Aristolochia californica. The sequence continues at coordinate 2,968,130 of NW_027181771.1, forward strand.
TGTAAATGTAACATAGAATGTTATGTTTCTTGCATTATTAATCAGGATTTTAAGTTTTTTAAGCAATAAATTTTTATGTAGGAGCAAAGAGAAGCCGATAAGTATAGGCGGGAAGGTTGTCCACTCTATGACAAATTAGCTATAGTTGTTGGAAATTCTATTGCCATGGGGACAACAAGTCAAACAAGCATTGAGTAAGAAGAAAACCTTCCTAATATTGCAGAAAGGGTCAATGGTTGATGACATAGATGAAGATAATGCAATTAGGGAGATCCCAATGCCTAATGGTATAGAGTCTCCAAATGAGGCTCCTCCGAGAAGCAAATCACCCAAAATTGTTGGGAATAGAATTTCTGCTACTCAGTGTAGGAAGAGATCCCAACCATTTGCTGACAATGCTAAAATGGTCGTTGATGTCATTAACAATATGTCATCATCCCTTTCGTGGATCATTAGTCCCATACATACCGATACAAAACTTCCATGGTTCGAAGTTGTGGAGGCAATACCTAACTTGCTCAGAGAAGTCCAATTTCATGCCCCACAGTTGCTTGACACCAAAGATAAGAAGAATATGTTTGTCAAGATGACACAAGAAGATCAGTATGATTGGCTGATATGTAACTTCAATGAAATGTAATAAACTTACACATAGTTGTTAACAGTTTTAACCTAAATTTACAAGACACGTTTGATTTTGTATGAATGACGTTGATTAATAAGTATTTGTGGTAAACAGTGAATGTGTTTGTGTTTAATATGTGGAGTGGTTAACCGTTGACGTGAATGTGGGTAGAAATTGAATATGTTTTTTGTATGAAAAAATAGTTAAAAATTATTTATTGATATGATTTAATGTTTGTGTTCAATACGTAGATGTTGAGACTTCTTTAATGGTACAGGTTGTGTTAACTTGTTCAGACATAGATGATCATTAGTGTTTGAACCATATTTTCATTATTGAATGTCTAGTATTTCAGGTACCCATGGATAATCTACCAGATATGAAAAAAAATGTATTTGTATTACAACTTACACTGTTGTACTTGCCCTTGTGAGTATATACTTAAATGATCATAATAGGTGAGTACAACGTTCTTATGGTACGGGTGGTACATTTGGGGTTTTAAAAGCTCGTTTCAAAATATTAAAAGATGTTCCTCCTTTTGATTTTGATGTCCAGGTAAAAATTGTGATTGCTTGCTTTATATTGCATAATTATATATGCATGGAGGATTACATAAATTTATTTGAAGATGAAGAACATGATTCAAGTGATGATTCTGGTGGAGAACATTGTCAAGATAACAATGCAAATGAAGATGGAGATAGTGATTGTAGTGATGATTTTGAGGATGATGTAAACACTCAGAGGGAGTCTACAGTACAATTTGCAAGAGCATCGTATCTTCGAGATGTATTAACAATTCAGATGTGGCAAAATTATTGACTATTATTTTTTAATAAAATTAAATATTTTTGGTTGTATTTTGTATGTACAATTGTAGGTTTTTTATATTAAATATTAGATTGAGTTATATTTTTTTTTATTATTATTATTACGTTGTTTACATAGTACATTAGATAATGAATAGTTTAAGAGTGAGAAGTTAAACAATTTTAAAATAATAATTGGATTAATTTTTTTATATTATAAGAGTAAGCATTTGTGTAATTATTTTACTTTTTTATATATTTAGTTAATAAATTAATATTATTTTAATATTACTAATAGACCAACTTTATATAATAAAATATCCTTTTTATATAACTATTTCATATTTAGATATTAAAAAATTATAATTTGATTAAAATTATAAAATTAAGCATTTTTAGTTATTATATTTAATTAATTAAATAATATTAATTTAATTTTCTAAAAGTTAGATTTATCAAAATATTTTATTAATAAATAATCTCTCTATACTTCACACCGCACTTTCCATTATATACGCTAATACAAATAAGTATTTTACACTATACTTTACATAGAGTATACTAACACAAACAAATGTTTTACACTGCACTTTCTATTACGTAAATTAACACAAACAAGTGATTCACTTTTATTTTCACTAAGTAATTCACTTTCACTTTCACTTTTACTTTCCCCAGCACATACCCCCCCTAGATGCAATATCTGTCTTGATTGAGATCCTCCAAATAATCACTTAAAAGGAAAATTTCAAGCTTATTCTTGTATTTGTTCATTACAAGAGCATTCGGTTGTGAGTTTTCCCAGCAGAAATGAAAGCAGTTTCTCATGTTCGAAAAAACCAGGGCAGAAAATTGGCCAGGTCACACCATAACAAGTGAATAAAAAGAAAAGTGGACTATGACGTGGCCATCTTTTTTGTGATGTGATGGAGGCACCAAGAGTCAAAGTGTAAATGCATGGATTGGGTCCTCCAGTGTCACGTCCTTGAAAGTCCCATCTCTCCTCTTAAACGTTAATGGCTCCATTATCCCCTCGCAGTTTGCGTTGGCGTCTCTGCAGTTTCTGTCAAACCAGAAGATAAGTAGGGTGAGAAGGTGGAACTAAACATGGTAAAACGAAGGATGCTTGTTGCCATTTACAACTCTCTGCATTTGCATTCAGAACCGTACCATCGGACGGTTTGATCATTTCTCTGGTTTTTATTATTCCCAAAATCGATCGTGATATCTGCTCTTTTTAAGTAAATAATGGCAGTCTCTACAGTTACCTTTCATGTTCCTGAGTAGTGAGTACGAGTCGCCTCGATATATACCATACTATTATTGGTTTGACAGCATCTGTTTCATTTCTTTGGAGTTGGGTGTCTGGTTTACACAGGGTTACCCACCGAAAACTGAAAGCTCGTAGTTACAGTTCTTCCTTCGAACGTTTATCACTGGATCAAAGTAAAGTTGACGGGAGATGAATGGAGTCGACGGGCAAGATGAATGTAGTTCTTCGTCTCGTGGAGCCGCAGGCCCCAAGAGTTGAGCTTCTCTTGTCACATTGAAAGATACGTGAAATGTGATGAAGCGGCCACGGCCTGAGTGACGACAGATGAGCAGACTGAGCAGAGAGGTACGAAAGGTGAGGGTGGAAGAGATGAAAGGAGAGTGAGACAGCATTTTCCTCGTAAATCCTTGGCTTTCCGATGCATGGTAAAAAGAGGTAACTTTTCAAAAATAGTGGGCAATAAACAGAGAAAAAAATAGAAATGAAAAAGGTTAGGGTTGTGTTCCCGACAAAGGGCCTTGGGATGCCCCAGTGTGCCCTGCAGACTCCAATAACCAATGTGTCTCTTCTTCTCTCTCCTTTCCCAATTATTTGTGCTCGGGTCGGACACCCTTGCCCATTCCCATTTTCTTTATTCTCAGTCCCACTCCACTCTCCGTTCTCTACTCTTTTTTTTTTTTTTTTAATCTTCACCTGATTAGTACAGAAAGAAAACCTAACAAACGCAGTTAAGAACAAACAGAGAGAGAATTTGGCATTCTCCGGCGATTACCTTTTACTTCCCTCGTCTATTTTTATAGTAACTTACCTTTCTCGTCTACATTATTGATTGTTGCAGGTATAGGGCTCGTATAAATCTGAGTAGTTCTTCAGGATCAGTCACAGAGAGAGAGAGAGAGAGAGAGAGAGAAAAGGAGACTCTGATTTTCCATTATCGGAGTTGCACTAAGAAAGAAAAAGCTATCCTAAGAAGGGAGCCCAGAACGAAAAGCAAACAAAGAGTTGAGGAGTCATCTTATACTTCTCACGTCTTTTGAAGCAAAGTCCTTCTCTCTCAAGTGCTTACGCCTTTTCATAGAGAGACATATATGAAGTTGTCTCAGATTAGGATTTTCAACAGGCGTCTGCTTGCCAAAAGTAGCCAGAAAGCCAAACATGGCTGCTCACCTGGATTACCCAAATGCCCCTGCAAACCAGAGTTAGAAAACGATAGATAATGGATGCAAATTGAGGTTCTGCGTTTTGAACCTCATCTGCTTGGGCAACTATTGCTATTTTGCTACTCGATAGGGCAGATTCGTCAAATCAAGTGGTGGAAACAGTCTCCCAGGCAAGCTTAAAAGAAGTAACGCAAATGTTTTAAGAGGGAGAGAATATATTAAAGTTCAGTGCTTTGTCTGCTTCGTATGTTCCTTGCTAAGATCTAAGCTTTTCTTCTGCAGCTCTCAAACAGCTGTTCTCTCTCTTCTTCCCGTTTTTCTTTTCTTTTATCTATACATCTTTCACTCTTTTATCTTTTCGCGTGTGACTGCAGAAAGCTCTGAGAGACGGAGAGAAAGGGTTAACCCAGAAACGAATGGAGAGATTCCCAAAAGTGTGAGTTGGATAGGATGGTTTCTACTGACAGTTGCATGAGAAAGGTCGAAAATCGAGTTGGAGATTGATTTTACTCTCTAGCAAAGTTCACGGGCAACACAGATCAGTGCCAATCAGGTAGAGAACGGAGTAGAGAGAAAAGAAAACGTTTCATACCCTCTGGCTTTTCCATTTTCTCTTCTATTCATGGATTTGAAAGGGTGGAGACCAAGATTCAAGCCGAAACGGCCTTGTTTTTACTGCTTCTCCATCTGTTTATTCTCTCTCTGTGCTCTGGTCAACACCTTCAGCACCAGAAGTTTATGTTTTGGTAAGTCCATTCTTAATGAATCCATAAATGGCTTTGTCGATTTTCATTGGAAATCTGCAATTCGTTTCTGATCCTTGTAACAATTTTACCGTTTTTCTTTTCCTTTGGAGCAGGCATCAGGGGTTCAACAGGTAGATGGAATGATTGTTATACTAAGGTGGGTTTCTGATGTTCAGTCATCTCCGAAATTTGTGAACCCGCGTTTCTTCCTCCTCTTCTTTTATTCTCCTCTTCCCTTCCCTTTCCTCTTCTTCTGGTATATGCCTGTTAGAATACTCCCCAATGGCGGTGCTCACCCCCACCTTTTCAGGCCATCTGCCTCGAGTTAGGAGCATTTGCCTGATGTGGTGACGTATTCACCTGGAGCATTCTAGTTTCCCTTCGTCCCAATTGGTTTGCTTCAACAGAAATGAATCATAGCCAAGCCTTTGGCAGCCAATGTGAACATGGGACAGTACTGTTGAGCGCTAACTATTTGAAGGTGACAAACAGGGAACAGCAGCGGAGGTTACAGAGAAAGTGGCTGTGGGTGGTGAGGCGGAGTCATTTTCAGATCCGATACGGCGATATCTGAGTGGACCGGGATCTTCTCCTCCCCGATGCACATCGAAATGCGGCAAGTGTTCTCCCTGCAAGCCGGTTCACGTCCCCGTGCCGCCAGGAACGCCAGTGACGACGGAGTACTACCCAGAGGCCTGGCGGTGCAAGTGCGGCAATAAACTATACATGCCGTAGACGGCGACTAAATCTCACCGAGTCTGTAATCTTCGCCTGTGCTGCGCAAGAAACTAAGGCTCAGATATCTATTGTACTCTCCGTTTGAGACGATGGCTCTGTGTGGTTGTGATGATCTAACGGAAGTGAAATTTTTTGTGTTGATACATGATAGAGTTCTACACTCACTCTAACATTAATGGAAATGGTTGTAACCCTTCTTCTCTTGTCTTTATTGTCCAAAAAACTGTAGATATTGTGATTGATTCGTGAGAGAGTTAACTGGGATTTTGTTCAACAAGTAATTGAATGTGAATGAACATCGAGATTTTTCTCTCTACTGGTTATTCTCTTTTCGTTTTTTTTTCTTCTTAATTTTTTATGTGAGAGAGCTGCGTCCTAGGAGGCAGCAGGAGTTGCAGGAGACAAGGAGCTTTTCAGCTGGGGAACGAAAGTTACTGAAGAGTACCTCTCTGATGTACATGTCCCTGTCGACGCACTGAGGGCAAAAGCTCCAAAGAGTCTGAAATTTGCACTGTTGCTGAAGATGAGTCCAGCTCTTTCAATTATTGGATGGTTGAAGGGAACGAGTCTCCCCTCCCGTGGTACGATGATGATTACTTCGGCCTCCCGAGCTTTGCTACCGAAGGACTGGACAACTAGTTTAACTAAAGAATCACCAGCAACAGGAATTATATTTGCAGATGATTTCATCCCCCTGTCTACCATTGTAAGCTTTAGGAAGCTAGGATTATCAAGCACGCCTGAGCCAACCCCTCTAAGGCCAGGCCCTTTGGCCGCACTTTCCGAGGTTACAAGGCGAAGGAAGAACTGAGGCAGGAAGAGAGATCAGTTTCCTGCAATAAGAAATATACGAACTTCTAAAAAGAGAGGATTCTTTCTGATCCATTCGCAGGAGCAATAGAGAGCTCTCTGTTGCAAACGCTGTGATAGAACTAGTCACCTTAAAATCTTGACCAGGCCATTCACCTTGTTGGGCATTAATAGAACCAGGCCAAGGATTTCCTAGACCAAGCAGTGGAAGAGATGAGAATTATACCTCACCATTCAAACCGAGTGGACTCGTCAAATTCACCTAGTGATGACCATGTATCTTTCTAGGATACCGTTTAGAAAAGTTGTACATATCTCATCATGTAAGTTTTGATAAAAATAGTTTTCCCTACATGAAAATTATACACTTTTTATACAACCACCCACCTCACTCACTCAAGACATCCATGATCAATTTTTAGACCCTCGCTCATCTCCACCTCCTACCCTTGAACATGTTAATATTCCTTGCCCATTCCCTCTACTACACATTGTACTAACTCTACTTCTTGTATGGCTTCTCCCTCTTACCCCTAATGAACCTTGCCCAGAGGTGACATCATACTGAGCCACTTCGCAAACAATTCGAGTTCGGCTCGGTCCCGGCTCTAACAATCCCGAACTTGAACTGAATTCGAGTTCTGGGTCGTGTTCGTATAGTTACACGAGCCTTAGTTCGGTTCGCGAGATCACGAGCCAACTTGGTAAGTTAAACAATTCAGGCCTTTGGGCACTCATCTTCTTTGGGGAAAATCAGAGATGTAGAGACGGGATAGAAAAATCGCCACTCTCGCCTCTCAATTCCTCTCTCGTCCACTCTTTATAGACTCCAATTATCTCGTCTTCTCTAACAAATGGAGAGAGATAGAAAACTCATAGACTCTGCTTGGAGGGATGCCCTATTTCTTCTGTTTTGTGTTAGTAATTTTCAATTTTTCTTCTTACTTTTTTGTTCAAATAGGTGTCCTGTCGAGATGAGTTGTTGTGTAGAGTTGCTTTGCCGCTTCGGATTACCACTGTAATTGCTTGGACGAATTCACATGTTTCCATTTCTACCCGTTGTTTTGAAGGTATTTTGTGATGGGCTACCAGTGTCTTGCGAGCTGACTTAGTTACGTATTTATACTAGTGCAGCTTTAGCATCTCCATTGAGCAAACTGTTTAAAATTTTCATATCCCTTAATTTCTCTCTTGTATTGAGTTTGCAAATAGTACTTTCTTCAATATATTTTCGTAAAAATCACTTCAGAGCAATGCCTATAGACCCACTACCTAAAAAGTATAGGAGTGTGCCCAACATCCAGCTTGACTCGAGTCTTTTCATTCTTCACCCATGGGTGTTTTTTGTTTGAGTTACCCTCAGAAAGTGAATAATCTCTATGCTGTGTCCTAAGTTGGTTTATTTTTTCACCATTAAAATTGAGCAGAGTATGTTTCAAACTATGACCATTTTGATTAGTGTATGGAGTTTTGTCGTACGACTAGGAATGATTTTTCTTCGTTCACCATTATGATGTGCAAGTTGGATCTCTTGGTAAAAAACAAATAGATCCTCAGCTTGAGGGGAAGAAGTAGAAGAAAAAATACAAGAAAGAGGTAACCAATAATGAAGAATTCTATATGTGATAATCAAGTTTTATGTGACTAGAATATCATAGTAAGAGGGAGACAAGACGAGAACAAGATGAAGACTACAAAAAAGATGTGAACAAGAAGAAAATAAATCAATTCAAAGCAATCAAAATATCCTTTTCAAGCACACAAGTTTCTTGACCAAGATTATTTGCAAGTGAAGTTACAAACACCAGTTTGAGGGGAGTGTTAAAAAACACCCACGTGTGTAGGGGTGGCATGGCTAGTAAATAAGGAAAACTTTCATAGAAATGGTATAGAGTTGTAATTATACAAGTTAATCTATGTCCTCTTATGTTTTTTTTCCTTTTGAAGCATGTAGACCTAAGGGCTTGTAATCATTGTAAACACTTTCTCACTACTATAAAAAAAAAAAAACTCAAGGCATGGGGTAAAGCATTTAAACCTCCCTCTTTTGGTTCAAATTTGTCCATATACCTTTGTCTCATTTCCTCTTCTTTCTTTCCCTTGGTTTCTTCTTCTTCTCTCCCAAGAGTTAGAATTTCTCTCTTCTCTCATTCCCTTAGATCTCTTGTGTTTATGTCTTGTCCCTAGAAATCAACAACAATGCAAGTTCACTAGTCAAGGATTTGAATACTTGAATTCAGATTTTCTAGACCAAGATCACTCTAAGAATTTCAAAGTAAGAGTGGATTTTGAATACAATCCTCCAAACACTCAATATTATCTAAAAGGCCCCTCACATGCCCCAACAAATCATTATGTTAAAATGTGTAATATGATTTCAAATTATGATTGCTAAGACTCTATCATGAAATATGCTAAGTAAATAAAGATTTTAAAATATAAAGCCAAAAATATACAGCTCTTTGATCGTTGGCTCTTCAAAAACTCAAATCCAATCTCTAAATTTGATTTCAAAGCATATGCATTTTTTACTTGGGAGTCGAGATCAAATAACATTTGAGTGAAATCACCTTAAACAAATAAGTTCTTAGTGCTCAGATTTTAGAACGTCGAGCTCACTCAAGGGACCTTTAATCCTTTTCGGAACTCAATGAAATCTCAACTAAATGCATGAAAAAATACTTTTAATTTTTATTATGAGCTGATAATCACATATATCGGTCACTTACAGATTTTGGAAACTTATCATGACCGAATCATATCCAAGAAGCACTATCATAATTGTATCTTCAAGCCAATCATCCACTTGATGTTGGTCCGCTTGGTTGGCCTTTTAAGTTGCTTTTGTTTTCTTCAAGTTGTTCGATTGAGGCATTGAATGAGTTTCAATATACGTTTTTCTAGTTTAAGTTGTTCAACAAGTCATTCGGTTAGAGCACCAAATGAGTTGCAATATAAGCTTTTCTAGATTTAGTCATTCAATTGGGTCATCGAATTAGTTGCAACAAAGAATTTTTTACTCTTTAAGTCATCCCATTGATTTGAGTCATACGGAATACTATCATATTCATGCATTCTTTTTTTTTTCTTTTTTTTCTTTTTCTCCTTTTCATTTTTTATTGGGAAGCATCGAAGTGAGAGAGAAGAAGAGAAAAAGTGGAAAAGAGAGAACCAAGAGAACACGATCCTTAATACCTTGCAATGCTATAGTAGCTCAGTAGGCCCTTGGGTTGATCAGATTTTCAAATAACAATTCAATTTAAGCTGGATTAGCTTTTGAAATGGGGGAAATTTTAAAGCAATTTGGCTTGAATTTAATTTCACAACATAAGCACACTAGTTAGGGATCAGAAGTATTGAACTCAATATTTTTAAACCAAGACCAATCAAAAGGTTTCAAAGTGTAAGTGCACTAATATTTTGGACTTCAACAATTGCCCTTCAATCTGCAATACTATGTAAAATCCCCTTCAAATGCCCCAAATAATTTCAAATTAATCTGAAAGCCACTTCAAATTTTCTTGTTGAAATAAATGATATTAACAAGGTCTAGCAAGAGTTGAACCAAGCAAGAAGGACTTTGAAGTAACAGTGGAAGAAATACTTTCGTATTTATTAGGTGGCTTTCCAAGTTGCAAATCTTGTATCCAAATAACGTTTCAAAGTCTAAGAGCGTTTAGGAATGGTTGTTTTTGCTTTAGGAGTCGAGAGAGACAATGTTTGGGGCAGAATCAACTGAACTAAACAAGTTTTTAATGTTCAAATTTCGAACCGCTTGGAAATGGATATTTTTTGTCCTTCATGGAAGCTTGACAAATCTTGATCAAAATTCATAAAAAAAAAAAATACTTAAATTTTTTTTCCATAATTTTTTTTTCCTAGAGATCCTACTGAAGGCAACTGGCATGCAGATTAATAAACTACACAAAACACCAACTGCAAAGTGAAGCACGATCTATATAAAAAAAAATTAGCTAATCCAGAACGTAATATGACATAGTCAGGATACTGCTCTATCAGGAAGTAACACTAACATTCCACGCATAAGCAATTTCTTCTCTATCAGGCTAAAGAAATTCTTAACAGTATGAGGCAAAAAGTTGAACCAAAAGCTCAGTTTCTTTCTAATACTGGAGTCAAAAACAAAATCTCCCAAGAGAATTTCAAGGAAGACTACCAAGCTCCATTTAAAACTAACAAAGATTACTGACACCGGCCATTTTTATCATCATTGGCGCACCGGATTTGGAGGTCCAGCAGGGCGGGGTCCTTGTCCGGGCTTGGGAGTATCCTCCTGCAGTCAAAACAAATCATGATATTCAATAATTGCAACTGTAATGGCTTAAGAACCAGTCTGGACTTAACATAAAGAAAAAAGAAGATCACAGTTCTTAATGACTAAACAATTCTGGATCATAATGACAACAATTCTGGATCATAATGACAAACACAGAAAGATTGAGGTTCAAAAACTTGACGAACACAAGTTAATTTGATAGGCACAACTCTCAGTTATTATATCACCAAAAGAGATCTACTCTTCAAAACGCTTAAATTTAACTTGCATATATATCAACATGATAAATTCAGTAGACGCATAGCATGGACTTAATGCTGAAAATCATTCAATATAGGATTTTCAGTCAGTTACACTAAAATAAAGAACAGAAATAGCAAATTCACCCCAGATACTAGCTAGCAAGTGCCGCTCATAAAGCAGTCCAGCAAGCCATCCATCTCAATGGATGGCATTGTTTATGCCCAACAAAAGAAAAAAAAAAAAAAAAAAAAAGCAGCCACACCACTTTTTTTATAAAGATTTCAGCAGGTTCAATGTCAGGCAAATCATCTCACCTAAGAGAAATAAGCTCACATACAAAAAGATACAGTAAACAATCTTCAGGTTATTCTCTACATTTTCACCAATTACATAACTGAGGGAAAATGTGCGGTGTGTAAAATTAAACCATATAATTTACATTTTTAATTCCCATTAAACTGGAAGAAGAATCTTTTATAGAGATGAGTCTCTAGACCATTATTATTAGAGATCATCTGGGGCAATTAAAGTTACGGCCTAATTAGTGAAGGTACACTGTCTTTTTAAGACCATAAATTTCTTTGTTATCCCAGAAAGTACATTCAAAAAATTCCGATAGGCTGAAAGTCAGAAAGTAGCATATACACAGTCAATCGACAAGTGCCTATGAACTACACAAATAAAGAACATAAGATGAATCGTATGAAAGTAGCATATCCATAGCATGTGTTGTCATCAGCATCTTCACCAGTACTCAAAACATTGGAGTTAAGTAACAGCACTACATTTGTATGAATGAGGGCTTTACAAAAAAAAAAAATTAAAAACATTAGATGAAATAAAAAATAAAATATTCATGAGACTTAGGTGGCTGATAAAGCTTTTCATAGAAAAAGCACTTATATGGAAGAGACAAAGGCTACTGTCATATTAAAAATTCAGATACCATAAGACTCACTAGATCCATCCACAGCTAACTGAAACAAAATAAGTTCTATGAAATATGGATTTCTTGTCCACTGGAATTCAAAAAACAAATTTTAAGCCACAGTTCTGGTTTTCTGACAGTTTGTTTAAGGTATAGATTAGTAGATGACTAATAAAGCTTTTCATGGACAAGCACTTAAATAAGGGAGACAAAGGCTACCCTCAAATTTTAAATACAGACACCATAAGACTGTCACTAGATGCATCCACATCTAGCTGAAACAAATAAAAAAGCAAAAGACAAAAGAAAAAATTCAATGAAAGGGTTTCTTATGAACTAGAAGACCAAGGAACAGTTCTGGTTTTCAGACATATGGACAGTTTTCTTTAAGGTATAGATATTTTCTGACAGCTATTCCACATAGAGCTCCATTCTCACCCCACCCCAAAGGAATGTTGATATTCCACTTAATTAGTGCGATACATTATAATCAGGACTGCAAAAGGGTTAAGAAAAACAGTCACCAATATATAATAGGGAAAACATGGCCTGAACATTGAATATCCTTATGAAAAAGATTCAACCTTTCACAAAGTCTAGTGAATTTGAACCGGTTTTATCTAGAGACTTCCACATTGATGTACTTATTATCTTCTATTGTTTGTTCTATAACTTCATTATGTTTTAATCACATTCCATAACCTTAACTACAACTTGAAATGACAGCAACAGATACATTATAAATGTGATAGTTCTATTTAAGTGTGAAAAAAAAAATATTTAGAGTCAAAGTAAAACAGTATATCATCAGTTCAGTACTTCCTAACATGCAATATTTCACAAGTCACTGTTTGAGCAACTTTAAAACATAACAAAGAAAGAAAACTTCTAGTTCTTGTAATAGACAGCTATTACAATCAATTAGGATATGCTTACAAATAGTAACTTTGCAAACGTTAAAAACACAGAGCAAACACAGGAAAACATCAAGTGATTCAAGGTTGAGAAAATACCCTGCGTCTGAATCTCTGAGGGGGCTCACGGTTCCTCCTGGCCTCACGAGATCGGACCCTCACCACATGAGAGTGGATGGCACATGAAACGCAGTATTGCATTTTGGCATACAGCTTGGGAAGTGTATAACCTAAGATGTGCAACATGTTAACAGCTTGTTAGCAGATCACTCATGGTATGAAATTATAAAAGGAATGACAAAACAAAAACAATTACCATCATAAACACTGGCTTCCTGCACATCTCTCACTGCAGCTTGTTCAACAATGTTCCTGACAAGGAATCTCTTGATAGCTTTGTCCTATTCAATCAAGAAAACAAATATTGAGAAGGAAAAGTCAGAATAAGAAAAAATAACTCAGAGAAAGAAACTCATATAATACATTTTTATCGTTGAAAAACAAAAAATAAATAAGAAACCTCAAATGGGTTACAATTTTGAAGGTAAGAAACTGAAGCAAGATCGAGGGAGACCGTTGCGACTAGGAGAATACGCAAATATTATCCACTCAAAACCACAACGGAAGTGTGAATCTGATAGATCCAAATCTTGATGAACAGACTACTCATCCCAAATGCGACCCCAATGGTTCTATGTTGCAATAAAAAAAAATTCCAACAAGAAGGAAAAGTGCCGCCGGCTACCACAAGATGAAGCTCTCGTCACGTCACACAATTTCAATATAAAATAGACGGACATAGCAACAAAGCATTCCCAAAAAATAAGGAATTGAAAACTACTGAACCCAAAATTCAGAATCATACCTTCGGGCAGCATTTCCCGCAGTTGGAACAGCGTATGAATTTAACATGGCCACGACCATGCTTGTTGCGACCACCATTCCTGCGCTTGAAAGTCTGCGCAAAAAGCATCCAACAAATCAATCAGTAAGGGAGAAGGAGAAGGCAACAGCCAAAGACACCAGGATTAGCTTTTCGTGAAGTGATCTAACCATTGGAGCTGGCTTCTGAACTCTGTGCTTCGAAACCCTAGCCCTTGTACGAAGGGTTCGTCGTCTCAAGCCTTCAACTTTCTAGGGTTCGCAGGAACGAAATTAAGCGAATGCGATAATTTATACGTAGGGATCAAAGGCCGCCCGACTCATATTAAGTTTAAGTTATTTTCAGAATAATCCTTGGTCTTAATCAAATATAAATTATATCCAACTTTTATGTATGTCTAGGGTGTATTTATTATAATAAAATATAAAATATAAATATCCTGGTATTTTTATGAATTGGGATAGGGAAATTTTTATCCTAATTTTTATTATTTTATTAAAAAATAAAATAAATCAATCATTACTCCAATTGAAAATTTGGGTATAAAATTAAGTAAATTTTTAATAAGAGTTTTTATTCACATTATTTCACCCTTATTTACTTATTAAAATTATATCATCAAGATGTCTCCTCTATGGGTGTCACCTACCCTTCGGGTCTGTTTGGAACCGCACGGAAAAGAAAGTAAAATGATAATTTAACTATTATTATTTTCAAAAATAGTTAATAAAATTTTTTTTGGATAATTTTTACTAACTATTTTTTGGAATAATGGTCAAAATTTTAGAACCGCGTGGACCCCTATGATATGAGTCATGGCTGCTACAAAAGTCTTTCAAGCATGCTACATTGCTAATTTGTTATTCTCTAACCCTTAATAAGCTCTCAAAGGTTGTGCTGGTGTTAATGAAAAACAAAAGTAAAAAAATTGTAAATGAAAATTTGTTATTTGATAAACAATAAAAAAAACTCTGTTAAATTTTAGGAGATAAAAAAAAAACATTTTATTATTTTCTTATTTCTAGTTATTAAATATTTTTAGTAACTCCAAAAAAAATTTATTTCTAGTTATTAAATTTTTACTTAAAAATTATTTATAGTTGATTTTTTTTCAAGAAAAAACTTTAATTACTGAAATTACTTTTGTTAAAAAAAGGTTGAAAAGCAAACTCAAATATTTTTTTCATAAATATATAATTTATAATATGAAAAAAGTATTATGAATGCATAAACTCCAAAATATAATCAAACTAAATAATAATTAAAGAGAAATAAAATAACTAAGACACTTTTGAATTATTATATCCTCTTAGACACAAATATGACCCAAGAGGTTAGAATAAGGTTGACCATCATTCATATTTTGATGATAATAAAATTTAACCATATTTGTGCTAACATTTGAAGTATTTCTAATGCAAAACTCCTTCAAGAGACAAAAGATCAAGGCCTATACAAAATAATCAACAAATTCAAATAAAAGACCTCGAGTTGTACGACCAATCGATAATCGATGTGCGAAGATTGAATATTTGAATACTAGAATCTACGTGTATCTTAGAGATTTCTCAAGAACTTTAAGTGTATGAGGACCAAACTCCAAATCTAAGGTACACAAGAACATTTGTAAGGCATGAATATTTTCCAAAACCATGTTTAAACAATGAATATGATTGTTTTGAACTTGTTAAACCCTTATTCTTGTTTTGTCTCATGCAAAATTATAAAAAATTATACTTTGGCGTAAGGCATGATCGACCACCCTACTTGGATATGATCAATAATGCAGAATGTAGTGTGGCAGAGTTTATAATGCATGATCAATTATCTGCTTTAGTAGGATAAATCACACCAAATGCAACCAATTGAACCTATAAAACATGATTGAACATTGTAGAGTCATTGATCATACAAAACCCTCTATAACCAACACAATAAAGCATAATCTTTAGATTTTATATGCTCTTTTTGAGTATTGTTTATGAGCGAATCTCTTTTTAGACTACACTTTTAGACTATATTTCTCTTATCAAACAAATACACTGGCTGCATTATACTCCTGCATCAAACTAGTTGCAGCAGACTGCGTATATCGTTTCAGGCATCCATAAACTGCATGTAAAAAAGAGTACCAAAGTTGGTTTTTTCGATGTTGTATTTCTCTTGTTTCCTCTTATCCTGTTCTAAAAGTAACAGACCTTAGAAACAAGGAATCACCACAGCTGTTTATGAACACATTTTATTGAGGTCCATTACTGATCTAGAACGAACTCAGACAAGTAAAAAATTTCTCATAATAACAAAAGTTGGGTCTTACCCTGTCATTACTTTTCCATAGTAATTAACTCAAGAAGGTCTGCACAGGATCCTATTTTGGTGACTCGTATACTTCAGTCGCATACTTCCAGTTAATAACTTTCCATATGTTCTTCAAGTAGTCCGGTTTGACATTTTTGTACTGCACCATTAACAAACCATCTTTAGAGTGACATCAAAGGATAGTCCAAGAACACAGCTTCACAAACACTTTGAATGACAATAATGGATGGTACAAGAATACAGCTCCAGAAATTCTTTTAACTTAGATCAGCCAATTCGGCTACTGATTCGTGTGTTAAATTGGGTCCCCCCTGTAATCTCTTGTTGTAAAAGGAGGCCTCCCTTTATGTATTATCTTGCTTTGCTTCGTAATAAAATCATCACCGTTTCAAAAAAAATAAAAAAATACTTTTAACTTACCTGTAGGTAGTATGCATGCTCCCATACATCTACTCCAAGCAAGGGAACTAAAGATGCACTTTTAGTCACTAGTGGGTCCTACAGCCAAACATGCTTTAAGTTTTAGCTTGCCATAACCAAGGCCACATGAAAATAAATCATGAAAAAATTTCCTGGTTTTTTTCTCAAAGAGGATAACAGTCGATTACCTGATTTGCTGTAGTTTCAACAAGAAGATTCTTCTGGATTTTATCAAGGGCTAGCCACTGTCAAAGTTATTAAAAGTGATGAAATGGCGATCAGAGTATTTTTCTATATCCTAGGCATCCAAGCGCATGCAAGCAATGTAATCTCCACAGAAGATAACAACACAACTATAGACATTTTCAAGACTTACCACCCAACCAGAGCCCTGCAAAGCAGCACCTTCAGCATTAATTTTCTGCACAAGGACCTCCAAAGAACCAAACTGTTTGTCAATGGCCACACCAAGATCGCCTTTAGGAGGCTCTCCACCTCCTTCCTGCATAATTATCACAATGGAGCATGTAAATGGTTTTAAGCAGTGGGAGTGGTGCATCGATTAAATAGATCTCATTAAAGCAGAAGAGAACTAAGTACTTACATTAACAGGAATAAGATTCTTCCAGAAAATTGAGTGATTGATATGACCTAAAAGAAGAGTTCACTGATCATCATCATATAACAAAAGCACAAGAATAAGGATATAAATCTTTGGATTCTCTTTCCACAAGTCAGACATACCAGATCATAGAGAGCTCATTAAAATTCAGGCCACTTTCATTACAAAATTTACATTTCTCAAAATGTATACTACCCTAATGACCATTTCACATGGATAAACACTTCATAAGTGCAATATTTTCTACATGGTGGCTTTCACATAGATAACTGGAGACCAAGTTGGTGGTACATAGTGAAACTTTTTGTCATTAAAAAAAAGGCCAAATCCCTTATATCACACCAATCTCGGACTATAGGTATGAGATTTACCAACTTACCCAATAGAAAATGCAAATATATAGATAAGATCCTTAGCCCACACAGACTGGATGGGTTCTAACTTAATAATTTAATGGAGAACCCCTCATTTCACCACTTAAAGACATGGACAAGCCTAAATGCTTTATGTGTCTTTAGGTTCTCTTCATGAATCATTTTGAAAAAACGAAAAAAGGGTTGTCTTCATGAATGACACAAGAACCGAAAACTTCTCTCCCTGAAGTCCCATTGAAATGCTCCTTCTCTTTTCATTTTCTTCCTTTTCCTCAGCCAATTTCGGTTGTGGAATTAGGTTAGCTATTCCTTTTCAATGGTACAGAAACTACATTATCTGGCCTCTTATCCATCCTAAACTAATAAGAAGTTGGTGTAAGAGTTGACAGAAGGTCAGACAAGTGCTCAAACCTTAAAGAGTTCCATCAGATATGTTTTAAGAGACCCCATGAGTCCTTTAATAAGAAGCCGTAAGGGCGTTATAGACATTATGTATATTTATTTTCTCATTGAAAATAAATAAGGAAATGGAGGGATGAGAGAACAATGTACTCTCACCCTAATTCTACCACACATCTCCCTCTTTCTTCTTCTCATCTTCTCTCTTGCTTGAACTCGTTCTTCTCACACTTCCACCTTCCTTCTCTCTTGCTTTCTTCTTCCAATACTTCAAGGATAATGATGTTAAGGCTCTAGAGTTTATCATGGTATTAAAACGGAGCTTCTAGGGCCTGGAAATTTTTCTTTTTCCGCTGAAAAAACATAAAAAAAAATCTTTTTCTTTTTCCTTTTCTGTGACTACGACTTATCTTCACAATTTGTGGATTAAGATGGGTGTTTTTTATGTTTTTTCACCAGCTTGGGAGAGTGTTAAGGTGAACCCCACGAGTCCTTTACTATTTAAGCTGGTTTAAAATTGTTTCCATGAGCTAGATTGTAGCCCTAAGGGCATTATAGACATTATGTATTTTTATTTTCTCACTGAATATAAATAAAAGAATGAAGGAGGGATGAGAGAACAACGTAATCTCACCCTAATTCTCCCACACATCTCGCTCTTTCTTCTCTTCTTCTATCTCTCTTGAAGTTGTTCTTCTCACACTTCGACCTTCCTTCTCTCTTGCCTTCTTCTTCTAACATAATAATGCTAAGGCACTTGAATTTATCAAGATAGAAGAGCATCAACTTCGTACAAGGAAAGAATGGTTTTTACCTTCAGAGTTGTAAAGTCTCTACCTATTGGAATTCTTCCTAAAGCCTCTCTAAGAAGCATTAATTACTCAAATAATCCCAAAATTACTAAATAAAAATCTAATAAACAGCGAGTTCAGTTGAGGACAGAATTTTATTATATGGTTATGCAAGACATACATATTCAAATTCAAATGAATAACACCAAAGAAGATTGATATTGCCAGATTAACTTGAAGAGTTTTACATCGAGGATTAGAACATAGGAGATTCTATAACTAACAGAAACGAAAGACAGATCTCTAGTACAAACTACACTGATAGACACTTACCATGACAGGAAAACAGCCAGTAAAAAACTTGGAAACATGTGAGAACCAGGATGGTTATGTTAAGATTACATTGCCTTAAAAAATAAGTAACTGTTAAATATTTCAACAACTCCAGACACATGAGAACACTTCTCCACATCATTCCTCTTGCTCGGGATCTAGACCTAATTACAGTGCGGTGAAGTGGTCACTTCTCCAACCAACCTTTAGGTGTAGGGCCAAAACTGTACCTTAGATTTACAAATACAGCAGGTGTACAATTATATGTTTTTACTTCTAAATGGTTCTATTTCTTATTGTTCAAGAAAGAGTCCACCGGAGTATGACAAATTCCACCTAAACAAGGACCCATTGTCTCTAATGACAGACTGTCTGTAATCTACCATACAATATGATTTACTTAGTGGAGAGAGAATTCTGTCTAGATAAAGCATTAGTTATAGCTGCACTTATATATGTATACCTGATCTAGATGCTAAAACTAATGGAGAAGTGAAATCCACCCACGTGTCCGGAATTGAAATATTTATGTACCCTATTATTTCAACATGTAGGAAATAACATGGACACCAGCAAACTGTGCATACTCATCGTCCAGGCTTGGACCTTCTTTAAGTGCAGAAATGTCTAAGTGCA
Organism: Aristolochia californica; assembly: GCF_029961685.1. NCBI lineage: Eukaryota > Viridiplantae > Streptophyta > Magnoliopsida > Piperales > Aristolochiaceae > Aristolochia > Aristolochia californica. Next base: position 2,987,453 of record NW_027181771.1, read on the forward strand.
TCAAAGCACTCAGTGAAATGTAGTTTTCAACAGAAGGATTCCTGCGATTAATCACAACTTTCACAAACATATTTCTTAAGGTGACTCAAGCGTTCCTTAGTGACCCTGCATGTCATAGGCTTTCTACAATATGCACATTCTGATGTGTGTATCGGAGAACAGCCAAATTATAGAAGCGAGTAGCATGTATTCGACACTCACATAAGTGAGCCCTTCACTTACCCTACTTGTAAAGAGCTCAAACTCGTTAAAAGATTAAATTACAACAATTCATACTACTGCTTACAGCCCGGGAAGGGTCTGCAGGTGCTTTATATTCTGTCAATCTGAATGAATAATTCGCCTATCGAACCTTACAAAAAAAAAAAAAAAAAAACGAAAGAAAAACGAAATCAAATTCTGAATTCGTCATAATTTCAGAAAAACATCCAACCACAGCAAAGTTGGCGTCTGTTAACTATTCCAAATACCCAAAAGATTAAGCCAACGGAGAGACGAGATCCCATTTATTCGACAAGTAAAGGAGATCTAAATCATTCCAACAGAAGAGGGGATGCATGAAATGGGAAGACAAACATAAGAATCAATCGCAAAACCAAACCTCCGCCGTTGAATTTGATGGCGCTTTGCAACTTTACAACCGTCGGCGCATCCCCCTTGTTCAACGCCACCTCGAGCTGCTCAAGAGCATTGTTGTAATTAGTAACATAAGTTTGATGGTGCTTCTGGTGATGGAGCCTCATGATCTCGCCGCTAATGGCGGGCTCCAGTGCGCCATAGTCGTAAGGGAGGTCCGGAAGAGAGAAAGTCTGCAGATTCCGAACCCCAAGTCCTAGTTTCGTTACCCCATTTCCTAACCCTAATCGAGTTCCAGTCCGCAAGAGGGTTCGAAAAGCCATGGAAGTAGAGATTTCTGATGGAGAGAAAATGGAAGAATGTTGCAAAGAGAACGGAAAGGCGAGTGGGCTACGGACGATCGAGTAGATGATAAGTACACAGAGGAGAATAGATAGACAAATAATTGCATCTACATTTTAATACATATTACGAAAATGACACTGCTAGAAATCTCTACAGTTTGTCATCTTTACACGTGCATAATCGACGTTACAGGAGTCGACTTCTGCCACTTGTAGGTTATGTAAAAGGATCAAAATCCAAGTCCATTCCAGAATTAGATCACCCTAAGACAAAATCCAAGTTAATAAAAGCTGATACAGTACAGAGGAGGTAAGTTACAGGTCCCAGGGAAGACAAGACAATCATTCCTTTCCAAAATTACAGCAACCCACAAGATGAATTAAATTGAACACACAGAAGAAAAGAATTGAGTCAAGAATATGCAGTAAAAACTAAGATCTATGCAGCCAAGCAAAAGCCCTAAAAGGGAAAAGAAATGATTGCCACAAAAAAAAAAAAAACAAAGAACCAATGGAATAAAAAATCAATCTAACAGTTAAAATGTGCTGCTGCTCTCACTGGCTGAGATTGATGAGCCCTCTGTTTTCACTTGATGTGAACTTCTACTAATATCTAGCCCTTGAAATCGGCCAAGGGAATCTTGCTGGATCATATCTGAGAAAGGGTGAGATTGTGCAAACAATTGGTTGTGGGAGATATTTGGGTGGGTAGGATGATATTGTGGTAATTGCATGCTCACAGGGGGCGATTGCTGCGGTAGAGAAAAGAAAGATGATTGGCTGTATGGAATGTAATGGATGCCTAAGTTGAATGACTCGTTAGGGTTCAGCATTTCCCCAGTTGCAATTTTGAACCTCTCCACCTCTACCTTCAATGCTTCGTTCAGGGCTGCATAAGCAATTACAAGTTAGAATACAGAATATGGAAATTGCAATTAACAAAAAAAAATTATACAGAATATGGAGGTGGAAAATGAACTTTAGATAACTATGCCAAGCATTTGGACTTTAATCCTACCTTCAGTTCGATATCTTGACAAACAAGTTAGTTTCATTTTTATGTAATCAGTCAATTAAAACTTTGTTTTTTTTAAAATGGTGGAAGATTTTATTAAGAAAGCTAAAGCAAGGCTAATACAGCATAGGATGCAACATAAGTTACAAGAAGATGGTCTTCTCTAGAGATCAAGACAGACCCCAGTACAAAGGATAGCTTTTTAAGTGGGTACTTTGACAAAAACCTCAAAAAAAGTATTAAGGATAGTCATATTTCAGGATTCTCACCAACTTATGAAAACAGAAGACTGCGCAGAAAAACTCACCATCACGTAATTGGGCTTGCTGTTCCATAGCTTGTAACCGCAGCTTGAGCTCTGTGTTCTCTGTAGTCAAGCCGGTTGTGTCTCTCTAAAAAGAAACAGAGACAAGAACACTCAAGGTCAGAAAAAGACTTCCTTTGGGCACTTCCAGCGTATGTGAATGCAATGAACTAAATATGAATCCAATGATTCAAAAAGGAATAGAAATTAAGCATTTTCAGACCAACCCATGTCTTTCTCTGCAAGATTTGGACAGCTGAAAAAAGAAAGTTTTTTTTTTCTTTTCCATTGAATGGTGATATAACCCCTCCAACATTGCTTCTTTAACGAGAAATGGGTACAAAGAAGCATGAAAATTTCTCGCTGAAAACTTATCCAGGACTTTAAAATTGAGGGAAAAATCAACAGGTAGATGTTAAAGAGGCAACCATCTAGAAGAGAATGGTCAGATGCTCAGTTGATCATTTATATATTACCACATGTGTAGCCCACATGAATAGAGAGCCAACCAAGAATAAGGCCAAAACTACAATCTAAAGTCCCAGCTATTGATCGAGGACAAATAAAAAGAGATATTGCTAATAATAGAAAGCAAGCTCAGAGAAAAATCACCCAATAAAAAATTGCCACATAACATATAATTTTATTTGCAAAGTATAAATGTTTCCTTTCCAGATAACAATCCAATTAATACTATAGGCCAATAATTTAAAATTCTAAAATTGGTATTCATTTTCACATGTATCATACAAGTCACAACCAGTCTACATCTGGCAACTACCTCTACTCATGTATAATAAATGACCGACAATTGTGCAGAACAAACTATCGAATGAATGTAAACTTTTCTGCACAATGAGAAAAGTTTTTAATTAAGAAGAGCACCAGAAACTCTTGGAGGAGAAGGATGTAAAGAGAAATGGGGAGAGAGAGAGACATATAGAGAGAGTGGAATTAATCTATCGAAAAAAGGTTCCCAACAACAAGTGTCAATGGTCCATTCCTAAGGCAGAATCATCAACGTGGATGACACTTCTGGGAGCTTGCATCCATGAGATGGTCAACCATCAGCATAAATTTTCAGTCTTGTCATAAAACATTATGAATTGCCAAGGAGAGTGATTTCTTCAATAAAACCTAAAGTAGGAACTATCAATCTCCTTCAACCAGAATATAGCAGGGAAAAAAAATTAAGTGCTTATACATACTGAATCTCCTGGAGAAGAACAGAGATTTATGCATCTATGATATCGTAGACACTAAAGAAAGCACAATAAAGAAAACAAACATATGTGGGCCAACACCTAAATTATCCACTTGTAGAGCCACAAAAGAAGGTTAACACCTAAATTATCCACTTGTAGAGCCACAAAAGAGGGCCTACACCTAAAATTATCCACTTGTAGAGCCACAAAAGAGGGCCTACACCTAAAATTATCCACTTGTAGAGCCACAAAAGAGGGCCTACACCTAAAATTATCCACTTGTAAAGCCACAAAAGAGGGCCTACACCTAAAATTATCCACTTGTAAGCCACAAAAGAAGGCTTACACATGAGGGGGAGTGTTAAGGAATAGTCCCACATAGATTAGTGAGTACAAAGATCTTGAGTTTATCAGTTGGGAAAGAGGTTTCCTGAGTTGGCTAGTCATTTTGGGATGGGCCTTAGACTCAACTTCACACTTCATGATGTTTGGGAAAAAACCAAATGAGGAAGTCGCATGTACCATGCTGGACAAGTTACGCATATAGTCAAGATTGTCTGGACAGATCCCCTCCTTCCAAAAATAAAGAAAGAATGGATGTATCCAACCCCAGCTTCTGGGTATGGATCTTTTAGCAGTCGCTTACCCCAGTTGGTCTTCCACATTTTACTGAAGATGTTGGAAGATAGGGCCCAAGCCCACACGACCAAGGAAGGCCCACATATCAAAGTGTATTAGAAGATGGGCCCAAGCCCATAAGACCAAGAAAGACGCATGGATCCAAGAGAAATAGAATACGGGCTCAAGGCCCACAAATCAAGGAGAAGGTCCATAAGCCCACATACAATGATGGCAGGATGGTAAATAAAGGGTCCTCTTATAGAGATGGCATTGATGTAATTAAATTAAATTTCTGGGGTTAAAACCCTAAACCCTAGTTCAGGGGTATTATTGTAATATTATAATTTTATAAATCTATAAATAGAACTTCAGGGGGAGGGTAAGGAATAATCAATTCCATAACCCTTCTTCCTCCAATTTTCTCCCAATGAATTTCTTTCCTTTTTTCTCCATGAGCTAAATTCATGGAGTCCTGAAAATCAACAAAAGAGATTCACCAAAATAGCCATACATCAAACTTTTGAATCCCAATAGTAATTGGCCCAAATTGTTGGCCTTGTATAATCTAACTTTAAGGTTGATTAACATCTACAGGACAAGACCCTTCTGGTGGTCCAAAGATTTGGTGTAAATAGAACACACTTCCACATGAGATGGCTTTTTGGGTCTTGAGGCAGGGATAGGGTTGAGAAAAATGGTTGTTGTAGATTGAAACTTAGATCAGGCAAAATGGAACTGACACCAACTTGCCTGTTTTATGAGGATTTGACCATGGGAATTTAGCCCATAGGACAGGCACACAATTAGGGGAAAAAACCCTCGTAAAAGTATAGTCAGAACAGGGTTTTGCAAAACTTACACCCCATAGAATTAATTCTATACAACTTAAAGAGAAAAATGAGATGCAAAACTATGTATCTGATCCACAAGTTACAATATCGACAAGACTGCAAAGTGACAGTCCCAAATGTGCAAAAAAGCCAAAGTGGACGACTCACAATATAAAAATTCATGAAATCAGAGTCTGGTTCAAGCGAAACAAAGAAACAAATAGTAAAAAATAAAAAACAGATGAATAACGTTATAGTGATAAACTTTGTGATTGAAAAGCATGGTTGCAGACTTTAAATTAATTTGAGTTTTAACTTAATTTAAAAATTGTTAACTAAATTATTGATGTCAAAGTTGCTAAACTTTACAATATTAAATAAGAAAAATTGTTTTCAAATATTCAAATTTGAATGGGCCTAATTTGGTTTTGCAGAGTGGGTTCGTATGAAGTTTCACATAAAGAGTTTCACCCACAAAGGCATTGTCAGATAACAGGATCAGCACAATTTAACACAGATTGGTTGTTTACCACATAAAAGTTTTAGATGCACAGCATACCCATGCAACCATTTTTCACAAAATACCTTTAGACAGGTGCCTTCATACTCGAGGGATAGCAGGAAAGAATGAAATCTCGATAGAATGATGAATGAACAAAAGAAATACTATCTTAAGTATGTACCTGGAATAGTGTTAATTGTGCTGAGAGAGTTGTAGCTTCAGTTTGAAGGGTCTGAACTTTTCTTTCAAGTTCTGATATGTAACGGGCTTTCCTTTCCTTCGAACGTGAGGCAGACTGCCGATTTGCCAGAATCCTGCATATTACTGTAGGCTGTTAACAATTTACTGCAGATCGATTCACTTGAGAAATGCATCTAGCATACCTATTGCTTTTTTTAACATGTTCACATATTGTTGTTTAAAACAATATTTTTAAACAAGCCAAGCACTAACAGACAACGCATGAGATCCAGGACAAAGTGCTCCAGTAGTTGAATCACCTATTGAATACATACAACTTTAACAATATGCAAAAGAAAAACAGAACTTTAAGTTCATGACCAAAATTTTTTATTTTCTATAGTGCAGGCGGAAACTCTTAATTAGTCTGGCCAATTTACCAGGTTGGTGGTTAAAACATTTGTACTGGCTAAATCTTTAAAGTTTTCCTAAACCCTAGGTTTTTAAGCAAATTGGCAGCAAAGGTCCAAAAAGAAGTGGATCAACAGCTCAGCAATAAACGTATAGATCAGCCATATAAGATTTTGAGATCCCATACCCCTCTGATGAGCACATTATATGTCACTGAACAGGCCAGAAACCAGTATAAAGATGGGTCGGCGCATGCTTCAGCATTGACATGTGAATTTTACTAGAGTCCAAGATCTATAGTCCACAAACTGCCTTTTTTCAGTCGGATGCATTATAGAGCTTTGTCTTTGATTTTGATGACGAAATATTATCTTGCCACTTTACAATAGCCCACAGGAAGGGAATAACAAAATGGGCCCAAAAATGACAAGACCTAAGGTGCTGAAATTACTAAATGATTCATAACTGTTGATGGGAATAATCCTAAATGGGTTAATATTAGAAGTCATATATTTGTTAGTTGAAAAAAACCTCCTAACTTCGGCAGTCATTGTGGGATGAACCTGGATTCAATGAGCAGGATACCTGCCTTGTAATGCTCAATTCGTGCTATGTTTAGTTTGTATCCCTTTTGTGTTGTTCACATCTCAGGCTTGTTGTCCATTTGAGTAGGCTTGAATGTGAGGAGCAGCATTAGTGGTGATAATCCATTATAGGTTAACATCAAGAGAAGTCATATGGTTATTAGATGGAGAGGAGAAAAAAAATCCTACTTCCACTAGTCATTTTGGAATGGACTTGAACCCAACATTACGATAGTCAAAACATCATAACAGTCTTGCTTCAAAGACTAGACAGCTACGAGTGTGAGCCTCCCCCTAGTGATTGCATTAAGTTGAACTTTGACAATAATGCTCTGGGATGCCCCAGACCAGCTGGTGTGGGGGGCATATTCAGGAATCATAGAGGAGAGACTGTTCTTTCCTATGTTGGGCCAGTTGGTATCGCGGATTCCAACATTGCGGAGGTGACTGCTCTTCATTTTGGTTTGAAAATTTTCACAAGGGAAGCTGCTGATTGAGGGGGGCTCCAAAGTGGTCATCAGCTGGTGCGCAAGTTCAGCGCCCCCCCCCCCCCCCCCTAGCAGCATTGGCAAATTATTTCATCTATTGCAGATATTGTATCTTCAATTACTTGTACTTGGAATCACATTCCTAGGTCAACCAATTCTTTTGCTGATAGGCTAACTAAATTTGGAACTTCCCAGCAATTTCTCATTGTTTGGGACGGTTCCCCCTCATTGTAATCTTGCTCACTTGAGCCTTTTAATATAACTTAACACTATTTCAAACAAAAAAAAAATATTAAACAGCTACATGACTTCTTAGACTACAAAGGGGTGTAAGCTCTAGTGGATCTCTTTGACATGAGAATTCCTCTAAATTTTGTTCATCAAAAGTTCATGGCTCAAGATATCCAAGGACAACTCCATACAGTAAATTATGTAACACTTGAAAGGAAACCAACATTCAGCTATAGGAGATGCACTGACTTCAAGCACTCTTAACCCACCTCATGCTTTTTTTTTTTAACACATGCACACACACACCCTTAACCCTTGTTGAGACTTAAACCCGATACCTTACACTAGAAATTCTCCCATGTGACCATTAGCCAAAGGCCCTAGTCACTGGCACCTCTTGCTTTTGATACTCATAAAAAATAATGCTACTAGAATGGCCCCTAACAGAAACATGTACAATCATCCTAAATACTTTTTGGACCACTGAAGCAAAACTCAGAGTTTGCACAAAATGACATTATTTCGACAATTTCACAAAAGTATAATATAAGAAGCCTTTCTGCTTCATCACCAGAAGAAGAGAAAGATAGTCCTTTTGTTTTGGTATTCACATCTCCAATTTTCCTAGCTCTAGGTAGCATGAAAACTATATTGATACATAGGATCTACGCAACTTTCTATTGCACAACCCTAAGGCACTATATGTTGTTTCCACAACTATCCTTATCTTGCTGTTCATTGAACAATTTGTCCTCCATCATAGAGCTCACTGACGATTCTGAAGGAAGATAATGAAAAAAAAATTCTTATTAGTTTTTTATTTTTGGAAAAGAATGAAAGGCAATCTTCAGGTTCAATGGGTTGGGAGTCAAGAGTCTTGTCTTAAAAAAGCTGGATTTCTTTGGATTATTCTTAACTAGTCCATGTCATTGGCCTAGTTTGTTTCTTGTCAATCTCTCGACTAACACTAGCCATGGTGTTACATGGTTTCCATCAAACATGCCAGAATCATCTCAAACAGTTAATCCTTTGTTGAATCTTCACTGTGTATAAAAGCAATATGCTTGACTTGATGACTCTTAATTGAACTCTCTACAAGAAAACAGGATTTGTTTATCACAGTTGCTCTAAATCATCTCTTCTATCCAGGATTGATGTACCCCATAGAAGCTCTATAATGGTTGGTAATAGCTTATGGCAAATTATGCAGACTGCTAGTCATATGGAGAGATCAAAAGAAACAGCTATTCCCTGGAGTGCATTAAGCTCCCATGACCATATGCAACAAAAGTTTGGAGTTTTAGAAATCCATAAACCCATCTCCTGCTTGCATGAAAGTAAAGGACATAGTTATTTGTCAATGGTTACAGGGATCAAGAACAACAACCCTTGCTTCCTCAGGATGGGAAAAAAGAAACAACTGTCCATGCATTCCTCCTCCCCTCAGATTGCTCAGATTGAATTTTTATGTTAGTTCTAGAGCCAACCCAGCCCTGGCTGGTTGGAAAGGGGCTTCCAGAAATTCAAAGGGGGTTGTCATCCACACTTATTTCAATTCCCTAGGTATCATTGGTAAGTGGAAACAAGCTCATGGCTCTTCACTTAGCTGAGAGATTTCTTGAAGAATCAAGAATCCAGATCCCTTGAGGTTGAGACAACTCCAATGTCATGGTGGATTGGCACAAGAACAATTTGCATCCTCCACAAGATTTTGGCACATTTTCAAAGAGATTCAAGAAATTGTCAAGGGCTTCTTCACCAATTGATGGTCCTACACAAATTCTGCCATTCTGTCCAGTTGATAGATTAGATAGGGAAGGGTGGATTTCCAACCCCTCAGTGGAGGGTCCTAACACTTCTCATGTCCCCATAACATTCCTCTCTCAGGCCATGGTCTGAGTTTTAGCTCTCTGTACTCTTTCTATTTATTCCACTAACCTCTCTGTCATTTAGATAAAAAAGGGATGATCACTTTTCATGACCATAACAGCAAGTCATATCTGCAAGAATTGCACGAAATGAATCTACTGGAAGTGTTACCTCGTAATACTTCTGTGATATTCTATGGTTTCTGAAGCAAGCTACATTAGTTTCAAGGAAAGCAAAGATTCGCATCCTGATGTACAAGTTCAAAGAGCTACCAAAAAAGAAAAAGACATCAAACGCCATAATGATAAACTATATAGGAACGTTCATCAAATCCTCATTTCAACTTCAATAATTGCATTCAACAAAGTACTCCTAGAAAGAAAAGATCACCAGGCAACTGAGCACACTCTAACAGATAGAGAAGGTGTATGTTAGAGCACAATTCCATTTAGATCACGGCATAGAAGTGCATGAACGGTGAATCATACCAGAACTTCGCATTCATATGCTGCTATACCGGATATTTTCTTAAAGCAAAGAGGATATCTCTTGCACAAAAATAAATAGTAGGCTAGATTCTGAGTGTCTTATAGTTAGTCCCCTTGACATGCCAAAGTGAAGAGAAGCACATTTTTCTTGCAAACAAAATGACAGAAAAAAAAGGATGGAGCTAAAGAGAATTTCAAGCCTTCAGGTTTATTTCTCATCCATTTCACTTACCCAGTAACTCTGCCAGTCATATCGAGGACAGATAACAAAGGAAGGTGATCTCAGGTCAATAGCTATTGGAAAGTGGGAACCCATTGTCAAAACAGTAAAGACTAAAAATACTCGCATCTTATGGCAGCACACTAAGTCGCTGCTGGCTTCACACATGTATCCTTATGGAAAATGTCAAAGAAATTCATTAATAAAATAGATTTGGTGTGAAATAACTAAGAAAAATAAGATACTCATGTAACTACTGGCTACTCCAAAATTATAAAAATAATTTTTTAATTTGATGTCATAAATATAAATTTATATACATTATTAATGTATTAATTAAATAATATACCATATTCTAAAAAATATATAATAATTTCAATTATTTCTAAAGGTATTAGTTTTTTAAATTTTATGACATAAATTTTTATATAATTATGAACTAAATTAGTAGTTATTTTATTTATTCACATAACTAAGCAATAGTAAATAATTAAGAACTTTCTAATTAATTCAATTAAATAATTATAAGATAATATTTTTTATTTTACATAAGAATCATCAACTAATATATAATAAATCTAATTACATAAAAAAATAATGTGTACTCACAAATTAAATAAAAGATTAAAGATTAAAGTTACTAATTTAAAAATATTTATATTATTTAAGTAATTAATAAAAATTATACATAATTAAATTTTATCCATAAATTTTCTTAAATCGATGATAAAAAAATTTATTTATAAACAAAATATATAATTTAAATAATTTTAAAAACCCGACGGAGAAGACATCCCACCGCTGTGGGAGGGCCTCCCCTGCCGCCGTTGGCTTCCCATCGCCAGACAAGTACAGGGACGGCGAGAGGGGGGGCCTTTTCCACCCCATTATCTTGCTCCGGCGTCCACTGCAAGTTGTGGAGGGCGCTTGGGAGGAAAAATGGGCGGGGGATGGCTGCCTCCTCCCTGCGGCGACAGGAAGCCGATGGCGGGAGGAGGATGCCCTCCCTCGCCGTCGTTTGTGATAAAAATACGAAGAGAAGAGGAAGGAGAATGAGAAGGAGAAGGAGAAGGAAGAACGGAACGAAGGCGAAGATGGAATGGGAAGTGAATTCCATTTGTGAAACGTAAAATTTCAGATTCCATCGTTTTGTGAAGAAACGGGTTGATCTACTCTCTCCTGAGTAAAAAGAATTCCACTCCAACTTTTACGCGATTTTGTCATTTAATTGAGTGGAGTTCACATTCCACTCTAACTTTCCAAATGCACTAACAAGGCCTTATGACAAGGTAGTCATGAAATAAAAACCAAATTCTATTCGAGGCCAATCCAACTCGGCGATAAAAGATGAACAGACAAAAGGTTACCCGTTTCAAAGCCACCATAGAATGATATCAGAAACTACAATAAAATAAAATAATAAATAAACACTCACTGACCGCTTTGCGCGCTTTGGATCAATGGCAGCGAGCTCGGCGAGCTTATCGGCAGCCATTGCCTTCTTTGCATCGGCAATTTCGCCGAAAACACTCTCCCCTTTCGTCGTTGTCATGGACCCATCTACGGAGTTACTATGGCGATGCCTAGGCCTAACCGGAGCCGATTTCTCGTCACTCTTGGCCGGCGCCGTTCCCGGGCCCCCATTCTGGCTCCCCTGCCCCATGGAATCCTCCATTCTCGAGCCCAAATTTTCTATTTCCATATAAGTACAAAAAAAGTCGTCCTCGGATCCGATCTCGTCAAGGTTGGAGGAGGAGGACCCGTTGGCCGGCCCAAAAGGGTCGGCGACAAGATCGATGTCGTCGGGGATCCGAAAAGCCACCTCGGACTGAGCCCTCCTGTGATGAGAAGATCGAAAAGGGTGAGGACTCGCGTTAGAGAGGTTAGAGACAGGGGGTTTTGGTGGATTTCGATTGGGGATGTCCGGCATTTGCATTTTTCCCACTCCTTTCTTCCCTGCCTCGTTTTTCCCCTATATTTTCTCTGCCCCTTTCCGTCAATTATCACAGAGAAGATCCCGGGTTAGAGTTTTTTCTTAGCATGGCAGCGCTACAGGAAGTGAGAGAAAAATAGCAAATCCTGTCCCGAGAAAGCGTCTGTGATCCCTTTGGACAGAGAAAAGTCCGGTTCTAAATTATCTAATGCAGCTCCGCCGCGTTTCCGCCACTACCGGAGGGAAAGAAATTTGTGTCTTTGGACACAAGAAAGGAATTTCTTCACTCTTTTTAGTTCTGGATCATGTGCGGGGCCCACTAGTGGTGGCGTTCTGGTAATTTCACTCGCTAGTGGTGCAGATATGCTGACGCGTGTGATGGTGCACGTGTAACTTTTCTGTGTGGGACTATTCTGGCGCTTGGCCACGAGGTACACGTACAAGCAAAATTCCAACAAAGTGGGACCTACAGAAAAAACCGCCACTCGGCAAGAAATGGAGGCAAGCACATGATCGGAGTCGGGACCACGTGGGTTGCCGGATGACCTTGAGTCCAATAATTGTTTAAGATATAATATACGACAAATTGACAAGTGTAGTTAGGCAAAATACTTGACCTAGAATGTTACCCTTTCTCCCTAAAGATTTTTTTTAATATTTTTTAATTTTATTTAATTTTATTTAATTTTATTTAATTTTATTTAATTTTAACTCGTAGGAAGATGTTTACAATGATTACAATACCCTTGGAACAACATCCTACTTGTATGGTCACAAGTCCGTGCCATCTTTATGGGAGTCCCTTTATTTACTTGTTATGTCAACCCTACACATGGGTATCATTCTAACAAAGCCTACCATGAAAAAATGTTTTAGGTGACCGACAACGAAGAATTCTATAAGTTGTCGTTAAAAACATCCATGTAAGGGAGAGAACGGAAGATGGAAAAATTTCAACAAAAGATATTGAAGGTTGAAGACCATAGAAACCACATAGACATGAGTTTTTTCAAGATATATGTTCCAGCTTGAAGGAGAGTGTTTGAAGGTATAATTAAATTTTACTTTATTTTCCAGGAAAACGTTTTTTAATTAGAAACTGAACTCCTAAGATTGTTAGGCCCAAAAAAACACAGTGGTAAGTTTTTTTTGTTTTCCCCTTGTATTGGATGTTTTCCCATGACACCACTATGACTAGTTTTTGAGTTTACTCTCCTTTGAATCAGAAAAGGAATTAAGCACAAAAGAAATGTGAAGCAGATGTTTGCCAATGTTTGTGGCTACTTGCGGGGAAAGAGCCCTTGTGCTGGTGTTGCTGCTCAAGTTATTAATTGTATTGGTATCTTTTATTTCTTTATGGCTGCTCGTGGTTTTATATCTAGTTAAAACCTCCATTGACATGTTTCTTCTGGTTGTTAAGGGTTTATTCATTTGTCTCTTGACTTGGATTGATTATTAGTTGAGTTGGTGCTTAATGCAGCCTATGGTACCATGTCCTTCATCTAAATTACTTATACTTATCCTAATTACATTTTTTTTTTGTTACTTTTCAATGGGAGTTTGCTTGGTAACCTGGGACCTGCTGGCCTTCGCGGTGTCATCCGCTATTTTGAGGGTACTACCTTCCTCATTTATTTTGGGCCTTTTGGAACGTCGGATTCTACTATCGCAGGGTTTATGGCCCTCCTTCAGAGACTCTCTCTTTCATGATCACTTCTTTGGTATTGTTGAAGGCAACTCCAAGGTGGTGATCTCCTGGTGCTCCTCCTTTCCAAACCTCCTTGGCGCTACCAGAATGCCTTCTATGACTTTAAGGATATCTCCTCTTCCCTCTGTTGTATTTGGACTTATGTACCATGTTTGACCAATTCTTTGGGCAACACCCTTTCTAGGAATTGGGCTCCCTTCAAATCTCTTGTTGTTTTGCCATCCCTGATTGCTTGTAATTTGGTCTCTTGTGCTTAATAAAGCTCATCATTTTCAAAAAAAACAAAAAAAAACTTACGCTTATTCTCTATTTTGATTGTTGTAGTTGGTAAATCAATTCATCAAACCAAAGAGAAAACCCAACTAATTTGCAACTCTACTACTTGCCTTTGGTGGGTAAATCTTCTAATCATTAGTAGTTTAAGAGTCTTAAATGAATCCAATGGTGTACCTATTCACATTGTTGGCTTTGATGGGAACAAGTATTAATTATTAATGATGGGCAAACCTCTAACAAATGGAGTTGAACTTGACCCCAAAACTGTATTAGAATCACAAATACAGGTCGCCACTGAACTAGGTTTCCTTATCCCTCAAAGATAGGAAACCTTCTCTTCATTTGCCTCATTTGGTTTGCAATCTATTGATTTTCAGGACTCTATGGATTTAACTCAAGGAGAAAAAAAGAAAGACATCCATTGGGAGAAAAACAAGAGGAAGAAGAGGTTTATGGACTTATCCTAACCCTTCCCCTAAAACTCAATTTATAGATTAATTAAACTATAATATTACAATTATAACCTAGAACTTTAACCTAATTAATGACATATCTATAAGATAACTCTTTATTTACCATCATGTCATCTTTGTATGGGCATGTGGGCCTTCCTTGGTCTTATGGCTTGAACTCATCTTCTAACACACTTGGATGTATGGGCCTTCCTTGGTCTTATAGGCTTGGGCCCATCTTCCAACACACTTGGATATGTGGCGTTCTTTGATCGTGTGGGCTTGAACCCATCTTCCAAAGACAACTTGGATATGTAGGCAAATGAAGAGGGTTTCCTTATCCCTCAAAGATAGGAAACCTTCTCTTCATTTGCCTCATTTGGTTTGTAATCTATAGGGAAGAAAGACTACTTATGGTTCTCAAGACAACTTAAACAAAACCTTATAACAAAAAGCTAGAACAGATGGTAGGAGATGACCTTGGTTAGATGTTAGCTATATTATTGAAAGTCATGACTATCAAATATCAACCAATTCATCCAATTGAGGATTGGGTTTTTACAAATAAATTTTTGATGTTTAAACTGTCCTCGATTTTGTGTGCTCTTTCTCTTTATGAAACAAATATGCCTCTTGGAAACATCATAGATTTAAACACCTTAGAGTAAGCTGCACTCCAACGAAATGAAGATAATATTACTTGAATACGTTCCCAATACCCATTGTTGATTCTAGGGCTCTAATCTGTATTAAACTCTAACTTAGTAGAGAGAGTAGTGGAAAAGAGAAGAGAAGAGAAGGAGAAGAAGAAAAAAGGAGAAGAAGATAAGGTGTTTGAAGAAGTGCTAGAAGAGGAAGAGATGAAGAGAGCAATGAATAAGGAAAAGAGTATCTAAGTTAGAATGAGCTCTTCTACTTTCCTTTATTTATAATAGATAGTAAACATTTCATAAAGTCACATATACCCTTGTCCATATCAGGGTAAGACAAGGACTTGCTTATGTAAGAAATAACAACTAAAAGAGAAATAAAATGAAAAATAAATTAATTATAAGTCTGTTTTTTAACATTGTCCTCAAGGTGGAGGATAAATATCATAAATGCCCAATTTGGCACATGAATGTGATGTGCACCAACTGCAACTACAACTGCTTTGCTGAAGATGTCTGCAAATTGATTCTTAGATGGGATGTAATATATTAATGATGTTTATTTGTAGTATCTTGAGTAAAGTCACAATCAATCTCAATATTTTTGGTCCTCTCATGAGAGACTAGTTTGTATGGTAATATGTATAGCCACTTAATTATCATAATAAAGTTGCATAGGTGCTGTCATAGGAAACCCAAGTTCAATCAATAATGACTTCATCCATACCATCTCAATAATTGTATGATCCACAACTCAATACTCTATCTCTGTACTAGACCTTACCACCACATTTTGTTTTTTGCTTCTCTAAGATACGATTTCCACAAATGTACAATAGCTAAAAATTGATTTTCTGTCATCAAAAGATCTGATCCAATCTACATATGGAAATCCTTCAATACTAACATTTCTATGGAACTCGTACAACAACCATTGTCTTGGATGTCTCTTAAAATACGACAAAATTATTTCTAATGCTTGCCAATGTTAGGCCTGTGGCTGATGCTTAAACTGACTTATAACACTTACAACAAAATATCAGGTCTTATTACTATGAGGTAGATTGTTTACCAACAAAGCTATTGAAACCGTCCCACATTTACCTCTCTACTAGATTCAACAGACAATTTCAAAGTAGGATCTATAGGCGTGTCAAGCGGTTGGTGCCGAAGCATATTGGTTTATTCAAGCAGGTCTAACACATATTTTCTTTGAAACAAGACTATATCATACTGAGATTGTAGGACTTCAGTCCCAAGGTAATATTTGAGTAGACCAAGGTCCTAGGTTTGTAACTTTGTTGCACAAACCTTGCTTTACTTGCTGAATCTTTTTTGTACCACCGTTTGTTAGAATAATATCATCTCACATTAGGATCTATAGGAGTGTCAAGAGGTTGGTGCCGAAGTATATTGGTTTCTTCAAGCAGGTCTAACACATATTTTATTTGAAACAAGACTATATCATACTGAGATTGTAGGACTTTAGTCCCAAGGAAATATGTGAGTAGGCCAAGGTCCTTGGTTTGAAACTTTTTGCACAAACCTTGCTTTACTTGCTGAATCCCCTTTGTATCATTGTTTTTTTTGAATAATATCATCAACATAGATTGCTACGAGGATCCCACCTTGATTAGTATGCTTGACAAAAATTAAATGATCCATTTTGCACCTCTTGAAGCCAAAATCAATAACAACCGTGTTGAATTTTTTCAGTCTATAGATAGATTTCTTAAGTCTATATGCTATATTCCCCTCAACCACAAATCCAGGTGGTTTTGACATATACACTTTCTCATGAAGATCACCTTTAAGGAAAACATTTTTAGCATCGAGTTGAAAGATAGACAGGCTAAAGTTTGCAACAATAAATATAAGAACATGTACCGAGTTAAGCTTTGCCAGTTAATACCATAAGACTGAATGTAAACCTTTTGCAACTAACCGTGCTTTAAGGCCATGAATATTGTCATTAGGATTGTGCTTGATGGTGAAAACCTATCTACATCCCTTTAGTTTCTTTTCCATGTGGCAAGGAAGTTAACTCCCATGTGTTATTGTCATACATGTTACCATTTCTTCTTCCATTTTGCTTTCAACATCCTTTTACTGGTCTTTGGGAAACTTGACGTTTCAATGGTCCTCAATATAGTTTCTCTCATTTGGTTGGATTTCAGTTATAGTTAATGTGTTTGTGCTTTCGGTATGTTTTACTCTTCGAACATTAGTTTTTGCAAAATTCCTACTGTCAAGCTTTTGTTTATGGTAGTTTCGGCCTTGACATGACAAGTTAGGGTTGGGGTTCTTATTTGGTTAGCAGTTGGTTTTTGTTGGCAGCGTGTAAATTTGTTTTCAGAAGATATCTTTATGATCTTTAAAAATGAGTGTAAATAGTTGATAGAGAAAAAAAAATCTTGTAGTGTTCTCTAACCATAAATAGGGTTAGTGCAATACCTCTTGTACGTGATAGGGCCATGAAGGAGAGGATAAAACTTACTAGTGGTATATATAGTATTATCTAAAGGGCATCTGATAATTGTATAGGTCTGAAGCAATAGAAACAATATATATTCTTTCGTTGTTCGGCATAGGTCGTCCAAATTGTTTTCTACATGCCAGGCTTGGAAGGATCTATTTCCTCATTTTTGCTCCCAGGTGGAAATTTTTGTAAAATAAGAAAATAAAAATGTTTGCATTAGCCATCTTAGTCAGCTTGTAGATGTTGCTGCTTTCCCTTTTTTGGTAGTAGGAGTAGGTGGTACTGCCATTGCTGAAAGCTTCACTCCTCCACATTTGCTGGGTCAAGACTTAACAGAGAGGAGTTGTTGACTATTGGTTGTCGTTCGTAGCCGTAAGAGCCATTGCCAAAAATTTCTACCACTTTTCCTCTTTTATAGCTAGGGTTCTCATCGAGTAGAGAGCAGAAGAGAGAATGAGGACGATGGAAAGTAGGGGCATGGTGGTAAGGATTCCATTCCTCCTTGAACCTGTATGTTTTTAGACTTCAACCATCCTTACTCTGCGGAGTCAAATAGCAACCCCGTTCCCACATTTAGTGGGGCATGATGGTAAGGATTCCATATGAAACCCGTCCCGTTGCTATCTTTATTGATTGCTTGAATGTCTTAGGTTTTCACAAGAGCTCCAGTCAAAGTTGTTGATAGGATTCTAGAGGGAGTTAGGATGTTACTTAGGCTTCATAATAATTTCTACAAAAAGAAGAATAAGAGGGATGTCAAGCGTAGTTTTTTTTAGTCAGCTCGTAGATGCTGCTGCTTTCCCTTTTTTGGTAGTAGGAGTAGGTGCTACTGCCATTGTTGAAAGCTTCACTCCTCCACATTTGGTGGGTCAAGAGTTACCAGAGAGGACTTGTTGACTGCCGATTACCGTTCATAGCCGTTAGAGCCATTGCCAAAAATTTTCACCACCTTTCCTTTTTGATAGCTACGGTTTTCATCGAGCTGAGAGCATAAGAGAGAATGAGGACGATGGAAAGTAGGGCATGGTGGTAAGGATTCCGTTCCTCCATGAACCTATATGTTTTTTTACTCCAACCATCCTTACTCTGCGGAGTCAAATAGCAACCCCGTTCCCACATTTAGCGGGGCATGGTGGTAAGGATTCCATATGAAACCCGTCTTGTTGCTATCTTTATTGATTGCTTGAATGTCCTAGGTTTTCACAAGAACTCTTGTCAAAGTTGTTGATAGCATTCTAGCGGGAGTTAGGATGTTACATAGACTTCATAATAATTTATACAAAAAAAAGAATAAGAGGGATGTCAGGCGTAGTTTTATTTTTAGTCAGCTGGTAGATGTCGCTGCTTTCCCTTTTTTGGTAGTAGAAGTAGGTGCTACTGCCATTACTGAAAGTTTCACTCGTCCACATTTGCTGGGTCAAGACTTACCAGAGAAGAGTTGTTGACTGTCAGTTGCCGTTCGTAGGCGTTAGAGCCATTGCCGAAAAATTTCCACCACTTTTCCTTTTTGATAGCTAGGGTTCTCATCGAGCAAAGAGCAAAAAAGAGAATGAGGACAATGGAAAGTAGGGGCATGTTGGTAAGGATTTCATTCCTCCTTGAACTTGTATGTTTTTTTACTCCAACCATCCTTACTCTGCATAGTTAAATAGCAACCTCATTCCCACGTTTAGCGGGGTATGCTGGTAAGGATTCCATATGAAACCCATCCCGTTTCTATCTTTATTGATTGCTTGAATATCCTAGGTTTTCACAAGAGCTCCTGTCAAAGTTATTGATAGGATTCTAGAGGGAGTTAGGATGTTACATAGGCTTCATAATAATTTCTACAAAAAGAAGAATAAGAGGGATGTCAGGCATAGTTTTATTTTTAGTCAGCTTGTAGATGTCGTTGTTTTCCCTTTTTTGGTAGTAGGAGTAGGTGTTACTGCCATTGCTGAAAGCTTCACTCCTCCACATTTGGTGGGTCAAGAGTTACCAGAGAGGACTTGTTGACTACCGGTTCCCGTTCATAGCCATTAGAGCCATTGCCAAAAATTTCCACCATTTTTCCTTTTTGATAACTAGGGTTCTCATCTAGCAGAGACCTGAAGAGAAAATGAGGACGATGAAAGTAGAGGCATGGTGGTAAGAATTTCGTTCCTCTTTGAACCTTTATGTTTTTT
Organism: Aristolochia californica; assembly: GCF_029961685.1. NCBI lineage: Eukaryota > Viridiplantae > Streptophyta > Magnoliopsida > Piperales > Aristolochiaceae > Aristolochia > Aristolochia californica. The sequence goes on from NW_027181771.1 coordinate 3,006,984, forward strand.
TACTCCCTCCATCCTTACTCTGCGGAGTCATATAGCAACCCTGTTCCCACATTTAGCAGGGCATGGTGGTAAGGATTCCATTGAAAAATCCCATTGATATCTTTATTGATTGCTTGAATATCCTAGGTTTTCACAAGAGCTCCTATCAAAGTTGTTGATAGGATTATAGAGGGAGTTAGGATGTTACATAGGCTTCTAGAGAGGACTTGTTGATTGTCGGTTGTTGTTCATAGCCGTTAGAGCCATTGCCAAAAATTTCCACCACTTTTCTTTTTTGATAGCTAGGGTTCTCATTGAGCAAGGAGCAAAAGAAAGAATGAGGACAATAGAAAGTAGGGGCATGGTGGTAAGGATTTTGTTCCTCCTTGAACCTATATGTTTTTTTACTCCAACCATCCTTACTCTGCGGAGTCAAATAGCAACCCCGTTCCCACATTTAGTGGGGCATGGTGGTAAGGATTTCATAAGAAACCCGTCCCATTGCTATCTTTATTGATTGCTTGAATGTCCTAGGTTTTCACAAGAGCTCTTGTCAAAGTTGTGTTGTGGTCCTGGGTTAAGTATTTTTGCCTTCTACTCCTAACATGCTGGTGTTTTGGGTAGTATTGGTTAGGTGTTTAACATTTGGTATCAGAGCTAGTGCTACGTCTCGAGTTCGATTCCCAACGAACGCGGGTGATCACACGAACCCCGGAATGCAGGGTTTCTTGGTTAGGCTAGGTCCCTCGTCGCTATGTGTTAAGCTGTCATGGTTGTCGGCTCTTAAGGATGGGTCTGATGTTATGGTCCTGGGTTAAGTACCTATGTCTTTCGCTCCTAACAGGCCGGCCTTTTGGGTAGTATTGGTTAGGTGTTGAACAAGTTGATGATAAGATTCTAAAGGGAGTTAGGATGTTACATATGCTTCATAATAATTTCTACAAAAAGAAGAATAAGAGGGATATCAGGCGTAGTTTTGTTTTTAGCCAGCTTGTAAATGCCGCTGCTTTCCCTTTTTTGGTAGTAGGAGTAGGTGCTACTGCCATTGCTGAAAGCTTCACTACATTTGTTGATTCAAGACTTACCAAAGACGATTTGTTGAGTGTCGGTTGCCGTTCGTAGCTGTTAGAGCCATTGTCAAAAATTTCCACCACTTTTCCTTTTTGATAGCTAGGGTTTTCATCGAGCAAAGAGTAGAAGAGAGAATGAGGACAATGGAAAGTAGGGGCATGTTGGTACGAATTTCGTTCCTCCTTGAACTTGTATGTTTTTTTACTCCTTTTTTACTCCAACCATCTTTACTCTGTGGAGTTAAATAGCAAACCCGTTCTCACGTTTAGCAGGGCATGGTGGTAAGGATTCCATATGTAACCCGTCCCATTTCTATCTTTATTGATTGCTTGAATGTCCTAGGTTTTCACAAGAGCTCCTGTCAAAGTTGTTGATAGGATTCTAGAGGAGTTAGGATGTTACATAGGCTTCATAATAATTTCTATAAAAAGAAGAATAAGAGGGATGTTAGGCGTAGTTTTGTTTTTAGTCAGCTTTTAGATACCGCTGTTTTCCCTTTTTTGGTAGTAGGAATAGGTGCTACTGCCATTGCTGAAAGTTTTACTCCTCGACATTTGTTGGGTCAAGACTTACCAGAGAGGACTTGTTGACTGCCAGTTCTCGTTCGTAGCTGTTAGAGCCATTACTGAAATTTCCACCATTTTCCCTTTTTGATAGCTAGGGTTCTCATCGAGCAGAGAGCTGAAGAGAGAATGAGGACGATAAAAGTAGATGCATGGTGGTAAGAATTTCGTTCCTCCTTGAACCTTTATGTTTTTTTACTCCCTCCATCCTTACTCTGCGGATCAAATAACAACCCCATTCTCACATTTAGCGGGGCATGGTGGTAAGGATTCCATAGGAAACCCGTTCCGTTGATATCTTTATTGATTGCTTGAATGTCCCTATCAAAGTTGTTGATAGGATTATAGAGGGAGTTAGGATATTACATAGGCTTCCAAAGATGACTTGTTGACTGTCGGTTGCTGTTCGTAGCCGTTAGAGCCATTGCCAAAAATTTCCACCACTTTTCCTTTTTGATAGCTAGGGTTCTCATCGAGCAAGGAGCATAAGAGAGAATGGGGACGATGGAAAGTAGAGGCATGGTGGTAAGGATTCCGTTCCTCCTTGAACCTGTATGTTTTTTTACTCCAACCATCCTTACTCTGCGGAGTCAAATAGCAACCCCGTTCCCACATTTAGCGGGGCATGGTGGTAAGGATTCCATATGAAACCCATCCCGTTGCTATCTTTATTGATTGCTTGAATGTCCTAGGTTTTCACAAGAGCTTTTGTCAAAGTTGTGTTGTGGTCCTGGGTTAAGTACCTATGCCTTCTGCTCCTAACAGGCCGGTCTTTTGGTAGTATTGGCTGGTGCTTAACATTTTGTATCAGAGTTAGCGCTACATCCCGAGTTCGATTCCCAACGAACGCGGTTGATCGCGAACCTCAGAATGCAAGGTTTCTCGATTAGGCTAGGTCCCTCGTCGCTATGGTCGTCGGCTTTTAAGGACGGGTGTGATGTTGTAGTCCTGGGTTAAGTACCTATGCCTTCCGCTCCTAACAGGCCGGTCTTTTGGGTAGTATTAGCTAGGTGTTTAACAAGTTGTTGATATAATTCTAGAGGGAGTTAGGATGTTACATAGGCTTCATAATAATTTATACAAAAAAAAAAAAATAAGAGAGATGTTAGGCGTAGTTTTGTTTTTAAAGATGCCGCTGCTTTCCCTTTTTTGGTAGTAGGAGTAGGTGTTGCTGTCATTGCTGAAAGCTTCACTCCTCCACATTTGCTGGGTCAAGACTTATCAGAGAGACTTGTTGACTTCCGGTTGTTGTTCGTAGCCGTTAGAGCCATTGTCGAAAATTTCCACCACTTTTCCTTTTTGATAGCTAGGGTTCTCATCGAGCAGAGAGCAGAAGAGAGAATGAGGACGATGGAAGTAAGAGCATGGGGGTAAGGATTCCGTTCCTCCTTGAACCTGTATATTTTTTTTAATCCAACCATCCTTAATTTTCGGAGTTAAATAGAAACCCCATTCCCACATTTAGCGGGGCATGGTGGAAAGGATTCCATATGAAACATGTCCCGTTGCTATCATTATTGATTGTTTGAATGTCCTAGGTTTTCACAAGAGCTCCTGTCAAAGTTGTTGATAGGATTCTAGGATGTTACATAGGCTTCATAATAATTTCTACAAAAAGAAGAATAAGAGGGATGTCAGGCGTAGTTTTTTTTAGTCAGCTTGTAGATGCCGTTGTTTTCCCTTTTTTGGTAGTAGGAGTAGGTGCTACTGTCATTACTGAAAGCTTCACTCCACTACATTTGATGGGTCAAAACTTACCAGAGAAGACTTGTTGACTGCTGGTTACTGTTCGTAGCTGTTAGAGCCATTGCCAAAAATTTCCACCACTTTTCCTTTTTGATAGCTAGGGTTCTCATCGAGCAAAGAGCAAAAGAGAGAATGAGGATGATGGAAAGTAGGTGCATGGTGGTGAAGATTCCATTTCTCCTTGAACCTGTATGTTTTTTTTTACTCCAAGCATCCTTACTCTGCAGAGTCAAATAGCAACCTCGTTCCCTCATTTAGCGGGGCATAGTGGTAAGGATTCCATATAAAACCCGTCCCTTTGCTATCTTTATTGATTGTTTGAATGTCCTAGGTTTTCACAAGAGCTCCTATCAAAATTGTTGATAGGATTCTAGAGGGAATTAGGATGTTACATAGGCTTCATAATAATTTCTACAAAAAGAAGAATAAGAGGGATGTCAAGCGTAGTTTTGTTTTTAGTTAGCTTGTAGATGCCGCTGTTTTCCCTTTTTTGGTAATAGGAATAGGTGCAATTGCCATTGCCGAAATCTTCACTCCACATTTGCTGGGTCAAGACTTACCAGAGAGGAGTTGTTGACTGCCGATTGTCGTTCGTAGCCGTTAGAGCCATTGCCAAAAATTTCTACCACTTTTCCTTTTTGATAGCTAGGGTTCTCATCGAACAGAGAACATAAGAGATAATGAGGACGATGGAAAGTAGGGGCATGGTGGTAAGGATTTCGTTCCTCCTTGAACCTGTTTGTTTTTTTATTCCAACCTTCTTTACTCTACGGAGTCAAATAGCAACCTTGTTCCCACATTTAGCAGGGCGTGGTGGTAAGGATTCCATATGAAACCCATCCCATTGATATCTTTATTAATTGCTTGAATGTCCTAGGTTTTCACAAAAGCTCTTGTCAAAGTTGTTGATAGGATTCTAGAGGGAGTTATGATGTTACATAAGCTTCATAATAATTCTAAAAAAAGAAGAATAAGAGGGATGCGAGGCTTAGTTTTGTTTTTAAGAAAATGAGGGATTAGGGTTCAAAGGAGGATGCACGACTCTACCCTAGGTTTAACTACAAACCTAGACTTAGGGTTTAGGGTTCTAGAGAAAATGATCACATTGGTAAGTATTCCAAGTCAAGTAGAAAGTTATCTTTCCTAATCATAGTTGAAGTGTTATGTTAAATTGGGTCGAAGCCCTACCCCAAAATGACTATCTATTTAGGAAACTTTTTTCCTAGTTAATAAATACAAGATATTTTTACTCATTAATATATGTGGGACTTTTTTAACACTCCCCCACTGTGGATAATTTGGGTGGAAACCCTCACATATAGGCACGTGGATAATTTGGGTGGATATCCACATATGAAAACCTTGCTCTGATACTATGTTAAATTTGGTCGAACATTGATGCTTCCGCGTTATTAAAATTATCTTGTAGCCTGGATCCGGTGAAATCGCCAAGCTGAGAGAGGTCTTTAGGTCGGTTCAGCTCTCCCGAACCCGGGTAACCAGTCACCTTCAAACCGGAAACCATTGCCCCTCTTCCGCCACCCCGCTCCGCCAAATCAGACGGCTGTAACAAGCACACTTGCTCATCGCAGCAATCGTATGCAGTTTTGTCCAAGATCACGGCGCATCTCTTCATCTTGGTTGCCCCTGTCGCGTCGTCGGTCTCCGAGGGCACCGCACTGGACGACTCGTCCTCCTCCTCCGCCACGTCCGCCACCTCCGCCACCTCCGAGTCCGTGTCCGACGTCAGCCTCATCCCCTGGTATCTCACCTGCGCAAGGGGTGAAAACCGCTGGCCTCCCCGTCCACGGCCATCCTTGACTGCATCGTCGTCGGCGTCTCGGGGCCGTCTCCGGTGGGACTATCCTTTAACATGTTATGCAAGTTTCTCATGGTGTATCTCTTTATGGTGCCTCTTATTATTGTTATTGTATGAAGGTGCATGGGAAGGGACTTTTGGCCAAACCACTTTTGATATTTCTCTTGTGTGCACGTTCTCTCAACCTTGCTCTGATTGCTTCTCTCTCTTTTTGGAGCTTCTAGTGCTGCACTGATGATGTCTTTCCTCTTTCTCTCTCTTGAATTGAGAGGACTCTATCAGTTGAGCTTCAAGGGACCATCATGGGGAGGCGGCCAAGTCTTCAAGTTCTCAGCACTCTGCTTACTGCAAGACACAATAGATCCCAGTTTAGAAAAATGAGTACACCAGGCATTTCTTCATAATGTTGCTCTAGTTTTGGACTGTTGCAGCATGATATGGATGGTTCTTTCAATTACACCCTCTATTGTGTTTGTTTTTGCAGCAGAAGTGTGTTCATTGCACTCTAGCCAACTACTGTAACACACCCGACAAGAGAATTCCCAATTTAGGAAGCTTTTTGTCAAAGCTGCTTCTTTTTTTTTCTGCTCTTTATTGGTCCAATTTTAGGAAACATGATTCTGGTCAAGGAATCTTTTTTCTTGAAAGCTCAGTTATGTTTTTCAGTAGGTTCAATTAATTATATAAAATTCTGCTCCCATTTGTAGGCAGAATTTTGGTTGTTATCTAGTAATATTTCTTTGTGTTCTAACTGAACTTAGAGCCTCAGTTTACCTTTTCCGTTATGTATCTTCAATTATTTTCTCCTTCTTGTTGTTTTTAGATGTTAAGTACATTAGTTTACTCTGTCCAAATATTTTCACGAGCTTTTATTTTTTGAATGGCATGGACATCTTATTTTTATGAGAAATTTCAAACCCACGTGGTACTATGTTGTTGTTTTTGGAAGTTACGTGCATCAGTTTATTCTTTCAGATATTATTCATGAGATTTTATTTCTGAGTAGCTTGGGCACCTTATTTTTATGTGAAATTTTAAACTCACTTAGTACACTGGCATTTAATTGCTCTATTCTGAAGTTAAGTTTCTCAAAGAGTGGCATTTCTGTGGCACTCGATCGTAGTTATGCAACCTGTCAGTTAAAATAATGTAATCTGTCTGGGTAAACCATAAAGATCGATGCTCATATCTATGCAGAAGTGTTCTTCATATTGTTTACTGAATAAAATAGATCTCAATCTGGGTTCCCGCCATCCTCTTTATTCAAACCTTCTTTGTCAATAATTCCTTCTGCTGGCATGTTGGTCTGCTGTTGGAAACTGGTTCTCTTTGGTAGTTTCTTCTTATGGTAGTTTATTACTTATTCTTTTCATTGCAAAGCCATCATTTTTGAAGGCATTCCTTCTTATGATTGACAAAGCTGTCATTTTATACTCTGTGGAGTATTCAAGTCATCTTGTCATGCCACTGTCTGATTGATTCCCCTGGGTTCTGGAATTTTGTTCTTCATTAGTGCACCATGATTTTTTCATCATGTGAGCCTTCTGATGTTGATTTTGTTTTTATTAACGCCAGTTATCAATTATATGAGGAGCTTTGTTTGAAGTTGCAATTGATAAAATCAAAGACGAGAAAGAGATGGCTGGAAGTGAGTGCGAACCGCTGCTAGATGCTTCAAATAATTTCATTAGGATTGAAGAAAAGGGGGAAGAGTTGGAAACACAGCTTATGTTAGTTTATGTTGCTCAAGGTAATGGTCAGACGAGAATAGAGAAAACGACAGACAAACCTGTGGCGTGTTCAGTTGTTGAAGTTCCATGTAATGTTGAATGGCCCATAGAGAACAAAATAATGGATGAAGCTGGAGTCAGATATGTTTTTGAATCCCAAAATGGTGATGAAAGAGTACCTGACCTGAAAAAATGTGAAGACTACACTAATCCTATGGAGATCAGCACTTCACTAATAGTAACGGAAGATGAGATGAAGCCTATATCTGAAGACGGGTATGCAACTGCAAGCAATGGCTCAAGACTGCATGAGAGATTTAAGAGCATCAGAGATGTCAATGGATCTCATGAACAAGAACTTGAAAGAGCACCGGGGCAGGTGGAGAATGATATAGAAAGGACAACAAGTTTTGATGGAAGTGAAAAGTGTGTGGATTCTTTGATAGAGAACAAAGAGAAAGAGGGAATTATGGACAATAATGTAGAATTTGTCTCTCCTGTAAGCAATGACACCTACTATGGAAGCATGAATGATGGGGGGGTTAAATGTTCAAGGAGAAGAAGAAAGGCGAAGAAAAGTTGTGTGGAGGTTGATGAGAAGAATGATGAATTGATCTTTGTTGACGGAATTCTAGTCGTGTGTGAGAAGAAAGGAGAAGGGTCCAAGAGGAGGTATTCAAGGACTGAAATGGAGGCAATAGGGTTTGGAAATCATGCAGAACAACAGATGAGGTGGAATGAAATTTACCAAGGTTTTCCTCCTGCTGTTGCTCGAGAGCTTGATCAAATCTTTGTCTCCAAGTGTGAGAAGCAATTGCTCAGGAAGGTTGATCAGAAGAAGCAGAAGAAGTATAAGTTGGCCTCTGTTATTTGTAAGTTTATTTTTTCGGCAGGCCATGTTATTTCCTCTAAGAAGTTTGAATACTGTTTCTGTCCTATGACTAATCTCTTTCATGGATTTATACTCTCTTTTTTGATGACTCTTGTCTTCAAAATTATTGTGTGATCAATTTAAAGAAGAATTTTTCTTCTCAGATAAATTAGAAGATGTGATCTCATTCTTTTCTTTTTCTTCTGATCTGAAATAACTTAAGTCAGATGATGTAATCTCATTTTGAAGTGCATTTATATTGCTATTTTGATTTGCTGGTGCATATAATATAGGAGATGTAATCTCATTTTGAAGTGCAATTCTATTGCTGTTTTGATTTTTTGGTGCATATTGTATCTGACAGGAAATCATACAATGTAGCTTTCCTTAATTTACACGCTTATGCTCCTCCCCCTGAACAACAAACTCAAGAGGTTGCGTCATGCATACCTCTTTATGAAGATCTCATGCATCAATCCATAAATAGCTTTCCTCAACTTACAAACCTTATGCTCCTCCCCCTGGACAACAAACCAGGAGGTTGCTCCATGTATACTTTTGAAGATCTCATAGAGAAAAGAATTTTTAATATCCAATTGATGCAAAGGCCAACCTTTTTCAAAAAAGATAGAGAGTAAAACGTGTACAGAGTTCAGTCGAGTAACAAGAAAGAATATGTCGAAATAATCTACTCTAGATGTTTGGGTATAGCCTTTAGCAACAAGGTGGGCTTTATACCTTTCAATAGATATCAATATGGTACTCTATACCATAGACACACCTACAACCAACCTGGAGGACACTCATGCCACAGATCCCAACCTCTTGAACTGTAGGGCATGCATTTCCTCTTGCTTAGCACACACCCGATTTGTATCACAGAGAGCCTGTTGGTACATCTTTGGAATAACGAACAACAGAAGCAGACAACAAGGATAGAAATTTGACATAGGGAGGAGACATAAAATCATGTGATATAATCAGAAATAGGGTGCTGAGTACAAGAGCAGACCCCTTTCCTGGGGGCAATAGGTTGATCTAAGTTTGAAATGGGAACTGGTGGCAGATCCTTAGACGGATCAGACGATGAGGAGAGCTTGCCAGGCAATGAAGAAGTAACGACTTCAATGTGCATAGCAAGAGATGTAGCTTGTTACTGCCCTCTATGCTAGTATACCTGCAATGGCCAGGGAGGTTGTGAGTGCTCATGCAGTGGCATTGAGTTTGACACCATGGGAAGTGGGGACTCTTCTAACAAATCAACCTGACTGCAAAAATATGATTCATGCTAAAAAAAAATGTGACATCAATGGAGACATACATCTATTTGTTGGCCAAATCATAGCACTGTGACCTTTTTGGACCCTAGAATACCCTACAAAGACACATTGTGTAATATGTGTAGAGAGTTTATTTTGAGTTGGTGAAAACAAATGAACAAAACATACACAAAAAAAAAAAAATTGAGGCATAGAGAACAAAGGTTGATCAGGATACAATACTTGAAAACGAATATCACTATTCAACAAATCAGATGGAAGACAGTTAGTCAAATAAGAAGCAAAAAGAATGCTTCTCCCCAATACAAATTGGGAACATTCATCTGAAACAATAAAGTGCCAGCCACATAAAGTAAATGTTTTACCATTTTATTTGTGGAGAGTAAGCACTAGAGTTTGGTGAATAACACCATTCAATGTAAAAATAAATAAATTCAAAGGAAGTTCTTAGATTCTCTTTTGCATTGTCGAAATGTAACACACAAATATGAGAAGAAAACTGAACTTTTATTACCGCATAAAATTGTTTGAATACATCCAGAATTTCAGATCTGTCCTTCAGCATAAACAACTATGTGACTCTGTTAAAATCATCCACAAATGGTGCAAAGTACTGAACAGCAAGTAAACTTTTTTTAACTCTAAAAAGACCCCAAACATCAGAACTAACGAAACCAAAGGTGGAAAAAACTCCTCTTATTGATTCTAGAGGGAAAGACAGTTTTGTAATGCTTCCCCAACTGACGTGTTTCACAATCAAATGTTACTTCAGGTCTAAGGGATGGAAAGAGTTTATTTATTTATTTATTTTTTAAGGAGGGGATTTTATTCCAAAGGAGAACAAAACCTTTACATTGGGGATCCTCTCATAGTGAGGGATTTGAGGGACACCCCTTCTTTAGCGAGAGAGTCTCAATTTGATTTAGCATTTAAAATAATATAGAACAAATAAAAACATTAAATTAGTTGCCTACAACTGATAGAATATTGTTGTCCTCAAAGTACAAATTGCAATAGAGACCATTGACACCTCCAGTTTTTGTAATGAGTATACATATGTTTATATATATATATATACATATATATACATATATATATATATACATATATATACATATATATATATATATACATATATATACATATATATATATATATATATATACATATATATACATATATATATATATATATATATATATATATGTATATATTTGGCATGGTTCCTAATTTCAATAAGACATACTACTTTTGTAGACTATGAGTGAAACTTGAGTTGCAATCTCACATATTTATGCTTTGCGAAGCAACAAAGATATTGCTATTATCTGTCTTCAAGTGGTGATGTTATCTATGATTTAAGGTTCACAAATTACAGGTGAGGCCTCTATTGACAATATGGAGGAGAGCTTAGGAGAGGGCCATACCAATGATCTTGCTGATAATGACTACTTTGATGGTGTTAATGAAGCTGTAACAGTTGTGGAGGAGATTTGTGGGGAAGATGAGGGAAGTGATGATGAAGATGATAAAATTCAGAGACCTGCATTTTATGTTGAAGGAGACCCAGACTTTGAATCTGGACCCCCACAAGATGGGCTTGAGTATCTTAGACGTGTCAGGTAATTACTTTATGTCTCCATGGTCAGTATATCTATGCTCATTTTTTCTGTTGCATTTTGAAATGATCGCTTTTATCCAGTTCTTAGGTCAGTATATCCATGCTCCTTTTCAGTTGCATATTGAAGTGTTCACTGTTATCTGATTCTTCCGGAAGAGATCTGTGACTTGAATAATCAGCAAAAAGGAATTCATGGTGGGTGTGCCGGTTGTGTTGTCATTCTATTATACCTATAGTTTGTCTGTAAATAAAGACAGTTAATGAGCCTTGCGTTGTCATGCTATTATATCTAAAGTGTGTCTGTAAATAAAGACAGTTAATGAGTCTTGCATTGTCATTGCATGATCACAGTCAAGAGATTATGTATAGCATTTTGTGGAGTTAATATATTTTACGCAACTCTTACTTACAAAATGAGCATTCATTGTTTCAGTTGTCCTTGTTTATAATCAGAAACCCGCTTGTTGGGACACTTGTAGAGCTGGCTCCGTCAATAGGGGAATGTTGTTTAGCATTTTTTATGAACTCCATGGCATTTGAGTATGACACAAGAATTGAGGTTTGGTAGCTTCCCCCCCTCCCCCCTCCCCCCTAACGGTCATTGTCCCCACGGCTGGCGACGGGACCACTCCCGACAGTCACCGTCACTCTGGTAGGGCTACCGCAATCACTTCTGACGCTGGCAGAAGATGCAACGATGCAGCGACGTGTAGAACCGAGAGAGGTTTCTCTTCACGGTGAGGAAGAAAATCTCATAGAAGGTCGGAATCACCCAACCATCACTCCGACGAGTCTTCTAAGTCTCCAACGGAAGACCACAACACCTACTGGACGACAGTATCCCGATGGAAGAAACGAAATAACCTTTTCCGCTTCAGTTACGGAAGATGCAGAGTAACCATCGAGAGAGTCATTCGGAAATCTGGTCCGGTGATACGAATCTCTTCAGCTGACGGATCGAAACTCTTCTACATCTGCATCCCAGCAGAAGCGATCTCCAACTTCAGATTACAATTTCAGAGAGTGATCATTGAAACGGAAAGGTCCTACGAACTCTGGTTGCGGGACTCCATTTTCCTTTTCTCGGTGACTACCTTCCTTGGTCGCCGGGAATGTCGGGTCACCCATTGAAGAGGAACTTCTGGTTGGCAAGAATATTCATCCCAGAGGCCACCAACTCGGGTTTTGGCAAGAAGGAACTAGTTGTAGCCCTCCAGTGCTTCTCCCCGATGTTGGTTCCAACAAAGGATCTAATTCTCCCTAGCGATGCCAGAGAAAAATTCCCACCACTCCCCCCAAGTCCCAGCAACGACACACCACCCACCTGACACCCCCTCCCTCTCCCCGCCCCCCCTCCCCACGAAAATTCCTAAATCGCCCCTAAACCTCACTTCAATATCCCCTTCCCACACAGAAACCTCCGAAATCATTCAAATCCCATCAAATATTCTCCAAGACGGGCAAAAATTTTTGCCCCTCTCCATTCTAGTCCAAACATCCCCCGACATCGTCAAATCTAGTATTCTCCATTGGCTGATTGATGTACTCCACCTCCCCTACACCCCTAGAATCTTATACCTCAACACCCAAACTTGGCTTCTTTTTTTTTTTTTTTTTTTTTGATAAAGATGTATTAATAAAACAGAAGAAAATTACAAAGTTTGAGGGAGCATATCCCTTACAACCAGAGATTGTTGGGTAACTCCCTGCCTAGCAAGTACATCTGCCGTTGAATTTGCGGATCTCGGAATGTGGGTCCAACAACAAGAAACAATCGAGGTAATATCTAAAATTTCCTTAAATGTATCCCAATGTCTCCACGGAGGAGAAGACACTCTCTCACACCATCCAATCACCACTTTAGAATCCCCTTCAACTTGGAGGGGCCCACTGCATCTTTCTTTGAAAACACGAAGACCGGAGAGGAGAGCCTGTAACTCTGCATTCGTAGCATCAGAAATACCAAGGGGCCCCCGCATACGTGAAGAGCTGATTACCGGAATGATCTGAAATTACTCCACCATAACCAGAAATACCAGGGTTGCCAAGAGATGAACTATCAAAATTTAGCTTGAGATAACCAGGAGCTGGAGGAGTCCATTCTTACATGACCGGAGGCTTTTTTCCAATGTGTATCAAAGCCAAGTTTCTCCAATTTTCACGAATGGAGGAACCCAAATAGGGAGAAAATGCTTTTTTTGTTAAAAGCCAAGTAGATATGTGACCCACCACTCTGTCCGCAACCCGGTCTTCAGATTCACTTTTAGCATCAAATCGTCTTTTATTCCGCTCATTCCAAAGCCCCCACGGGATGAAACTGGAACAGGCAGAGAGCATCATCTTTCCAAGACGCGGCATAGAGGTACCCACGAGAGAGTTACTAAAAGTGAGGAGGTCCTCCGCCATGCAGAATTGAAACCCAAACTTACCAAGGATGCTTGTCCACACCATCCAAGAGAAACTGCAGTGTAGTAGGATGTGTCTGATAGTTTCGTTCTCAGAGTTACAGAATGGACATAAGGGATCAACAGAGGGGTGGCCTCTTCTTCGCAATACATCAGCTGAGAGGATTTTACTTTGACAAACACTCCACGTGAAGAATTTTACCTTTGGAGGGGCACATAAACGCCATACGAAATTGATCCCATTCTCCCTCCATGCCGAATTACTACCGTTTAAAAATCCGTATGTCGATGAGACCGTGAAAGACCTTTTTTTGTCCGGCCACCAAATGAGCTTGTCAGCCTCCCAAGGACGAATTTTGAACGAAGCGACTAAATCCAACAATCGGCTGGCTTCCAATGCGTCACTATCCGAGAGAACCCTTCTAGGATAGAGGCTCATCCAACACCCAAACTTGGCTTGTTCATTTCGGAACCTAACAGGAGTATTTTGCGGCTCTTGCCCTCACACCCCACACCACCTCTGGCATCACCAAGATCTCGGAGTGGCTCCCCTCGGCATTCTCCAACCAATACAGCCAATAGGTTACAGTTACTGGGCTTCCTACTGAGCTTTGGCAGAACGTGGTATTCTAGAGAGTTATCTCCGAGTTTGGCTCCATCATTGCTTTGGACCCGATCACTGAGCACTGACACTGTCTTGATGAGGCCCAGATTTTCATCAACCCTCTTCGTCCTTGCGAAGAGCAATACTTCAGATTCATTATGGTGGACAAGGCGTAGTTTTGGATCCGCATCAGCATTGTAGCTGTGGATGACTTCAGAAAAGTAGCCTCTGAAACGGCAGTCGCGCCTCGAGAACACACATAACCAGTCAATGCTCTGGGAGTAGCACCTCTGGACTTTGCCGCCCCCCCTCAGCGGATCCCCCCGATGCAGCTTTATAGCTGGCACTGAAACTATTCTCACCGACCCCCCGACTTTCCTTCCCACTTATCCGCCTCACCACTTACCCACCCACTCATCCCAGTCCCCCATAGAAATTATTCCTGGCCCCAATAGAATTTATTCCAGAACTCCAGCTGCCATCCACCCCCCGTCTTAACCACAAAAATAACTACACCCCCACCTTCCCCTCCCATTGAGACCCCACATGCCCTCCTATAAATCACCCCCACAACCCTCAAGCTCCCCCTCGGATTATGGACTCTCCTCCTCCCTCTCCTCCGAGAAATCCCCATCCCAAAAACTACCTCTATGACGCAGAGGAACCAATGAGCATGCTCCCCATGGCCGCACACAAAATCTTTCTCCTCCTCCCCTTGCCACCTACCAGCGCCGAAATAGAGGCCAACCCAGACAACTTCTCCAGGGAGGACCCAATGCTACCACCCGATATTCCCGTAATCCAGAGATAGGTGACTTCATTCTTCCAGAGTCGGGTGAAAGAGCTCAAAAGTTTGTGGCTGCTCTCCAGTTAGAACAACATAAATATGACCTAGAAACTTGGGCCCAGATAGTAGAACTTGCCAAGGTGATGGGCACCGTCTACACGGAGCCTCTCCCGAGAGATAATCACCCATATGAGAAGTCAAAGAGGAAGAAAAATGATCAATGATTATTCTCTCTTGGAATGTCCGTGGAATTGGGTCGTTGTGTCGCCGTGCCTCCATTTGGGACCTCCTTGCCTCTACTAAAGCAACTGTAGTTGTTCTTCAAGAAACCAAGGCATCTTCTATTCCCCTTGGCTATATCCGTGAGTTGTGGCCCCTCAAGGAGCCCGGTTGGGCTTCAGTAGATGCGGTGGGATCGGCTGGTGGCATCCTACTTATGTGGGATACCAGTACCATAGGCATGCTTGATCGTTGTTGTGCCACATACTCCCTTGGAATCAAGCTGAGAGACAAAGGTTCGGGGAACATTTGGTGCCTAGTGGGTGTCTATGGCCCTACTAGACACCATGAGCGCCACCTTTTTTGGGATGACCTCTTGAGGAGCTTGACCGCTTCTTAGCCAACAATGATTGGCTCTAGCTATACAACAATGTCACTGGCAAAGTTCTCAACCAAGTTGTTTTTGGCTCAAAAGTTTGTGGCTGCTCTCCAGTTAGAACAACATAAATATGACCCAGAAACTTGGGGGCCCAGATAGTAGAACTTGCCAAGGTGATGGGCACCGTCTACATGGAGCCTCTCCCGGGAGATAATCACCCATCTGAGAAGTCAAAGAGGAAGAAAAAGGATCAATGATTATTCTCTCTTGGAATGTCCGTGGAATTGGGTCCTTGCGTCACCGTGCCTCCATTTGGGACCTCCTTGCCTCTACTAAAGCAACTGTAGTTGTTCTTCAAGAAACCAAGGCAAATTGTATTCCCCTTATCCGTGAGTTGTGGCCCCTCAAGGAGCCCGGTTGGGCTTTAGTAGATGCGGTGGGATCGGCTGGTGGCATCCTACTTATGTGGGATACTAGTACCATAGACATGCTTGATCGTTTCTGTGCCACATACTCCCTTGGAATCAAGCTGAGAGACAAAGGTTCGGGGAACATTTGGTGCCTAGTGGGTGTCTATGGCCCTACTAGACACCATGAGCGCCACTTTTTTTGGGATGACCTCTTAAGGAGCTTGACCGCTTCTTAGCCAACAATGATTGGCTCTAGCTCTACAACAATGTCACTGGCAAAGTTCTCAACCGAGTCGTTTTTTATCATTGGCTGATTATGGTAGATACCCATTTTGGCAGTAACCTCCCTCCCCCCCCCCCCCCCCCCCCCCCCACCACACACACACACACTTCCTTTCAAATTCAATAATACTTGGATGTTCTGGGAGGAAATGATCATTGTTGGCCCGAGCGAGTGGACCTTCCCAGTCAAGCTGAAGTTGTTGAAGCCGTTGCTACGGTCCTGGGCCTCTGCAAAGAAGGCCTCTTCCTCGGTCTAGAAAGCCACTACCCTTGCTTAGATAGCTGCTCTAGACTCTGAGGAGGAGTCTAGAGGACTCTCTTCTTCGGAAGTCACTCAAAGGTGTGCCCTACAAGGGCAACTGTAGTCTTTCACCCACAACGAGCTCGTGCACTAGAAGCAACGTGCAAGATTTAAGTGGCTCTCCGATGGGGATGTTAATACTAAATTTTTTCACGTAGTCGCCTCTGCACGAAGAAGAGCCAACCGCATCACCATGCTCAACGTCAATGGTGAGACTACCTCGGATCGAACACTTATTTCAGACTCATTGGTGATTTTTTTTGCGAATTTATATTCTGATTGCCAGCTAGTCCGCCTTTTCTTCCAAAGGGTTCACTTCTAGGCTATTCCATCAGCTGCATCTAGTCTCATCGAGCTCCCCTTCTCCAGTCGGGAAATTGAAATTTTAGCCCTTGGTCTTCCTTGGGATCGCGCTCCAGGCCTGGACGGATTCAACGGGAAATTTTATCATTGATGCTGGCCCTTCATCATAGACGATATTGCCTTCATGGCCCGCTCCTTTTATCAGTATGACATCAGATATAAAAGCATCAGAGCGTCGTTTATTGCCCTCATCCCCAAAAAAGATGAGGCAGAGCTCCCATCTGACTTCCGGCCGATCAGTCTCACCACCAGTGCGTACAAGGTGATTGCACACCTCCTTACTAATCGCCTCAGGGCAGTTCTCCCTATTGCCATCCATCATGGCTAGAGTGCTTTTATCAAGGGAAGGAACATACTTGATTTGGCCATGACATGTCACAAGCTCATCCACCACTTCAAGGTTCTTAAGCTCCCCAGATTCATCCTCAAACTTGACTTCGAAAAAGCCTTCGACAAAGTTAATTGGAAGTTTCTGGATACCTATTAAGCACCTAGCCAATACTACCCAAAAGACCAACTTGGTAGGTAGCGGAAAGCCAAACACTTAACCCAGGATCATAACATCACACCCCTTGGAGAAAGAGTTTTCCCTCAAGCTCTTACGAGCCACCACTCAACAAGCTCTTCCGTTACGAGCCGACGTCCACGATGGCCCATTCTAGCGACATCGCTAGGTCGCCCCCTCCAGGATTCGAACTCTCAACGTAAGTAGTGGTCTTGATACCAAATGTTAAGCACCTAGCCAATACTACCCAACAGACCGACCTGGTAGGTGGCGGAAAGCCAAACACTTAACCCAGGATCATAACAATACCCTCCTGGGGAAGATGGGATTCGGGGGAAAATGGCGCTGCTGGGGAAAATGACGCTTCTGGATCCAAAGCTGCATCTCATCTGCAAGCTACTCCGTCCTTCTCAACGGAACGGTTTGTGGGTACTTTCAGGGATCTAGGGGAATCAGACAGGGAGATCCCCTCTCCCCCTTGTTCTTCAATCTGGTGGTAGGATATTGATCATCCTTGATCTATTCGGCCAAGAACATGGATGGCTCCTCCCCACGACGGACTGCATAGCCTTTGATATTCCAATCCTCCAGTTTGCAAATGATACTATTTGTTTCGGGGTTGGTACTATGGATCAGATCAGAAAACTGCGTTGTTGTTTTGGGATTATTTGAATTGGCTTATGGTTAGAACATAAACTGGAAGAAAATCACTATTCTAGGCTACCACATTGATCCAGTTGAGCTTCGGGGTATGGTTGACTATTGGGGATGTTCCTTGGGGAATTTGCCAGTCACAGATCTAGGGCTCCATTTTTCAACTCTCAGCCTTCAGCGTCGCTCTGGTCCCCCCTCATTGAGAAATTTGAGAAGAGACTAGCTACCTGGAGGGGTAAGCTTCTATCTACAGTGGGGTGTCTCACTCTCCTCAAGTCTTGTTTGGCAGGGCTGCCAAATTATCTGTTATCATTCATGCACTGTTTGGCCTCCGTTTGCTCCAAGATTGACGCCATTCGTTGGCGCTTTCTCTGGAGAGGATTAGAAGACATCTTCAGATATCATTTAGTTAGCAGGAAGGATATTTACATGTCCTGCACCGAGGGAGGATTAGGTATCCGGCCTACGAAGGCAATGAACAAAGCTCTTATGCTCAAATGGATTTGGAACTTCAACATCAAGCATAACAGCCTATGGAGAGATATGGTCAGATTCTACTTTCAATTTTCGGGTGCTTGGTGGAGAGAGGATGGCGTCACTCGCCTCCTATCCCCGATATGGGAATCAATTTATAAGCTCCCCCCAGTATTGAGAGAATATTTCCTTTCACACGGGCAATGGAAGGACCCTCTATTTCTGGTCGGATGAATGGTGCGGCCCCCGCCCCCGCCCCCGCCCCCTCTCGGAGGACTTCCCGGGGCTCTCTAGGGTTGCTAGAGACCTCTCTTGCTCAGTGGCTGACTCATGGAGGGATCAGTCGTGGAATCTTCCGTTTCGCCATGGACTAAATGATGAGGAAACTTCGGCTTTTTGCTCTCTCCTATCCAGACTCAACAGTACTATTATCCGGGAGCATGCAGTTGAATAACTGACTTGGAAGCCCAACATTAATGGCCAATTCACTGTTGCTTCTACCTACTCTCATATCAGAAAGCAAGACTATAGTATGCATGAGCACAAGGCAAACTTGGATTGGAAGTTCTTTGCGCCAAGCAAAATCAAGTTCTTTGTGTGGTCGGCCATCAGAGAATAGATTTTCACATTTCACAAATTTCATAGAAGAGGTTCACTGCCTCTGACTGTTCTTGTCCCCTCTGTGGAGTATGCAATGAGACAGTCCAACATGTTCTCTTACATTGTGGATTTTCCTGGCAAGTCTGGATAATTTTTTTTCAGAAGATAGGGCTCCAAATGGGGTTTCATCAGGACCTCTTCGGCACCTATGAGATGGTAAGGCGGATCCGCCTTCCTCGGTTGGGCAAGTTAATTCTTTCGGCATGTCTTGCACATGTCCCTTCATGCTTATGGCTCGAGCGAAATAACCGGAGATTCAACTCCAAAGCTAGCACCTCGGACAATACGGCTTCACATGCTGTGGGCCTTATCTCGAGCTAGTTACATACTGGAAAGGAGTTTGCCGCTCTATCGGGTGTTTCCCTTCAGGAAAATTGGAGGTTGATCTCTCATATGACGGCCCTTGCAGGACTCCGGTTATGGCCAGCTGGGATCTTCCCCCATGTGAATAACATCAAACTCAATTTTGAAGGTAGTGCTATTGGCTGTCCTGGGCCGGCTGGAGCAGGTGGTGTTTTAAGAGGCAACAATGGAGACCCTACTCTTTCTTTTGTTGGGCCGGTGGGAATGGCCAATTCAAATACTGCTGAAGTAAGTGCTCTTCTATTCGGCTTCTGAATCTTCAAGGAACGTCTCCATGGCGAACTAATTATTGATGGAGACTCAAAGATTGTCATCACTTGGTGTTCAAAAGATAGCTCCCCCCTTGGCGTCACTGGCCTATCACCGATTGTATTGCTGATATTGTATATTCTATTTATTGTTATTGGAATCTTATTCCTAGATCAACCAACTCTTTGGCTGATAAATTGGCTAAATTCGGAACTTTCTAGCAATCTCTCATTGTTTGGGAAGACTTCCCCCCCTTTGTAAATTGTTCTCTTGAGCTTTTGTCTTAATAAAATTCAGCATCATATAAAAAAAATATTTAGCTTTTTTTTTTTTTTTTGAAGATGAATTTTAGCATCTTTGAAGAATAGATTGTTCTTATTGCAAGCGGCATTTTGGGATGCTTCATGCAGAATGATTTGCTGTTGAATTAAAATTTACTTTAGAAAAACAAAAGAGCAGAAGAGGAGATCATATATTAAATGATTTTCGAAGGTATTTCACATAGTCTTGTTATCTTGGACTATATTAGCTGGTTGAACTAGATTCAACTTGACTTGGGAGGCCCCGGGTTTTACAACTTCAAATTCAGTTTTTTATTTGAAATAAACCTTAAAATGCAGCCGCTTAAGCACACACAAAATCTGAAAGATGAAATATAAGTTGAAATTTTGTTTACCGATTAAGCTAGGTGTTGGATTAAGTTTGGTTCCATCCCAAAATGATTAGCACTAAGGAGGCCAATTATTCAACCCTATAATATGAAAAGGTATAGAATAAAGAGGATTGAGAGAGGAAGAAGAAGAGAAAGGAGGGAGAGAATTTTCAGAAAAAGTGTTGAAGAACTGGCCTTTGGGGGTCGAGCAATCTCTTTATTAAGTGAATTATGGTCAATTTATAGAAATGTCCCTATGCACTTAACAACACACTTAAAACCTTTATATCTCCCGATATACAAACTCAAATTACATGAAAATAAAACTAGAGACAGATCTAATCGTGTTGAACAAGGCAATATAAACTCTAGACATCACAACTAAATGCAAAATGATGAAACTACCCTTCAGTAGATCCTCAAGCTGGAGCATATATATCCAATAAGGCCAGTTTATTATAGAATATCTCAAACTTGCCTTTGCCCAAAGCTTTAGGAAACACATCTCCAATTTGATCACCGGATCACATATAAGGAGTGACAATCTACCTCAATATGTTTAGTTCCTTCATGGAATACTAGATTCCTAGCAATGAATATGATTGCCTGATTGTCATAGTATATAGTCATAGGCATAACCCTTCGTAGATTCAATTCTCTTACCACAGATCTTTACTCTCATCAATTCACTGACCACATGAGCCATGACTCTATATTCACTAGACTGAGCTAAAACTTTTTGTTTCTTGCTCTTCTAACTTATCAAATTTCCTCATAGAAAAACACAATAACCTGTGGTAGACTTCCTATCAAGCTTAGATCCGGCATATTCCGCATATGAAAACACTTCTATATTCATGTGATCATGGAGCTTAGATAGTAACCCATTTCCAGGTGACTTCTTAAGATCCTCTGTGCAGTCTCCAGATGAATCTTGCGAGGGCAATCAATGAATTGACTAACAACTCTGACAACAAAAAAATATCACAACTAGTAAAAGTAGCATATATGAGTTTGCCAACTAACTGACGATATACACTTTTATCATGGAGTTTGTCACTCTATTCATCATGAAGGTCATGACCAACCTCCATAGGAGTCTCAATTGGCTTAGCACCCAACGACCCATACTCCTGCAACATATTTGTGACATATTTCCTCTATGTCAAAACAAGGCCCGTTTTGCTTCTAGTTACTTCAATGCCCAAAAAATATTTTAATAACTTTAGTCTGAGATTGCCTGCCGCATCACTACCAGATAAGATAATGTCATCTACATATACCAATAATACCACAATAACGGACGATCTCTTCATGACAAAGAGTGAATTATCCAGTGACTTCTGAAAAATCCAATAGACATGACAACTTGACTAAATGTAGCCATGCTTGAGGATTTTGTTTGAGGCCATATATAGCTTTCTTGAGTCTGCAGACTTTGTCAATATCTCCCTTAGCAACATACCCAGGAGGTTGCTCTATACATACCTTTTCATTTACATCACGAAACAAAAAAACATTTTTAATGTCAAATTGACACAATGCCCACCCCTGGTTTACTGCTAAAAATAACAAAATCGGATTGAAGATTGCCGGGCAGCTTGAGAGAAGGTCTTACTGACATCATCTTTTATGTCTATGTGTAGCCCTTGGGGGCCAACCAAGCCTTGTATCTCTCAATAGATCTATTGCCCTTATACTAGACAATATATTACCCATCTACAACCAACAACTATAGTAT
Organism: Aristolochia californica; assembly: GCF_029961685.1. NCBI lineage: Eukaryota > Viridiplantae > Streptophyta > Magnoliopsida > Piperales > Aristolochiaceae > Aristolochia > Aristolochia californica. The sequence continues at coordinate 3,028,712 of NW_027181771.1, forward strand.
CGAGGGGTAGGTCACACAAACTAGGTGCCTCTGTCCATTAGTGCTTCCAACTCCACAACTATAGTCTACTTCTATTGAGGAGAAGAAAGAGTTCTGCATTAAAGAAGGAATAGTGCAAGAGGACACTGACAAGGCAAACTGTTTGTACTAGTCAAATATTGAGTTAAAGAAACAACGTTTGAGAGATGATAACGAGTACCTTTTCGAACACCTTTTTGGAAAACAATATGAAGGTGTAGATCACTTTCCTCAGGAATCAACAGACAAAGAGGGTTCATGATCCGTGTTAGAGAGGGATCTGTCTCGTGTGGAGCCACACACCGTCTGTGATATAACTGTAATGGTTTCTTTGTAGTACCATTGGATGACAACAATCTCTGGACCTGTAATAGATGGAGACACATCTATGGAGGATGAATGGAAGAATGGAGTATCCTAAAGAATGTCACATAAGTCAATACAAATGTCTTCTTAGTTGAAGGATAAATATATTTGTGTCTCTTCTATGTACATGAATATCCCAAAAAAACGTATTTCACTACCTGAAGGATAGTTTGTCCCTAGAAGATTCAAAGACATGTGCAAAGCGTATGTAGCCAAAAACTCGAGGAGATAACAAAAATAATGTGACAGACGGCAGTAACACCTATATAGGGATTTCATCACCTAGAATAGAGGAAGACATCCTCTTAATGAGAAAGCAAGTAGTAAAAACTGTAGGATTTAAATATATTCATATGTATGAACATGGTATGACTACTTTCGAGAGATGACGATTTTAACATTCAGTGGTACCATTTTGCTGTGGGGTAAAGACACATGTTGACTCCATGATTCTGACAAAACAGATCTTACTTTTGATTCATGAATTCCAAATCATTATCAACGCGAAGTACATTAATAGAAGTATCAAACTGATTTTTTATTTCATTATAAAAAAGTTGGAACATATCAAATACTTCAGATTTCTCTCATAGTAGATAACACTCAAGTACATCGACTAAAACCAGGTGAGAAGGATAAAAAAGTTACAGAACGATTCATGGATTTGGTAAGTTGACAACAGATTGAGAGAAAATTTAGGGACTAATAGTACACACTCAAGTGACATGCATGAAGATTGAACTAATGTACCCATTCTTCAAATTGATGAGGTGGACCTATCAGCTAAGGTGACATGTGTTTAATAGCAACAAACTCTTTTAAATAAAAAAACAAGAAGGACGTATCTAACATGTGGGTAGTAGTTTCTGAGTCAAGGACCCAGGTAGAGGATGGACACACATGAAAGTAGACGTACCTGAACTAGCTAGAGTGGCGTAGGAGTGGAAGACTGAGCCACAAATGCTAAAGATGAGGCAGCCGTCAAATGTGCCATACGCTGAACTAGTTGTTGCCCTACATACAATATTCTCTATAGGCCCAGTAGATGCTTCTATGCTCTCATGAACAAGAGTATTAGCCCAAGCATGTTTTCCAAAATTTTCCCAACACTTTGGAGCGGCAAATACATTTTCGGTCAGGTCTACAATCATTGTTACCTCTGCCTCTAGTACTCCCACCTCGACCTCTAGATGAATCAGAGTTACCTAGAGTATTGAGCGTAGATACATTAACACTAGTCACATTGCTTCCATGGGATATAATAGCAGATTTTGTGCACAAGACTCTGCTAAAGGCAGTAGATAAAGATTGTACATCCTTTGAGGGTAATAGCTGTGCCCTAACAACATCAAATTGTGGCCCCAAGCCATCCAATTTTTTTGCAATATGCACCTTTCCATGCTTTTTTTTAGTTTCCCTTTCATCAACAGTAAAAGTGTTAAATTGGGTCCAAGGTCTATCCAAAAAGGACTAGCCAACTTAGGAAACCTCTTTCCCAACTAATAAACTCAAGATCTTTGTACTCACTAATCCATGTGGGACTATTCCTTAACACTCCCCCTCACGTGTAGGCCCTTTTTTGTGGCTCTACAAGTGGATAGTTTAGGTGTAGGCCCTCTTTTGTGGCTCTACAAGTGGATAATTTTAGGTGTAGGCCCTCTTTTTTGGCTCTACAAGTGGATAGTTTAGGTGTAGGCCCTCTTTTGTGGCTCTATAAGTCGATAACTTAGGTGTAGGCCCTCTTTTGTGGCTCTACAAGTGGATAGTTTAGGTATAGGTCCTCTTTTGTGGCTCTACAAGTGGATAACTTAGGTGTAGACCCTCTTTTATGGTTCTACAAGTGGATAGTTTAGGTGTAGGCCTACATATGACTACCTGCTGTGATACCATGTTAAGTTGGGTCCAAGGCCCATCCCAAAATGACTAGCCAACTTAGGAAACCTTTTTCCTAACTAATAAACTCAAGATCTTTGTACTCAATAATCCATGTGGGACTATTCCTTAACAAAAGGATGGAAAATGTTTATCTTTTGCAGTATACCCACCAACCAACTCACTGTAGTATTCTGTACCGGATCTCTGACCTTTCTTGAGGCTAAACAATCTAGCTTATAACTCATAAACTCGTGACAAATTACTCTCCTGAGGATAAATAGATTCTAAGGATATCCACATCTCCTTAACAGTGTCACAATTCATAATCTGATTCCTCAGCTTGGAATCAATACTATTAATCAGCCAAGTCATCACTTGACTATCTCAGCTTCCTAGTCATCATAATGAACTTGGACTTCCTCTTAGCCTTCAAATATTATTCGAATGGACTTAGACAAACTGAGATAGTTTTGACTAGTCAACCTCTCAGATATAATCAAAATTGCATCTTTTCCTTTTGATTTCTAAATTCTCTTGATAGGGTGAGAACACTAAAATCAGCCATTGGAGTAAGCTAATACTTAAATTCAACCCTAACTTCACTTCCCACGCACTAGTACGAACCAGCTATGCTGGGTGCCACTTCAAAAATTAGGGTTAGGGCAATTTTTTTTAATGTGTGCCAACCACAAGTATAGAATGGAGAATAAGTCTCACAAGTGGAAGCAACTCAAAGAGAAAAAAACAAAGTTGTCTCCTACATGAAGCACGTGGAATTTCGTATTGTTACATATTATTTTATTTAGCAAGTAATGCTTGGGTGAAATTGAGACCTGGGTAAATTTTACTTTATGATTTATGTATTTGGTTTATGTTGGGTTTCCTTATTTAGTTTTAGGATTACATTGGTTTCCTCTTGTGAGTAAAAGAGGAGTGTAATAATGTAATAAGGTAGGACTCTTTATTAATAAAAGGCCTGACATGTGAGGTCTCTTTCCATGAGACTTTCTCTGGACTTCTTCTACGTCTAAAACCTATCCTTCTTCTCATTCTCTGACTTTTCACATATTATGTTCATGGGATAGCAAACTTTTATGAAGTGTGGGGATATCACTTTCTGTGACTTTCTGCTGGTTTTAACAATTCGGAGGTAAGGTGTTTTTTTTTTGGTTTTTTCCTGCTACATGGACGTCTCTTTTCTGCATTCTTTTATATATGCTTCTTCATACTAGTTAAAGAGTTCTCCTTGTGTTTCAAAAAGTCTTTATCCAAAGTACACAGCCCTCTCTTAAATGGGCAATTATTATAGACATTGGAACTCTATAGAGCCAATAAAGTTCTCTAAGTCCTTGAGAAGAACTTGTGATATTTGTCTATGGGAATAATCATCATAGGTTAATGTCAGGGAAAATCCTGTGATTATTAATTGCAAAAAAACCATCCAAACTTTGGCTATTGATTTTGGAATGCATTTGGATTTTAACAATATTGTTATCATAATACCTAAAGTATTTTCAACCTGTAATAAATATAATATGGCAAAATCACCCAACGATCTTGAAGACAGAGGAAGGAGGTCAAGCAGGTTTCTGATCAATATCTGTCTATAGAACAGGGAAATGGTTATGAAAAGGGTGCTGGTTTGCAAGGCGCTTTGAAACTATTGCGTTTGTTATTTTTTTTTTATTGTTATTTTTTGTCATGTGTTCCTTCAGATTGTTTCAAACAAATTTTATTTTCTTTTCAATATTATATTTATTGTAGTGCAGACTTTACATTTAATGTGCTTACTGACAATAAAGGCAAATCAAATTCCTCTTAGCCAAATAGGATAATTTGGTAAAGGATAAAAATGGATGGAGGAAAGGAATGACCTTGCTGTTTGATTTGTTGCCTGTTTACAGCTGTACCTGTATTTAATATTTTATGGATTTTCTTTCAATGCGTAGGTGGGAAGCTGCACAAATTCCTAAAGTAAAAGTAGCAAAGGTCTGCTCAACTAAGCCTAATAAAGAACAGACCCCTTATATGCCCAGCATTCCCGAAATTGAACCATGCCCACAGCACCTGATGCCATCTGAACAATGGGAGAAGAGCTTCCTTGAGGATTTTTCACTTCTCCGACTGGTAAAATCTGTTGCATCAAATTATTCTTTAATCATCAAAATTCATTTAAAAAAATTTAATGGTCCTTTTAATCCCACTGATAAATGTGTATATTATTGCTTGACTTGTTAGTTCAAAAAGCTATAGAGAAGCTTAATCCTTTTTTTTTCATTTACAAATTTCAGGTTCTATCTGAACTTGAAATTTCCAGAGATAATCATCTCCATTTGGCCCCACCTGTTTCATCTGGTGAGGAAGCCTGCAAAGCAGATATCGATGTTTTGGCAAAATCCAAAAATGTTCCTACTTTGTCCTCAATTCTGAAGATGGATGTCATCTCACGAGCTTCAAAGCTGAGAAATCATATTGGATTATTTGAAACAGCTAACACACTATCGAGGGACAATTGCCTGTGGATATTTTCTCTTTGTGCAGTACTCGATACTCCACTCGATGCAGACATGAGCGCTTCGTTCAGGTTTTTGCTTCGCAAGTGTTCAAGCCTTCGTGCCAAAAGATTGGAATATGATGATGAGGTGGTGATGTTGAACATGTTAGTTACAATTGCTGGAAAGTATTTTGGGCAAGCAGAATGTTAAGAGAATTTCTGCTGAATAATTGTATAGTGTTCCCTGTTTATGCTAAATTATTGTATGGTGTTTCCTGTTTGCAGTTTTCATGCCTTTAAGGTGATTTTGCTTTGTGACACTTTATGGTAATCTGTTGGACTCTTCTAAAGTGTCTAGTTTTGTTGAATTTGCATCAATGATATAAGATGTCTGATTGCATTCATCTTCACCTGTGCTTGAACAATTCGGTTAAATATTTTTGGAACTGGAATTGCATGCCCCTGTTGTTGCTATTTGTTTATGTGAAACCAATAGTTTTTATTTTTCTGTGATTAAAGGCATGAAGAGAGGCTCCACAACTAAATAATCTCCCACTTGGAGACTAATCCATCATCAATATTTCTTCTACAGCGGCAACAACTTCTCAATCCTCAAAGAGAAGTCCAATTGAAGTTGAACACAACTTCAGTTTCTCGATCGTAACAGTCTTTGTCAACATATCAGCTGAATTCTAACTCCCTTGAATCTTCTCGAGTGCTAAGACTTCATCCTCTAGAGTCGATCTGATGAAGTGATAATGCACCTATATGTGCTTTGTTCTAGCATGATAAACATGATTATTTGCTAAATGAATAACACTCTGATTGTCACAATACAACACATTCTTCCCATGTTTGAGACTTAATTTTTCTCATGTTTGAGACTTAATTTTTCCCAGAAAGACTGTAGCCATACCATATCTTTGTTGGCTTCGGTCACGACGTTGTATTCTGCCTCAATGGTGGAAAGAACAACTATTTTTTGCAACTTAGAGACCCAACTAATTGCTGTACTACCCAATGTGTATACAAAATCAGTGATATTCGTCCTGCCATCAATGTCTCCAGCCATATAAGCATCTACATAACCATATAAATCCCAAGTTTGACTTTTTGAAATATAAAGCCGAGTCTGCAGTGCCTTTCAAATACCTGAGAATCCACTTCATTGCTTCCCAATGTTGTTTACCTGGATTACTCATATATCTGTTCACAACTCCCACTACATGAGCTATGTCTGGTCTAGTATACACCATGGCATACTTGAGACTGCCAATAGCAGAAGCATAAGGCACATTGGCTATGATGGCTCACTCCTGCTCTGTAGAAGGTGATTGCGCCTTAAATTGCCTAAAGTGACTAGCCAAAGGAGTACTCACTGGTTTTACAACATTTATGTTGAATCTGTTCAGCTCCTTCTTCACATATTATTCTTGTGACAATTTCAAGACACCAACATCTCTAGTAATCCTCATCCCAAAGATTTGTTTTGTAGCACCCAAATCCTTTATTGCAAATTTCTTCGACAACTCCCTTTTCAAATTATCTATTTCCTATTTACAAGTACCTATTATTAACATGTCATCAACATATAGCAGTAGAATGATATATGAGTCATCAAACTTGTTCACATAACAGCAATGATCCGCATGGCACCTCAAAAAACCATTACTATTCATAAAAGTGTCAAACTTATACCACTGTCTTGGAGCTTGTTTAAGACCATACAAACTCTTTTGAAGTTTGCATACCATTTTATCTTTTTCTTGTGCTTTGAAACTCTATGGCTACATCATGTAAATTTCTTCCTCCAAATCTCCATGAAGAAAGCCTGTCTTTACATTCAACTGCTTTAAGTGCAAGTTTTCATAGTCCAAACACTGTTGTAATAGAAGTCAATTTCACTACTGAAGAGAAAATCTCAGTGTAGTCAATGTCTTTTTTTGTAAAACCTTTTACCACCAATCTTGCCTTGTACCGCTTGCTGCCATCATGTTCATTTTTTATTCGATACACCCATTTATTCTGCAAGGCCTTCTTCCTTTTTGGTAACTCATTCAACGACCATGTTTGATTGGATAACAATGAATCCATCTCGTCCTTCATGGCCAACTCCCATTTGGTTGATTCATCAACTTACATAGCTTCCTCATAACTCTCTGGTTCACCTTTATCAATCAATAAAATATAATTTAGTGCAGGGGAGTACCTATGTGGTGGTCTACTAGTTCTGGCAGATCTTCTGAGCTCAGTCACTGGAATGTTCTGATTTACTTCTGGGGGTATGTTCTCTTGGTCTTCTTGAGCAATATTTTCCTTCTCAATAGTTAGAAGATCTCTCAACTGAATCACTTCAGACTTCTTGTCTTCATCACTTGTGCTCTTAGACTCTGTCCTCAACCTGTCTTTCTACAAGGCACCTTCATTGAAGATCATGTCCTTGCTCTTGATTACTTGACGACTTAAGTCATCCCAAAAGCGATAACCAAACTCGATACCATCATAGCCAATAAAGAAACATATATTAGATTTAACATCAAGTTTATTTTTAGTAGCATGATCAATATGAATATAAGAAACACAACAAAAAACTTTCAAGCAAGAAAGGTTTACCTCCTTGCCGTTCCAGATCTCTTCTGGTATTTTGCAATCCAATGGTGTTGAGGGACCTCTGTTGATCAAATAGGTAGCAATGCTAATAGCCTTAGACCAGAACATCTTTGGCAATCCCTCATGTAATCTCATGCTTCGAGCATGCTCATTTATAGTTTTATTCATCCTCTCAGCCACACCATTCTATTGAGGTTTTCCAGGAATGGTCTTTTTCATCTTGATTCCATTATTAGCACAATACCACTTGAAATCATCATCTATGTATTCTCCCCCATTATCCGACTATAGGCACTTCACCTTCAAATCTATTTCATTCTCAACCATTGTTCTCCATCTTTTGAAGGTATCAAAGAAATCGGATTTCTTTTTTCAAGAAATAAAATTGTACCTTTCTGCTTGCATCATCAATAAATGTCACATTGTAGTTAGAACAATCATGGGAAGTAACAGTTGAAGGCCCCTCAGACATCAGTGTGAACCAACTCCAATTTTGTTGTCTTGTGTTCATTTCTGACTTTAAAAAAGCTAACCCTTTTTTGTTTGCCAAAAATACAGTCTTCTCACAAACTATTGTTTACAGTTTTTAAACTTGGTAGTTTCCCTTTGGATTGAAACACTTTCATTCCCTTCTCACTCAAGTGACCGAGCCTATAATACCACAAGTCAGAATCAATAACAACATTAGCAACAACAACTGTGTCTCTGCAACTGGAAGTGATATAAAGAGTTCCAGTTTTAACTCCTCGTGCAACAACCATGGATCCCTTTGTGACTTTCCAGGTAGCACCATTAAAAGTCACATTATGACCTTCATCATCAAGCTGCCCTATTGAGATCAGATTACGCATCAGCTTTGGTACATGTCTCACTTTGTGCTTTTTTCACACTGACCTATTTGACATCCTCAAACTGACATTACCAATACCGACAATATCCAAAGGTTATCCATCAACAAGATACTCCTTCTCGTGATCTCCAGCAACATAATTCTCTATGATCTCACGATGTGCGATGGTGTGAAAAGAAACTTCTGAATCTAACACCCAAGAGTCAATAGGGTTATCAACTGATAAGAGTAAAGCATTTTGTAACTCTTCAGTCACCACATGTGCATCATCGTTTTTCTTTTCATCCTTCTTCGGTGCTCTACAGTTCTTCTTTATGTGACCAGACTTGCCACAATTCCAGCATTCCACATTCTTTCCGAATTTGGACTTGCTTCTACCATTCCTTGACTTTCCTCTACCATTGTCTTTGTTGGAATTCATCTCAAAGTTCCTGCCCCTAATATCGATACTTCGGGCAAAATTAGATGTTGACTATTCTCCGAAGTCCTTTCTACGAACTTCCTCTGCGAGAATGGTAACCCGAACATCATTAAAGATCAACTTCCCGTTGCCTACAGAGTTGCTAACGGTAACCCTCATAGGCTCCCAACAATTTGGCAGAGACGCCAAAAGAATTAAAACACGAACTTCATCATCAAATTTAATTTGAATGGATATCAATTGATTGAAAATCGTGTTAAACTCATTCTTATGAGATGCAACTGATGTATTTTCTGTCATCTTTAAATTGAAGAATTTTTTCATGAGATGTATTGTATTATTTGCGGAAGGCATCTTATACATATCAGACATAATCTTCATCATCCCCACTGTAGTTTTCTCCAATGCCACGTTGTGAGCAACGTTCGTCGACAGTGTTAACCGGACTACTCCCAACACTTGTCTATTGAGGAGATTTCACTCATCATTTTTCATATCTTCTGGTTTCATATCCAGAAGTGGTGCATGCGGCTTTTTACTATACAGATAATCTTCGATTTGCATCCTCCGGAACACAAAATCCATACCATCAAACTTGTTGATCCTTAGTGCCGATCCTTCTCCGCTAGCCATTGCTCTCAATCACGAACCAAAGGTCTGATACCACTTGTTAGGAATTAGATGCCCTAATTCCAAACTAAAGAAAGTAATAATAATAAACATGGAAGAAGGAAAAAACAAACACGAAAAAAGCACAACAAGATTTATACATGTTCGCCTCAAGGTGACACTACGTCCTGTCTTCCGTCGTTATAGTATGAAGATGAAATACTTTACAAGAGAAAGCGCACACTCACAAGTATTTCTATGTAACCTCTCGGGCTATAACTCGATATGCTCCTTGGATTAAGATGATAAAACCCTAATAGTGATGCCCCTCAATTATAAAGAGAAAATTAGGGCAACCGCAATACAAGAGTAAAATTTCCAAACTGCCCTTAATGAAACAAAAAGTCAATATATCAATCTGCGACCAACTTAGCGTAGGCCGTTAATTAAGCTCCACAACTTAACACTTGGTAGTGGTGAAAGGATTAGAGAGTTTGTTTAGTGACAATTAAGAGGGATTGATCTAGACCCTAATCTCACTAAGGGCCATACATTCTCAATAGTCTAATTACTATTCGTAAGTGTTTTATCCTTTGCTAAAATTGTAAATTGTTTGATGTAACATGACTACCCATTCAATTGTTTGTCACTATATTTCAGTTTTGTGCAATATTTGGGCTTCCTCTCAAAATATTATTTAATATTTTTTGTGTTATGATTCAAGCCAGTTGTCAATGCATTTTGGTGGCATATCCTCTACTTCCTTTTTGTTATGTTACTTCATTGGCCTATTTGCAACTATACTCTAGTGACAAAGTATGGTGCCTTGATGTCAACATACTGTACCAGTATCACATGAGGGTATAAGGGGATGCTATTCAAATTTAGGCGAGTATGTTGAATTGATATCAGGTCTTGAACAATTGAGAAGAATTGTACATAATCTACAGCTGGTCACTAAACTAAAGACTCCTCCATGTCTTCCTTTGCAATGAACTTGTAGGAGCTAGGGGTTCACCCCTCCCTTTCTCACGTCCTTTGATAGTAGAGGAGAAGGTAGGCAGAAGCCCTTCTCCTTCTCTTCTTCTTAGTGAAAAGTAGATCACTTTAGAATCGATTTTCATTTTTTTTTTAATAGAAGATCTATTTTCTAATTTGTCATCGCGTCCTCCACAAGAGATGATCAACGACACAAGTAAAAGATAAGAGGGGAAATGTACGAGATAGCTGATGATTTGCAACCATTCCTCAATCCCAGTACTGTCACTACACAGTGGGAACAAGCTTAGCGAAGAAGAAGGAACACCTTTGCGTTCTCCATCGGCTACCTACACCCACTTCCTTCACCTGCTCGGCGTAGTGTCAAAGAGTGCGGTCTGCCCATCACTCTCGCAATCTTCCCCGGATTTTTTGCGTACCCGCATGTCCCCGCAAGCCATTAATACCAGAGAAGAAATTCTCCAGCGGCGCCTCCGAGTTCTAGATCACTGATATGTGTAGGACCCTTTTTTGTAAAAATTGAAAAGCAAGGGTTATGATCAAGACCCAGCACCGCTACTTCCTCTTCCCCGGCCCACCTGAGGAGTGGGGGATCCCGCCGACATGACGCAACGTAAACTAGACACAATTAAAATCTTAACGCCGCCATGGAAAAGACCCAGAAAAAGCTTTGGAATTGGTTCAGGTTTTAACCACAGATTATACTGGTGTTCGTCTTTACGCCCCACGTGCTGGCACATGTGTGGGCCACACAATGTCGTCCAGATAAATTCTTCTCCAGCTCCAAATTTTCTTAATTAATCTAATTATTGGTTAATCTCAGCCAAATAGGTCCGGAAGGGGTTGATCTCGACCGATGGTGTTTTGATCCACGGTCAGTATTCTCCAAAAGAAGCTAGGGTTTCCTTGTTTATACAGTAATAGTTGGAGGTTAAGGTGGGAGAGGGATTTGGTGCCTGGAATAAGCATTTCTTTTTGGTTTCTTCTATTAGTGTAAAATGATGATTGGGTAGGGATCAGGTAGCGTAATCAAAATTCTTGAGGACTTTATCAAATTTGTTTTTTAATTTTTTTCCAACCAAAAGCCACTGTCATATCATCGTCTCAAACAAGGGAGGGCTCCAATCTCACGTCTGCCCTTCACTTTCCACAGTTGTCATGTGTATCCATCTCAGTCTCTTCAACCACCAAGCTTTAATATTTTCATTCTAGATTGTGGTCAGCAGACTGTAGACCTTCTTCTTCTTTGGCAAGAAAAAAAAAAAAAAAAAATCTTCTCTATCTTTGCAGGTGATCAGAAAAGAACGAGGTGAAATCTTGCATTCTTTTGATCTTTTCTGTCTTTGTTCTTGATTTGATCTTTTTCTGGTTTTGTTCTTGGTGGGGAGGATTCAACATTCAACCCACTTCTTTCTCTTCCTTATCTTCACGAGCTAGCTTGAAGATGCTTCTTTAAGGTCCTTATCTACTCGGAATCCCCAGAACATTAACAGTTCTAAAGACCCTTCTCTGCCTTTACTAAAAAATCTTCAGCAGAAGAGGCGAAAGAAAAACGCAGAAATTCTCCTCTGGGTACCCTTCTTCCAAATCCAGCACTGCAAGCAACAATTCTCTTACAATGAAGTTCAGTCGCCGAAAGAGTTGATTGATCTCCTCAAAGTGGCTGTTCGTCATTCATGGGTGTAATGAAATCTTAGTTACATAATCTAGGTGGGTTCCTTGATTGCTTGGCGAGAGAGTAACAAAAAAGTTGGGTACATAATCAGTCAGAGGCATGAGTATACAGGATCACCATCTTCACCACCACCGGTTACTCCTCGGCATCGAACCGGCACCGATACACACAAACAAGACGCGTGAGGGGTATAGCAACGAGGCGAACTTCGACACAAACATGGTCATCATCTTGGCAGCTCTATTATGTGCACTCATCTGCGTCCTTGGCTTGAACTCTATTGTAAGATGTGCTTTGCGTTGTGGCCGCCGAATGGCTTTCGAGACACCAGACGAGGCCGCGGCCCGCCTCGCAGCCACCGGCCTGAAGAAACGAGCTCTTCGCCAGATTCCGGTGACCGTTTACGGCTCCGGCGTGAGTGCTCCGGGCAGCCCTGCCGACTGCCCCATTTGCCTGGGGGAATTTATGGATGGTGAGAAGGTGCGGGTCCTACCCAAGTGTAAGCACGAGTTCCATGTCAGGTGCATCGACACATGGCTCACGTCGCACTCCTCCTGCCCCACATGCCGCAGCTCCTTGCTGGATAGGCCCGTTGCAGCCGTGACGCTGACAGAACTGGAGGCCGGTAACCGGTCTCCCGGAGTTGGGTCCAGTAGCCGGCAGGAGGTCATAGCAGGGGACGAGGTAAGCTAATATCAGTGTGAACGCCGCCGTGACTTGAGAAGGAATTGGATTACATGGTTTTCCTATCATATTAGAAATCTAATTTATGCGCGCCTCCTCTTATCTTGTACATTCACCAGTTTGTAAGAAGAAGAGAATTCGGATATTGCGAAATTTGATTCACCGTTGCCAGTTCCAATTTATTTTGGTAGCATCGTTTAGATGACACATCTCTGGTTGAAACCAGATGAAAAAGAAGCATCAGTCACTCAGATCAACTCCTTCGCTTCGTTTCACTTTAGTTCTTTACATGTCAGACTTTTCTCTTCCTCCGAGCGCCCGCAAACTGTTTGATGATATGATGAGCATATGGAGCACTAGGAATCTTGCGTTCATGGAGATAGAATAGAATCACAGCAGCTCCACTTTGCGCTTTTTCTCCATGCTTTTCTTTTTCATGTATGGGGTGTGTGGCCTCGTCCGAAGAATACTATGTTCTGCAATACTGTCTCCATGCCTGTACTGTCTGGTATTTGGGGAATTACTGACCTGTGGGATCAGGGGAGAGCATCCTTGGACCACCATTGACCCTATCGTCTGGTTTAGTTTCTGCTGTGAAAGAGAATCCAAAGCTGCTCCTCAGACATGTTGTTGGGGCATCAACTGGAAGGGAACAGCCGTACTCGTTTCCGTCAGCATGATTCATAGATGATCATCCTGGTTCTTCTATCAGATGGTAGCCGCGTCCATGGTGGGATCGCCTGGACCAGTTTCTGTTCTGGGTCTGAGTTCTCTATCTTTTAAGCTTCTACCATCAGCCAGAAAATCCATGTTCATTACCTTGTGAATCACCCTTTTTATCTTCTCAACCAAGACCTTTACTGCTTGTTTGTGGCAAAAGAAGATTCAAGATCACAAAGGGAGTTTTTTGTGTATATTTGTTTAGATTAAAGTGTAGAAGAAAGCTTACAGGATGAGAAAAGAGGAAGATGACAAGGATCTGTACTACCAACCACAATAAAAAAAAAAGCAGACAAGGAAAAGTAAAAAGAAAGGAGAAGAGTTACAGGGAAAGAGTACATTCACTTGGATAAAAGATCTGCCAAACCATTAGCCTCTGATGCTGTGGTTGTTGGAGACAATCCATCGGTCCCACGCAAATACCTTGTTTGGATAATTTCAGCGACGTTTCATTCTCCAATTTGATTATCGATTCCTCTTTCCCATCTGTGATACTCAAGCCGATCTGTCCAGAAGAAAGAAAGAAATTCAGTAATGGGAGTAGCAGATTATGTGATCGAAACGAGGAACAGAGGAGCTCGTGCCTCTGCAGTGAGAGACCCACCCAGTTGGGAAAGTAAAAGTCATGACAGAATGTTTCTTCAGATATTTGAACCGGAAAAATTGGAGAATTTTGTCTAAAGTTTCTTCTTCTTCTTCTTCGTACTTATCGATGGCAACAAATCGATCCCTTACGGCGCTCTCAGATTGCACTGGGAACCCTTGATCTCCTTTATGACCACCACCCTCTGCAACTTTTCCAGAGGATCTGGAAGATTTAAGAATTTAACATAAACAGATCATCACTCAAATCTGTAAATGAAAATTAATAAAAGAACTTGAACCTAATGAACCCAGAACGCATCATTTTTCATCTGTCCTCTTCTGTCCAGGAGGTAATACTTATTTGTCGTTTTTCAGAATAAAAAATTTAATCACTTTCTCTTCCCTTTCTTCTCTTTTCTCTCATAAAGATAAAGAAGAATTCAGAAAAGCACTTCACATGAAACAAAGGCCTCAAAGAAGGAATCATCTTTGCAAGTTCAGGCGCCGTTTCCCCCAATGGCAATGAACTTGTTAGAACCTCGAATGACAAAGAGCCGTTGACCTCTGTCGTTGGGAAGACACAGTCGGGAAGACGAAAAACGGGCGTAAAATTAAAATCAATGTTCCGTCGATTTACAGGATACAGAGGGGTTTTTAAAGAGTAAGGGGCAAAATAGTAAATTATAATTATTACATAAAAATGAATTAATAAAATAATAAAATAAATAAATACATTCTAATACTCTCCCTCAAGGTGGCTGATAAATATCCTTGACTGCCATCTTGGACAACAAAGAAAAAAGGTGAGTAAAGGGGAGAGGTTTAGTGAACATGTCAGCTAACTGGTATGGAGAACGAATGGGAAGTAACTTGAAGACGCCCGAACTAACACGTTCACGAACAAAATGGCAATCGATCTCAATGTGTTTGGTACGCTCATAAAACGTAGGGTTAGAAGTAATATGTATCGCAGCTTGATTGTCACAGTATAGTAACGCAGGAGAGTCGGTTTTGACGTGAAAATCTTGAAGCAGTTGCTGTAACCAAATAAGTTCACTAGCAGTTGAAGAAAGTGCTCTATATTCAGCTTCGGCGGAGGAGCGAGAGACGGTGGTTTGCTTTTTGGCCTTCCAGGAGACCAAATAATCACCAATGAAGATGCAAAAGCCGGTAGTAGAGCGGCGAGAATCAAGGCATGATCCCCAATCAGCATCTGAGTAGGCGCGTACCTACAAAGAAGAAGTAGAAGAAAACAACAAACCTTGACCAGGACTGGTCTTGAGATAACGAAGTAGGTGATGAACGGCCTGGAGATGAGGAAGGCGGGGTTGGGCCACAAATTGAGTGAGCTTGTGAACGGCAAAGGTAATGTCGGGACGAGATAAAGTGAGGTAAAGTAGTTTCCCAACAAGTCGCCGATAGTGGGTTATATCAGGAAGTAGGTCACCGTTAGTGGCAGTTAAATTAAGCTTGGGATCCATGGGAACACGAGTAGGTTTACAAGCTAGGTAACCTGAGTCTTCAAGTAATTGTAAGGTGTAATGACGTTGAGAAAGCACAATACCAGTCTTGGAGTGAGCAATTTCAAGACCAAGGAAGTGTTTAAGACAACCAAGATCCTTGAGCTTGAACTGAGTATGCAGAAAATATTTGAGCTCATTAATAACACTAGAGGAAGGACCAGTTAGGATGATATCATCCACATAAACCAATAGTGCAACAAAGGAGGAACCATGACCTTTGGTGAAGAGAGAGTAATCAGATTTCGATTGGAGAAAGCCAAAAGTGATTAAAACATGAGAAAATTTGGAATACCATTGCCGCGAAGCTTGTTTGAGGCCATAAAGGGACTTGTGAAGCTTGCAAACGAGTTTGGTGGAAGAGGGAGAGGACTCCCCCTGTCGAAGGTAGCCAAGAGGAAGATCCATATAGATTTCTTCAAAAAGATCACCATGTAAAAAGGCGTTGTTGACATCAAGCTGAGTGAGATGCCAACCGTGAGAAGCAGCAAGGGCAAGAAGAACCTTCATAGTGACTAATTTGGCTACGGGAGAGAAAGTGTCAACAAAGTCCAAACCCTCTTGTTGGGTATAGCCTTTAGCTACCAAACGAGCCTTATATCGCTCAATAGAGCCATCAGAATTAAGTTTGATTTTATAGACCCATTTGCAGCCAATGGTATGTTTATTAGGAGGTAGAGGAGTGACGGTCCAGGTATTGTTGGCTTCCAGGGCGGCCAACTCATCACGCATAGCCAACCTCCAGTCAGGACATTTCACGGCTTGGTGATAGTACTGAGGTTCAACTTGAGAAGATAGGCTGAGTACAAAATTTCTGTGCGAATCAGAAAGGGCATGGTAAGAAATGGAATTAGAGAGTGGATAAGACGTACGGGAGGAAGCAGAGGATGAAGAGCCTGTAATTAAATTGTAGTGATAATCCTGCAGGTAATGAGGTAGATGAGTCGCCCTAGTAGATGTTCGAAGAGGAGCAACAGCGGAGGAGGAAGGAACAAGTGTAGGAAGAGGAGGAGGTGAGGGATCATCAACTGGAACACCAGGAATAACTGGAGAATCATGAAGGGGGGAAGAATCAAGGTCAGGAAAAGGCGGAGCGTGGAGGGAGGAATGAGGCAGAATAAAATCAAGGAAGGGGTCAGTAAGTTGAGTTGAACTGGTAATAGTATGAAAAGGGAAAACGTCTCCAACTGGTGTAATTTTCACCGGTAAGAAGTTGAGAGACAAGGACTTGCCCGGGGCTGTCCGAGTGGTGAATATAGTACGGATTCGATGATTCGTAAAAAACTGAACGAGCCGAACTGGTACGTAAACCAGAATCTGAAGATGAATAAGTCTCTATAGAGCACTGACCACAAATGCAACTTCAATTTTTTTTTTTTTTACCAGATCTGCTACCAAAGCTTTTCAAAAGAAATCAAATCCGCAGCTAGCTCGAAAAAAATCGAGCAAAAATAATCCACAGAAAACCCAAAGTGGCCACTGCCCTCAAGATTTCCAAGACCAACAGAGTCCTCTCGGCCAACCAGAGAAGGCCAGAGAGATCCAAACCAGAGAAGGCCAGAAAAATAACCAGCGCACCCTCTCGGTGACGCTCTCGGCGTCGGTGACCCTCTCGGCGCCGGAAACTATACCTCGTCACGGAACCAAAGGCGACGCCCAAAATCGACGCCCAAAAACCAAAAAACGAACGCAGGAGAGGAAATCCAACCTCTCGACGACGGAATCCAAAGGAAAAGTAAATGGGAATGGAAGCTAACCTCTTTGCCGGGAATAACCACCGGAATCAAAACGCCGGAAATACCAGAAGAGTCTCCCAACAGCTTCAACCGCAGAGTCCCGTCCGAACAGAGGGCGGAAACCCCTTTGTCGGAAATAATGGCGAAACCGCCGGAAAACGGTAGCCGAAAAAAGAAATGAAGAGCCGTCGTCTGAATGAGAATCAGAAATTGCGGATCATCCGCTCTGATACCATGTTAGAACCTCGAATGGCAAAGAGGCGTTGAGCTCTGTCGTCGGGAAGACACAGTCGGGAAGACGGAAAACGGGCGTAAAATTAAAATCAATGTTCCGCCGATTTACAGGATACAGAGGGGTTTTTAAAGAGTAAGGGGCAAAATAGTAAATTACAATTATTACATAAAAATGAATTAATAAAATAATAAAATAAATAAATACATTCTAATAGAACTGATTTGATGAAAATGAATCTCGATATCCGTATTTTTGCCCGCCATTGGAGTACTCCATAATAAATCAGAACCAGTAAAAACTTCATTGCCCTCCACAGGTAGGACTAATTCTCTAAGGTTCTATAACCTTGGCGGATGATGGAAAATCTTATCCTTATCTGATCTTATTTTTACTACATCGATTATACTCTCCCGCTGTTATCATAAACACTAAGACCCATTTGATGAATGCTTTCAATTGGAATTAGATCCTCACCTGGTTTGAAACGTAGAAAACTGGAAGAAGCATGGCACCTCCTTCCGCCCCTGCCTCGACTCTTGTTAATTCTCAGTTCCCACTGCAAACACCCCAAGTTTAACTGTGATCGGCAAATACTGAAGAATTTAAACCGATTT